>NC_057861.1:331596952-332289452 GCF_019393635.1 Dromiciops gliroides | reverse complement strand
TGGCGCAGTGGTTAAGCACCGGCCCTGGATTCAGGAGTACCTGAGTTCAAATCCGGCCTCAGACACTTGACACTTACTAGCTGTGTGACCGTGGGCAAGTCACTTTACCCCCGTTGCCTGCAAAAAAAAAAAAAATTAAAAAAAAAATTAAAGTATAAGGATCTCCATTCTTCCACCAACAATTCTCTTTATACCACAAAGGGTATGGTAGATATCCACATCCCTAACTACTTCAGGAGGAAATAAACATGCATAAGGAGTAAAACCAGTACACAACTCCGAAGAGCCATTTTGTTACTCCACTCTTTATATATTTGAAAACAATTATGTCCCCCTAAGCCTGCAAACAGATATATACAAAGCAGAACAAATAGGAAATAATAGATAGAGGAAAGGCACTGGAATTTAGAGGGGTTGGGAAGGCTTCCTGAAGAAGGTGAGATTTTAGTTGGGATTTGAAGGAATTCAGGGAGACAAGTAGTCAGAATAGAGAAGGGAAAGCATTCCAGGTATGGGGAACAGCCAGAGAAAATGCTTGGAACTGAGCAATGAAGTGTCTTATTCATGAAATAACCAGGAGGATAGTATAACTGTGTCAGAGAGTATGTGTTGAGGAGTAAGATGTAAGAACATTGGAAAGGTAGGAGGGGGCTAAGTCATAAAGGGCTTTGGATGCCAAATAGAGCATTTTGTATTTATTTTTGGAGGCAATAGGGAGCCACTGGGGTTTGAATGTGTGTGTGTGTGAGTGACATGGTCATACCTGTATTTTAGGAAAAGCAGTAGCTGAATGGAGAATGGATTAGAGAGGAGAGACACTTGAGGCAGGCCACCACCAGCAGGCAAAACAATAGTCCAGGCCTGACATGAGGAGGACCACTAGAGTGGTGGCAGTGTCAAGAGAGAAAGGCACATATTCAAGAAATGTTGTGAAGGTGAAATAAGCAGGCCTTTGACCACATCTTGGGAAGAGAGATAGTAAAGAGTCCAGAACGACTCATTGTTTGTAAATCTGAAGGACTAGGAGCATGATGTTGCTCTCTACATTAAGAGAAAAGGTAGGAGGGGAGAGTGGGATTTAGGGGGAAAGATAATGAGTTCTGTTTTGGATATGTTGAATTTAAACTGTCTGTTGGGCATCCAGTTTGAGATATCTGAAAAGGCAATTGGAGATATGAGATTGATTGGAGATCAGCAAAGATGTTAGGGTAGATTTGAGAGTCATTCATATAGGCATGGTAATTAAATTTATGGAAGCTGATGAGATCACCAAGTGAAGTAGGATTGAGGGAGAAGAGAAGATAGACCAGGACAGAACCCTGAAGGACACCTAAGGTTAGGGGGCATTATTTAGAAGAGAATCCAGCAAAAGAGGCAAAAAAGGAGTGGGTTCATAGGTAGGAGGGGAACCAGGAAAGAGAGGTATCCCAAAAACCTAGAGAGAAGAGAGCATCAAGGAGGAGAGTGATTATCAGTGTCAAAGATTGTAGAAAGGTCAAAGACAATAAGAATGGTGAAAAGGTGAATTTGTCAACTATGAGATCATTAGTATCTTTGGAGAGAGCAGTTTTGGTGGAATAAAGGTTAGAAGCCAGGTTGTAAAGCCTTAAGAAGAGAGTGGGAGGAAAGAAAGTAGAAGCACCTATTATAGATTACCTTTTCAAGGAGTTTAGCTCTAAGGGGCAGAAGAGATATAGAACAATAGTGGGCATGGGGGAGGGGCAGCTAGGTGGCACAGTGGATAAAGTACTTGTCCTGGATTCAGGAGGACCTGAGTTCAAATCCACCCGCAGACACTTGACACTTACTAGCTGTGTGACCCTGGGCAAGTCACTTAACCCTCATTGCCCTACAAAAAATTAAACCAAACAAAACACTAGTGGATATGGAAGGATCAAGTGAAGGGTTTTTTTTTCAGGATGGAGGAGACTTAAGCATGTTTTAGGCAGAAAGGAATAAACCAGTAAATAGGTAGAGACTAAATATAGGTGAAAGAGTAGGGAACCACAGAGGAGGCAATCTGTTGGTGAAGACAAGATGGAATTGGATCATTTGAACAAGTAGAGGGTTGAACCTTGGTAAGGAGTAATGGCACTTCATAATGTGAGACAGAGTCAAAGGAAGAGATAGTGGCAGAAGGCATCTGAGTTATGGGAGATGAGGAGGAGGGGAAAAGAGGGAGCTCATGGTGAATAGCCTCAATTATTATGCAAAATATGAGGTTTCTCAGCCTCTCTATGAAGACCTCCAGTGAAAGGAGAGGACTCCTTGATTACAGACATAGCTCATTCAATTTCCCATGCAGCTTTACTTTGAAGATATTTTTCCTTATGTTGAGCCAAAATAGGTCTACTTGTACCTTCCACACATTGTATCTAGTTCTGCCTTCTACAACCATACAGAATAAGATTCTTCCAAATGAGAATCCTTCAAATACTTCAAGATAGCTTTCACCTGCACCTTAAGTTTTTTTTTCTCCTTCAGTTTAAAGATACAATGACTTAGGGGCGGCTAGGTGGCCCAGTGGATAAAGCACCAGCCCTGGATTCAGGAGTACCTGAGTTCAAATCTGGTCTCAGACACTTGACACTTACTAGCTGTGTGACCCTGGGCAAGTCACTTAACCCCCATTGCCCCGCAAAAAAAAAAAAAAAAAAAAAGATACAATGACTTCAATCAGTACTCTTAGCGTATGCTTTTGGGTTTTTCATTATCCTGGTGCCTCCTTTAGATTTTCCATATCTCTCTTGAAATATGGTGTACAGAATGTATATAATTTTTGGATACAGTCTGACAAAAGACAATGGAATTATCACCTTTTTAACTCTGGATGCAATCTTTATATTAATGCCACATAAGAGTAGTTTAGCTAAGTTCCAATGAGCAAAACCAAGTAGGTTGTCTACCAGGTAATGAACATTTTAGCTATAGCATCTCATAAATTCCAATCTACTTAAAATATGGAGGAGATGCTATTAGTGTTGATGTAATTTGATTATAATTGTTGTAGTAAATACAAATCTCTCTCTTCCTGGATCACTAGTGGAGTAGATCTATCTCTGTTATGCTTCTACTTCCTGGATGTTTGGGGAAGCAGTCCTGGGTAATTGGAATAACTTCTCTGGTGATGCCCTTAAGTTCCTAGTCACAGCAGGAAGTATGTTTGTGTGCTTTAGGCATACTACCTGGGTGCTGAAAGCAGAGGCAAAAGACAATGAATCACTGTGATTCTGAATGGAGTTGGAAAGCAAGGCTCCATTTGTGAAGTCCATGAGAACATGATTCCGTATTCTGTGAATGCCTTTGTTGTGAGGCCTGAGGCTGTGGAGATATGGCACAAAATAAAGCTTAAGAATAACAGAAGTGTGTTTTAAAGCTCTAAGTGTACCAGGAGGTTTTGCTCATAGGGACCAGCTGTTAAAGAACTGGTCCCCTGGAAAAGGTAAAGAGCACCATCTGTGGTAGGCTGAGGATTTATTTCACAGTACTTTCCATCTTGTCTTCTAAGTTCCAACCAAATTGTATTTGCTGTTAGCCTTACTTCATCTCCTGCTTCCAGCCATTTGCACAGGTAATTTCCCATATGTAAAATGCACTCCTCCTCACCATTCAGAATTCCTAGATTCTCAAGTGCCATTTCTTACACAAAGTTTTATATATCTATATCTATATCTATATCTATATCTATATCTATATCTATATCTATATCTATATCTATATCTATATCTATATCTATATCTATATCTATATCTATATCTATATCTATATCTATATCTATATCTATATCTATATCGATATCTAGACATAGATATAGATAGATATAGATAGATAGAGGCCAGTATTCTCCCCACCCTCAAAATATTTTGCATTTATTTGTTTACATATTGTTTCCCTATAAGAATGAAAACTTTTTGAAGTCAGGGATTGTTTGTCATTTGTTTCCTTGTGTCCCAAATACCTATCACAGTGCCTTGTACATAGTAAGTGCCTTATATATATGTATTTTGTTTTTTAACTGGATTGCATCGAATTGATCAAATTATGGGGAAGGGCAGAGCTGCAGAAGGCAACACGAGGGCAACACTAAAACAGCTACCACTTCTGGGAACTGAGAAAACCTGCTGTGGAGCCATGCAAGATAGTGAAAGGGAACAGTGATGGTGAGCAGTTAACCATGAAACCTGATGAACATGGAGATGAGCAGGAGTAACCATAAATGAGCAACACTGCCCAGTAACCCAGTATCTTAGCAGGGCTCCCAGATGAGGGGAGACTCCCACAGGGGCCCTACCTAAGAGAAACCTAAGTCACTGATTTTGTATAGGTCTGTCTTCTGCCTTTGTATCTCTAGCACTTAGCACAGTGCCTGGCGCAATATTTAAAGTTCCTGCAATACCTTAAGATGTACAAAACACTATGCTTACAATTACCCCATTACTGTTATGCAGTAGACCAGCCATAGAATTCATAGCTAGTCCAAGCATTAGTATCCTAATTTTACAACGACAGTGAAACTCATACACTGTGTGATACGGATTTTAAACCCAAGTTTGAATATCTAATGCATGTTTTGAAGTCCTGAAACTCACATATGATGTGGTTTTGAATTCCTTCCTTATGTTGGTCACTTTCCTCTGAGTTCTAGTTTTCCTCTTAGAATATGTCATCCAGAACTGACCATAGTGGTTGAGATGATCAAACAACAAAGAGTACCGTGGTGATATTCATATTTCTTGAAAGCAATAATGGCCATCAGTATTTGTTATTTCTCATTTGGCAAAGATTCATTTATCATTGATTGGCTTAGTGGAAAGCAATAACCCTGAAGCAATAAGACAGATTAAGTTTGGACTGGTGGGTAGGGAAATATTCATTGCCTAAGGAGGGCAAGCCTATATAAGTGTGTTATATGGGTAGGTATCAGGCATTGGGCACTTGACGAAGGCTTTGTATTTAACCCATTGTAGGCGGTTTCTTTGGGAGTTATATTCTGCATATGACAATATATTCCAATTTAGGCACCAGTGGAGTCATTCCCTCTCATTAACTTTGCCTGGTCTTCTTGTTCCCTTCTTAGACATTTTCTGATCCTCAGTGTATGTCGCCTCAGCTCTTTCTTCATTTCCTTTTTAATTTTCTTTATTACAGTCAAGCTTTCAATTAACTCTCCTTAGTAAAAACTGCCATATTAGGCAAAAGTTTGTGTGGGGTCCAATAAAACATCCGATGATATCCAGTGTATGTCAATGCAAAGCCTGCAACCCAATAAGTTATTATGTATAAATGTTACAACTTTATTTTTAGGAGAATACATGTGCACTATCAAGCTGTTTTACGGAGACACAGAATGATGGATTACAGCGTGGAACTCTGTCTCAACAAGATAAACTCGGATAGAATAATCTACGGATATTTAGGCCCTAGCAATTTATTATCCTGAGACTACTGTAAAAATGATAATTCCTCTCATTTAAGTGATTGTTCCCCCACCCCAACATGATAAAATCCCAGTTCCAGAGTCCCCAACAAAATCTGATATCCAAGTCTCTGCTCATGCCCCTGTTTCCACAGTGGCAAAGTTGTGCAATCACCTTCCTTCATCTTGCTGCTTGGCAACAAAGAACAGGAAATGGGGCTACTGAGGTAGACTGGCCATTCCACAAAGGCATGAGATGTTACAAACTGTGCAGTTAATGTGACAGTTTGAAGACTGGGAAGGTGGGCAATAGTAACAGCATATTCCTGATAAGCTGTGTAACTCACAGGCCAAGGTTTCTAAAGTTCTAGGCTCACAGAGCTCAGCTCTGATCCTGGAGACTAATTCAAAAAGAATATGTTCATTTTGTTCCCTTTATTTATTTTAAAATAAGTTTTTGTTGATACTTTTTGTTTCCTATATCACCATAGTATCCCATGTATCCTTCTTCCCTTTCCCAGAACACCATTTCATAAGACAAATGCCATCTTTTGAAGTGAAAAAAGAGAAAAAATGAGTAAGCAAAATTGATTGATATGTTGAAAAAGTCTGAAAATATGTGCAGTGTGTTACACCTATGGACCTCCCACCACCACAAAGTTTTTAGGTCGAGGATCTTTCTATCTTTCATTTGAATGGTACATCATCTATGTAATTTTGGTTTTTGGTGTCATTGTTCTTTCCGTTTTCATTCTTGTGGTTATTGAGTATGTTGTTTTCTTGCCTCTGCTTACTGTGCATCAAATTCCAATAGATCCTTCCTTGCTTTTATGTATTCACTATGCACATCATTTTTTATAGCAAAGTAATATTCCACTACATTCATGTATCCCAGTTTGCTTAGCCATTCCTCAATTAATGGCATCTACTTTGTTTCCATTTTTTAGCTATCACAAAAAGTGCTTCTAGAAATATTTTGGCCTTGGAGTTGTTGTTCTTGTTTGTCCTTGTTCTTTTTTTTTTTTTTTTTTTTTTGCAGGGCAATGAAGGTTAAGTGACTTGCCCAGGGTCACACAGCTAGTAAGTGTCAAGTGTCTGAAGCCGGATTTGAACTCAGGTACTCCTGACTCCAGGGCTGGTGCTTTATCCACTGTGCTACCTAGCTGCCCTGTCCTTGTTCTTGAAGAGGACCATGACATCAGGGAGGTGATGTCATGACTTGCCTATTACTAATCTATACCCTCCCTTGATGATTTTTTTCCCTTTACATTTGCCTGGAAAACTCTGTGTCTATTTATTCTCTCTCACTCTTCTAGGTGCTGGTCGTTCCTAGGGGTTTCACCTTACCCCTCCCAACACAAGTAGACTTTTTAAAATACCAAATCCCCCAGGCCTCAATCAGTGTAAGGTTCTCATCTCTCTTTACCAACCAGCTCTTTTCTCTCATAGGAGCATTCATTATTGGCACCCACTTCTACCTTCAAAGTGAGAGACTCCCCTTAATTTATCATTGGAACCCTCTACCATCTTCTTTTCCCCCTCCTTTCCAATCTTTCTCCTACCTCCTCACCAACTTCTTTGTAGGCTTTTTTTTTCTTTCTGAGACCATATTAGTTACCTTTCCCTTATTGCTAGCCTTTGATTTGACCTGATGTATCATTCACTCCCATTTCCTGCTCCCATTTCCCCTTTTATCTATCCTCTCTTGTTGTAATGTAGTTGACACAAAAGAAGTGTTCATCTGTAGACTGTCTGCTACTGGGTTCTGTCCATTATACACATTCCCTTCCTCCCTCCCTCCCTCCCCCCACCATCTGCTACTTTACTATACCTCTACCAGATTTCTTCTCTCACTCTTATTTCTTTGTATACATTTAGAATAAGTCTTTTAATGGTCTCTATTGTCACTGGGTTGCCATAACTGTCTATGCCTGCTGAATTTTTCCATTTCCAATTTTTTTTGGGGGGGGCGGTATTTAAGAGGCAAATTATCTCTTCAGTTCTGGTTTTCTTTTTAAAAAATGTTTCAAGCTCTTCTTTATTTAATATCCATCTTTTGTCCAGTATGCTTAAGCACATATTTGTAAGACAGGTCACCCCTGAGCTCCATTGCTCTTCATAACACATTATTCCATTCCCTCCTCTTTTTTCTAGTGGGTGCATAATAGTCTTGCAGTATTCAAATGTACTTTCCTTTGTATTTCAATGTCTTTCTTCTGATGGCTTTCAGAAGTTGTTGTTTCTCCACTGAATAGTCAAATTTAACCATTATGTAACTTGGAATTTGCAGCTTTGGTATGTTTTTTTTTCTAGAACTGATCTGTGAATTCTTACAATTGGAATTTCATTTTCTATGTTTAAAATTTGGGGCAGTTCTATTTCTTTCAGTTTGGTGTCAAGTGTTTTTTGTTTCGTTTGTTTGTCTTTTGTGGAAACCTGAGAGCTTAAGGCTGTCTCTGTGCCTTCTGTGTTGATTTCAGCATATTTTAATTACATAGTGAGCAAATTCTCTTTTTAATTTTTTTTTTGCTTCTTTTCTTCTAGATTTTCCTTCACTTCTGTATTGTTGCTGTTAGTTGTCCTTCATTCTTTTTTTATTATTATTTTTAAATGAGGCAATTGGGGTTAAGTGACTTGCCCAGGGTCACACAGCTAGTAACTGTTAAGTGTCTGAGGCCGGATTTGAACTCAGGTACTCCTGACTCCAGGGCCAGTGCTCTATCCACTGCACCACCTAGCTGCCCCTGTCCTTCATTCTTGAAAAGGACCATGACATTGGGAAATGATGTCTTGACTTGCAGTGAATTGGATTTAAATGAGTCAGGCCTATGCAAAGTTACCAGCCTCATTCTCTTCTCTGCAGTCATCTAGATCCAGTGGTGAGATATACATCAGGATGACTGGCAATGGCCCATTCACTTCTGTGTATTTGAATTCCTAATCTACACTTCTCTATTTTGTTTCTTTGGTGAGACTTACCATTGCAGATGTTCTATTCTATTCATTTTTTTTTTCTGTGCAAGACATGAATTCTGCTCTTATAATTCTCATTACTCTTTTAAACACTCAGTATAGTGCATTGTGACTCCATGTTCTACTCAAATTCCACAAAATCCTCTGTATCATATTGGATCATTTTCCTTCCTCCCCCCACCCTCTCCCCAGCATTTATTCTCACACACAAGTGTCCATATCTGACTTCCTTGCCTTTGCAATGGATTCCCCCATGCCTAGAATCCTATCTCTTATGACCTTCATTTCTTGGTTTTCCTGGTTTCCTTTCTGGAACATCAGATCTCCAAACCCTTGAAGTTAAGGCTGTTCCTGAGGCAACCCCAAAGTCTGGTGCTGCACAGTTATACACTTCTTTTTTTTTTTTTTAGCGAGACAATGGGGGTTAAGTGACTTGCCCAGGGTCACAGAGCTAGTAAGTGTCAAGTGTCTGAGCCTGGATTTGAACTCAGGTACTCCTGAATCCAGGGCAGGTGCTTTATCCACTGTGCCACCTAGCCACCCCCCCTACACTCTTCTTTAATATAAATTTAGATTATCTTCTCACACTGTTTACATGCCCTCCTTTTAAATTAGGAGGCAGTGCCAGTAATGACAATATGCATGAACACAGAAGATTTTAAATTGGAGGGGAACTCAGCAACTATCTACTCCAGTCCATGACTGAAACAGAATCCTCATTATAGCAAACCTGATAAATGATAATCCAGATTCTATATGAGGGGAAGGGGAAGAAAAGCACTGAATCAGTTCAAACTCCATCTTCTGCAGAAAATGTTTCCCAGAGCTTCTATTTCCCAAATGCCTTTCTCATTTAAATGACCTATGTAGGGGGCAGCTAGGTGGTGTAGTGGATAAAGCACCGGCCCTGGATTCAGGAGTTCCTGAGTTCAAATCCAGCCTCAGACATTTGACACTTACTAGCTGTGTGACCCTGGGCAAGTCACTTAACCCCCATTGCCCCGCATAAAAAAAGAAATTACCTATGTACACTATAAAAACACAGACATAATGTGTATATATATATATATATATATATATATATATATATACACACACGTATGTAATGTATGTATACATGTGTATCTATTTCTATGTCTTTTTATGTACCTAGTTATTTACAAGTTATCTCCTCTCTTATAATGTAAACTTCTCAAGGGCAGGGATTGTTTTTGACTGTCTTTGTTTCCTCAGTGCTTACAGAGTAAAAAAAGTATTTATAGAGTAAATAGAAGGTCATCTCAGAGTGGAAGGCAATGATAATATATGCATTCAGGAGGATAAAGATGAAACATAATATACCTCGCAGAAAGTGACATACATTTTTTGATATGACCAATGTGGAAATTGCTTTTGCTAGTCTATGCAGCTAAATATTAAATACTTTATTTTGCAGGGCTATTTTTATTTAATTTTATTTGCTCAATGAGGGAGAATAGTGAATGTGAGAAATTAATGAAAAAAATATTTGCACTGTGATATTCCTCATTCATTTAAATAAAAATAATAAAACAATGGGGGTAGACTTGGTGGCCTACCAGGTTTCTAATGACTCTAATTCTATGATCTTCAATAAGAGTTTTGGACAGTGTTATATATATTGAAAGTAAAAATAAATACAGCACAAAATAAAATTGATTATATCTAACAAATAGGAAGTGACTGGTTACAGATGTGGGAGTCATCTCAACATTAACCCTGGATGTATGATCAAATAATTGACTAATTAAAGAAAAGATCAAAATCAACAGAATTAGAAGAAATATTAGAGATGAGAAGACTTTTATGTGTAATTTAAATAGTTTGGTATTGATTTTTTAAAAAAAATTATTGAATTTGAAAATTGGGAAATGGATAAAGGTAAAGATGTTGACATGAAATATCACTATTTCCTTAGAGAATCCGAACTTATGTAAAGTAGTCACCACAACAAGGAGGCCCAAAGAGTCCAGAAACTATCTTAGTAAATTTATCTCTCTTCATAGTAGAGAGACATGGCAGCAAAGGATGTGATCAGTTTAAAGTGGAAGCTAATTCCCACAACATTATGGATAAAAATGATAGATAGTTATGAGCAGTATGCCTCACCAAATAGAAAAAAGCAGTGAAGAAGAAAATGAGCCTGCAGAAAGCTTGGCAGGGGACCCAACTAACCCAGATCATCTCAAGAGCATTTATAGATGAAACTGGAAGGAGGACAACAAATAGACACAAAATGGAACAAATTTGCTAGCGTTTCTATGGTGATCTATTCTCATCATCAATGACTGTGGAAATACCACATTTGGACTTTTCACACCTCAGCACCTCATGTGCTATATGAGGAAATGGAAATGTCACTTAAGAAGATGAAGTTGTGAAAGGAGGCTGGATCTGACCACACACAGAGGATAGAAAAAATGGTATCATTTAAAGAGTATTGGGTCTGGAGTCAGAAGACCTGGGTTCAAATCCAAGCTTTGTTTCTTATTAATTCTGTTATCCTATAGAAGTAAGATTTATTTCTCTGGTCCTTTGTCTCTTCATTTATAAAATGAAAAGTGGATGTCCCCCAAGCTCCTCCCCAAAACTCTTAATCCTATAAAATTTGTGCTGGAGAATTACAATTTAAATATCAAAAGAATGAAAATCATGACAGATTCTGTTTTTTTCTTTTAAAGGTGATCATTTTATCCCTGTGCCTATTTCTCATCTTTATAAAATCTTTATGAAATTAAACTATGCATGTATTGATGGTAAATGATGAAAATATCATAAGGATTCAGGAAAGGTTTTGTAGACACTTTTCAACAAGCCACAGTGTTTCAATCATTTCTTTGACCAAGAACTGTAAAAGAACATGAGATCTCATTGAATTTAATGTTTTTTATTATAAAGCTGTCTTCCAAAAGTGTATGCCTTGATAGTTACAATGGAAATACATTGTTCTAGGGCTCTTTAAGTATAGTGAGACATAAAGTAAGTAGCCATATGCTCACCAAAAATGTTTGCAATTGTCACAGAATATATCCTGTATAGTATACAAATGAATAAAGGATTTGCTATATGTAATGAGGTCCTGCAGATATTCCTATTTGGAGATGATCTTGTATTGATGGAATCAAGCCTCAGAGTCCTACAGTACCTCAATAGAGAAACTCATGACCACTCAAAAGAGATTGTCCTAACGATCTACAAAGGAATTGCCCATATTATGACATATACTAGAATGAAAGCCAGTGAGTTAGGTCAATCAGCACACAGATTTTTGGACCATAAATTAACAAGGAACTAAGGCCAGAAGTGAGTAGGAAGAAGAGATGACATTGGTTTACATTTAGGAAATAATTTAGCACTTTTGATGACCTCAAGTTGCCTCAAGACACAACATTTTTATGAGGCAAAATGTTGTAGCTATGGATGTCCCAGAACAGGTTTCTTAACCCAAGATGAAGATTGAATTGATACAATTTCATTCAGAGTAACAAAGTGTAGACTTTCATAAAGGGTTAAGGAAAATAATAAGAAATGTAGTGGGAAATGTCCCGGTGCACCCAGAAGCAATTCACAAAGATAACCAATTATTCAATCTAAGCTAGTTTTTTTTTTTAAGTGAATGAAAAGTTAAGCAATTGACCTTAAGTTTCATTTTGGGATATATCCTTGGAACAGACCAAAGTATTATTCAAAACTATTATTCAAAGTATTACTACTCTAGTCTGCTCTGAATGAAACCTCCAATTATCTTTGAACTTGTAGGGAATCCTTTGCTCTCTGGCCTCAATCTCATGACCAAGATGTCCAACTCTAAGAAATGCCAACTCTGCTGGGAAGAATCATGGCATAGCTGGGAAGGAATGATTTCTCTCTCTCTCTTCCTCCCTCTCTTTCTCTCTAGTTGCTTTCATACTTGACACTATGGAGGGGAGATTGGCTATCAAATTATGTGGTATTGATTATCCCTGCAGGTCATTCACTGGTCAGAGCAAAGAAGTCTGACCCAGGCCCCATGGCTACCCAGTGGTGCAAGTAAAATTGTTAGAGGGAATCCATGGTCTTGTTCTTTTATAACCACTATTAGCTAGCTTGCCTGCATGCTGGCCCAGTTATCACTGGCCTCCTTTAATGACCTGCTAGGCACCTGAGACCTATAGCAAGCAACACTGTTGAGAAAGTTAGGCTCTTCCCTGAATGCTTAGGAGAAAAGGAAAAGAAATGAATGTTGCAATCATCAGACTTTATCCCCACATTCCATCTCTGCACCATTGCTCTCCATACAGTTGCTCTACTCTGCCCTTAGGTCCTTGGAGACATCAGAAAGTTCATGTGGAAGAAATTGATGTGGTAGACTAAATTCAAAAAACACTTTATCTCTTGACTCTGGGCATTCTCTCTGGCTGTCCCCCATGCCTGGAATACTCTATTTACTCCACTCTTACTACTGACCTTCCTGGTTTCCTTTAAGTCTCAACTAAAGTCCTACCTTCTACAGGAAGCATTCCTCAAACCCTCTTAATTACAGTGCCTTCCCTCTGTTAATTATTTCCTATTTATCCGGTATATAGGCTTCTTTGTTTATACTTGTTTATATGTTGTGTCCTCCATTGAATTGTAAGCTCCTTGAGGGCAGGGACCGTCTTTTGCCTCTTTTTTGCATTCCTAGTGCTTACCACAGTGCCTGGCATAACATAGGCATTTAAGTGTTTATTAATTGATGATTGGTTGATTGACTGAGTTGGTGTGACATAGGGGAAAGATCCCTTAATTGGAAGTCAAGAGACCTTGGTCCTAGTCTTAGCTTTGCTACTATCAGTTTGACCTTGGACAAATCACTTCCCTTTTCTGGGCCTCAGTTTCTTCCCATGTAAAATAAAGGGTTTCAATGAGATGTTCTCTCAGGCCCCTTCAGGTTCTTATTACTTATGTTTCTACACCTCTACCTAGGTGTAAAAAAAGAGTACAGTCATAGTAGTCATTCACAAAGATAAGCAGCTATTCTAAGTTAGTTAATTCAAGTGAAAGAAGGATTAAGGAATTCATCTTAAGTTTCATTTGGGGATATACCCTTAGAAAGGGCTAAAGTATTATTCAAAGACTAAAGTCTGCTCTGAATGCAACCTGCAATTAGCTCTGAGCTTGCAGAAAGTCCTTTGCTCTCTGGCCTCAATCTTGTGATCAAGATATCCCATTCTAGGAAATGTCACTATGCTGGGAAGAATGCTGGCATACGTATTTACAGAGCCACTCTGTGTCCAGAGCAATGTTAGGGAGAGACAGAAGAAAGAGAAGACAAAGTCTTTGCCCTCGGGGGCTTCCCAGCAGAACTGGAGACACTCACATAGAGAAGTAAGAGAAGACTGCAAGAGAATGTGATCAACCTCTGTGTGGTTCAGACTCTTAAATGCTATGGGAAAAAATACATGCAAGTTGTAATGGTATGGGAAGACTTCAGGGAGGAGTAAGAGATTGAGGATGGACAAGGATGTTGAAGGATGAATAAGATGTAGTTAGGCAGAGGGGAGAGAGCAGGATCTGCCAGGTAGCAGAACAGTATTAGCAAAGGTACCAAAGCAGGAATTAGCATAGCAAGCATGAGGGAAAGTGGAAAGCTAGTCTTGTCTAGATCAGAGGTCACAAACTGTAAAGGAAGGAGATAGGGAGGAGGGAAGAGATTGTGTGGAGGACCTTGAATGAGCATTTGTGATTATTGTTTCAAGATACCTACATTAAAGGGGCAGCTAGGTGGCACAGTGGATAAAGCACTAGCCCTGGATTCAGGAGGACCTGAGTTCAAATCCAGCCTCAGACACTTGACACTTACTAGCTGTGTGACCCTGGGTAAGTCACTTAACCCTCATTGCCCCACCAAAAAAAAAGATACCCACATTAAAAAGAAAAGTTTATAAAAGATCTCTGGGAATGCATTGTAAAACACAAACTCCTTCTTTTTCTAAATCTATCCTATTTTAGCCATTGATGTGTACTTTAGACTTCAGAAAGAGTCTTTACCTCTTTAATAAACTCTCTTAATTTTTGCTAGGGCATAATTTTAACAGTAAGAGGCTAACATCCTCTTTCTTTCTGCCTGCCTCAAAGAACTTCCCTTTGCTCTGGCTGAATTGCATTGACTCCTGGCTCTGCTGCTTAGAATCCCTTGTTGCCTTTAAAAGTTTTGCTTGTGTCCATCTGCTACATGAAACCTTTCCTGATATCCCCTTCTAGCCATTTGTGCCCTCCCTCAAGAAAAAACAAACAAAACCTAACGATTTTAAAAAAGGACGTTGTATTTTTTTTGTTTTGATATATTTACTTACACACTTTTCTGTCCCATTAGAATGTTAGCTTCCTGAGAGCTGGAACTGTTTCATTTATATCTTTGTATCTCCAGTGCCTAGCACATAGTAAGAGTTTAATAAATGCTTATGGATTGACTGTTTTTACAGAGAGAACAATTAAGGAACAGGCATATTAAATTGCAACTTCATGTAGCAGGTCTTTGGCAAAATTAAAACTAGGATTCAGGACTTTCCCCTCTCCCCCATTTCCAGTTGTAAGACTGTGGGATTATGGAGGAGCACACACTACAGGGTAGTGTGGGTGGGTGTGTGTTTTGTTGGAAATGGGGGCTTGACAAATTTACATTTTATAACTGGAACAGATTTTAATTTTTTTAAGTTATTAAACACTTTGGCAAAATAAGCAGGGACTGCAGGTATGGCTTTATTACCACTAATTCAAAAGCTGTTCCTAATAATTTTTTAAGCATTTCCATATAGTACATCTGTTCAGTGTAGATTTACAACTGTGGCCTGGGAGGAAACTTAGTGCCTGTCAAACACAATGCACTCCAAGCTGTGAGGACCCAGGGTTTGGCTGCAGTGGGTATTTGCTCATTTGTTTGTGTGGTTTGGTTTGGGGTTTAGTTTTGGTTGATTTAGATACAGAACTTATTGGTGGTAAATGGACAGTGAGCTAGGCCCAGAAGAGAACAGGAGGAGGAAAGCACCTGGATCACCTTTGGGAAATTGCAAAGCCCTTTTAATAAGCTAGAGATTTTCTCTAAAACAAAAGCCTATATTTTTTAATGTTAGCATTCTTCTTCCATTGTACAACTGTGAGGTATGGAATATGACACTCCCTAAAGAACTGAAAATAAACATCACCCATAGGGCAAAGGAGAGGCCCATGGTGGTTGTGAGGAGACACATTACAAATGAGGAATTAAGAATAAGTTGAGTGAAGAACATTATCAGTGAAAAGTATGAGAAAAAAAGAACATGAACTAATCCTATGGAAAAGTTGAGGTATACCTGATGGATAGCCCATGTGTTCTCTTGTTAGCCTTGTGATATCAAGAGAAATTACATTATGTGGACCTTCTTATGGGTAATTTATGGTAGTTCATTGACAAGAGCAAGCAGAATGTTTAAGTATGGGTGTATTGTTATCTCTGTCACTGGAGGGAATACCCACTCATCCCAAATCCATTTGAGTATTCATGGAAAATGTGTAGGAGGCAGCCCATGAAACAGTGTTACTCTTGGGGCCAGAAAGCATTCATCTGGGAGTCTTTGGATTATGTATCTTAAAAGGATGTGTGTGGGCTCTATAGTGCATAAGATTTGAAAAGAAGTTCTGTAGGAAGTCTTGTAAGTGGAGTTAGGTGAGACATTGATGTGGTTTTGTTGCCATTTCTTTTGGGAGGATAACTAATGCAATGTGGATATAAAAAGACAGAAACAATCTTCATCAAGACCTTGCTGAGGCTAGTAGACTTGGGCCGAAACAATAGAGAGAGTGGAAGTGGCTACAGAGTGAGAGCAAGAGTGAGGGAGTGAGGGAAGGGGGGGAGAGAGGAGAGAGAGAGAGAGAGAGAGAGAGAGAGAGAGAGAGAGAGAGAGAGAGAGAGAGAGAGAGGTCTGATATTCTGATATAGTGTTGCTGAACTCTAGTTAAATGTCTCAGATTCTGTTTAAATTCGTATGGCTTTTCTGAATCCCAGTATGCTATCTGTATTCTGATGGTAGAATTCATGACCAAAGTCACCGATACTCAAGGAAAATAGTGCTTTGTATATGAAAAATAGCTAATTAGAAAGCCTTGAGCACAATTTCTGTGAGTTGAACTAACTTTTCATTTTCTTCCGCTATGTTAGATATGCAGTGAGTGATGGATTGGAAAGTTGGTTTGTGGTCTTATTTGGAGGTAAGGGAGATAGACTCTGGGGGTTAAATGCTCCAAATACTTGGTGCTTAATTTAGTTCTTTGATACTACATTACTATTCAGTTATATTAACTATTTTTTACTTTGAATTTCTATATCATCAGGCTTGTTCTGGTAATGGGGAATATTGAATGGGGGCTCTTTTTAGCAAAATTCTAGAACACATTACTAAAGAGATAGTTTATGATCATTTGGAAAGGGAAGAAGTTATTGCACCTCTTAGCATCTTTAGTTTTGTTCAAGGCAAAGCTGAAGTTCCATTGTCTACATGGAAACATTCATGACCCTTTTCCACAAGCTGCTCATGCCTTCCCATATGAAAAAAATCATATATTTTGTATGAGTTACTAAAGCTCTAAAGAAATAAGTTTCACAAAGAGAATGTGGTGGGTGTGTACAAAGGCTGCAACCCAGAATCACTGAGGAACTTTCAAGCACAGGAATAAAGAACATTGTATAGGAATCCTATGCTAGTGAGATGAGGTTGGTCATGTTTCATGAACAAGGGATGACAGGTGATCAGCCTACATGCCCCTCTATTGGATTTAAGGACAATGTGAAGATGGCCCCCAGCATGTGGGGTAAGTTCACTGTGGTAAAATTTGGGGACATACATGGATAGGATGTGATCTGTATTGTTGGAGTAATCTCCCAGATTTATGATATCACATATCCATTTGAGTGAATTTTGTGTTTTTTATATATACACACATACATACACATATGTATACACATATAAGTATGTATACACACATATGTACATACATATGAACATGCATATACATACACATATAAATATATACTCATTCATCTATTCACTTATTTATTTTTTTGCTAATTTATTCATTAATTTATTCACTCATTTATTTGCATTCTACCTCCCCAGAGATAATATAGACCCAGTTTTCTAGACATGGTAAATGAACTGAGCTTCAGAGAAGTTAAGTGACTTCCCTAGGCTCAGGCAGCTAGTAAAAGTCAGAGTTAAGACACAGATTTAGGCTTTCTTTATCCAACAACTGTGTTCTTTTCACTGTGCTGTGCTATTCCCAGGGTTTTTGTCAGAACCAAATGAGACAATATCTGTAAAGCTCTTAGTATGTTGCATGGCACAGAGTAGGTACTTAATTAATAATTATTCCCTTCCTTTCTGCTTTCCTTCAATGGAGATAAAGACCCAGCATAGGTTTTTTAATAGGACAGGAACATGATGGATGTGGTAAATGAGAAACTTCTTCTGTTGCTACCATATAACAATTAATACCAGATTAACCTAATTTCTTTACTTGAACAGGTAGATTAGGGAACTATTAAGCAAACCATAGTTATACTTGACAAAGCTATTCATGTTATTTTTATACTAAAGATTAAGGGATAAGAATTGGATGTTAGTATAGTTAAAGTGAACCTAAACTCAATTACCAGACTCAATAATTGGTTTTGCATTTTGTATAGGATTTTGCTCTTCCTCTTTGCATAATACAAAGCACATTCATGTCTGTTATTTAATTTAATCTTCATAATAACACTGATTTACAGGAAGCCTTTTCCAATCCCTCATAATTCTAGTGTCTTGCCTTTGTTGGGCAGCTGGGTGGCATAGTGGATAGAGCACAAGCCTTGAGGACGGGAGGACCTGAGTTCAAATCTCACCTCAGACACTTACTAGCTGTGTGATCCTGGGCAAGTCACTTAACCCCAATTGCCTTAAAACATCTGGGGCCATCTCCAGTTGTCCTGATATACACACATGTGTACATTTGTGTGCTTGTGTATATGTGATAAATACATATTCACACACATATCTATACTTGTATGTAGGTGTGTGTGTATGTATGCATGTATGCATGTATGCATGTATGTAAAATCTTGCTACTAGGCCCAGATGGCTCTGAAAGAGAGTGAGGTTGGTGACCTTGCACAGCCCTGATGTCACGGTCCTCTTTGAGAAGTAAGTACAAACAACAACAACAAGCTTTCCCTTTGTTTAATTATGTCGTATATAACTTATTTATTTATATTTATCTCTCTCTATGTTTGTTTATTTGCATGTTCTCTCTCCCATTAAATTATAAGGTCCTTGAAGACTGGGACTGTGTATCACCTCTTTTTGTATCCCCAGTGCTTAGCACATAGTATGGGCTCAATAAATGTTTATTGGTTAATTGATTAGGTGGGGGTGTATATTTCAGGTAATATTCATTTCCACTTTATAAAAAGGAAATTGAGCCATAGAGATGTTAAATAAATTGCCCAAGGTCAACAGTAAACTATTGAAAGAACTGGGACCAGAGATGACATCTGAAGACCCTCAATCAATTGACAAGCATGTTTTTAAATGCTTTCTTATGTGCTAAAAACTAGGGGATACAAAGAAACAGTCCCTGCTCTCAAGAAGATTACATTCTAATGAGGGAGACAATACGTTAATAAATAGGTACACATAAGATATAAAGGAGTAGTTAACACCATTAGATAACACTGTTTTGTGTTATCTTACTTAATGATGTCTTAAATGCCTCAATATACACTGGAGGAGAGAGAATTTTACCTTAGCCTAGCATCAGCTCTGCATGTCATCATTATCACTTACTTTTTAGATCCGGAGGCCCTAGGCTAATGAAAGCCTTCTCTGGTAGCACCACATCTCAGCCATTTGTGCCTCACTCTTCTTACCAAAGAACTCTATCAACCTGATAGTAAACATCACTTTAAAAGCATGTCATCCAACAGTTGGCTTGGCTGTGATATATCAACCTGAATTGTTCTCATTTATGGTGAAGCATTTTATATTAATGCTTCCATTGCTTATCCCAGACACTGCCTTTAAAGTGCTTAAGCCAGCCGTACTGAGTTATTTATTAGGCTTCTTCTTTTTTTCCCCATGTTGCCTTTTCCTTAAATAAAGGGCTTGTTTTACTTTTATACATTCACGAAGGCTTTTGGTTTCCTGCCAATCAGAGACTACAGCTGGTGTGAGCATACATACCTCTGGTTTATCTTGCACATAAATGTGCAAGTGTATATGGATATGTCGCCTCTGGCTGATTCACTGAATGCCCATGGCATGGCCCTGAGGAGTCCAAGGTCAAGACTTTAATCTCTGCATGGGCCAGTTAGCTTTCCCTGCATACACTTCTTTACCCATGCCATTGAAAAGAAGCATTCCCCAATGTCAGAAATTATTAGTGAGCTGGCTAGGTATAATGGAAAGAGCAATGATTTTGCCATTCTAAGACCTGGGCTTAATCCTTGCTCAGCTAGTTAAAATAACTGTGTGGCCTTGGAGAAATCATTCATTACCCTTCATATACCCTACTCTGTGTCTCAGTTTCCTGATCTGTAATTTCTTTTATGACCTATATAGTTTCTTCTACCTCTAAATCCTATGATTTCAATTTTGCCATTCTGCTGAAATAGCATTACCTAGTCTTTATGTAGCTAGTGTTCCTATAGCTCTTTTTTAAAATTAAATTTTTTTTTTTTTAGTGAGGCAATTGGGGTTAAGTGACTTGCCCAGGGTCATATAGCTAGTAAGTGTTAAGTGTATGAGGTCGAATTTGAACTCAGGTCCTCCTGACTCCAGGGCCGGTGCACTATCCACTGTGCCACCTAGCTGCCCCCTATAGCTCTTTAAGGTTTATAAAGCACTTTACAAATATTATCTCATCTGATCCTCACAGGGGAGTAGGTGCTATTATTATCTCATTTTATTGATAAGGAAACTGAGGGAGACAGAAATTGCATAGGATCACACAGCTAGTAAGTGTCTGAGATAAAATTTGAACTCAGACCTTGACTTGAGGTCTAGCCCTCCAACCATCACACCAGCTAGCTGCATTCTTGAAGATCTCCAGCAACTTGCTCAGGACCAAGTTTAGTATTTTTTCCTCACTCTTCATTCCCTTTGATTCTTTAGCATTTGGCATTGTTAGCTACACCTACTCCCTTCACAAAACTCTTTCCTCTTTGTCTTTTTTTTTTCATTTTTCAATGTTATTTTCTTATATTAGTTAACTTTTTTTTTCAGTGAGGCAATTGGGGTTAAGTGACTTGCCCAGGATCACGCAGCTAGTAAGTGTGTGTTAAGTGTCTGAGGCTGGATTTGAACTCGGGTACTCCTGACTCCAGGGCCAGTGCTCTATCCACTGCGCCATCTAGCTGCCCCTATTAGTTAACTTTTAAAGTAATGACTGAGTTATTTTTTAAGTGTAAACCATGGAAATGTCGTATATGTCTGTTTCTCCCTATGACTTCATTGTCTCCTCTCACCTTGAAATTCTGGGTGTTTTGTCACATCAAGACCTTTTCTCATCTTTCTCCACACCTTCTGCCTCAGAGATATTATCAATTTTCTTGGCTTTAATCCTCAGCTATATTCATGTGACTCCTTGTAAAGAATCTAGGCTTAGGTCTGAAGCCTCATAGACCTCTATGTCACTGATATTTGCTAGGTAACTGATATTTCTTTCAGTAACCAAGACAAGGGACATTGCCTTCAACTCCAGTAACTTTTCGTCTTGCCCTCCTTCTTAAAATTATATTGATCCCTAAATTCCCACTTGAGGTACTTTCTGAGCTCCCTGGATTTATTGGACTCAGACTGGCTTGGTTTCCTGAGTTCAGGGGCCTGCTTCACCAAAATTTAATTGCCACATCCACCTAGTGACTCTTCCCAGAAACCACTTCCCTCCTTCCCAGTTCAAGCTTTTCCCATCCTTGATAGCAATGCCTTTTTAAGTGTTATTTAAAACAGAAGAGAATATGCACATTCAGAAATAATACATTTGTGTGAGAAAATTAGAAATGCACATAAAATAAATCTACCTAGCTACTCTATATTAACATTTCCTCAGGGATGGCCTTGGCATCCTGATTCACCATTGGTTTGAATTAATCAATCAATAAACATATATCACATACTTACTCTGCACCAGCACTATACTAGGCACTGGGGAAACACATATAAAAAAATGAAATAATCTCTACTTTCAAATACCTTACATTTGATTAGTGACCCATTACACATACTCTGCTTTTGTTGCCAAATAATGATCTTTCTCCCTCTCTTCAGAACACATTCAAGCTGAATTTGGAATCAATCTCCCTTGGACTTCTCTGGCCAAACTCAAGTTCATTCTGTCAGTCAGGGAGCTTGATGAATTTGTGATGTTCTCACCAAAGCATTATTTATTCACTAATTATTATAGTTTGTGCCAAGAGGATTAATAATGGAATACAACCATACAAACGGAACTATTAATAATACCTCACAATCGGGATATTCAATCTGACATAGCTTACCCCAAATTGTTCAAAAGACATCTTCCTTCTTCACACTTCCAAGTTCATCTCTTTAGTCCTGAGCTCTCTCCTTGGCCCTAGTCATACATTTCTATTTGCTCTCTGGACTTTTCTGATTGGGTATCACTTCACATTTAAGAGATCTCCAAGAGAGCTCACTCCTCCAAGCCATGTCCTCCTCTTAAATATTCTATTGCGTTCATTGGCATCACCATTCTCTTAGTTACAGAGGCATGAAATCTTAGGCATGGGGGATAGATCATTAGGACTTGGAGTCAAGAAGATTTGGATTCCAATCCCACCTCGCATACTTACTAGCTCTGTGACCTTTGGAAAATCCCTTAATCGTTCTGTGTAAAATGATAGGATTTGATTTGATGGCCTCTGCTATCCCTTCTCTTTAGATATTTATGATCCTGTCATCTCCTTCTCCTTTAACACATGTTGGACTTATCACAAAGACTTTTGATTCTTCTTTTGAAATGTTTTTCCCATTCAGTACTTCCTCATTTTCACTACCACCAAGTTCTGGACCCTTGCTCTTTTTTTTTTTTTTCTATATTGCTGTAACAGCTAACTTCCATATATCCAATCTCTCCTTCCATTCATCTCTCCAATAATCTTGTGTACTTCTTCCATATTAATCTTTTCAAGATGAACATTTAATTCCATCCACCCTCCCCCATACACAAATACACCACAACCACAGTCCATGATCCATAGTCTAACATTCTAAAGTCAGGAACCAAAAAGAGACAGACCTCTCCACGCAGGCCCTCCTTCCTCCTTCCTTTCCCCTCCCAGAAAATGGGAAGCTCCTCAAGTTGTTTGGCTGGTAGCCTTGGTGGACAGTACCCATGCACAAATGTTACTTCCTGACACCAAGGAAAAGCCGCATGGCTTTGCCCTCTGAGGCATTCTTCTCACGGTGGAGCTTTCCTATAGTAAGTCTTCAGTAGGTGGCATCATTCCAATCATTACGCAGGTGTAGCTATCATAATTCTGTAACAGTTAATTTTTTTTTTTTTTAGTGAGGCAATTGGGGATTAAGTGACTTGCCCAGAGTCACACAGCTAGTAAGTGTTAAGTGTCTGAGGCCGGATTTGAACTCAGGTACTCCTGACTCCAGGGCCGGTGCTCTATCCACTGGGCCACCTAGCTGCCCCAACAGTTAATTTTTGTATTGGTTGGGTCAGTCTTTTTAGTGCTCCCCTGGCATAATGAATTCATCTCGACTTTCAAACCTTTATATGTATTCTTTTCCTAGCTGGAATTAATTTCCTCCCCTCCTCTCCTCTGCCCCATTTCATTTCTTTTCCCATCTTTGGCTTTTTCATTCTTCACTTCTCTGTTCCTCAGTTTCTTCATCTCTAGAAGGAAAACTTATGGTACTTTTAAAAGAAATAAAATAGACAGTGGATAGGAAAGTGCTTTATAAATGAAATCCATATGTCAGAAGTTACATCTTGACAGAAAGGACATCTTAAACACTTTATGAGTCTCTTATTTTCGTGTATCAGTTTTCAGACCCAGATAGAAATTCTTATGTATTCAATATCTGGCAGATACACAAAGATAGCCACCAGCTTTGCTTATAAAGCATGTAAAACTTTAAAATGTTGAATGGTTTTTTATTTACACATTAAAAGACATGTAAACTTTTTTCATCCAAGCTCAAATGAGTTGAGACACCTCCCCTACTCAATGGTGTCACCTTTCCTCAGAGACCTATATTTCCCCAATCACTTAACAGTGCTTCCCTGGGCCAACCAAAGGGGAATGATAGGTGTGGCAGTCTGGTGGTGGGATTAGAGGACCTTTTATTTTTCTGCCCCAGGCTTTCTTGTGATGTTTGTCTTTGTTCTAGCCATGTTCCTTTCAACTGTCTGGAGTTTCTTTTTCTGTAATCATCCAGGAACAATCTATGCTGGGAACTTGGATCTCCTGTGCAAACTTCTGCATTAATATCTCTTTGACTGCGTTATAAGAGGTGGAAAACCAATAAGTTGTGAGATAGACTGAGCAAGATTCCTTTCCTCCCTATGAAAACCCTGACCCCTTTCTTGTCATATCTTTGCTCCAAGAAATGACATTCCTCAGGCTTCCCCATTAGGCAGGCTATACTAGTATGTGAAGTGGCCCTGACTGGGGAGAAAGGACCTTAGTCATCTTAGCCATCTCTTACACTTGTTAGAAAGAATGACTGGACAGCTGAAACTGAAAGCATCAAGGCTGAATGGTGGCATCTCCACAGCACCATTTTTGAACTTCTTTCTGTTTCTCCAAAGGCTGAAAGAGGCACAGTTACACAATTCTTATCTAGAACCATGCTTCATTAAAATTGTACAGCTTTGGATTTTGTTGCATTATTTTTTTCACTTACATCAAAGTATTAATTATGTATATTGTTCCCTTGGTTATACTTATTTCATTCTATATCAGTTAATATCATTCTTTCCATGTTTCTCTTAATTTTTCATATTTTCCATTTGTTATGACATAGTAATAGCTCACAATATTCATGTATCATAATTTATTTATGTGCACCTTTGTTTTAAGGTGTTATCTACCTTTTTTTTTAGTGTTTTGTTACCATAAAAATGGCTGCTATGAGGATTTGGAGATGTATGAAATTTTTCTGTCTTTGAACTCCTTGGGAGTAGATGCCTAGAAGTGTGATATCTGAGTCAAAAGGTATGGACAATCTAGTCATTATTTTTTAAACACAAATTCAATTTACTTGCTAGAATAGTTGGACCCATTGACAAATCTATCGAAGGTTAATTAGTGTTCCAGTCTTTCTACAGTCAAATCACAACAGACAATTTCCATTTTTTTATCACTGTTAATTTTCTGAGTGTGAGATCATCTAACGTGGTCCCCACGTTAGTGATTTGGAGCAATTTTAAATGTAGTTATTAGTAGTTTATAATTTTTCTTTTGAAAACATTCCTTTTGAAACTTCAGTCTTCTCCCTTGTCTGCTTTTGGGACTATCTCCTATTGTTATATATTTGGCATATCTCACCCTTATCAAAGATATTTGATGCAAAGTTCCCCCCCATTCAATAATTTCCCTTATTATGCTACCTGCATTGATTTTGTTCATGCACCATTTTTTAAATTTCATGTAATTTTCATTTAATTTTCATGTAATTTACCCTAGTTTGTCTTTTGTGTTCACCTCCATTTCTTATTTGATTAAAAATTCTAGACCTGGCCATAAATCTGGAAGGTACCTTATCTCATTCTTTTTCTATTTTTCTTCTTTTCTTCTTTTCTTTTTTATAATTTATTTATTTATTTATAATTTTCCCCACCTTACATGCAAAAACAAATTGTAACATCAATTTAAAAAAGTTTGTGTTCCAAGTTCCCTTCCTCATTCCCTACCTCCCCCTTAAGAACTCAAGCCACTCAATATAAGTTGTACATGTGCAGTCATGCAAAACATAGAAGACAAAAAAACTTTAGAAACTAACAACAACAAAAATTATACTTCTATCTGTATTCAGATACCATTCTATAGATGAATTGCATTTTCATAAGTCCTTCAGAGTTGTCCTGGATCACTGCATTGCTGAAAATGACTAAGTCACTTCACAGCAGATCATCTTATAATAATGCTGTTATTTTGTATACAGAACATTTCACTTTGCATCAGCTCATGTCTTTCCAGATTTTTCTGATAGCATCCTGCTCACCATTTTTTTTAATAGTAAACTATATTTGTATAGTACTTTAAAGAGAAATTTTCTTACAATACACCCATGAGGTTGATTATTGCAAGAACAATAATAGCTAACATTTATATAGTACCTTATACCTGACAAATAATTTTCTTCACAATAGCCCAGCAAACTAAGTACTACCACCACCACCACCACCATCATCATCTTCATCTTATATTGCTCTTGCCTCTTCTTCAAATTTTTCCCAGTTACTATTGATGTTTCCCTCCACCTTATTTACTCTATTTTCTATCTTCTTTTACCCTATTCTTCCTCAAAAGTGTTATGCTTCTGACTGCCCCTCCCCCAATCTTCCCTCCCTTCCTTCACCCTCCCCCATTATCCTCTTCCCCTTCCACTTTCCTGCAGGGCAAGATATATTACTATACCCACTTGAATGTGTGTGTTATTCCCCCTCTGAGCCATTTCTGATGAGAATAAGGCTTGATCACTCCCCTGCTCCTTCCCCATTTTCCCCTCCACTCCATAAGCTTCTTTTATGTGAGATATTTTGTCCCATTCCACCTCTCCTTTTGCCTTTCTCCAAGTGCAATCCTTTCACCCCTTAATTTTATTTTAAAGATGTAATCATAGGACAGCTATGTGACACAGTGGACAAAGCACCTGCCCTCGACCCAGGAGGATCTGAGCCCAAATCCAGTCTCAGACATAAGACACCCACCAGATATATGACCATGGGCAAGCCACTCAACCCTGAGTGCCACACAAAGAAAACACATATACACACAAACCCCCCCACAAAAAACCCAAAGCAAAAACAAAAAAACAAAACAAAAACAAAAGTGATAAAGAAAAAATAAATGCTATATACATATCATCCCTTCATAGTTAGTTCACACCTATGTCCTCTGTCTAAATTTATTCCTTTCAGGTGCTCTAATACTGAGAAAGTTCTTATGAGTTGGAAGTATCATTTTCCTATGTAGGAATGTAAAAAGTTTAACGTTTTAACATCCCTCATAACTTCTTTTTACTGTTTAACTTTTTATGGTTCTCTAGGGTCTTGGATCTGAAAATCAAATTTTCTATTCAGTTTGTCTTTTCATCATGAATGCCTGAAAGTCCTGTTTTTCATTGAAGTTCCATTTTCCCCCCTGAAAGATTATGCTCAGTTTTGCTGGGTAGGTGATTCTTGGTTGTAATCCCAGTGGCTTTGCCCTCTGGAATATCATATTCCATGCCCTCAAATCCTTTAATGTAGAAGCTTCTAGATCCTGTGTTATCTTGACTGTGGCCCCCCAGTACTTGAACTGTTTTTGTTTTTTTTTCTGGCTGCTTGAAATATTTTTTCCTTGACCTGGGAACTCTGGAATTTGGCTATAATATTCCTGTAAGTTTTCACTTTGGTATCTATTTCAGGAGGTGATTGGTGGATTCTTTCAATTTCTATTTTACCTTCTGCTTCTAGAATATCAGGGCAATTTTCTCTGACAATCTCTTGGAAGATGATGTCTAAGCTCTTTTTTGATCATTTTCAGGTAGTTCAGTAATTTTCAAATTATCTTTCCTGGATCTATTTTCCAGGTCAATGTCCAAGGAGGTATTTCACATTGCCCTCTATTTTTTCATTCATTTGGATTTGCTGTATTGTGTTCTGATTTCTCATAAAGTCATGAGCTTCCATTTGCTCAATCCTAATTCTTAAGCAATCATGTTCTTCAGAGAGCTTTTCCATTTGGCTTTTCAAGCTGTTGACTTTTTTCATGACGTTACTTCATCATTCTCATTTCTCTTTCCATTTTTCCCCTCTACATCTCTTACTTTATCTTCAAAGTCCTTTTTGAGTGCTTCTATGGCCTGAGATCAATTCATATTTTTCTTGGAAACTTGGGATGTAGGATCTTTGACTTTCTTATCTTCTTCTGAGAGTTTGTTTTGATCTTCCTTGTCACCAAATGAACTTTCAATGGTCTGCAGACTTGCTTGCTCTTTTACCAGGAAACAGAATTCTGTTTGACTATGGTTGCTAGTTTCAAGTATGCCTGTACCCCTCCCCCACCTGGACCTACCACTTAAGACTTCTTCCTGGTTCTGAACACAGTAAAACCATAGAGTTCTGCCTTAATGCCAGCAGAGACCTCTGTAACCTCCCCCTGGCTAACTACTTGACCCTCTCACCAGACCATGAGATGAGTTCCAGAAGTAGCTGCCACTGAAGCTGTTTCAGAAGCTCTGGAGGTCTCTTCCTCTGGCATTACCTGGGACTGGACCTGTGATGGTGTGTCCAGGTTCTGGGCTCTACTCCCATCTTGGTACAACAGACCTTTCCTCCCAATCTTCTAAGCTGGCTTTGGCTGGAAAATGATCTCACCCTATCCTTCTGTGGGTTCTGCTGCTTCAGGAATTGTCTTATGACATTATTTGGAGGTTTTTGGTGTGATCTTGTGGGAAGCTCTGAAAGGTTACTTTCTTTCCTCTGCCATCTTGGCTCTGCATCCCCTCATTCTTTTTTTTTTTTTTTTTTTTTTTTTTTTGTGAGGCAATTTGGGTTAAGTGACTTGACCAGAGTCACATAGCTAGTAAGTGTCAAGGGTCTGAAGCCAGATTTGAACCCGGGTCCACCTGAATCCAGGGCCAATGCTCTATCCACTGTGCCACCTAGCTGCCCCTCATTCTTTTTCTTATAAAATATTATGCAATGATATTTTGTATTTCTATTATACATATATTTTGAACTTATTGTAGTATATGGTATATTAGTCTAAATCTAATTTCTGTCAGACTCTGAATCCCCCTTGACATCCCAGAATGTGACTTCCATGCCTCACTGTTGTGCATTTTTCTGCATTAATGCTAGCTTCTGAGTCCCCATTATTTGAATTAGATAGTTTTTTCACTAATCGTTCTCCAGTCACTGTTTTCTGATGGTGCTCCATCTTCCCACCTTTGCTGTCCTCTATGCCCAGCTGGTGTTGCTGGTCCCCTTGCTGTTGCTGTCACTCAGCTCCAGTTCTTCTCACAATTTAACTTTCTTCTAGCAAGATGGTGTTCATTATCTCCTCTCCAGGGTACCAGCTCTTGAGCAGTTGGCCTATGGAGAGAGGGTCATGGTATAATAACTCTTATTTTCCAAGCCAGATTGTTTCTAGACTTTTGAAATGTTCCTCTAAAACAAGACAACAAAAGGAAGCAAAACAACAACAAAAACAGACTTGGATCTCATATCTGCATTTTTTTTAAGAAAGGGTGTCTTTAAAGGCCTGTGGGAATACGTAATTTACTTACAGCTCAAATGAATGTTCTTGTTTTAAATTAAGCTAAAACTGTGTTTTTTTTAAAAATGTTATTGCACTAGTTTTGGCAGTAAGCATTTATCATTTATTAATATTATATGCCAGTAAAGAATTGACTGTGTCTCCCTAACTTCTCATTGTCTTAGGCTGTCAGTCCTATGGTGTCCTAAATGGGAAGGTCAAACCAAGAGCTTGTGCAGAGAGAGAAAGAGAGAGGGCCAAGTGCCAGCCAAGAGAGGGCTCTTGAGGTGGCCAAGGGTTTTATCCTCTTTTGATAGAGGTGGGTCATTATATATTGATAAAAGCTAATTAGTTAGCATCTTTCAATTCCATTGGTTGAGATGACTTGAAGGTGATCTACATTAAAATGAACTCTACAGATGACGTCAGGGAGAAGACCCTCACTTACTTTGTTCAAGGCAAAGTCCATTATCTAGGTATGGTCTGATCCTATCAGTCCTTCACTGAACTAGAAAAAAGAGTCCATTTCAATTTCTTTTGTTTCCTTGGATTTGTCCTGGGCAATAAGAGGACTTTCTGGTGTGTGTGGGAGAAAGGACTGATCTCTGGGTCCCCCTCCCCTGCCAAATCCATTATTAATAATTATTTTCCAGCAGAGTCTGTATTTCATCTACTCAGATGGCTCTCTCCTAGTTCTCCCTGTGACTGCTATATTCTCTGCTTGAATCAGGGCTTTCCCCTGAGTATTAAGAGTGAGAGGGGAGTATTCTTGGTCTGATTATCTTTTCATCTCCAAAAATTTCTCAAGGGTAGCTAAAGAATTTGTGTAGTTTGCTCCAAGCTGTTTTTCAAAAGAGTTGTAAAGGAGGCAAAAGGATACAACTCTCATATCTCCCAAGCCCTTGCACTGAGAGGGCAATTTTGCCTTCACAGCAAATATTTATGTCCTTACTATATAGACTTTTTAAAAAACACACAAATTCAAAGCATTACTATTTCCCATAAATTCTAACATATTTGTATAGTGCCTTAAAGTTAACATGCATTTTCCCTTACATTATTGCATTTTGTCTTTATAACAGCATAAGATTTACAGTGACTTGCTATTTTTATTGGAGGTCAGTAGTGTTATGGGTAAGACAGAATGCATGAAAAACTGAGAAACAACCAATGGTAAACAAGATCAGAAGCTAACTTGGGTCTGGGCTAGGGAAGAGTGCAATGGAAGATACTTTTTTAATATTAATTTTTTATAAATGCATAGTATATGATTATCAGAAAGTGGTATTTATTTTTTGATAATTTGCATTGTTACTGGTACATCTCCATTTCAAGTAAACTACTCTTTAAGAAAAAACCTGGGGCAGCTAGGTAGTGCAGTGGATAGAGTACCGGCCCTGGATTCAGGAGGACCTGAGTTCAAATTCAGCCTCAGACACTTAACACTTACTCACTGTGTGACCCTGGGCAAATCCCTTAACCCCAATTGCCTCACCAAAAAAAGAAAGAAAGAAAGAAAGAAAGAAAGAAAGAAAGAAAGAAAGAAAGAAAGAAAGAAAGAAAGAAAGAAAGAAAGAAAGAAAGAAAGAAAGAAAGAAAGAAAGAAAGAAAGAAAGAAAGAAAGAAAGAAGGAAAGAAAGAAAGAAAGAAAGAAAGAAAGAAAAGAAAAGAAAAAACTATGTTAAGTAAGCACACATGCTTTGACTTAGCCCTGAAAGAATGCCAGTGGCAAAATTTCATATAGTAGAGTTTATAAAATAGGTGCTGGATGGATAAAGGCTTGGTGGCATGATTTGTGAAATCTGTGATTGACATGAAGCTGAGAGAAAGAACTAGTATTGGATGACAGTATCAGGCATTCAGAAAATCAAAAACAGGCTAAACCAATGAGTCAAATCTAATAAGTGTTATTTAGTACTTTAATGGCACAAGTGTAGGCTAAGGGGAATACAGTTTGAGAGTCCTTTGAAAGAAAAAAGATGTGAAATTTGACTCAAAATGAGTCAAATGCATATTAAGGCCACTAATAATGTTAAAACAATCATAAGACTTATTAGAACTAGAATATCTGGAACAAGAGATGATTGTCCTATCTTCTGTCTTGGTCAGATTGTATCTATAACATTACATTTAGTTCCAAGTATCACATCTTAACAAACATGACAAACTAGATGACATGTGAGGAGCTTGACCAGGATGGTAAGGATTCTTGATATGTCATCACATGAAGACAGAGTGAAGAAATTGATGATGTTTTATCTTAGAGAATACCCAATTTAGAGAAGACATGATAAATATCTTCAAATATATGAAAGAATGTTGTATAAAATAATTTGTTTTCATTTGACTATTCCAAAGGACAGAACTAGGACCAATAGGTGTGAGAAAGGTATAAGGAAATGAATTTTGGGTTGATATGAGGATGCCATTCCTTACAATAAAGGCTGTCCAGCAATAGGAAAGACTTAAAATGTTCAAATAGAGACTGGATAAACATCTATGAGAGAGGCCATTAGGGTGATTCTTGTAGGGGAAATGTAGGTAGGACTATATCCCTGATAAGGGACTTTCCATATTTGTTATTTTATGAGTGAATAAATACCTGCTATTAGAATATCTAAGGAAATTAAGAAGAGAGTGGTGAAGAATTGAGAGACCTGAAAGAATGGATATAGATGGTGCCCTTTGGGCCTGCAATTTCTTCCTCTAAGCCTTTCACCATGAAATCCAGTGTGGAAAGCCTATGAAGGCAAAGTATATGCTTCCTGGTTCATGAATAATGAAAAAAATGGATTTTATTTCCCCAGACATTATTTATATCCAGTCTTCATTGAGCAAGCATCTTCAGGCTAAATGCAAAACAAAACAAAAAAAACCTAAAATTAAAAAGTAACAGATTTAGAAGCAATTGAAAAATCACTTTGTCTGAGTGCCTAAGGGAGTTTTCACTAGGTTTTGGGCTTAGGAGTTTCAGATGCAGTTGCAGGTTGTCACAAACCTCTAGTGATGTTAGCTGAGCTTGACTGAATTCCCATTTTAACAACTCTTAGAGGTGGAACTCATTTTTACTTCCTATCATTCTTCATTCAAATTTTTTCTTCTTTTTTCTCATTCCTCCTTGACTTTGTGGCCCTATGAGTATAGTCAAAGACGATTGCCATCTCAATGGCAATTCCTTTTATCAAAAGTTTAGCAAACATTTAACCTACTATGTGCAATGAATGGACTATCCAAGTACTGGGTAAAAAAGATGAATAATTAGAGTTTTTGCTTTCAAACAATTTACAGCATGGGAGGGGAAGATAAGGCATGTACACAAATAATTATATTATAAATGAAAATAAGTGCATGAAAGGTACGAGCAAAATACTATGTGGATTCAGCTGAGGGAGAAATGTCTACTAGCTAGTAGCAGGGAAGAAGCATGAAGGAGATCATAGTATATTAGGACCTTGAAGTATGAGTAAGATTTAAATAGATGGAAATAGAGGGGATGACATTTCAGGTATAGGGGGTTGGTGTGAGCAATGGTAAGGAGGAGAGAAAGTACAGGCTTTGTTTATGAGATATTGGCAAATATGAAAGGTAGTGTGAGAGAAGTCTAAAAATGTAGATTATCAGAACCAGATTTTAGAGGGCATTGAATGCTAGGCATTATACAATCTGGCAAGAGAAAGCCACCAATGCCTTGTGAAGAATAGTAACAAGGTCAGAGCACTGCTTTAGGAAGATTTGTTTGGCACCATCATGTAAGATGAAGTACAGAGGGGCCAAGATGTAGTGAGATGGTAGACCTGATAGGTTATTGCAAAAGTCCAAGTATGAAGTAAGGAGAACCTTAGTTAAAGTGGTGACAGTAGGAGTGCTGATGACTGATGACTGCTAAAAAGCTATTCCTGGGATAGAATCAATAAGACTTAGCGATTGACTGAATATATGGGGTCACAGTGAAGAGGAGAAATCAAAGATGACTGCAAGGTGTCAAGTTGAAGTAAAATGGGAGCAACATTATTACTAATCAGATCAAGGCCTATGTCAACCATGGGTTGGAAAGTATCTGCCTCATAGGCTAGTTTTTCCCTAAAAAGAGCTATGAAACTAACCTTGAGACTTAATTTGTTTAGACTTTAGAGTACTAAGGCTTGAACAGTTGTCATAGTTTTTCACTGCCCAAAATCATAAAAACTCATCAAAGTGGGAACTCCTGAGTCTTGGTGGATTTCCTATAACCATGTTAATCTACACCTCCTTCTGGCCAGGCATACCATTGTAGAAAACTCAGAAGCCAGGAGCACTACACCCAAATGAACTAATGCTGTATCTTTGCTGAATATCCTTTTGATATAATTATTAAGTAATCTTCCTCTATAGGTAGCTGGTGGTATCTTAGATAGAATACTGTGTTTGGAATTCAGGAGATCTGAGTTCAAACCCTACCTTAGACACTTACTGTCTGTGTGACCCTAAGTCACTTAACCTCCATTTGCCTTAGTTTTCTCAGCTGTAAGATGGGGATAATAGTAACACATATCCCACAGGGTTGTTGTAAAGATCAGCTGAAATAATATTTATAAAAATGCTTATCACAGCGCTTGGAAGATAGAGGGTGTTTTATAAATGCTTATTCCCTTCCTCTTTTCCTTTTGTTAAATGTTCTCTCACCTATGAGTCTTTTATTTGGTTCCAATCCCAAGGCTGAACTATCAGACCAACCTGAATCCAGACTGTCCCTAGTGACTGAGAGGATTACATTGTCATGAATAGAAATTTGAAAGTTAAGAATAGGAGTGGGATTGGGGAGAAAGATGATTATTTATATTTCATACAGGTTGAGTTTGAAGTGCTGGCAGAGTATCGGTGTAGATCAGAGCTGAGAGAGAAAGATCAGGCTTAGAGATATAGAATTGGGAGCCATCAGCATAGAAATGACAGTTGAAGCCATTGTAGAAATGGATAAGATCACTAAGACTGAGGGTTTAGAGAAAGGAGAGATGAGAGATATAGATTGAATTTTAAGGAACACCTAAGTTAAACTAGGGAAAGCAATCAGTGTAGGACTCAGAGAAGAAACAAAATTAGGAGACAGTGTCATAGAAGCCAGAGGAGGAGGCAGAGGGATCCTGAAAGGTGGTGCTGGTGGTGGCGGGGGATGAATGAACCAAGTTCCCTTTCTTCCATAATCCCATGTCCCTACTGACAGGAAAGAGTTGCTACTCTTGTGGGTCTGAATGGCAAAGTCCTATGTACCTAAAAAGTCCTCAGTCAATATTAATCACTAATGCTGATAACTAAAAATTTTCAAGATTTACAAAGCACTTCGTGTACATCATCTCATTTGATCCTCCCAACAACCCTGTGAAGTGCATGTTATTATTATCCCTATCCAATAGATGAAGGAAACTGAGACCGATGGTAGTTACATGACATCATGGGTCACAAAGCTACAGGAATACACCTCTGAAGAGACATTTGAATTCAGATCTTCTGAACTCTAACTCTAGATCTTTATTCATTATGTCATATGAGATAGTTTGAAATTTGGATGTTGTTCTTTGGAGTCTTCGCACTTCTACTCTCTGAGCATCTGAACATGCCATTTCATGTGGAGGATACATAATTACCTCATATGATTTACTGGGGCAATGAAATCTCAAGCCTTATCCAATTGACTGTTGATCCTTGTTTTGTAACTGTCTCTCTCATGACTACCTTTCCAAAGGTTAAAATTTCTAGTCACTGAGTGCTGTCAACTACCCATGAGTCACTAGGAGAAATCGTATCTGATAAGCTGAATAATGCTGAAGCTTTAATGATGGTGGGAGGACTTTGTGTTTAATCCAAAGGAATGAAACACTAATATTAGAATTTCAGATTTTAAACAACAACATGTTAAGTAAACATTTATTAAGAGCCTGTTGTGTGCTATGGGAATGTAATAAGTATATCTAAATTAAACACAGCATTTGAAATTTTTAACATGCTATTTTTGTGGATAAGATGGAAAGATATGGGTGAATACCCAAAATTCAGCCCCCATTTCACTGATAATTGAAATCAATACACTTGTCTTTTTTATTACCCTAAGTAGAATGTAAGCTCTGGAAGTTGAAGGTTTGTGTTTCCTGTTATACCTACCACAGTCACTAGCAGAGGGCTGGCACACAGGACTGAGTTGCTGACTTAGTTTACTTGAAAATTTGAAGGCTCCCGATATTATAGTTGGTCGATTCAGAAATGTTTGAATGACAAGATCCAAAGAGCTGTTATTAATAGTTTTATATCAGGGGCAGCTAGGTGGCATAGTGAATAGAGCACCAGCCATGGAGTCAGGAGGACCTGAGTTCAAATCCGGCCTCAGACATTTGACACTTACTAGCTGTGTGACCTTGGGCAAGTCACTTAACCCCAATTGCCTCACCCAAAAAAACCCCAAATAGTTCTATATCACTTGGGGTGGGGGTAGAATGCCCCAGTAATGCTATATGGAAAGCTAGTGAATTGCTGTGGACAGCCAGGGAAGAATGAGAGCCTAGATATGAATGTACTTTCATGGGCTGACAATTCTAACCACACAATTGTATTTCTAATGCTTCAAAGCATAATGTCTTTTCTCCATCTCTGTCTTTATCTGTACATCACTCTCCTACCATCTCTTCCTTGCCCCCTCTCTCCCACCTCATCTTTGTACTTTTCTTCCCCTTTGTTCTCTTGCTCTCTTTCTTCCTCCTTCCACTCCTTTCCTTTTTCTTTCTCCTTTTTTGTTTTTCTTTCTTTTTTCATCTACCAAATCCTGTCTGAGTGACCAATTTGCTTTTTATATTTGCAAAAGAACTATATTCACATTAAAATGATACACTTTGCATATTTCTAATATGTTTAAGCTTACATAGTGTTGGGAGAGAAAGAGAAAAGGGGTAGAGAGGCAGAAATGAACAGAAGGAGCTATGGAGGGAAGTGGCAAATTCGTGTGGGTGGGGGGGTAGAGAGAGATGAACGTATATGCTATATATAAAATGTATCTATCTATATATAAGGGAGAGAGAGAAAGAGAGAGAGAAGGAATGCTTAATGTGTTCTTTGAGTCTATGTGGTCCATCCTATGAGATCTCTTTAATTAGCTTCATGTCAATAAAATTCAAGGCTTTGAGGTGAACAATTGAATTCTTTAGTGACCAAAGAAGATTCTGTTAAATTAACGGGTCAGAGTTCCAACTAGGTGGTTTTCTTTAAGGAAAGTATAAGACCTGAATTTGCAGGATTATCACAAGTCACTGAGGGAGAGAAATTTGAATGTGGCAGGATTTTCTAGTTTAAATACAATCAGCCCTCTTTCTCCCCTTTCCTAATGTGCTTTTGGGAATATGAATCACAAATTCTCGGATGCTGGAGTTGCATCCTACTATACCAGGTGCACTGCTCCTGCAGGATTTGACAGTAGCCTCAGAATAATAGTAAAAGCACCTATTGATAACAGTGTTTTATAAAATACGAAGCATTTTCCTTGCAAAATCCTCTGAGGAAAGGAGTATGTGTCAATATCCCCTCACAGAAGTTCAAAGACATTAAATGACTTGTCTAAGATCACACAAGTCATAAATAACAGGCAGGATTCAATCCAGGCCTATTGATTTAAAGTCCGATGCTCTTCCCTTCACACTGTGGAGGATAACCTGAACACCTACATGTTTGCAACAATTTTCTGGGGAACTCCCTGATCACATGAACAATACACACATGCGTGAACCAATTCAGTGACAAAAGGCTAGATGGGGCTTTCTTCTATACGTCAGGTTCTTGATGGAGGCTTCATGATATCGAGGGGATGTTCAGGTGGGCCAAGAATGGAGTGTTCTCCAAAAGAGGTCCAGGAAGCTTTGATGAGGATTTGCAGCCAAAAAATCAAACAGGGTAAGATGACACCTCATGACAAGCAGGTATGGAGAGGTCATAGTTGATCAGTAGGATGGGTGCACTTAGTGTCTTAAGGGCAATGGATTATTATTATGTATCAGTATTATGCCACATTCTATTTTCTCTTAACATTTCCCTTCTTTTTTTATTTTTGGTAGGTCAGTGAGGGTTAAGTGACTTGCCCAGGGTCACACAGCTAGTGTCAAGTGGCTGAAGCTGGATTTGAACTCAGGTCCTCCTGAATCCAAGGCCAGTGCTTTATCCACTGTGCCCCCTAGCTGCCCCCAACATTTCCCTTCTTTAAAACCTTACCAGATACTCTGATAAAATTAATTTAATTTAATCCATTAAATAGAATGTAAGCTCTTTGAGGTCAAGATCAGTTTTCTTTTTGACTTTGTATCCCTGGCAACTAGCAATATGTCTGAAATAAAGGAGGTTCTTAATAAGTGCTTATTGGAAAGAATTAACTCCAGTTCTAGTCAATTCAATAACAAATTATTTCAACACCTCAGCAACTCATTTCATTTCAGCAATAATCTAATAAAAATGTTTAACACCACGTACAAGATACCCTGAGCCCCTCCTCTAAAGACTCCTCTCCAAGTCATTGTTCACTTTACTATTCTCTGTGTTGGGTTATTCAAACCACTTCTAAATCCACCTAACTGTCCTAATGTCCAGCCCACATATCACAATCCTGGCCACAAGGATGACAACAGAGACTTTTTCAATTGCCTTAATATCCAGGTACGCTAGATCTATGGCATTATCTTAATTATTATTCTTGTAACACTATCAAAATAAGAAATGTTAGTCTGCAATGTCATGACTGACTCAGAGTAGCTTTTAGTGATGGCTACTTCCCTTTCTAAATCTTCACAAGCTATCTTTTTCATAATAATTTCTACAATTTTTCCAGGAATGAAAATCAAGTTCAATGGCTTATAGCTTAAAGAATGGACAAGCTTTCCCCTTTCAAAAATAGAAACAAAAACCTGGGCTTTTGCCTAACTTCAGGATGTGGCACCTCCTTTACTCTGCATGGTTTTTGCAAGATCACCATCCCATCTCTATAGTACCATGTGAGTATTTTTCTGTCATTGGTGACAGCTCAGCGGAGGGAGCTAAGTTGTCTTGTTCACTTATTTTGAGTTTTATCTTCCCGCAAATCATGTTGCTTTTATTTTACCTAATCTGAAAACTACTCTTCTTGGGGAAGAAAATAAGAGAAAAATGAGAATTGGATAGTTCTTTCTGATGTCTGTTATTGCTTCATTCAATTCAAGTGTTTGCTCTTATGCCCTTTTTTTTTTTGTGGGGCAATGGGGGTTAAGTGACTTGCCCAGGGTCACACAGCTAGTAAGTGTCAAGTGTCTGAGGCCAGATTTGAACTCAGGTCCTCCTGAATCCAGGGCCGGTGCTCTATCCACTGTGCCACCTAGCCGCCCTCTTATGCCCTTTTTTAAAATGTTCTTTCACTTAGCTAAAAGACAACATTATCATCAACAGCAACCATTTTTGTTATCCTTTTTGGCTTTTTTTGCCATTCTCAGCTTTAGTGTTCATGGTACTATTCTTATAGGATTATACCACATTTCCATATTAATACTTGGCTATCTGTTTTGCTTTTATTTTAAAGAAACAAACAAAAATCTAAGTTGACTGAGTTCATGCTACATCTATATAGTTCTTTTAAAGATATCTTCTACTTTTCTTTCATGTGAAAAGCAATGGGCCATTAGAATTCTATTCTGGAGAAACCCTTTCCCTATTTTCCTGTAGAATTTTAGGTTATGGGAACCTATTTATTCTTTCTAAGAACTCTGACTGTTTTGGGCTTTCTCCTTCCTACCAAACTCTGGAGAAAAATGTAAAGCTCATGACTTTGTGCAGCTCTGTTTCACTTAAATCCAATTTACATGCCAATCAAAGCATCATCCTCATGATGTCATTGGTCCTCTTTGAGAATGAAGGATGGACAACAAAACTTTCTACTTAAGCAAGCTCTTTCCTCATAATGTTTAAAAAAGGTTAATAAAAATAAAGTTCTCTTCTTCCCCTACTTTTTGGAGAATAAAATGGTCATCAAGTCAAGTGTTTATTATTATCTGCTTTTAGAATAGAGTAGCCTCCAGTGGATAATGATGGAGTTAAAATTTCCCATTACCACAATATAATACCTGTGTCCCTGGCTTATGGCCTGTTTACTAAGTTCATCATCCATTTCTTTTTTCTATCTGAATAGTCTATAATATAGTCCCATAACACATTGCTTCCATTTCTAGCCCCGTTGATCCTTTTCCAAAAGCTTTCTAACATACTTCCAAAACTCATACCATACTAGTTTCTTGATTTTCTGACAAGTATATCTTGTTGATATACAATGCTATACTATGATGCTATTTTATTCATTTCAATTAATATATGCTTTTATGTAGCAACTTTGGTAAAGCTAGCACTGTGATAAATAAAAGAAAATTACTAGTAATGGTAGGATGGAAGGGTAGAGGGTATAATGTATATCACTCTTTTGGATTCAAATCTTCTCCCAGAGAGCCATCCTTTAAAAAAAAAATAAGGTGGTGGGGGACAGTTTGGGAAAACCACCCAACATTTATAAAAGAGTCTGACATTATATGCAGTGTTCCATACACATAATTACCCACCTCTAAAAAGAAATAGGAGGAGGTACTCTCTCAAATCTCTTCTTTGGAGCCAAGCTTGGCTATTGTAATTTCATAGGATTCTACTTCTGTTGTTTTGCTGTTGTTATTATTTTCATTTATATTGTTATCATAATTTTTATATTGTTCGGTGATTCTGAATATTTCACTTTGCATCATTTCGTATTAGTCTTCTCATATGTTTCCATATTCATTATTTCCCTCATTTTTTATTATATTCATGTACTGTAATTTACTTAGCCATTAGACTTTGCTCATGGTTATTTGCTTCTACAAAAAGTACTGCTATAAATATTTTGTTGTGTGTCTGGCCTTCATTCTCATCCTTGACTTTCTTGGGGTTTATACCTTACAATGGATTCTTTGGGTCAAAGGGCATGATAATTTTAGTTACTTTCTTCACATAATTCCAAATTGATTTCCAGAATGAGTGGATCAATTCACAAGTCTACCAACAATTCCAATCTTCTTTTCTAATTTCCTTGCCCCACTATATTATGCCATAAATTATGAATTCTCTTTGTCTCTGTGAATGAAACTTTAGATAACCCACTCTTATGGTCTGTAGTATGTGGCAGACAGAGAGGTAAAGAGGAAAAGAGGGAGTGAGTATGAGACAAAGGCACCAGTGACAGTTTCAGTGACAAAAATCAAATACTAGGACTGAGCTTATCACACCCTGGCAGTGGCAGGAAAAATAGGTTAGAGATAACTAGAATTCAGGTTGAATGACCTCTGAACCTGAGAATCCAAGCAGGCTTGGGGGACACAGGATAGACAAGGTTTCTCAGTGACACAAATTTGGGTTCAATGACCAGCTGATTTAGAAAGTAGTGGAAAGTGAAATTCCTGGGGTGGAATAATAGATATTCTAGACTGGTTCTAAGTGGAGGAGTTAGCAAGAATCCTGGGAATCTAACTGGTTTCACCTTGGCTGAAGCCAGACCTATGTCACTGAGAAGTCCCTGGATTAGTGCCAAGGAAAGGTTGAATCCCCTGGGAAGGAGGCTTGGATCCTCAAGGCCAGATCCTTCATGTGTAGCTGGGCAGTAGGAGGATCCAAGTCTCTAGAGTATTCTCACAAGAATTAGGAAAGCAAACTTAGGAAAATATAAAGAGCTTGTTTACATGCTGCTCCCTTCCCCTACCTCCCAAGGAAGTCACCCTGAATCCTTAGAGTACAGCAGGGAAAAAGAGGAAGCATGACTTAACTATTAAGTGACTCTGCCATTGATGACCTGTAGTGTTGGAAATTTTTTTTTCCCTCTCCAGGACTCAGTTATCTCATCTGTAAAAAAAATGAGAGGTTAGGGGCAGCTAGGTGACACAGTGGATAGAGCACTGGCCCTGGAGTCAGGAGGACCTGAGTTCAAATCCGGCCTCAGACACTTAACACTTACTAGCTGTGTGACTCTGGACAAGTCACTTAACCCCAATTGCCTCACTCAAAAAAAAAGAGAGAGAGAGAGAGGTGAGGGGAATGGTGGCAAAATGAGCTCAAAGCTCTTTTTTTTAAAGTAAAAATACCAGGACCCTAGGATAATCTGTTTATTCCCTTGCCTCCTATTCTCTGGTCCTCTTCTTACCAACAGGGATGTGAGGACATCCTTTCTTGATACATGACAAGTTTTGGGAACCCTTTGCCCCCTTGGATGTGGAGCAGGGAGTACCAATGTACCCAACTCTCTAAGTATGATACCAGCAGCTGGTGCCCAAGTTCTCCCCTTCAACCTGCTATGAAAGAGCCCTGTGAATATGCCTTACATTGACATTCATGTAGCCTTTCTGGCTTCCACTCATGAACTCTGCTAGTGGAGAGCTCTCCAGATTAGAGCCACAGGGGGAAAGAAGGCCCATTTACTCTTTCTAACCTCCAGCAGCCTCTGTTCCTCTTTGAATTTGGGTGTTTTCCATCTTAATTATTCTCCCTAGCTTGTGGGCACATAACCTTTAAAGGGAGTTTATCTTGAAGACCCACTTGCTCCTGAGAAGAACAATTCTGCTCGGGCACAATGTGACTCCCACAGCAGATTAAAAAAAAAATTCTTTAATTGTTTATTTGGTTGGTTCAGTTTCTCTATAAAGACTAACTTAGGTATGTAAGCCAGCGTTTGCCTACTCAGACTCCATGTGTTGATGTTCCTATTGGCCTCAAATGTCCAAAAATATCTTACCTTCTGCCTGTAATATCACCCTGAGTAGAAATTATGTTCAATCACTTGCCTGTGCTGTTTCTGCCTATGGACACATACATACATGTGTAACTCTGGGACAGGGTGGGGTGGCTCTGAGCTATAGCAAGCTGGCAGGAACTTTTATTTTTCCCCATCTTTTTGTGAACTGGGAGACTCCTTCCCTTGGGCATGACTATTTCTACTCATACCTTATGCTCCTCTTTTTCTGGGAACTGCTTTCCTCTCAAAGGAAGCCAGAGAAGTTGATAGAATTCCTACATCACTGCTAGCCCAGCCAGTCACAATTCCCCAGTTGCTGTTATTGCCTACAGTAGTTCAGAATTGCTAGACAGAGATTCCACTCTGGCAAAATATTGGTGTTAAATATCTCTCCCTGTCCCACTCCCTTTCCCTCTGTTTCTCCCTCTCTCTGCCTCTCTTTCTCCCTCTCTTTCCTTCCTCAGTTCCCAGTATGCTCTCCTAGATCGATATAGCACATGTGGATCAGCAATGTGAGTAGTTAACATTTTTTAAAAATCAGAATTAATTGCTTAAGAGACAAATACTCACAAAGATCTGTGGGGTTTTTTTGGGGGGGGTGAGGCAATTGTGGTTAAGTGACTTGCCCAGGGTCACACAGCTAATAAGTGTTAAGTGTCTGAGGCTGGATTTGAACTCAGGACCTCCTGAATCCAGGGCTGGTGCTCTATCCACTGTGCCACCTAGCTGCCCCAGATCGGTGATCTTGTTGTTCAGATGTTAGCTCCAATGATTCTTATGGTAATCTATCCATGTCTGCCCAGTTTCTGTGACTTTTAGCCCATGCCTTCCCAATAGGTCAACACTGTGTGGAGGGATTGGGGGTGGGGTGGGGAAAGGAATACATGCAATCAAAAATCTAAAGGTTTTCTTCTATAGGTCCAGTTATAAGGATATCAGTAGAGCATTGTGGCTTTCTACCATGTGATCAGCCCATCTTGTCTTTATATCATACAATATCTTGATCATCCCCTTTATTCTTGATCTTTGTAGTTCCTTATTTTTAAAATTAATTTTTATTTTATTTGTAACAGAGTTCTACCTTCTTTCCCTCTTATCCCCATCATTCTCCCTCAAGGAGAAAGTAAGAAAAACAAACTCCGTTACAAATGTGTATTTTTAAGAAAAACAAATCTCACATTAACTCTTTCCACAAACAACCAAACAGAGGCCATCACATCTTTATGAAGGGGTGCTCAGGGAAGACTAGGAGCTCTTGTATTAGGGCTGTCAACCACTTTTCACCTTTGGTGCCCATTTGATCTACCCAGCTCTCTTGTGGCTCCAAGAAGGTTTAGCATGGACAGTGACCACACCTCTGTAAACCATTCAGCAAGACAGGTTAAATCAAGTTGAGGGTAACTGAGGGGCCTCAAACTTGTTGGTAAATTATGGAGATGTCTATTCCAAGCATGTAAAGACTTCCCCCAGAGTTATGGGCAAATGAGAACAATTTATTCCAGTGCTCATGAAGGCAGCTGAAGCAGGTGCTGTGGAGTGCTTAGAGATTGGTCAGACACTGAAGATACCAAGGTCATCCACTGTATCCAAAGTCATTGCCAGTAGTCTTGATGTCTGTCTTGCCACTGGACTTCAATAGCTCTGGAAGAGAGAGTGAGGCTGATTTCACACGACTCTGCTTCACTTAAGTCCAATTTTTATGTAAGTAGAAAGACATCACACCTACTATTTTTACCATTTTACCTACCTCAGGTAAGTGACAAAGGAGCAGTTGTGGATACACTGGGAGTTGTAGCCACAAGCCTGCACATAGGTTTTCCAGGGGTTGTGTTCTCATTGTACTGAAGCAGCAGTGGGATTTGGCAGCCTCTCAGTGTCTGAACAGACTTTCATAAGCATCGTACTGCTTAGCTGGCATGAAGAAGGGGCTAGAAAAGGTGCTTTGAAATTGTCTGCTTTATTTAACCCTGACCTGCTAATTGCAGCAGATGGAGATCCCACCTTGTGGTTGAAACACATACACACACACAAATGTATATGAACTTTTGCAAAGATGATTCCGCTGACCATTGGTACATGGGGTATATACATGTTTATGGATAACACAAAATCCAGTAGAACTAAGATAAACAGCTCTTGTTTTAAGAGTAAGTATCATATCCAAATAGCAGCTCTGAGTGAAACAAGACTGGCAAAAGAAGGCCAGATTTCCAGAGTGGGAGTTGGATACATGTTTTTTGGAGTGGCTTCAATGAAGGGGAACACTGGGAAACTGGTGTACATTTCACAATACAATCTAATCTAGTTAACAAGCTTGTATGCCTCCCGGAAAGGAGTGAATGACAGACTCATGACAAGGTAATTGCCCCTTCTAGGAAGGTGCCATGCTACTATCAGTGTATACATCCCCAACATGATGAATTCTGATAAGGTCAAAGAAAAATTTTATGAAGACCTGGAGACCCTCATCACCAATGTGCTAAAAGAGGATGCACATATAATTCTGGGTGACTTTAATGCAAGACTCCCAGGTATATCAAGGAGTCCTTGGGAGGAATGAAGTCAGTAATAACAACAGCAACAATCACTTACTACTGAAGACTTGTGCATTTCATGATCTCATCACCAACATTATCTTCCATTTACTTAAATGCAATAAAACTTCATTGATGCACCCTTGCAGGAAACATTGGAATTTTATAGATTATGTCATTGAAAGAAGAAGAAACAAACAGGATGTGAAAGTGACAAAGGCAATGTGGGGCATTGAGTGCTTGGACAATTATAGAATTATCCTCTTCAAGATAAAGATTCACATTCAACAAAAGTGGTGGCCCCAAGGCAAGAGGACTACTAGAAGACTTAATACCAACAGATTAGGGCAGGAACAGTTTGTTGTTGACTTAGAGGGAAAGCTGAGCCAATATATGATTGGTAATAATGGAGCAGAAAAGGAGTGGGCAGCTTTCAGAGATTTGGTGTACAGCACTACATTTACTCATCTGGGTCAGAACACTTACAAAAATCAAAATTGGTTTGACAAAAATGATGGAGAAATTCAGATGCCACCAAAGAAAGAACTCCACAGTGTTTACCAGAAGGATGGTTTGTCTGTCTCTAAGAAGACAGAGTTTAATTCCATCAAAAGTAAAGTGCAAGCAAAGCTTAGAGAGATACAGGATTCTTGGCTCAGGAAGAAGGCAGATTCAATTCAGTTTTATGCTGATAGTAACAATCCAAGGTAACTTTATGATCCCCTGAAGACTTTTTCTAGGCCAAAAATCTATGGTGCATCTCACATTGATTAGTGATAAGGACATGATCCTGGAAAGATGAACTGAATACTTCTATAATGTTCTCAACAGATTGTTATCAACCAATGTTGAAGCCATTGACTATATACCTCGTGCTGAAGTCAGTTCCTCTCTTGCCAACCTTCCAACTGAAGAAAAAATTTTGAATGTCATTAGGCTCTTCTCATGTGGCAAAGTTTCTGGTGCAGATTCTATTCCAGCTGAGATTTATAAGACAGGCTTGCTCATACAAAAGCTGACAAATCTTCTGGGTTATATGAAAAAAGGATGTTATTCCCCTAAAGTTCAAGGATGCCTCTGTTATCCATTTCTATAAAGGAAAGTGAAATAGGTTGTCCTGTGATAATCACAGCTGGTTGTCTCTCCTAATCTTTGCTGGCAAAATTCATGCCAGAGTCCTTAAAAGGCTGAACCTTCCCCTGGAAGATGGTCATCTACTCAAGATCCAGAGTTGCCTCAGAAAGGGCCAATGAATAATCAATATGATGTTTGTGGCATGGTATTACCAAGGAGAAGTTCTAGGAGCAGAACAGAGGTCTATACACAATGTTCATCAATCTTACCAAGACCATTGATATTGCCAGTTGTAAAAGATCATTTGATTGCCTGGATAAGTTCATCAATACGGTATGCCAGTTTTATTATAGCATGGTTTCATGGCTTCTGGATAATGGACTATGCTCTCATACTTTCACAATCACTAATGGAGTGAAGCAGGGCTGTGTTTTTACTCCCATGCTTTTTAGCATTGTGTTTTCAGCAATGTTTTCAGATGCCTTGAATAAGGATGAAAGCAACATCAAGGTCTTCTACTGTAGAGTTGGCAAATTATTTAACTTGAAAAGGCTACAAGTCAAGACCAATGTGGAGGGAGAGTTGATGCAAGACTTTTTGTTTGCAGATGATTGAGCACTGAATGCAGCCTCTGAGACTAAGATGCAGCAGTGTATGGATTGCTTCTCTTATGCTTTTGCTAATTTTGGTCTGACAATTAACACCAAGAAAACAGATTCTCTATCAGCCAGCACCACCTCATCCATATGTGGAACCATTGGCTATAGAAAAATGGATAAATTTTGAATGCTGTGGATAATTTCACTTACCTTGGCAGCATACTTTCCAGAGATGTGTACATAGATGATAAGGTTGAGGCATACATTAGAACTAGCTCAGTGTTTGGGAGGCTCTGAAGGAAAGTGTGGGAGAGAAGAGGTATTAAGCTGCCTACCAAACAGAAGGTCTATGGAACTGTTGTACCAACCTCATTGCTGTATGCCTGTAAAACCTGAACAGTATATTAGTGTCATGCCAGAAAATGGAATCACTTCCATTTGAATTGTCTTAGGAAGATTTTGAAGATTGCTTGGCAAGGTAAGGTACCAGACACTCTGATCCTTTCTTGAGCTGAATTGCCAAACATTCAAACTACTGCAGAAAGCATAACTCTGATGGACTGGCCATGTTGTTTGAATGCCAAACACAACATTTACCTAAAGACTATTTTACAGAGAGGTCACATATGGTAAGTGCTCACAAGGAGATCAGAAGAAGTGATATAAAGACACTCTCAAGGTCTCTCTGAAGAACTTTGGAATCCATTGTGAAACATGGGAGACACTTTCACAGGTACTCCCAGTGTGGTGTGCCTGCATTAAAAAAGTGCTCTGCTCTATGAGCAAAGCAGAATTGCAGTAACTCAAAAGAAACATGTGATGCTCAAATTTAGAGACATTTATACTCCAACTGCTCATATGAATTATATGTATATGAATTGTAGTAGAGACTTCTGAGCTCATATTTGTCTGATAACTACAGTTGGACACACTGTACCTTGACCCCAAAACAGTAATGTTAGGTACCATGTTTCATCATGAGTCTTCTGAAATCCTGGTTGATCATTGTGTTGATTAGAATTCCCAAGTCTCTTAAAGTTGTCTGGTTTTGCAAAATTATTATTGTTTAAATTGTTCCCTTGCTTCTGCTCACTTCACTCTGTATCAATGCATACAACTCTCCCCAGGTTTCTCTGAACTCATTCCTTTCTTCATTTCTTACAACACAATAATATTTCATCACGTTAATCTACCATAATTTATTAATCCATACCACAATTGATGTGTGTTCCCTTAGTTTCCAATTATTTGCTACCAAAAAGAGTTGCTATAGATGGTTTTGTACATGTGGAATCTTTTTCTTCTTTTTGGAGTTCCTTGCTGCCAGCTCACCCATGATGCACCTGTCCATTATCCTTTCTTTGATACTTATGTTTAGTTCTTTGGAAGCAGTGGTGTTCAATGAAAGAAAGAAAGAAAATATTGGTTAAGCACATAAAGGTAAGCAAACATTTAAAGGGAAGATTTTCTCAACTGCCAGGGTAAAGGCATCAGGTTCTACTCTCTCAGGAAAAAAGGAGAGAATTCAAAGGGAAAATGAAATTAGTGTTTTGGATCTAAAGTCCTGGGGAAATTTATCAGCAGTGAATCTTCCATCTTGACATGGCCCAGGCATAATCTGTCCAAAGAGCCTCAGTCCTGGAATCTGGCATTGATGATATCCTGGTATCTGAGACTACTACTTTCCAATTTCCCTATTAGTCCCATTCTCCAACTCTATGTAGACTCTTCTATTCTTTACTAGACATTGAGGCAATTATATCAATCAAAATTAATCTCTCTACATCTCCAAAATTAGAGTACAATGCCTCCTAGCGAAGGTAGGACATCAATGTTTGAACATTCTGATACTGGTGAGCATGAGACAGTGCTATATATATGTATGATTGGTCATATATGTAGATATATGACCAATGGGCTTCCAGTACCTATTCTAGAGACTCCTGTTCTTAAACTCCACATATCTATGTGTTCAGTCTTCATGCACATTTTCAATCATTCATTCATTCCTTTATCAAGATAGATGGAATGATAGATAAAAGATAGGTAGATAGAACGATAGAGAGATAGATAGATAGCATATTATTTTCCATGTACTGTGCTACACATTGTACATTGAAGCAGGGTAGTCCCTGCTACAAGGACCTTATAGTCCAATGGAAATAGCCAACACAAAAAGGAGTGATGGAAAATGGTAAAATGGATAGGCATGTGATGGCATGGTGTGGAGATGACTAGGGAATATATAGTGGAAAGCACCTTGGCAAGAAAAGACAGAAGATCACCTATCACAACTAGGGGGTCTAGGGTAGCGTACCCAAGGTTCTAGTAGGAGAGAGAGAACATGATGTCCAGGGAGCAGCTTACATGATATTGTGGTGGCTGGAAGACAATCAAGATAGCTCTTGTGATGAAGGAACTAATATTCTAGGTGACCCTTTAAGGGAACTAGGGATTATTTTTTTTAATTATCTTAATTTATGGTATAAAACAAGAATTTGCATGACATAGTATGATAAAAAGATGGTTGTACATGAAACTGCAAATCTACTGTGAACAACTTGCTATTCCTTTCAAATATACAACAAAATTATCAGGTAAATTTCTTTTTTTCCTACTTCCTGCCCTAGAAATGGCTACCATTAGACATATGTAGGTGTATATATACATGTATACATACACACACATATATATATGTAAAAATATTCTATACATACTTCTATTTATCAGTTCTTTCTCTGGTTGCAGGGAGCATCTTTCTTCATGTGTCCCTTATAATTAATTTGGGTATTTATAATAGAAAAAAAACCTTATTCACTCAAAGTCATTCTTAAAATGATATTATCGTTACTATAAACAATGTTCCCTTGTTTCTGCTCATTTTATTCTTCATTATTTCATGCAAGCCTTTTCATGGTTTCCTAAAATCATTGAGCTCATCATTTTTATAGCACAGTAGTATTCCATCATAATCAAATACTACAACTTGTTCAACCATTCACCTGGAACTCGGGTATCTAAGAGATAAAGGTGAGGAGGGAGACTCTTTCAAACATGGAGGAGAGCCTGAGTGAAGGCATTGATGAAGGAGATGCAATTATCCTATTGTGTGTCCCAAAAGTCATAGTGCAGCATTAAGCTTTGATAATTTAAAATCTCTCAGGAGAGAGGTTAGGGTTGGATATAAAGATTAGAGAGTCACTTTTGTAGATATAACTATACTCATGTGAGCTAATAGATCACTAAAGGAGAAAGAGTAAAGAGAAGAGAGCTCAGGCCAGAAACAGGGGGAGGCTGGCACTTAGTGGACAGATGATTGATGATCCATCAAATAAGAGAACCCCAGAATCCTGGATCTGGCAGGGACCCGAATGGACATCTGGTCAAACTTGTACCTGTAAAAGGCATTCATTTCCATCACTAATAACAAATAGTCATTTGGCATTTAAATGAAGATATTTAGTGAAAGGGAACCCACTACCTCCTAAACTCATTCTGCTCTGGGACATCCCTAAGAGTTAGAAATAGGTGGGTTTATTTTCCTCTCTTTTTATTGACACTCAATCAGTCTTTTTGCCATTTCCACAGATACTTCATACTTCTGCTTTCTGATTTTAATCAAAATGAGTTGAATCCTGCTTCCCCATGGCAACCCTTCAATCACTTGAAGATAGTTATGTTTACTCTAGGTCTCTTTGGCTATAGGTCAAAGATGCACTGCCCTTGGGTAGGCCTCCCCTGGATGCTCTCTGGCTTCTTGGTATTTTCCCTAATTGTGGTGCTCAGAATCGAATGCCACATTCTAGAGCAGAGCCACAGGACCAACATCTTCCTTGTTCTAGATACTGCTTCCTGTCACATAACCTAAGATTGGATGAGTTTTTTTGATGATCATATCATACTGTTGACTCATATTGAGCTTGCAGGCCACTAAACTCCACAAATGATCACAAACTACTCTCTAGTCATACTTCCTCCATCTTGTCTTTATGAAATGAAACCTTTAAACTCAAGTACAAGACTTTATCTCTATCCCTGCTAAATTTAATTTTATTAGAGTCAGCACAATATTCTCCCCTGATTAAGTAGTTTTGAATTCTGACTGTAACATGTTGCTTGACAGTTGGGATTCAAAAATATCACTTGGAAATTTGATAAGCACGCTATACTTGCCTTCTTAGAACAACTGATCAAAATGCTTAACACAGAACCAGGTAGAAGGTATTCTATTGGACACTTGCTTCTATATTAATATTGACCCATTACTATCTGTTCTTTGGGGGTTGTCATTTAACCTGTTGATTCATCTAAATGTATGATCCACCAACTCTTTGATTTCTATATTTTCTATAAGAATATCATGATGTAGTCAAATGCTTTGCTAACATCTGGCTAAACTATACATCATTCCCCTGATCTAGCAGTCTAGAATCTCTCAAAAAAAACAAATAAAAAAAGAAATCAACTCAGTCTGGCATATGTTTTCTTGAAGAAATGATGCTGACTTGGTGTGGTCAATGTTTCCATTTATTTTATTTTATTTTTTGTCATTCATTAAGCTTTTATTATTTTTTGTTCTTGTTTTTTAAGTAATAAACATTTTTATTTATAGTTTATAGAGTTCCAATTTTTATATATTCTTACCTCCCTCCCCTCCTCCTTCCTGAGGTGGTAAGCAAGCAGATATGGGCTATACATGTACAATTATGTAAAACATTACCATATTAGTCATTTTATAGAAGAAAACTTGAATAAAAGAAAAAATGAAAGGGAAAAATAGCATGCTTCAGTCAGCACTCCATCAACATCAGTTTTTTCTTTGGAGGTGGAGAGCATGTTTATCAATAGTCCTTTGGGATTGTCTTGGATCATTGTATTGTTGAGAATAGTTGTCATTCACAATTCTTCATCAAATGATACTGCCATCTCTGTGCCCAACATTCTCTTGGTTCTGCTGACTTCACTATATACCAGTTCATTCGAGTGCTTCATTTTATGAATGCTCCCCAGGATAGGCATAGGATTAGATGATCATGAAGTATTTCTTTAATAATACCTCCTAAAAATTTTGCTAGAAATTGAAGTCAGGTTCATTAACATAGTTTGTGGAATCTACTCTCTTGCCTTATCTGAAATTTGGGAAAACACTTGCCCTTCTCCAGTATCTTTCAATCTCCATGATCTTTCAACAGTCACAGTTTCAACAACTGCCTCTTCCAGTTCTTTTAGAACTTTTGGATACAGTTCATCTTAACCTGATGATTGTAACTCATCAGGAGCAGCTAGGTGCCCCTGCTTCTCTCCATGCTTATCTTGGATATACATCTTCTATTACCCATTTTTGGCTCGGTCATTTCCAATCTGAAGACAATGGCATTATGTAAAAGATACAAGCTATGCTTAGGCATCCCAATGCCTTTATAAATGACATTTTAAGGATCTCTTTTTAAAAAGTAAAGTTGTTCAATTTAAAATTAAAAGGGAGTGAGACACACAGAGAGACAGAGAAGGGAAGAAGAAAGCAAGCAAAAATCTGAGTCTGAATTAGCCCAAAGGGCAAGGGAGGGAAAGAAAAAAGGGTTAGGATTAGGAATGCTGAGGAGGCTATTTTCTATCCCACTGAGGGCTTAGCCCCAGTGATTAGCATCTCACAAATTGGTTGTTGCTGATTCAGGAGAAAAATCCAGAGTGTGTTGAACTTCATGTCAAATACAGGGGTGACATGGATTTGCTTTTAAACCAGGCCAGCAAAGTGCCCCATCTCTGCTCTCGGGCTCAGATCTGATGTCTGGACAGGCTCCTCTCCCCTTTGGGATCAAGGTGATGTCACGCTAGAGCTGACTTTCTTCCACCTGACCAGCTCAGAATCCAGGGCTGGGAATAAACTCTTTTTTGGAGATGTTTCTACAGTCCTGGGGGGAAAAATCACATTAATATCTCTCTTACAGTGAATGAACTCAGGCTCCCACCAGATAGTTATCTGTCCTCCATCCTTTTTTTTCTCCCTATCACATTCTGGACAATAACATATACTGTAATGTCTTTTCCAAACAAGCAGAGGTATAGAGTATTCTGTAATCAAATCCCATCCCACATGTCTAGTCTCATTTCCCCTCTAACTCTACAAACATCTACCTCTCCAGTGAAACCAGTTACTTGACTATTCTCCACACATACCATACTCATTCTAGGCTCTATTTTTGCATCTGTCTGTTTATTCACTGTCTAAAATAACCACCCTTCTCCTCTTCCATCACATCCTTCAAGATTTAGCTTGAGTCCCTTACCTCACCAGATCATAGAATTTCAGAGTACGAAGGATTGTTGGAGGTCACTTTCTCCAGTCTCCCACTTATGGAAGGATTCCAGTCTAAAATTGAGAATTTCAGAGTTGGCAAGTCAATGTGACAAATAATTATGAAGTACTCACTGTTTGCAGAGCACTGTTGTGGGCTCAGCAAAGATATACATTTTAGATAGGATCCTCTCTGAGCTTATTTTCTCTTAGGGGAATATGGCACATAATCATATAATTCAAATATCAACTTTGCTGGAGTTTATATTATTATATATTAATAGGGTTGTTGTAAGGGCCAAATGAGATGTTACTTGTAGAGCACTAAGCACAGTGTCTGGCCCATAATATGTGCAATAAAAAAATTTATATCATCATCATTATCATCATTCTTATTCTTTTGTTAGTGTATATACTCCCTCCACTGGCATATAATGTAACTTCTCAGTGCCTTGATAGATGGGTTTTATGAATTGCTGGAGGAGAAAAAAATATATTCCCCAGTAGCCAACCTTCTGGTGATGAAATTCTCAAGAATGACGAATGCATAGATCATTGACCAACCTATACACTAAGTCTTTTGAATTTGGTAGGGACCTGCCAGGGTTTGTGCTCTGCTGCTATAGCTTCCTCAACACTAAGGTCACCTGGAAGCCAAACTGAGCTATGAGAGTAGAGATTTAGTGGAGTCTTATCCATGAAGCTTTTCCTGATCACCTCAACTCACACTGACTTTTCCCAATTCACTCATTGTCTGGGTCACATGATGTAGCTTTCTCATGTGTGACTCATCTCTCTAAATAGGCTACGAGCTCACCTTAGGCAAGGACTGTTTCCTCTGTTCTTGTATCTGCCCCTATCCCCCAGCACCTTGCACAGGTGGGGTCACTGCTTGATCGATTGCTTAATATGTGTTGCCTCTTTTCAGAGGTATAACTTGCAATCTTTGTGCCCTAAGAAGGAGAAGCAACATGAAATGTTCTTCAAGACAAGCAAGCAATCAAAATGTACCTTTAAGTCTCCCTCCCCAACCTGTCACATGGATGGAGCTAGGCTTTGGGGTGGACTACAGAAGAGCTCACCTGGGGTCTTGCTGTAGGTAGAAGTGGATCACATCTGGTAGCTTCCTAATTTAAATAATTTTTCTTGTTAACCAGGTGCTAAACTCAGTAATCTCAAGGTTGTAAATACCTTACCAATTTCAGTACCCTCAGGGAAAGCCCAAGTCACTTGCTCCTAGTTATGGCTTTGCTTTTTTTTTCACTTTACTAATATTTACTAATAAATATTCCTCATATTTATCACAATTTCCTTTTTCTTTTCTTCCCATCTTCTTTCAAAATGCTTCTTTATGTCAGCTTCCTCCAAGAAGCTTAACTGGACTAACCATTCCTGACTCTTCTATCAATCATTTTAGCAGCCCTTTGCTTCTTGTGCCCATAAAAGTATATACAACTCTGTGTTAATGTATGTATACAATAAGAATTTCTATAGTGCTTGGAGGTTTGCAAAAGATACCTACAGCAACTCTGTGAGGTAGGTACTATTTTGATGCCCATTTTTTAGATGAGAAAACAAAAATTGAAAAAGGTTAAGTGACTTGCCCAGAGTCACACAACTAAGGAATGTCTGAGGCAAGATTCAAACTCAGGTCTTCCTAACTCCAAATCCAGTGCTCTTACCACCTGTGCTACCATAATTTTTAAATTGATTTTGCATAATTATACAATTTTATGCTATTTGTTCTCTCATATATATGTTATTAAAAATAAACCGTAGGATACTATAGTTGTAAATGTGACAATCCCTCCTGCTAAACCAGTCTCCCTAAAGCAGGGCTTCTAAACGTTTTGTGTGTCTGTGTTATGGATTACAATCTGGTGAAGCTTCTAGGTCCCTTCTCACAATAATATTTTAAATGAAAAAATTAAACCATAAAGAAATACAAAGGGAACTATATATTTGAAATGCAGCCATCAAAATATACATTTTTTAGTTCACAGATGTCTGCTTAAGACCACCCATCACAAGGAGAGATTTTGTCTACAACAGAAGACAAAATGGTCCTCAAAACTGAATTTGGCATTTCTTCCACCAGACTGGAATCCCCCTGAGGGCAAGGCCTTTATTTATAGCTTCAGAAGATCCTAGAGCTAGCAGGGGCTTTAGCAATCACCTAGTCCAATTGCCTCTCACGACCCCCCTTTCCATTTAATTGATGGAACTAAAGAAATGAGAGATTAGGTGATTTGACCAGGGTCATATGGGGATAAGTAAAAGAACCAGGGTTAGAATCTAGATTCTCTCACCAGAAATCTAAAGCTCTTCCCACTATAACCATGCTAACAAGGTCCAATTTTAAGTATTTCTCTTATCAGAGTGGTGTCAATCAAAGATTAGGAACCAGGGGTCTATAAAAATAGGACTTGTGATGATTGTTAGTCCTGGCTCTAGCATACCTGCCGGCCAAGCCTTTGAGAGTTTTCTGGTTCCCATTGACTGACTGTATCCAGTCGGGCTACCATGTACAAGTGCATTATTCTGCTTGCCCTCCATAGGATAGAGGGAGAGAGAAGAATCTTTGGAAATGTGTATATTTATCCTGGCTTGGCTTTAAGAAAATGCAGTCACCAATCCATCAAAAATGAATTTTCGTTTGGATAACATTAGCGTTTAAGGCTATGCTCTTCTGTTGTATCGATTCTCTGTGGGTTGAAATGGAAACAATTTTAGAAATGTAGTCTTCGGTTTCCTTAATCTGTGCGGCTGGGGAGGAAAAGGCCTTTGTCACTGGTGCTAATAACCACAAGAAACACAGTTCTAAAGTGCTTAGCTAGAAAATGAATTCCAAGAGCCAGCCCTGGTCATGCCTCAGGGGGATATATTTCCTAAAAATTCAGCCTTTTTCTTCCCTTTACCTGAGCTGTGCTGAAAGGGCAAGGCCATGGATGGGGAGTAGGAGAGGAAACCTCATTGAACAACAAGGAATTTTCTTGAAGAAAGAACCTAGGCTTTGGTTGGCTGTATGCATAGTCAGAATGTGACTCAATGTAATTTAGCAAATTGTTTTAACCATCTAATATGAGTGCTAGGTATTAGAGATGAAGAGACAGAGAAATAGCTACCCCTCCTCTAACATCCTCCTACCCCAAGAAACTTATATTCTCCTAGGTAGCACAAAAGAATCAGAGGCTACCTGTGTGACATGATTGAAGGGGTTTCAAAGGGATGTCCCTTTCACTTTTCTTTTTTTTTCTGTTTAGTATTTTCTTTTCCAAATTACATGTAAAAACAAATCTTGACATCAATTTTTAAAAACTTTGTGTTCCAACTTCTGATCCTCCAAATCTTCCCACTACCCACCCCAACAACTCAAGCAATTCAATATGTTATACATGAGTAGTCATGGAAAACATCTCCACATTAGCTAGGTTGTGAGAAAAAACAGATAACAACAAAACTTCAGATTAAGGAATTGTAAATAAAAAAGTGTTTCAATCTGTTTCCAGATACCATCAGTTCTTTTTCTGTAGATGGATTGCAATTTTCATAAGCCCTTCAGAGTTATATTGGATCATTGCCTTGCTGAGAATAACCACATGCTTCCCAGCAGATCATCTCATTTCACTCTGCTTCAGTTCATGTATGTCTTTCCAGGTTTTTCTGATAGCATCCTGTTCTTCATAACTTTTATATAGTACCTTAAACTTGACAAAGAAGTTTCTTCATAATAGCCCAGCAGAGTAGGTACCATATGTTTTGCCATTATAGTCAATGATCATAAATATTTCCCTCTATCCTATCCCCTTCCCATGATATTTACTCTATTTTCTACCTTCTTTTGCCCTCTTCCTTCTCAAAAGTGTTTTGCTTCTGACTGTCTCCTCCCCTGCTCTGCCCTTCCTTCTTTCCCCCTTCCTTCCTTATCCTCTTTCCCTCCTACTTTCCTGTAGGGTTAAATAGATTACTCCTCCCAACTGGGTGTGTATGTTATTCCCTCCTTGAGCCCACTCTGATGAAGTTAAGGTCTTTGAGCTAATTCTGTGTTCTAAATTTTTCTTCCTGCCTCCCTCCTCAACCCTCCCTATGAAATCAAGCAATTCAATGTGTCATGCATGTGCAGTTATGCAGAACATCTTCACCTTCCTTGAAAGTGTTTTGCTTTTTACTGCTCCCTCCCCCAATCTGCCCTTCCCTCCTTCCTCCTCCCCCGACCCTTATCCCCCCCCACACTTTTCCTCAGGGCAAAAATATATTACTATACCCACTTGAGTATGTATGTTATTCCTGCTTTGAGCCAATTCTGATGATAGTAAAGGTTACTCACTCCCCCAGTCCTTTCCCCTCTTCCCCTCCCCTCAATAAGCTTTTTTCTTGTTTCCTTCATGTGAGCTACCTCTCCCCTTCCCCGTCCCCAGTGCATTCCTCCTACCCCTCAACCCTATTTTAAAGATGTCATCATGGGTTAGTAAGGTGGTACACTGGACAAAGCACCAGCCCTGGACCCAGGAGGTCCTGAGCCGAAATCTGGTCACACTCATAAGACACCCCACCCTGCTTGCCTCAAAAAAACAAGGATAAACAGAAATTAAATGCTCTGCAGATATCATATCTTCATATTCAGTTCAGACGTGTGTCCTCTGTCTATATGTATTCCTTCCACCTATCCTAATACTGAGAAAGTTCTCATGAATTAGAAGTATTGTCTTCCCATGTAGGAATATAAACAGTGTAATCTTTTAATATCCCTCATGATTTCTTTTTACTGTTTACCTTTTTATGCTTCTCTAAGGTCTTGTATTTGAAAGTAAAATTTTCTATTCAATTTAGGTCTTTTCATCACAAATGCCTGAAAGTCCTCTTTTCCATTGAAATCCCGATTTTTCTTCTGAAAGATTATAATCAGTTTTGCTGGGTACATGATTCTTGGCTGTAGTCCCAGTTCCTTTGCATTCGGGAATATGCCCTCCAATCCTTTAATGTGGATGCTGCTAGATCTTGTTTTATCCTTATTGTAGCTCCATGGTATTTGAATTCCTTTTTTCTAGCTATTTGCAATATTTTTCCCTTGATCTGGAAGCTCTGGAATTTGGCTATAATATTCCTGGAGGTTTTCCTTTTGGTATATCTTTCAGGAGGTGATAGGTGGATTCTTTCATTTTCTCTTTTACCTTCTGCTTCTAGAATATCAGGCCAATTTTCCCTAATAATTTTGAGATGGTGTCTAAACTCTTATTTTGGTCATGGTTTTCAGGTAGTCCAATGATTTTCAAATTATCTGCCCTGGATCTATTTTCCAGGTCAGTTGTTTTTCTAAGGAGATATTTCTTATTGCCCTCTATTTTTTTATTCATTTGGATTTGCTTTACTGTGTCTTGGTTTCTCCGAAAGTCACTAACTTCCATTTGTTCAATTCTAATTCTGAGGCAATGATTTTCTTCAGAGACCTTTCATATCTCCTTTTCCATTTGGCTTTTCAAGCTGTTGACTTTCTTCTCATGACTCTCCTGCATTTCTCTCATTTCTCTTTCCATTCTTTCCTCCACCTCTCTAAATCTTCCTTCTATCTCTCCTACTTTCTCTTCAAAGTCCCTTTTGAGTGCTTCCATGGCCTGAGACCAATTCCTATTTTTCTTGGAAGTTTTGAATGTAGGGGTCCTGAGGTTGTTATCCTCTTCTGAGGGTCCATCTCGATCTTCCTTGTTGCTGAAGAAAATTTTGATAGTTCTCAACTTTCTTTGCTTGCTCATCTTGCCATCTTTTACTTGACTTGTAACTCCCTCTTGCAGTGGGGCTCTACTTCGAAGCCACACTGTCCCAAACTTCAGAGGGTCCCAGGTGTTTTGGTTTGAGGGAAGACAGGTTTTTCTCTCACCTGGCCTGTTCTTTGGTCTGAAGATAACCTCAAGCCAACTTGCTAATTAACTAGCCAGCAGAATGCTGTGGTGCTTCTTAGCCTCAATGAGCTTGCACCCCTCCCCCACCTGGGCCTTCCCCACCACTCACAATTTCTTCCTAGTTCCTCTCTGGGGTGGGATAGTCAAATTCCTCCTTAGATCCTGCAGACACCACTGTATTCGCCCCACCCCAGTGGCCAGTCAGTCAACCCTCTCACTCCCTCACCAGACTGTAAGCTTAGTTCCAGAAGATGCTGGTGCTACAGCTGATTCAGAGACTCGGGGGTAAGTTCCTCTGGCACAGCATCCCTTGGGTCTTTGTTGGTGCGATCATGGGGTTGAACTGTGCTCTTAGACCAGCATGGCCCCCTTTAATCTGTCTTTGGCTGGAAAATAATCTCAGCCTGTCTTTTTGTGGATTTTGCTGTTCCCAGGGTAGGAGCTGTTTTTACTGTTTTATTGCTGTTTGGGGGGTAATTGTGTCAGGAGCTCTGTGCATTTAATGTCTTTCCTCTGACATCTTGCTACCATTCCCCAGAAGTGTTCCCTTTCACTTTTCACCTCCCTCTTCCCCCAAATTTTGCACATTGGCTTGAAGATTTCACCTTTAGAGATTTATGCCTTGCATTTAGACAACAAAGTGCCCTATTCAAATGCAAATGCACCTGGAAGGGAGAACAAATTATCAGCCATTAATGTCTTATCATGAGTTACTTTTTCAGAATGATTTCATTCATCTTGTAGTTCCCTGGAGAGAAAAATGGTTAAATAAGGGGCACTGCATGGAGAATTCAGCACCAGGTAGGGCATCTAGGAGGCAGTATGATAGTAGGATAAATGGGTGCCTGGATTAGACATCTATATGAGGTATGTTGTTAAATGAAGGATGAATCAAAGAACCATTGATTATCAGAAATGAAAGGAAACTTAGACATCATTGAGTCATTGGGATAGTGGCAGAGGTCATCTCTTTTCACACACTATGGCTTTTTTATCTTGGAAGCCTCTTGCCATTCACAAAGGACTTCCTATCATAACACTGATTCCTTTATTCCTGAGTGGTCTCTCCATCCCACTGCCATTTTGCAGATGAGGAAGCCAAGAACTAAAAAAATAAAGTGACTTGCTTGAGTTTACACTTGCTTAGAAGCAGAGACAAGACTAGAATCCAGGTCTCTTGACTCCCAGGCCCATAGTCTTCCTACAATGCCACAAAGGAAAACATGTTGCCAATATTTTCAACAAAGACTGGTTGTCCAAAGAGGTAGATCATAGTTTGTTTTAGCCTCTGGCTTCTGAACTGTCCAACTGGTAAAGCAATGTGAATTTTTAGGGGGCTTGCCTAGAAAGAAGAAAATCTCTCCCACTTTTTCAGGTCTCAGAGGAGGGAAAATCTATTGGGAGCAGAGTCTTCTCTGACCCCCAGAATTCCTTATACAATTGTGAGCCTATTGGGACTACAGACTCAGGTTTCTCAGGACCTAAGAAGCTTTCATAAAAAGAAAGACAGGCTAGTAGGCTAATAGTACAAAAAGCAAAGGACCTTAATATGGCACATTTTGCTTGCAGAAAGGAGGGCTTAACTGATTGAAGCAGGGGGAAATTGAGAGAAGGGAAGAGATATTTAGGGCAAAGAATTCAACGAGGTTTCAATCAGTTGGAGTGGGGAGGAGAGAGGTAGAATATAATCTAACTGTATTTTAGTGCTTGGAGGATGTACTTTGCTAGAATGTTAGGTTCAAAAGCCTTTGGGCTGGGGCAGCTAGGTGGCGCAGTGGTTAAAGCACTGGCCCTGGATTTAGGAGTACCTGAGTTCAAATCTGGTTTCAGACACTTGACACTTACTAGCTGTGTGACCCTGGGCAAGTCACTTAACCCCCATTTCCTGCAAAAAAAAAAAAAAAGCCTTTGGGCTACAGAAGGTAGAAGGATGGGAATCAGTGATGGTCCACCAAAGAGGCTGCTCTTGTCCTCAGTGCACCCTGAGAGCTTTCTGCCTCTTTTCTTTATCACTGTATGGTTGCCTTCATTCCTATATCTTACACAACAGGGAAGCTTGTGCCCTCATTGTGGTCTTGTCTTCACATCAGGTTTGAGAATGAATTCTAATATTCCTCTCATTTTAGCTATCAGAAGAAGGGAGAACTGATCTCCAACCCTGAGGTCATAAGCTGATAAATGATTCCTGTTGGTCAACACAAATTGCTGCTAAGAAAGATTACAAAAGAATGTTCATGTATAGGGTGCTTGTATAGGGATAGTGGATCTAGGAAGCCAGCAGGGAAAACAGAGGCAATATCTACATCTCTTTTTCTCAAAGCTTTCTAATGTTCTAAGGGCAAAAAGCAGAGAATACAATCACAGAGGTTTATACCTAAAATATAATTGAAATTTGCATTGACTTCCTTGAGCTGAGCAGTCTTTCCTCAGGGGTCCTTCCCAAGAGGAAAGCTGAACAGTATTTACCTGAAGGTTACCATTTCCCACCTCTGTTCCTTCTTACCCACTCACTCTCCCTGACCCAAATAAATGAGTACAAAACACAAGGTATGGGTATGGAGGACAGGGAAGGCAGATGACAATGGGCCCTTAGGCCATCCCCACCATATACACACAGAACAGGCCCAAGATGAGAGGTGTGCAAGTAACTATGCCCATACTTCCTTTGCACCTTTATAAGAAATTAGACTTTAACATCTATGTACCAGGCTGTTCCTTCCTCAGAATGAATGACAGCCACAACCCCTCAGCTCAGGTGTCCAACAGAATTGGATGAGAATGGATGAAGTTCAGACTAAACTGTGGACCTGGGACAGTGGCAGAGGTCATCTCTTTTCACACATGATGGCTTTTTGATCTTGGAAGCTTCTTCCCATTCACAAAGGCCTTCCTATCATAACCCTGATTCTTTTATTCTGAGTGGCCTGAAAAGCCTAGCTTCTTTTTAGTGGCTCCATTCCTTAGGGCCAGGCTGAGGGGTCCTTGAGCCTTTCTTGAAGTAGGTCACTGTGGGACAGCAGAAACTATTAAAGTGAAAAGTCTTTCTTTCTCTCAATACTCATACTTTTGCTACTTCTTCCAGTATCTTTGCCATGACTCCACTTTCTGACTATCTCCATTTTGTCATCTTCATTGCACTTAAAACTTGAACTGTGCTCCTGGTTTCTCTTTTCCCTAGAGCTAAAATTCCCCCCCCCCCCCGAATCTTGCAAGGAACTAGACCTCCATGCCATTTATACTTCCTCAAGTTTCTTTTCCATGGCTTATTCTCTGACCATTTCCACTCCACAAGTAACTTAGTTACCACCGGCTTCCTCTATCACCTCTGATATGTGTGCTATTTTTCTTATCCTCTATACCATTGCCACTTCCTGTAATCTCCTCACCATATCCCTTTCTCCTTCCCCATTTCTAGTATGCCCTTATGTGTTATTTTACCCATTAGGTTGTAAGTTCTTTGAGGGCAGGATGGTCTTGTTTATTTTTATTTGTATTCTCAGAATTTAGATATTGGAATACACTTAATCAATGCTCTATCTGTTTGTCATTTGGCTGTCTGGCTGTCTCTCTCTGCATTCAGCTATTTCTTGTCTCTATGCATACTTGGGATCCCTGTTGAGCTATTGATTATAATGGATTGCAGATCCTTTTATCTCATCTGGAAAATCATGAAAGTTACTTCATTGTTCCTCATTAATAGCTTCTCCTTACAAAGCATTGGCATTTTTAGTGAAGATGGCTATTCAAAAGGTTGTAGAGGCAACATATAAAATAGGGTTATATATTGAAATATATATGAAATAGATACCAAATATCCAAAAAAGATACCAGATGGAAAAATGATAAAGAAAACCAAGAATAACAGAAAGGACCTCCTCCATCACATTCATAACTTAAAAAGAAAAGATAGCCAGAAGCATAAAGAAGCTGGGGATGAGTCATATAATGGAAGTGAATATGTGTTCAAGATCATGAACCAAAGCCTATGGATTTTGGGAGAGAGCCTGTGCTACAAAAGGCAGGATGAGCTCCAGTTACAGGTATGAAACCTATGGAGAAAGGGAGAGTGCTTGATCCAAGGAAGCACTGTAAGCCCCAGTAAATGGTTTTGAAATCTGGAGTTCAGAATAAGGAGTCAGAAAGAGTTCAAGTACCAAGAAATCCCCATCAGGATAAGACAAAATTATATTTCAACTTAAGAGAAAAATCTCATAATGTGATTTTCCAAGAGATAAAAGCGCATAACCAATAATGATTTACCTTGCAGAATTATTATCTAACAAAAGAAAAACAGATTATTTAGGGAAGACTTCTAAGAATTTTTAGTGAAATTATCAGAGTGATATAGAAAATTTGAAATAAAAACACAGGAATCAAGAGAAACATAGAAAAGTAAGTACTTGTGAATAATCAGTGTGCTAAATGATGATGAATAGCTTAAAACCTAATAAAGGGAGAAGAGCAATGTGTCCCTTCAGAATCTCACTATCTTTAAAGGTTAAGAAAGAATTAAGACAAATACAGGCACTAGTTGGGGTTCTGTTCATTTTTAAAAGGAGGAAGAAGAAAGGGGGGAGAAATATTCTATAAAAGAAATGAGGAAAAAGGGATGACCTCAAATTTTGCATTACTGCAGAAGGTGTGAGAAGAGTTTACAAATATGGGTAGAGGAAATATATATCTCACATACCTTAGTTTTTTTGTGAAGAGGACAAAGAGGAGGTTGAACACATAGACACCTTGTAAGACTACATAAAATTTAATAGGGAAGGAGACAGGGAGAGAGAGAGGGAAGAAGGGGAGTAGAGAGAGAGTAGAGTTGGAGAGGAAATGGTTGCAAGTAAAATAAATTTGAACTTTGGATGATGGAACATGAAGAATTTTAAAGAAAGAAAATGTCAGAATCAGGCATGAATTTGGCAAAAAGAAGAGGAGCAAAGGATTAGGATCAGAATACTTAAGTTAAAAATTACAAGCATTCTTCAGATTCTATCTCTGTCTCTTTCTTCTTTTTAACATTCTGGGGGGGAGGGAAAAGGTACAAAAGAATATGATGGAGAGAAATAAACAATAATTATAACCATGAATGTAAAGATCAATAAAGAGCATTCAAAAAAATCAACCTTGAATGAAGACTAAATAATTTACTGTAAGTGGGAAAAACTCACTCATTAAATGGAAGATAACAAAGGATTTGAAAGCTGAATCCAACACTATGTTGTTAACAGGAAGCCAGGATTAGCATAGAGTTAAAATGGGTGGCTGGAGCAAAATTTAATATGCTTCAGGTGAATTTAAGAAAATAGGTGCAGCAATCATGATTTCAGAAAAGTCAACAGTAAAAATAGACACCAATAAGAAATAAACAGGGGCAGCTAGATGGCACAGTGGATAGAGCACCGGCCCTGGAGTCAGGAGTACCTGAGTTCAAATCCGGCCTCAGACACTTAACACTTACTAGCTGTGTGACCCTAGGCAAGTCACTTAACCCCAATTGCCTCACTAAAAAAAAAAAAAAAGAAAAAAGAAATAAACAGAAAAATCAATTTATTCTTAAAGGCATTATAAAAACTGAAATTCTACTGATACTTGATACATGTACACCTAATGGCACAGCACCTGTTTTTAAGGGAAAAAATAAAACAAATTCCAAGGAAATGTGAGCAAAAAATCAGTTAGGGACTTCAAAATTCCCAGTTATAGGCCTGACAAATCTAACAAGAAGATAAACAAAAATAAGTTAAGGGTATTAATAAATTTTTAGAAAAGTTATATATGTTAGGTTATAGAAAGGAAAAAATAAAGAATGGTTACACAGACACCCCACACACATATATTATATATAATGTTTCTTAGCTCTGCATGGCATCTTTACAAAAATTAACAATGTCATAGGCTTAAAAAATCCTTATAAAATCCATTGAAACAGGAATATTAAATATATCATTTACTGACCACAATGAAATATAAATAAAAGGTAATAAAGGGCATTTGAAAAAAAGTGATTCAAATTGGAATGAAGAGCAAAGAATTTAATTCTAAAGAATATATGTGGGTCAAAGAACAAATCATAGAAATAGTATAGAGACTTATCAAACAAAGTGAAAAAATTGACATAACACTCAAAAACTTTTTCAGTTCAGCCAAAATAATCTTTAGGGGAAAAAATTGTTTCTCTAAACATTTTTATTGTTGTCGTCATTGTCATCATCATTGCATGGTTTTTAGGATGTTATTCTCCTGTTTCTTCTCCTACCAATTTGGCCTGCTCTTTCTCCTTTGCTGCATCCTCTTCAAGAGCATGCCTTCTCACTGTAGGTCTCTCTCAGGGTTCTGTCCTAGGCCATCTTCTTTTTTCCCTCTATACCAATTCACTTGGTGATTTCATTAGCTCCCATGCATTTACTTACCATCTCTATGTTGATCATTCTCAAATCTACTTATCCTGCCCCAAACTCTCTGCAGGCCTGCACTCTTTCATCTTTATCTTTCAGACATCTCAGACTGAATGCCCAGTATACTCCTTAAAATCAAAATTTCAAAAATAGAACCCATTGTCTTTCCTTCTATAGCTTCTCCACTTTTACCTTTCCTATTATTACCGAGGGCAACACCATCCTCTAAGTCCTTTGGTCTTGAAACCTAGGAAACATCCTAGACTCTTCACCATTTCTTAGCTTCTGCCCTATTCAAGTTGGTGCCAAGGCTTGTTGATTTTTACCTTTGCAACATATCTTGAAAATAGTCCCTTCTCTTCTCTGACACTGATACCACTCTAGTGCAAGACCTCATAATTTCATGCCTCAAAAATCACCTGATCATAGCTCTACCATCCTCAAGTCTCTCTCCATGCCAATCCATTTTCTGTTTAGTCACTAAAGTGATTTTCATAAAGGGCAGTTTTGACTACATCACTTTCTTTATCTAGTGGTACCCTATGGCCTCCAAAATCAAATAGAAAATAGTCCTTTCTAACCTAGCCACCTACTACTTTCCTAGTCTTCTTACAACCTATTCTCTGATGTGTGTTCTTTGATGTAGTGACACCAGCCTCCTGGTTATTTGTGAGAAAATAATGGATTTGGGGATTCCCAGAGGCCCCCTCAAGGGGATTACATTAAAATTGATTGGATTGACTTTGCTGATTGATTCACTTGGAGTTAACTTGACTGGAATCACACATACCTGAAGGCCTGACCCTTAGGGGGTGTGTTCTCTGAACTCTGTGTTCAGCACATTCTGCTCATGGACTGCCCTCAAGTCCAGTAAAGCAATGGACTTGGTGATGCTAGCCAATTAGCTTGAAGCAGTATGTAGGGACTGCCTATTGTCTGGATCCACTGGAAGTTTCCACTCACAGAGGCATAGGAACTTCCCTTTTTGACCTGAGACTTGTAGGTGATGGCACCTCTTTCTCTCTCCTCCTCTTTCCTAGCTAGGCTTTCCTAACTTTCTGAGCCATGTGCTATCTCTCTTTAATAATATCTAATATACTTTAATAAGTGCTTAATGCCCCCAAACTGGTGCTAAAGCTTCTAATTTATAAGTAACATATATATTAGAAACCCCAGGTCATTTTCCCCAAACTGGGGACAGAAATAAGGTTACCACATATAATTTTAAACACCACATATTCTACAAACAAGACACCCCACATTTTGGCTCCAGGCATTTTTTCTGGCTGTCCCCATGTCTAGAACATTCTCTCTTCCTTGCCTACTGACCTTCCTATTTTCCTTAAAGTCCTAGATAAAATCTCATATTTCATTGGGAACTCTGCCAAATTTCTCTTAATTCTAGTGCCTTCCCTATCCTGTATATAGTGTGCTTTGTATATATTTGTTTCCATGTTATCTTCTTTATTAGATTATAAGCTCCATAAAGGAAAGGATGGTTTTTTGTTTCTTTTTGTATCCACAGTACCTAGGACAGTGATTGGGCATATAGGTTATTTAAGAAATTTTTATTGATTAGTTGATCACTTTCATTATCAACAACAACAAAACCTAACTAAAACAAAAATAAAATTAAAATTGAAAACCAATGGAAAGAAAAAATTTTAAAAATGAATTGCTAATCAGACTAGGAAATATTTCTACCACCACGCCCTGGGGGACAGGGGGAAGTGTAGCAGAAGTTATAGATAATTCATTAGCTAATCTTATTTTCCTCATCAGGAAAGTAAAACAAATTGCTTATTTTTTAAAAAAAGATAATCCTTAGTAAATGTCTTCATTTATTAAGTAAAATAATACTAATAAATAATAATAATTCATTAAATAAATTAGAAATTATCTAAAGAATGAGCATGACCCTAAAAAGCAATATAAGACCCTACCCCAAATATAGGTTTGGATGAGGATTACATCTGTGATTTCATTGATAAAGGAGGCTTTTTGGATGAAGAAACTACTACCAATGTAGGACATCAGCTTTCTTTGTAATATTTAGTCTTGGAAAGCTACTTAGATCACTGAAAACTTAGATGATGTGCCCAGAGTCACATCATCTGTATGTAGGAGGGACAAAATTTGAACTCTGTTCTTCCTGACTCCAAGGCCAGATATCTATCTACTACACCAGAGCTACCTCCTTAAGAGCAATAGAATAGACTAGGAACATAAGATATAGAAGCACTCAAACATAATAATGTTGTGTTCTATAAAATCAAGGATGCCAGCTACTGGGCTAGAGGCCCAATGTTTGACAAAAACAACTGGGAAAACTGGAAAGCAATCTGGAGGAAATGAAGCTTGGATCAACATCTCACAAAAGATTCATAAATACACGAACTAGATATAAAAGGTCATATCAGAAATGAATGAGAAGAACACAAAAGGAAATGACCTTTTACAACTATGGATGGGGGAACAATGTTTGAGAAAACAAGACATAGAAAGAGTCACAGGAGATGAAATGGAAAGTTTTGATTAAATAAAATTGAAAATGATTTTGCACAGATAAATGTACTGAAGTAGAAGGAAAAAAGTTAACCTGAAAAAAGATTTTGTAGAAAATTTCTCTTACAAAAGTTTGATGACCAAGAAACATAGGGAATTGATAAAATATATTTAACAGGACCCATTCCTCAATGGATAAATGGTTAAGAGACATGAACAGGAAGGTTTTAAAAGAACAATAATATGGGGCAGCTAGATGGCACAGTGGATAGAGCACCGGCCCTGGAGTCAGGAGGACCTGAGTTCAAATCCAGCCCCAGACACTTAACACTTACTAGCTGTGTGACCCTGGGCAAGTTCCTTAACCCCAAATGCCTCACTAAAATACAAAACAAAACAAAAAAATAACATAACAATAATATATCAGATATCAAAAAGCATATGAAGAGAACTTCATATAATTAATAATAGGAGAAAAATTAAATCAACTGTAAAGTTTCTCTCCATTTATAAAAAGGAAAATGAGAGTTCTGAGAGAACAGGAACAATTATGCAATTTGGGTAAAGTTGCAAAGTTGTCCAGTACCTCTGAAAAGCAAATTGGTTCTATTCTCCAAAATTCATTGGATATACACACTCTTTGATGCAGTGATTCCACTCTTAGGCATAGAGGCCAAAGAAAAAGGGGAAAATACTTTGTGTGTGTATGTGTGTGTGTGTGTGTGTGTGTGTACAGTCATACACCACAATTTCTTTGATTATTCCACAATTAATAGTCATCCAGTTTCTAGGTTTTAGTTACAACAAAAAGGGTATGTATACATATATACATATACACACACACATATATAATATAAGGGTATGTATACATATATACATATACACACACATATAATATAAGGGTATGTATACATATATACACACACATATATAATATAAGGGCATGTATACATATATACATACACACACATATAATATAAGGGTATGTATACATATATACATATACACACACACATATATAATATAAGGGTATGTATACATATATACATATACACACACACATATAATATAAGGGTATGTATACATATATACATATACACACATATATAATATAAGGGTATGTATACATATATACATATACACACACATATATAATATAAGGGTATGTATACATATATACACATACACACATATATAATATAAGGGTATGTATACATATATACATATACACACATATAATATAAGGGTATGTATACATATATACACATACACACATATATAATATAAGGGTATGTATACATATATACATATACACACATATAATATAAGGGTATGTATACATATATACATATGCACACACATATAATATAAGGGTATGTATACATATATACATATACACACATATAATATAAGGGTATGTATACATATATACATATACACACATATAATATAAGGGTATGTATACATATATACATATACACACATATAATATAAGGGTATGTATACATATATACATATACACACATATAATATAAGGGTATGTATACATATATACATATACATACATATATAATATAAGGGTATGTATACATATATACATATACACACATATATAATACAAGGGTATGTATACATATATACATACACACATATATAATATAAGGGTATGTATACATATATACATATACACACATATAATATTAGGGTATGTATATATGTATACATACCCTTTTTGTTGTAACTAAAACCTAGAAACTGGATGACTATTAATTGTGGAATAATCAAAGAAATTGTGGTGTATGACTGTAAGGGGATATTATTGTACTATATGAAATGGTTAAAAAGGTAGTTTCAGAAAAGGAAGAAAGGTGGGAATACTTGTTTGAAATTATGCATAGGGAAGTGAGCATAGCAAAGATAATAATTCATGCAATGACTATAGCAATTCAAAGGAAAATAAGCATGTCAGACCTCAAAAGTATGATCTTGGAATCAGGAAGACCTGAGTTCAACTTTGGTTTCTGATCAGCCATAACTCCAGGAGACTGATGATAAATATTGCTCTTCCCTCTTGGCAGAGAGGTGATGGAGTAGAGGTACAGAATGAGACATAAATTTTCAAACTTGACCAATGTATGGGTTTGTTCTATATGAATATGCTCATTGTTAGCAGGGAAAGAATTAGGGAGGATGATGAGCATTGATAGAGATGCAAAAAAAAAAAAGAGTGCAATGAACATGCATAGAAGATAGCAGAAACAAGTTCAGAAAGGGATACAAACAAAAAGTGCAATGTGGTAACCACAATGTCAAATTTTATATACACTTTTTGGGGGGGGCGGGGCAATGAGGGTTAAGTGGCTTGCCCAAGGTTACATAGGTAATTAAGTGTCAAGTGTCTGAATCCAGATTTGAACTCAGGCCCTTCTGAATCCAGGACCAGTGCTTTATCCACTGCACCACCTAGCTGCCCCCAAATTTAATATACACTTTAAAAAAGAGCATGCTGTAAATAACAGAAATGAAATCCTCTTCTTTTCTAAGAAAATTTTTGTTTCTTGATGTTTCTCAATTCCATAATAATGAGTAAGAAAAAAAGCATTATCATTATCAATTTCCTGCCCTCTCCAACTTCCTTCACTTATCCCAATCCTCTCCTTTAAGGTCCAACTCAAATTCTACCTGTCTTATGAAGCCTTCCCTGACCCCCTGATCATCCCAGTCCAAATCAGTCTCTTCCTTATCTGACCTCCTCCATTACTTATATTTTGTCCTGCGTAATCCAACACGTGTTGTTTGTATTATCTAATTGCATATCTTATTCCCATGTGTTTGTCTGGACTTTTCAACCCAATTGGAACCCTTTCTTTGGATTATATTATAGATGCCAGGGGCAGCTAGCTGGTGTAGTATATAGAGCACTGGCCCTAGAAATTGGGAGGACCTGAGTTCAAATTTCACCCCAGACACTTACTGGCTGTGTGACCATGGGCAAGTCACTTAATCCCAATTGCCTTAAACATCCAGGGCCATCTCTTGTCATTCTGATATATATCTTACCACTGGACCCAGATGGTTCTGGAGGAGAGGGTAAGGTTGACGGCCTTGCACAGCCCTCCATCACTTAAATCCGATTGAGTGCAAGTCATGACATCTCCTCCTGATGTCATGGTCCTCTTAGAGAATGAAGGACAAACAACGAACAACATTATAGATACCATTGACTTATTTTTGATTCTGGATATAGGATATAGGTATTCTTCTAAGGAAGAAGAGGGCAGAAGGAATCATATAATCTTCATAGTGCCACCGGGCTTCTGGTAAGGCACTTCTAAAATTTCCTATATCTATCATGAGGCTTCTTCTAACTATGAATTACAGTAAATCCTTAGGTTTGTGCCAGGCCACCACATACTATATGGTTATTGAAAGAGAACTGGACAAGGAGCAGGAATGTGTTGGTAAATGCTTAATGCCCAGCTGTCCAAAAAAACGTACACACCACACACTTTTAAGTTTAATCTTCATAGGTAACATTTTTCCATGACTTTTTAAAGTCTACACAATTAGCAAAACATTAAAGCAAGCCCTGATTTCTAGCACTTATCTATTTCTGAGGTGTAAATACTTATAATGACCTGGCTCCAGTACAACCCAGACTATAAGTAAGGAGACCCTAATTCTACCCTGTCACTAACTAGTGGTGCAACCTTGAGGAGATCATTATATCTTCCTGGGTCTCTGTTGCCCTATCTGAGAAAATCGGCCTAAATGATCATGGGTATGGTGCTTGGCACATAGTAAGCACTTACTAAATGCTTAAAAAAATTAATGCATTTTGAAAATCTTTCCTGATACAAGTGTGTTATGATTTCAGTCTTTTGAATCCTACCTGTACCATGAAACATTTCTATTTTGATGAGAAAGGAGTTATGAATTTCCTATCTTCTCTGCCTTGGCCTACATACATAATTCCTATGGCTTCCCTTTCCTTTAAAGACTCATCAGCTATCAGAGCAGAAGAGACTTTAGAGAACATTTAGCCTAACAATCATTTTTACTTTTGAAGAAACTGAGTCTCAGAGATGTCAGATAACTTGTTTGGAATAGAGAACTGATTAAGAGCAGCATCAGGATTAGAGTCACATTGTCTTAATTCCCAGCCTAATGTTTAGTATCAAGTCATCAATAATCAATTAGTCAATTAATTAATTTAGAATCAATTAAGTATTTCTTAAAGACATAATGTGTATAGATACTGTTTCAAGCACCGGAGATTCAGAGACAGAAATAAAGCAATCCCTGCTCTCAAGAATCTTCCATTCTAATGGGGAAAATTCCATAAGTGTGTGTGTGTGTGTGTGTGTGTGTGTGTGTGTGTGTCTGTGTGTATACACACTCACATATATATTTGTATTTATAGAATAAATACAAAATACAAAATAAGCAAATGGTACCAGGGAAAGGAGGATATTAGTAGTTGGAAAAGGGCAAAAAGACTTCATATCAGGAACTCTTAACCAGTTTTGTGTCGTTTAACATAACATATTTTGTGTCATTACCAGTTTTTTAAAGTCTATATACCATTTCTCAGAAAATATATTTTAACATATAAAATAAAATATGTAAGATTACAAAGGAAACCAAAATTTAATTAAAATAAAGATTTCAATTTCCCCATCCAAGATGATGGAAAGGAAAGGAATTAGCATTTACATGGTGAGCACTCTTTACAAATATAATTTCATTTGATCCTCACAAAAACCCTGTGAAGCAATTGCTATTATTATCTCCATTTTACGGTTGAGGAAAGTCTAAGTGACTTGCCTGGGATCACATAGCCAGTATGTGTCTGAGGCTGGATTTGAACTCGGGTCCTCCTGACTCTAAACCCAGCACTCTACTGAGTCACCAGCTGGCTCCTTGAAATCATCCATGGGCCCTTTGAAAGTCCCAGATTAAGAAACTTTGAGGCAGAAGATAGTGTTTGATCTTAGTCTTGAAGGAAGAGAAGGAAGCCATGAAGAAGAAATAAGAGGGGAATATATTTCAGGCACAGGGACAGTGTAAAGGTACAGTAATTGGGGATGGAGAAGCCTGTTAGGGGAATTATGTCTAATAAGGATAGAAAGGGAGTGTGGGCCCAATTTGTTAAGGGTTTTAAAAGTCAAATGGGAGTTTATATTTGATTCTAGAAGCAAGAAGGAGCCACTAGATTTTATTGAATAGCCTCTGAACTGAATTCAAGGAAAACCACTTTGGTAATTGTGTAGAAGAGGGAAAGGAGTAGAAAGGAACTTGAGGCAGGGAGAACAGTTAAGATGTTAGTCTGGGCCAGAGTTGATGAGAAATCAACGAAGAGGTTCCCTGTGTGATTAGTTAGAAAGGGATGGATTCTGGGGTCTACACATTATGGAATAGCCCTCAATAAGGTCCTCTGCCCTGTCCCTTCTCCCATTGTTGAATTACTCCTGGGGCCTGAATTTTATGAAGGGGCAGGACCAGTACCTTCATCCACCCTTCCTTCAAGTACCTGCTTTAGACTTCTTTTGTGTATGCTGTCTTTCTCCATTAGAATGTTACCTCCTGGAGCGCAGGGACTGTCTTTCTTTTTGTTTGTAGCCCCAGAACTCTGCACAGTACCTGGCACAGAAGAAACACTTAAGAAATTCTTGCTTTGCGAGCAGCTAGGTGGTGCAGTGGATAGAGCACTGGCCCTGGATTCAGGAGGACCTGAGTTCAAATCCAGCCTCAGACATGTGACACTTACTAGCTGTTGTGACCCTGGACAAGTCACTTAACCCTCACTGCCCTGTAAAAAAATTAAAAAAAATTCTTGTTTCCTTCTTTCCTCCTTTTCTTCTACTCTCCTCTTCTTTCCTCCCTTTCCCTATATGACCCTGTTAGTTGCTCCATAGACATTCCCTAATTGTTGAAAGTTATTGTTAGGGACACATCACCATGCATCTGATTTCATTGCTTGGCAAGAGCCACAGATTTGGAGTCAGTTATCCTAGATGAAAGTCCTTGTTTTGATACTTTCTTAGTTATGTGACCATGGATAAAGTCACTTGACCCCCTTTGAGCCTGTTTCCTCATCAGTAAAAGAAGGATAATAATATGTGCACTAAGTATCTCAAAGGAGTGTTGTGGGAAAACATGTGGCAAGCTATAGTGCACACAGGCCAATGGGAACTATTAACATTATTGATCCAAGCCACTTCACCCTGGCTTCTTCATCTTTCTCCCCAGGAGCATTAATGCTGAGTAACTCAGAAGTTGGAGGAAGTCAGGGCTCTGTGGGTAGATTGTGGCAGCCTGCTGGAGGCAGAGCTGGTAAAGCTTTAGCTCACTTATGCTAACAGCATTTTCCCACTTGTTTTATCTGGAGAAATGGCATTTATGGTACCTAGTGCCAGTGGGAGGAGGAAAGAAAAATAGTTGGCTGCTTTTCACCACTCTTCCCCAAGCTGCTCCTCCCTCCATGAAGGACATTTAGATACCTTTTCTTCCCATCTGCCAAAGAGATAATGCCATTTCCAGCTTGCAGTGTCTCCCCATGTTGCCCAGAATTTTCCTCTCTGGTTGTGTTTAGATGAAGTGTGTATATATAGGGCCCCCTTGGTGTGTAGCTGGAGTTAGTGGCAGTCTTTGTGATGTGATGAGTGGGGCCTTACCAGACCTGAATCTATGGACTAACTGGTCTTGTTTAGAATTGATCTCCCTTCTTTCCTGCCTTTTGGTTGAAAATGGGCTAGATAGCCAATATTAATGATACCTTAAGTTATATAGCACCTTATAGGTGACAGAACCAAGCCTTGAAGATCATTTAATCTGAGCCCTTTATTTTAGAGAATAGCAAACTGTGGCCCAGAAACCGTGACTTTGTCAGGGTCGCATGATGAGTGGGTGGGTGGCAATAAGGAGACAAGTTTCTGAATTTTTCATACGGTGGCCTTTCTACTGTGTCATATACCTTGATTTATCTTAATGTAGGCTTGGGTCTTGTTTTTAGAATGGTTCAATTGTGCATGACTTAACCACAAGGCACTCTCGAATCCTTACACCTTAATTCAGAGTAGTTTAGAGAATAAACAGTTTATGACAAATAATGAGATATAGGACTTTTGCTGAATAGAGCTTGAAAGTGACAGAAGCATCAGAAAGCCAAGTCCAGGAGTTGAGACAGAGTAAGGCTGAGTTGAGAGACAAGGGGATGTTGAGGATAAACTTTATCAACTGCTTCGTTTTGTCAGGAAAAAGACCTGACTGGGCAGCTGGGTGGCACAGTAGATAGAGCATCAGCCGTGGATTCAGGAAGACCTGAGTTCAAATCCAGTTTCAGACACTTGACACTTACTGGTGTAAGGTCTAAAATTCCAGCTGTGATGTCTAAAATCTAATTAGTGGTCACCTTAAATTAGAAACATATAGCACCAATCTTTGGGCGTTAAGTATTTATTAAAGTATATTAGGGATTAGTAAAAAGAAACACGTGGATAAAGAATGAAATTTGTCTACTCTCCCTATTCTGCCTCCCCTGCCACCAAGCCGAAGTCTGGAAATGAAAAGACCACCTGCTTCTCCTCAGCTTCTCCCAGAAGCCTCCTGTGAAATAGGAAATGTATCCATCCACACACACAGCTCCAAGGTAATTGACTGGTAGCTCTGATTGTTACAACTAACAGACGGTAACGTCCAGATGCCAATCCGACCTTCCAGATGCTAAGTCACATGTGTTCTCTTTTCATAGTGGAGCTTCCCTGTACTATCTTTCTCAACATGTTGGTAGTGCTCTAATTCTCACACTAGGTATGTGACCCTGGGCAAGTCACTTAATCCTCATTGCCCTGAAAAAAAAAAAAAAAGGAAAAGACCTGACCATATATTCTCTTTTTCTTCTAAACCTCCCATCAGAGATAAAAAAGGTCATAGCTTTTCTCCAGACATTGCTTTATATTCTGCTTTTTTTTATAAAACAGAGAAGCTCTTCTAAGTAAGAGAAGCTCTTACTAATCGCTGTAGGTTTTCCAACATCTCCTACTGTTCCCAGTAGGTGGAAACAGTTTGCTTCTTTATTAAGGAATCACCCTGTCTCCATGTTGGAAAGGACTTGGAAGGGAAGGGCATCAACTCCATCCAATATCTCCAATGAGGAGTGGATTGCTACCTCTTAAAGAAGATCATTTGACTCTTGGCCAGTTCTAAGTGTTGGGAAGGTTTTCTTACATTGGGTCTGAATGTGCTTCTTTGCAACTTCCATCAATAGTTCCTATCCCTTTCCTCTGGAGCCAAGCCACTCCTTCCCAACCCTATATGACTTGTCTTCTCCAACTTAAATATACTTATTTCCTTCAACTGATCCTTGGCAAGGTGGCAAAATTCATAGGTACCTCCCACCATACAGGTTACCCTGTTTTGAATGCTCTCCAGCTATCCTACATCCTCCCCAAAATATGAAATGTAGAATTGAATATAGCTCTGTAGGTGGAGTAAGTTGTATGTAGTTCATGGGATGTGTTTTAAGGGTTCCTGCTTCCAAATCTTTCCCTTACCTAAAATTCTTAACTTCATTCTGTCATCAGGCCAGAATTTCTACCAACTATAGTTTTATTTAGGTTAACAAGGGAATCTTTCAGAAGACAAATGAAAGGGTGACTTTTTGGTTTTGGCCATTCTTACATTAGTATAAATTAGTTTAACAGCTGCCTTCCTCTTTACAGTTAGTTGTGAACAGCTACTTGGGGAATGCAACCTTTTCTTGGGGGAAGGGAAGAGCAGGGAGTGCTAATTTTGGAGCTTAAAACATTACAGGAAAGGACATGCCTTGGAGGTTGGAGAAATTCTGAGCAGTCAGAAAACAGCTGCAGAAGAGCTCCAAGAGCTGAGAAAGAGATACATTGAGTGAGGTGGGTGGGGACCAAAAACTCTACTGACTTTACTAAAAAACTTCATGGATTTCACGATTTTTGCCAAAGGCTAACCCTGTCTTTCTCCCAGAGAGAGTTCAAGGAAAGAGAGCAAACAGCTTCCTCAAAAGTTTTTTTTAGACATCTCTTTCAAAGATTATCACAACAGATGAGTGTCCTAGAGGGCCCTGTGTCAGAGAGCAAGAACTGACAGGAATTGCCCATCACCCTCAGGCTCATATGTAGGGCACCATTCCTTTCATTGTTCCGTGTGATGTGGAAAAATGGATGCATTCCCATTTTGGGTTTGGGGTTCTATTTATGTTCTTTATCCTTAAAAATAGTGCAGAATTACAAGAAGGAAAAAAACAACCTCGTGCATGAATTCTGGGATGAAATGGGTTTCCGATGTTTCTTGGGGTTGGCAGTGGTGATGATGCTGGGACAATTGGAGGACACCCTTTCCTATTGTGGAAATCTTTCTAAGGTCCAAATCTCTCTAGGGTCTAATAATGAGTAGGGGGAATAGGAAACCATCAATAAAGTATGAATAAAGCAATACCTGAAAGAATGCTTACAACAAGCTATTTTCTCAATTGTTGAAATCCTACCATTACTGCTTTATTCAGAGGTAATAGAAAAGAGAAAAGACTGCTGGACCTAGAATCAGGAAGACAAGGGTTCAAATTCCACTGTGGACACTTACTAGCTGTGTGACGTGTGGCAAATTTCTTAACCTCTTGGAGTCTCAGATTCTTGGGGATTGGACTAGATGTCCTCTAAAATCCTTTCTATCTCTGAAACTGTAATCCTGTGTCATACTAGCTCAAGGACTGTGGGTAAGTAATTCCACTCCTATCACTACCATCTAGGTAATTAATAGAATTGTTTTGGGAAAAATACTTTGTAAACTTTAAATCACCATATAAATGCAAGTTATTATCATTATCCTTCAGATTATGCATTATCCTTTGCATACCTCCTTCTTAAAATAAAATCCAGCAGGTTCAGAATACTTCATCACCAATGCATCATTCATCAGAGCTTTCTTCCTTGATAAGAGGAGCCTCAGAAGGCAAAATCACATTAGACATTTGGGTAAAGTTGTAGGATATATGTAGAAAGAGGTGAAAGGAGGCATAAGTGGCAAATTTTATTCACTTCACAATTTCACTTCAGTCTCCTGTTCCCTATTTGCATTCTTCCACATTGGGCATTGGGAAGGAACAAGGGTGAGAAGATGTAGAAATCTCTGTGTAGAAGGTGTCTGCTAACTCCAGCTATTTCCTGATAATGCACTTGTTAAAAACAAAGCTCCCCTTCAGCATGCATACATCATGTTCTGATAAGAACAATCCACAGAATCCCATTAGAGTACAGGGTGTATAAATACATGGTGGATGCCTCAGATAGCATCAGGAGCACATATACAAGGAGGAGAAAGGCATGGTTTTGACAGTTGTTACTGGTGTCTTGCATTTCTGCTCACCAGGAAGACACAGTTTGGACACTTCATTCTTCAATCTCTGACTCCATCATCCACTGTCTGTTCTTATTCTCCAATACTTATATGGGTTTTAGTGCTTTTTCCTCAAGGAAACAGGGAGTAAGATCGCCTTTTATAGTGATGATCTCTTAAAACCAGAGGTTTAGATCTTAGAGGACATTTGTGCAATTCTTCATTATAGACATTGTCTGGGTACCCAGAAGGTACCCAGTAAATATGGGTATAGGTATTCCTTTATCAAACAAGTCATACTTATATTAAAGATATATTAAGTACATATATACACAGTCTTGTATAAGATGCTGTAGATGAATGAATAAATGAATGAAAAGTATTTATTATTTACTATATGCCAAGCTCTATAATAAGTATGGAAGATACAAATACAAAAAAAGATAGTACCTGCCCTCAAGGAGCTTACATTTTAATGTGCAGCTATGTGGAGCAGTGGATAAACTGCTGGGTCTGAAGTCAAGAACACCTGAGTTCAAATCCAGCCTCAGACACTTACTAGCTGTGTGATGGTGGGCAAGTCATTTTAACCTCTATTTGCTTGTTTCCTCAGGATTTTTGTGAGGACCAAATGAGATAATACTAGTAACTCTCTTAGCAGGCACATGTTAGGAACTAAATAAATGCTTATTTTCTTCCTTCTTTACTCCTTACAGTCTAAGGGGTGACAGAGGAAAAGCAGGTTCAGGCCCTGTCTTTAGGAAGTTTATAGTTTGGGGGAACACAGAGGATAAAAGAGTCCTAGGCTTTACCCCATGGAGCTCCAAGTTGATCTAGCTACACTCGCCTGCTTCCTGTTTCACATACATGACATTCTATCTCCCCATAATCATTGTGCTAGCTATCCTTCATGCCCGGAGTGCTCCATGACTTCACGTCTGTCTCCTCATTTTACCTGGCTTCCTTCAAGACTTATCTCAAAACCACCTTCTACAAGAAGCTTTTCCTTTTTTCCCCATAGCTGCTGGTGACTTGTCTCCGAGATCCCTTCTGCTTACACTTGATATATCTTGTATACATATAGTTATTTGTATGTTGTCTCCCCAATTAGAATGTGAGGTCTTTGAGGGCAGCCTTTCTTTATATCCTCAAGGAGAAAAATCTGTCATGCAATAGGTGCTTAGTAAATGCTTGTTGAGTGATTATGTGAGGGCCAAAATTTGATATATGGAGCGTTATTTAGGTGACATGCCTTAATATTGAGGTCCCGGAAATATAAGGGACCTTTTAGGTTCACCCTCCCCTCTGAAATGCTCTTTTTAGATATTTCTCCCAGGCCAATAAGAAGGGAGACTTTAAGCTTTAGTTCACAAAAGGATCAGATTTTATTACTTGGGAATTAATTAAACAACAAAGGTGAAACTAATAAAAAATCAAAGATAAGGAAATAGGAAAATAGAAATACAGATAAATGCTCTTAACTCTAAACTTAACCTATGCAACCCTCAGACCATTTGCAATTAAGCTAGTTCAAAGGAATTTAGGGTTTTCCATAATTAACTCACCGAACCTGAAAGTCTACAGTTGCTCGAGCCACCAGAGACAGCTAACATGTACCACCACCACCCCAAGGGCCAAGCATGAAAGGGCCGAGTCCCAGAAGATGCCTAGCGTTCCGGAAGCAGCCGAGCATTCCGGAAGCACCCTTCACCTCCCTTCAGGAAGCGTTCAATCTTTCCTTCCCCAAAAGGGGAGGTCCTTCAAAAGCTGCCTATGGAGAGTTCTCTAATTTTTAACACAATTAGAACAATCAAGGTAGGATAAACCATTGCCATAGTTGAGATATGAAGTACCAGATGGAGGGAAATGCCTATGGGATGGATCTGAGAAACTTTTCACAGGCAGACTTGATAGTATTTGAGGCCTGATGAGATTTGGTTCAGTGTATATATGTACAGGTGGAGAGAGAGAGAGAGATGTTCAAAGATAACTACAAGACTGTGAACCCATTGACAGAAATATATGTCAGGAAGAGAAGTTTTAAAGGGAAGATGAGTTGAATTTTAGACATAGTGAGTCTGAGGTAACCACAGAATACCTTTGGAGAAACAACCTATACACAGCTTGAGATATAAATTGGAAATTGCTTATAGAAGTGACATTTGAAGCTCTGGGAGGAAATGATTTAAAATCAGCAAATACTCACTGAACACCCACTGTGTGTAAGTCATTGTTTTAGGTGATTGGGGTAGGGGGATTCAAATAAAGACAAGACATGTTCTCAACCAATGGAGGGGTTCATAAACTAGTTGAATAGACAAAGCATAAACATGATAGGTCGAATAACAATTTAAAATTGTGTAAGAGTTCAAGACAATGACAGAAAATACTGTTATAAGACAATGTAGAATGAATTGATGTACAGAATAGAGAAAGGTAGAAAAATGTAAAAGAAAAATCACTGGATTTATAATCAGAGGACCTTAGTTCAAAATCCAGCTCCTTTACTTACTACCTGGAAGACGTAGGGCAAGTCACTTCATCCATAATGGGCCTAAGTGTTCTCAATTCTAAAATTAGATGGTTAGACTAGATAAAATCCAAGGTCCCTTCCAGCTCTGTAGTACATAATTTTAATTGCTATTGGTGTTCAAAGGATAGAGATTAGACTGAGGCAATCAGAGACCTGATGAAGGGAGCTGAGAGAATTTGAGGTGAGTCTTGTGGAATGAGTATGATCAACAGAGATGGAAACATTAAAAGAGCACTCCATGTTGTCAGCAAATATATGGAGGGCAAGATATTTCAGAAAACCAGCTTCCCCTGGAATTGTTCAATTTCCAGACTAGTTCCCTATTCTGTCTACCAGCCAATGCTTTGGAAGGAAAAAAAAACACACAAAAAAGAGACAAACGTGAAAATATCCATCCAGCAGCTGGACAGCTTGGTTATTTTTAGGGTTGGGAGAACCAGCCAGTGTTTGGGACTCAGCAAATATTCCCACACTGTTTTGCAACTGTGTTGGGGTTGGCCAATCCCAAGAAATGCATGGGGGTAAGCACTTTCTCCCTTGTAACTCCCCAGCACATGTATATTTGAATGGGGAACTTAATCCATCTGTTTCTGATCCATTTACACTGAACTCATCAAAAAAGCTGTTGATAAGAGGCCTTTGCTTGGCCCATGGACCTCCATGAGCTTAAGAGAAAAAAAAGACACCCATCTCACCCCTACCTCCTTTATTATGACTAAGGGTGCTGGAATTTTGCCCAGTGCTGGAAATTGGGGAGATGACCTCGAAGAGTCCCTGGAGTTGGCTCCAAACCTGGCAAACCTCTCATTGTCTCCCCTAAGCCCTGGTGGTTTCCAGTGCCTGCTGTACTTGGAAAGACATCAAAGTCCATGTCAACCTCAAGATCTCAAGCCTTATTTCTCTGCTCTCAGCCAGTCTAGGAAGACCCAGGAGGGATTGCAAAGTGCTCTGTGGACAGTTTGGTTTCTGAAATAAGTAAAGGTTTGGGAGAGAATAACACCAGAGTTTGGATTCTGAAGGCTGTGTGACCTTGAGCAATTAATTCCCTTCTTTGTCCTTCATTACTCCATCTCTCAAAGGAAGGTGACAAAATTATCTTTCATTGCATTACCCAGAAGTGGCCTGTGTAAGTGAAACAAAGAGCCAGTGAGTATCATTAGAAACCATAGTGGGCTCAGAATCAAAAGACTGGGGTTCATGACACCACTTATTTACTCTAACCTTTCTGGGCCTCAGTTTCCACATCTATAATACGGAAATAAAAATAGGTATCCTACCCAGGTCCCAGCAATGTTGTGAAGAAGCATTTTATAAATCTTAAAGGCACCAGAAATATGTTATTATTTTTATGTGGAATGTATATTGTATAACAAATGTTCCACAGTAAAGAAATCATTCACCATACAAGCAGGGGATGTTTCTGGCATATTATCATTAGGGCATGTGCTAGGAGGTATGTTTTCTAGGAGTAGAGATGAAATTCACCGAGTCATCATCTATTCCTCTCTCAGGGGGTGCAAATAACTTTCCAGGAAGGATATTTTACTTCTCCTTTTAGGGTAAACTTCATTCTGACCTCATTCATGAAGCCTTCCCTGACAAACCCAACTTACACCCCATTTGTTCATTAATTTATAATTCTGAGCATTTATTAGAGTTCATGGGCATGGGAACTCTATCTCTGTGGGTTTGTGTTTGTGAGCCTGGCTATGGGGAGATAAGTCCAAGAATGTATTGATGGGATATGCAGCATGGGGTGGTTTGAATAGAAGGAATACTTCCCAAGTTTAATCCCATGTTAAGAAAAAAGAAAGAATATGCATACATACATATGTTCATCTATGTGTATGTATATATATGTGTGTGTGTGTGAGTGTGTGTGTATGTGTGTGTGTGTGTGTGTGTGTGTGTATCAATTATATTTCACAGGAAGTTGCCTTGAAGACCAGTGGTTTCTATGACAGATCAAATGGAAGCAATTTTAAGAGGAGGTATATGTTGTCCTGACACAGTCATGATCATTTTCTTACTAGCCTGGATCTTCCATAAAAGCATGCCTTTCCTGAAACTCTTCTCTGTCTTTCTCAAGCCCAAGTCCTGTTGGGCACATATGACTCCCTTCCCCACACAACTAGTAAGCATTCCCAGAACTCTCCATGGAGTTATTAGAATGTCTTTGTGGGAGGAAAAACCTTAAGGGATTCCCAGCTGGTCAACAAATGAGCACCTAAAACAGGGAAAACTCAGAGGAAATTCAAGAAATATGAACCACTGGCAATACTGGTGTGTGGGTTGAACTTGACATATGTTCCTTTTTTCTTTTTAATATATTTCACAAAGGACAATTCAATGCAAACCCCCCCCAAAAAATTCTCAGGAGACTTGTCAGGTAATCTAATAAAAGAACAATTAGACTGAAAGTTGATTTAATAGTGGTTTAGTCTGACCTCATATTTAGATAGGAAAACTGAGGCATAGAAAATAAATAACTTGAACCAAGTTACACAGTGTTTGCAATAGACAAAAATAAGATGGGCAGGATGGATCAGCAGATACTGCTGATTGACATGCAGAAGCCCTGGTAGAAGGTAGGGAGTAGGGGGAAGTTTGGTGGCACAATGGATAAAGCACTGACCCTGGATTCAGGAGGACCTGAGTTCAAATCCAGCCTGACACTTGGCATTTAATATCTGTGTGACCCTGAGCAAGTCACTTAACCCTCATTGCCCTGCCAACAAAAAAGAAGGTAGGGAGGATAGGCAGGTTGGCTGACTTGGGATGCAGGTAGTAGGGTTGGGGGTGGGTCTTTAGCTATTCATTTTTTTTTCAGGTAAGTTTCAGGGGAGAATATATCACTTCTCTTCAATTATAGTGATGCTTCTCCTTGGGCAATATTGGCATACAACCTCAACATGGAGGAACTATCCTGGGCTCAAATGGACTTTGAACTGTGTTAAGTGGGGGTCTCCTCCTCTCTTAACCTAAACTCTCTGAGTCAGGAAGTGGAATTTTTGGGAGAAGGATTCCTTAGGCCTCAAAAACATGAATCCCATTCCTATATCTCCTTTTCCCTTATTGTTTACCTCACTTACTTGGGGGAAGAGATTGGGAGTCAAAGAGGGGGATGGGAAATCCAGGTCCTAACATATAATGGGAAATACAGCTAGAATTAGAATCTCTGTCTCTCAACTCTAGGTATCTTTTTACCCCACTATGATGAGATCCCTTTGCCTATTAATAAGTTTCTTGAGGGCAGGGACCACGACTTATTCCCTTGTATTTTCCAGAGGATCTAACAAAGGGTCAGGCATATAGAAAGTACTCTGGAAATATTCACTGATTTCACTGTTAACTGATCAAAATCCAGCTAGTTGTCACTGGAAAAAGTACTGGATTTGAAGCCAGAGATTCTGGATTCAAGTTCAAGTTCTTTGCTATTTACTAGTTGCATGATACAGGCCCCTTAACATATCTAGGCCTTGGTACTTACCTCTAAAATGAGAGGAGTAGGATAGATGATCTCTAAAGACCATTCCAATTCTGAAAGTAAATGGAACTATGAGTTTCAAATAAGCAGAATGGGTCTTGTTGCCTGTATCTTCCGCGAAGTGAAATAAAAGAATTCCATCAGGTATGAAGTAGAAGATGAGAACTTTAGGTGTTAAAAGGTTGTATTTCAGAATCTTTTCTAATTAGGGAAGATGCTAAACTTGTGAGGTCAATGACAATGATGACCCTTCTAATCTAATGGACTAACATTTCAAGTTCTTTAGTTCCAATGATTTTTAGATAACTGTAGCCATCTACCAGTCCAGAGAACTAATTTTCTCTCAGAACTATTCCACCCTTGAGATCTCTGATTTAGCACACCTCTATGACCATAATCTCCTTGTCTCTCATCTTTTCTATTTCTTCACACCTTTGAGAGTGTGCAGTGAGTTTGGAGCCAGAGCATGTGAATTTGAATCCCACTTCTGTCATGTAGTTCCAGTGTAAGTAAAAACTTCTCTGGCCCTCAGTTTCCTCATTTGTAAAATGGGGTTAGAGTAGATAGACTCTAAAGTTCCTTCAGTACTAAATATATGAACTGCTACTCTATTATTCTGCCTTATCCCCTTTTACAATCTCTGTTCTATTGATCCTTCATTATTTTCCTATTCAATTAGTCTTTGCTGGCTTCACTTGCCTCTTCTTGACTGATTATACATACTGTGGAATCAAGGCACTAAGCCTGTCTTATTTTGTTATGTTTAAAGAGAGCTTATTACTGCTAAGGCCTGTGGTCATACTAGATTTTGCTAACGTGAAGAAATTATAGGGCAATGTGTTCCTAGGGGAAATGAAAGCTGTGTCATTGCAGGACAATGGACAGTTCCAGATCAACTTATTCTTAAAAAGTTTCATTCATAACTTAACTACAGTACCCTGCTAATTATACCTTCATCGGGCTCCTTACTTTGTATTTCCTTTTCCTTGCTGTACTGTCACCCCACCCCCCCTAATTTTTCTTGAAATGCTATGCAATTTCCAATTTATCTTTTACATTTTCAGTTACATTGTAAGATTCCAAATTGGTCAATTTCTAACTCTTTAGTTATAGAATATCTCTGTGAGACCTCCTTGCATGCCCATAGTTTGATTCTCCCTTTGTGTACAAAAGTAATAAAATTTTCTTAAGCTACAAAAATAAAGATTGCTGAGTTAATTCTTCAATACTGACTTGCCAGTTACCATATTTTTGTTCTCCATTTAAGACTGCCTAGGATGCTGGGAGAGAGTAGGGTCAAAACTGGGAATGGAGTATAAAGTCACAAAATTATTATCTGGAGAAAATCATAAAATCTTGTTGACTATTTCCTCTAAAATAAATAATATCGAATCTAAAATGGAATTTCACTGATGCTTGGTTAATACTTGTATCCTTACCTGTACTTCTGGTATCCCTCTAACAGACTGTTTTAAATCTTTTTGGAGTCCCATTCTCCAACCAAGCTCTTTAATTTATGAGCTTAAAATTAGTCTGTTTTGAATCTTCTAAATTTTCTTTTCTTCCAATGCAAAATGTCTTCGTCTTCACTTATCTGTAACTCTTTTACTTCAGTTTCATGGAAGGAAGTATCATTACTCTTTCATGAGGCTAACACTTCTACTTAGGTTCTCACCTCCCTCTTCTCTCACCTTCTGTAAGGCCTTACTCCATCTAGTATTTGTCAGCTTCAATTGATCCATTCCATCAGTAGAAATGCTATTGTAAGTGCTACTACTACCACCGACATTACTACTAGTACCAGAAATAATGTTTATATCATCTATAAACATAATCAAATGTTTCTTACCATTAAAAAATCAAAGGTTTCCACTAATCCCCTAGTAACTATTGCTCTCCTCTCACTTTCATTTCTTCAAAGAATGGTCTACATATCCTTTTCTTTATAATTAGCACACTTCTTGATGAACTGCTTCCATCATCATCATTTGACAGACTTTGCTGTCTCAAAAGTCAGGGCTATTTTTTAGATCACATCCTCCTTGTTTGCAACATCTGGGCACCCATTTGGCTCTTCCTTAGGCTTCTGTGATCCTTTACTATTTCTTCTCTCATATATCTGGCCATTCTTTGTATAATTTGTTAATTATTTCCCTCCTGCTGCCCCTTAAATGCAAGTATACATCAAAACTCTGTTTTCAGGCCTATTTCCTATTTTCTATCTCCACACTTCACTTGAAGAATTAATTCATTCATATATTTTCAACAATTACTACTATGCAAATAATTTTGAAATCCTTACCTCCAGTTCTGATCTCAAATCCTGTATTTCCAACTGTGTGTTAGATATTTCCAATCGACTATCTTACTATCACCTTAAACTCCACACTTCCAAAGTCATACCCACCTTCCCCCCAAAAGAGATCTTCCTGATTTCCCTAATACACTCCATTGCAAGACCATTAATCCACTCAATGAGGCTTGAATCTTCAGTTTATCTTGATTGTTTATTTGCCTTAACTCTACTATCCAACCCCACAGGTGAAAGGGAGTCATTGGAGCTCTTTTAGCAGGGAGGCTAAATCATACACTCATCTTGGCATCTGAGTGGAGGATGGATCAGAGAGGGGAGAGACTTGAGGCAAGAAGAACAGTTAGGAGGCTATTTATTGTAGTCCAGAGGAAAGGTTTTGAAGGCCTGAACCAGGTTGGAATCTATGTGAGAAGAGGAGTATATTTATAGGAGATGTTATCAAAGGAGAATGATGAGGTTTTACAATAGACTGTAAATGTGGGGTGAGTATACTAGCCCAAGATGAAACTTGCTAAAGTACTACTTGAATCATGCAAATCTCTACAAAAACAAACAAGCATATAAAAATGACAAAAACAAAAATTCCTCCAGTGGCTTCCCACTGTCACTGAGTGAACTTCTGAGTCCTTGAGCTGTTATTTCAGGTCCTCTAAGATCTCACCTCAAAGTAGCTTTGCAATCTAATTTTTCACTAATCCCCTACACTCTAGCCAGAATGGAAAACTAGCTTTTGCCTGTGCAAACCTTGAGCTTCCTTGATTTGATTCAGTACCTCTGTTCATACTGTTCCCTACCAAACTCCTACCAGTCCTACAAAGGCCAGTCATATGTTATCTTCTCTAGGAAAACTCTAATTGAACCCTGTTTGTCCTCATAATAACTCACATTTAGATAAGACTTTAATGTTTGCAAAGCTAAAATATATTATCATCTTTAAAGCTCACACCAAACCCATGGGTTAGGTACTACAGGTATTGTTAACTATTTTATTGCTCTATTTTATAGAAAAAGAAACTGAGGGTCAGAGAGGTTGCAGAGTTAATAAATGCTGGGGGTAGGTGGGAATTCAAATACTGTTCTCCTGATTCTAAGGTCGGTACCCTTTTCTTTCCATCATTTCAATAAGAAGTGATCTCACTCTTCTCTGAATTCTCCTATTTCCTAATACTGTGTTTGTATTTTTTCTTATCATGTCTTTAAAAAACCTTTTGTTGGGGGCAGCTAGGTGGCACAGTGGATAAAGCACTGGCCCTGGATTCAGGAGTACCTGAGTTAAAATCCGACCTCAGACACTTGACACTTACTAGCTGTGTGACCCTGGGCAAGTCACTTAACCCCCATTGCCCCGCAAAATTGAAAAAACAAAACAAAACAACAACAACAACAACAACAACAAACAACCTTTTGTTGAGGGTAGCTAGGTGGCACAGTGGGTAAAGCCCAGTTCCTGGATTCAGGAGGACCTGAGTTCAAATCTGGCCTCAGACACTTAATATTTACTAGCTGTGTGGCTCTGGGCAAGTCACTTAACCCTCATTGCCCTGTAAAAAAATCTTTATTTGTTACAGTTTTAACATCTATAGTACCCTCTTAGCAGGTGAGAAAATCTACCCCTATTTTGAGATCTACTCCTTCACCACCAGTGGGTTTACTTAACAGATAGCCAGATGACACATTAGTTCAATTAAAAAGGCATTTAATCAAACAACATAGTAAATAAAGATGAGAAGATTTTTCCCATCTCATGACCATGGGTTACACTCTCCACAGGTTCCAGTTTCATCAGTGGTGGAGAAGCATATGTGCAGAGAACATGAATGATCAGAGACTACAAATGAATGGTACACTTGTGTTTATGAAAAGACACATACCAGTAACATTTGGAGGAAATTTACACATGTGGAAGTCATAAATGTAGAGAATATGTGGCCAGGGCAATTCACACCTTTGACACCAAATTGCTTTTACTGTTCTCTGATAATGCCATTCATAGTCCTCTTTTCTGAGCATTGTGTCTCTCTTCTTTGTTGGGCATGTCATTCCAGTGGTCTTGTGGTCCCTGCTGGGCATATGTATTTGGAAGCATCATGATTACTGCTGGATATTTCTACCTGATATTGGTGTTTAGCCCTCCATTCTTTATGGCTACCTGTCCTCAAGGATGCAGTAATTAGAAAGTGTTTAACTGAAAAAGGGCAGATTGACAGCTCTGTAGTCATAGACAAAGACTATGTTTCCCCAACTAAAAGGGACTAGTCAACAAGCAGAATGTACCCAGATTAAGATTTGTTTTTTTCATTTGTTCTTTTCTCTTCTTGGGTCTTGGGGTAAATCACAGTCTATGTTTCCAGACAAATGTCTGGTAGAGGATTTGATATCCCCAAGATCTTTTTGGCTTGTCATGAAATTGAATTTGAGACAAAATAGAAGCTTAGCTCTTAATAAATGCTTAATCTTTATCTAAGTAAAGAAAGCAAAGCCCTTTTTCTTTCCATCCTCAGAGCTCACATTCCTGTCTTTATTTTGTGTTTTGCCAGCAGGAATATTCTCAGGTGTTGGTACTAAATTTTGGACATGGAAAAATCTTACCGTTTTACTTTAAAATTCGTTATGTGCATAGATTATAAGATCATGGAGGGCATGGGGCATGTCATATTCATCTTTCTAGCCTGCAAAGTGCCTAGCACAGATTATTCATTGAGGAAATACTTGAATAAGCAAATGAATAAAAGAAAAAAAATAAACAAATTACCATGAAGGTCAGTTTACATCACAAAGACTGTTCTATGCTCATGCCATAGATGTCCTGTGCTATAGAGGAAAGACCACTGGATGTGGAGTCAAAAGACTATAGTTTGAATTCTTTTTCTTTGGTGAGGCAATTGGGGTTAAGTGACTTGCCCAGGGTCACACAGCTAGTAAGTGTTAAGTGTCTGAGGCTGAATTTGAACTCAGGTCCTCCTGAATCCAGGGCCAGTGCTGGCCAGGGCCAGGACCTAGCTGCCCCATATAGTTTGAATTCTAACCCTTCTACTTACTGTATGAACATGTCTATAAATTTACCTTTTCTTCATCTTATTTTACTCACATATAAAATTATGGAATTGAATTATGTGATATTTCAGATACTTTTCAACTCTTAAAACCTAGGATCCAATGACCCTTATTCTGAATCTGTACCCTAACATTACTCACAGGCTGCCCATAATCTCAACCACAGAACTGCCTTCTAATCCAAACACAACCCAAATAATGGCACCCAAATGAGTGACACGCAAACATCTCTCCAGCCATATCACAAACATGTAATAAAAGGGATAGGGATAGATGATGTGAGTGATGCAGAGCTGGAACGCCAGCTCTGAGCAAGCATCCCAGTGAAAGATACAACAGTGGGGAGTCAGTAGTTTGTATGACAAAGAGAACATATTTACTCCTTTTAGGTATATCAGGGTCTGGGCAAGCGGTATGTTAAGGTAAAGTCACCTCCTCTGGTATTTGGGTTTCTGGTTGAAGCTGTAAAGATGAAGGGAAAGAGTGTGGACTCCAACATCTGCTTATTTTACACTAGGACCTAGAACACAATATACATAACCCCACACGTGTAACATGTAACATATAACATGTGCACATATGTAACATGTACATGTGTAGTATGTATGTGCACAAACATCTCTTTCTAATTTTTCCTTTGATGTGGTTCTTTTCTTCTCTGGCAGCTCCTGCTTCAGTTTGTACTTCCTAGGTTTGGTTAAAAGCAAAAATACCCAAATGCTGAAAGATCAGCTTTTTCTTCATGCTGGACCACTTAGCACCAGATATGATCCAACATGGTTTGAGAAAGCAAGGAGGGAGTAGAGGGAGGAGATTGGGGAAAATGGAAGGAGTAAGGGTAAAGAGAAGAGAATAAAAAGGCATGGAGGGGGGCAGCTAGATGGCACAGTAGATAAAGCACTGGCCCTGGATTCAGGAAGACCTGGGTTCAAATCTGGCCTCAGATACTTGACACTTACTAGCTGTGTGACCCTGGGCTAGTCACTTAACCCTCATTGAACAGTCAAAAAAAAGGCATGGAGGGGCAGCCATGTGGAACAGTGAGTAAAGCACCAGCCCTGAATTCAGGAGGACCTGAGTTCAAATCCAGCCTCAGATACTTGACACATACTAGCTGGGTGACCTTGGGCAAGTCACTTAACCCTCACTGCCTGGCAAAAAACAAAGACACGAAACAAAACAAAAAAGGCATGGATAAGAGAGAAGAAATACAACAGAGAAAACATGCAACTGAAGAGAGGGGGAAAAGGGAATTATTGGGCATAAAGAAATGATCTTTGGCAGGAAGAAGACACAGAATGTCACCTCAATCCAAGACCTAGGTTCTCTTTATATGCTTGCCAATGAGCTTCTACCCTGGTAGGGCTGTTGGTGGTAGCCACTACAGCTTTATCAGTACCCTATGCCTTGGTTCTGGGGTACTTTGATCTCCCTTTTGACCTATTTATGGATATATTTCTTTTTCTTCTTAATTCATATGAAACACATATTGCGTTGATCAAAAATGACTTGTACTGGTAACTAAGTCAAGAAGTTAAAAGAAAATAATTTGCTAAATAAGCAGCAAGTTAGAAAAGGAAGGGACCATTACAAAAGTAAACCAACTTGAAAGAGTAGATCTCTGATCAATACAACAAGAAAACATTATTCCAGAGTATAATGGAGGAACTACACTTTCCTCCTAGATATGTGATGGACTTAAAAGTCAGAAGGAGAAATATATTTTGGACATACTGTGGGAATTTGTTTTGCTTGACTAAACATATTTGGTATGAGGATTTTTATCACCACCACCACCACCATCATCATCATCATTCAATGGTAGGGGGAAGCGAGAGGGAGAAAAAATAAATGCTTGTTAACTGGAAAGTAATAAAATTAATTTAAAAAGAATAGGAAGGGACCTTAGATATTATCTCATTTAACCTCATTTTTACAAATGAGGTAACTGAAGTCCAGAAGAGTTATGACGTGTCAAAGGTCTTATGGATGCTAAGTGACAGAATTCGTAGAAACAACAGCTACTGAATCCTAGTAAAGTTATTTTCTGGCCATATTGAATCATCAAATCTCATGCTTCAATTATTTTAACTGTCTCTTGACTATGTCTCCCCATCCATTCTTCTTACTATCAACAGAATGATTATCCTTAAAAAATTGCTTGCATTGTGCTTCTTCCTTGCTTAAAAACCTTCCATGGATCCCTACTGAATTAAGCCTACAATCTGGAGGGTGGAACACTAACTTCCTCCTAAGCTTTCCTTTATAGATGGCTGGACCTGTAATCCCTACCTAACTCTCTACTTTCTATCTGCAGCTCTGCTTGATTTGAACTATAGCAAAGAGAATGTGCAGGGTTTCCACCTTGTGCCAGGTTTCCCTGGATCCACCAACCTACTCTCCCCCCCCCCCCCGTGTCCCCCTCTTTCCAGCTTCCTTTTGTATGTTGCCTTCTGCCATTAGAGTATAAGTTCCTTGAGGGCAGGAATTGTCTTTCTTTTTTATTTATAACTTCAGATCTTCGAACATTAATCGGCACTTAGTAGGGGCTTAATAAATGTTTATTGAATTTTTAATTTGATAATTTGATAATCAATGTAATCAATAATATGAAATAAATAATTCCCGTACTCTGACCTTAGTCTACTATGGATAGACATAAATATAATCATATCATAGTAGGGAAAAATGTATAAGTATAAGGAATTTGGACACTTGGCAAGAGCACCTGCAGGAAATTCCACCAGGGGGACAGGCAGTAATTACATAGATCTTATTTAATGTAGGCTGTAGCATTAGGAAGCTGTTGGTGATTTTGAGATCTCAAAACTAAAATTCTGCTGAAGGAGAGCAATGAGGCTATGGAGAGGTAGGGTGTCATATTTGGCATTCCTGTGCATCTGGCAGCAGTACTGGGCACTCTGAGTTCTTACCCTCATTTGTAAATTTCTGTTCCTTTCTAGAGCTTTGATCAGATAACTGGGGTGGGGGGGGAGGAGGATAGAGGGTTGTCCACAGATCATGGGAATCTTTTTCTAAAGTTTAACTGAACTTGTCGTAGAAAGCCCCATTTCTGTTGAACTTGTCTTTACCTTTTGCTTCACAGTGTGACCAGTTGCCCTATTTCTTCTATAGGTTGCCCAGTATGAGATCATGTCTGCCAAAACCATGATCAACCTCTTTTCTGCTTAAAAACTGACAGCCTTTCTCATCCCATGCTTCCTAGCACCAATGAGTCTCCAAAGATTTCCAGGGCTGGCAAAGACTGACCCCAGCTGGGCCCAATTTTAGGTGTAGAAGTGTTTTATACTTCATAACTGAACTGGGGTCACCAGTTTTTGAGGGTTCCACCTCAAAGCCCTCACAGTTTTAAACTACCACAATTATATTAGTAATAGCAGTTTGCACTTCTACCAAAATTAAGGAGAGTATTGCTTTGTTACATAGGGGAGAAAAGAAGAAGAGAAGACAATGAAAAGAGAAAAGGAGTTGAAAGAAAAAATAAAGGAGAGGGAAGGAAGAGAGAGGGAAAGATAAGGTGAAAAGGAAGAGGTATTGGGGGAAAAGAAAAGAGGTATAGATGGGAGAGGGAGAAAAACATAGGATTCAGGCTTAGAAGGGACCTTAAATTTAAGATAAGCATTTATTAAGGACTTACTATTAGCCGACCTGTGAAATAAACACTGGGAATAAAAAGAAAGGCAAAAATAGCCCTACCTTCAAGGAATTTATAATCTAATGGAGGAAATAGCATGCATACAAATATGTGCAATAAAATACATAAAAGATAAATTGGAAAGAATCCCAAAGGGAATGCACTGGCATTAAGGGAGATTAGGAAATGCTTCTTATAGAATGTGGGATTTTAATGAAGGGAAGGGAATTCAGGAAATTCAGAAATTGAAGGTGAGGAAGGAAAGCATTCAGACATGGGGGTCAGTCATTGAAAATGCACTGAGGTGAGAGACTGTAGTGTCCTGAGTGAGAAGAAAAGCTAGGAAGCCACTGAGACTAGATTGTAGAATATGTAGAGGGAAGTAGGGTGTAAGAATCCTGGAAAGGGGAGAAGAGGCCAGATTATGATGGGATTTAAGAGCAAAACAGGAGATTTTATATTTGAGTACATTCACTTAGTTTACATATAAAGAAACCGAGATTCACAGAAGCTAAGTGATTTACCCCAGGTCACACAAATAGTAACCAGCAGAGTCAGGATTTGAACCTAGCTCCCCTATTCCCAAATCAGTTCTCTTTCTGGGGGAAGAGAGAAACATAGGGAAAAGAGAAAGAAGATAAGGAAAAGGGATCCTAGACATAGAGCTGAAGGAGACCATCTTGTCCAACTCTCCCATTTTAGAAATGAGCAGATTCAGGCTAAGCCAGGTTAAGCTACTTACCCCAAGGTCTCATACAAAGTAAGAGTCATAGAGAGGATATGCATCCATAGCCTCTGATTTCAGAGGGAGAAGCCCTGCCACAGCTCCACCATGCTTCCAAAGGAAAGATAAGGGAGAGGGGGAAGAGAAATATAACAGAGAAATGGAACAAAAGGAAGAGGGGGGTGTTAGAGAGAGGAGAAAGGAAAGAAAAGGAAAGAGGGAGAGGAGAAGGGATTAAGAGAGGAAAGAGGAGAGAGGAAGGAGTGGCACTGAGAGACAGAGGCAAAGACAGAGATACAGAGAGACAGACAGACACACAAAGAGAGACAGAGTGACAGAGAAAGAGACAGAGACAGACAGACACACAGAGAGGCATACAGAGACACACAGAGAAAGAGAGAGGGACAGAGCCAGAGAGAGACACACACACAGAAGGGCACAGAGAGAGACAAAGACAGCGACAGACAGAGAAAACAGGGAGCAAAGATGAGCGTTAAAAGGGTGGGAGAGGAGAGAGAACAGTGGGAAGGAAGAGCAACTCCTGGAGATGTTTCTAGTCAGGTCTGTGGCCGAGACAGGTTGGTGGAACATCTGGACCCTGGTAGGGGTGCTTCCAAATGGAGCTGTCGCTTGTTCTGGCTTCTTTCCCTTCACATTTTCACATGGCTGCTTCACTGTCCCCCTCCCACAGTGCTTCTCCCCTTACTCATCAGCTGCTGGCATCCTGAGCCATACATCTGGGGAGCTGCTAATTTTGTCCTGGATGAGAGGAAGGGTTAGGCCAGGTGTGGTTACTCTGAGGTCAGCCAGAAAAAGAACATTTGCCATTCTAGGCCATGACTTCAGTCACCACAGGAGCTGAATGGCAATGCAGATGCCATGCAGTGCTTTTAAATGACCAACATAATGATGATGAGGAGGAGGTGGCTAATAATAACAAGACAAACAATCATGGAGCCTTACATCTTACATCAAAAGGACTTTTCACTTTCCCAAAGCCCTTCAGGCCCCTATAGTGTGGCACTCTATAGGTGTAGACCTGGGCTTGGCAAAGTATGACATATAGACAAAATCAGTAATTTGAGAGGAATTGACACAACCAGGACCAGGGCTCAGGGAAGCTTTAAAGTTTGTCTTTCATACACTCCTAATTCCTCTCTTGGTGCTCATTTCTTACATTCTAGGGCTCCCTTTCCCCACTTGGTGCCCTAACCCCCTAGGTCATATCTTCCAGTCAGGGTTTATGTGGATATAACCCAATTCCTGTTAAGGTGAGAACTATTAACTAAACCGTTAACTAAAGTGTCAGCTGGAAAGAGTTGAAAGTGTGTTCTTCTTCCATAAGTACTTTCATTCTATTTATATTTATTTATTTATTTGTTTATTCATTCATTTATTTATTTATTTATTCATTCATTCATTAATCTATCTATCTATCTATCTATTTATTTAGTTATTTATTTACTCATTTATTTATTTACTTATTTACTTACTTATTCACTTATTTATTTATTTATCTATTTATTCATCTATTTATTTATTCATTCATTCATTTATCTATCTATCTATCTATTTATTTATGTATTTACTTATTTATTTATTTGTTTGTTTGTTTATTTATTTATTTTTGAGCAGGGCAATGAGAGTTAAGTGATTTGCCCAGGGTCATACAGCTAGTGTCAAATTTCTAAGGTTGGATTTGAACTCAGATCTTCCTGAATCCAGGGCCGGTGCTTTATCCAGTGCACCACCTAGCTGCACTAACTACTTTTCATTCTTTAACTTTAATTTTTTTTCAGGGCAATGGGAATTAAATGACTTACCCAGGGTCACACAGCTAGTAAGTGTCAAGTGTCTGAGGGCAGATTTGAACTCAGGTCTTCCCGAATACAAGGCCAGCGCTTTATCCACTGCGCCACCTAGCTGCCCCCTACTTTCATTCTTAAAGGGGGAGTTTGTGAGTTTAGAATGTCCCCTTGTTGTCATTTCTATCTTCACCTACCCAAGTACGAGGAGCTGGAGGTCTCCAGAAGCATTCTATGTGATATCCCTGACTATGTATGCTGAGACAGATTTGGCCAATTCACCTCACATTGTAGAGACTCTTTGGAAGGGAGGTGGACCTTCAGGTGATGACGCAATCCTCACTTTCCCCAAAGAATGAATTAATCAATCAATGAATATTTATTCCACACCTACTTATGTGTTCATAACCAGGTCCCATTCTACCTTTCCGATCTTTGTATGTCTTACTCCCCTACATGTCTTCTACAATACACTGACACTGGCTTTTTTGATTTTCTTCCACTAAAGGCAATCAATCTCCTGACTGGATTTTCACTGGTTGTCTCCCATGCCTGGATTTCTCTCCCTTATCATCTCTTTCTCTTCGCTTTCTTGACTTCCTTGATGTCCCTGCTAATATCCCAACTCCTACAGGAAGGCTTTCTTTTTTTTAATCATAAAAGCTTTTCATTATTTCCCAGTTACATGTAAAGATAGTTTTCAACATTTGTTTTAATAAGATTTTGAGTTTCAAACCCTTCTCTCTCCCCAAGACAGAAAGCAATCTGCTATAAGTTATATATGTACAATCACACCAAATATAATCTCTGCATTAGTCATGTTGAGAAAGATGAAACAGAACAAAAAGGAACCCCCCCCCCAAAAAGAAAAACAAACAAAAAAGAAACAGTATGGTTCAGTCTGCATCCAGATTCCTCAGTTCTTTTTTTCTAGATGTGGAGAGCATTCTCTACCATGAGGCCCCTGGAATTGTCCTGTATCACTGCATTGCTGAGAAGAGTTGTTTACTGCAGTTGATCATTGCACAATGTTGTTCTTACTGTGTACAATGTTCTCCTGGTTCTGATCACTTCACTTAGCATCAGTCCACCTAAGTCTTTCCAGGCTTTTTTGAAATCTGCCTGCTCATCATTTATTTTAGCACAATAGAATTCTATTACATTAATATACCAAAATTTGTTCAACCCTTCCCCAATTGATGGGCATTCCCTCAATTTTGAATTCTTTGCCACCACATTTTTGTACATCTGGGTCCTTTTCCCTTTTTTTTTTTTTTTTTTTTTTTTTTTTTTTAGTGAGGCAATTGGGGTTAAGTGACTTGCCCAGGGTCACACAGCTAGTTAAGTGTTAAGTGTCTGAGGCCGGATTTGAACTCAGGTATTCCTGATTCCAGGGCCGGTGCTCTATCCACTGCGCCATCTAGCTGCCCCTCCTTTTCCCTTTTTTATGATCTCTTTGGGATATAGACCTCATAATGATACCACTAGGCCAAAGGGTATGCATAGCTCTATAGCCCCTTAGGCACATTGCAAATTGTTCTCGAGAATGGATTGAAAGGTCCATAACTCTACCAACAATGCATTTGTGTTCCAATTTTTCCACAACTTCTCCAACATTTATTATTTTCCTTTTTTGTCATATTAACCAATCTGATAGGTGTGAGGTGGTACCTCAGAGTTGTTTTAATTTGCATTTCTTTAATTTAGAGAAATTTATATTTAGAACATTTTTTTTCATGTGGCAATAGATAGCTTTGGTTACTTCATCTGAAAACTGCCTGTTCATATCCTTTTACCATTTTTCAATTGGGGAATGACTTGCATTCTTGTAAAATTTGATTTAGTTTCTTATATAGTTTAGAAATGAGGTCTTTATCAGAAACACTGGCTGTACAATTGTTTCCCAGCTTTCTGATTCCTTTCTAATTTTGGCTACATTGTTTCTGTTTGTACAAAACCTCTTTAATTTAATGTAATCAAAATCACCCATTTTGCATTTCATCATATCCTTTATATCTTGTTTGGTCATACATTCTTCTCTTCTCCATAGATCGGAGAGGTAAACTATTCCTTCCTCTCCTAATTTACCTATATTGTCACCCTTTATATCTAAATCATGTATCCATTTTGACTATATTTTGGTATACAGTATAAGATATTGGTCTATGCCTAGTTTCTGCCATACTACTAGTTTTCCCAGCAGTTTTTGTCAAATACTGAGTTCTTATCCCAGAAGCTGTAATTTTGGGGTTTATCAAACAGTAGATTACTATAGCCATTTACTACTGTGTCTCCTGTGCCTAACCTATTCCATTGAGCTACCAGTCTATTTCTTAGCCAGTACCAAAGAGTTTTGATGACTGCCATTTTATAGTATAGCTTAGGAAGTCTTTCTTGATCCTTCATTAATATTAGTGCCTTCTCTCTGTTGATTATTTTCCTTTTATTCTGTATATATCTTGTTTGAATATAGTGGTTTCAATGTTTTCTCCTTATTAGACTGTGAATTCCTTGAGGGCAAGGACTATTTTTGCTTTTCCTTGTACCCCCAGCATTTAACACAGTGCCTGGCACATGGTAGATTCTAAATAAAGCACTCCACTTTACATCTGCTGCTCTATCTGCTTTCAACTCCGTGGAGCAAGATGCCCCTCCCAGGAGAAGATCATCATTTCTAAACTCACCATCATGCTGCTACCTCCAGCCTTGACTGACACTACCTCCCTCAGCCTCCTTTCCCCTGGGTTTGGAGGGATGTAGGGTGGAACACAAAACTTCTTCCAATGTCTTTCTTTATAGAGAGTAGACATTGAACTATCAGATCACCCTATTTTGCATCCCCTACCCTGCCTGGTTTCAGCTCCATGGTGCAAGATGCCTCCCTGCCCAGTAATCTAGGTCTCCCTTCCCATAGCCCTTTCTTGCTTTTTTGTGTGTGTTTTTCTCCTTTAGATTGTAAGCTCATTGAGGGCAAGGATTGTTTTTTTTTTAATGTATTGTATCCCTAGTGCTCAGCATAGTGCCTGGCACATAACTTAACAAATGTATATTGGATTGGATTTATTGAATTAGGAAGTGCTCACTGACTTGATTACATGCCTGGCACTGTTTTAGGTGCTAGGGATTCAAAAAAGGGAAAAAAAATAAACAGTCTCTTTTATCAGGTGGTTCTATTAGGGAAGGCAAGATCCCTATGTGAAAATATATACAAACTATAAGCAATATAATTTAGGGTGGATACTAGCAACTGGATGGAATCAGGAAATACTTCATGAAAGAAATGGTGTTCAAGCTGAGCACTAGTTGGCACAGTGTGTAGAAAGCTGTACTTAAGAAAAACCTTGAGTTTGAATTCTGCCTCAAACATTACATGGTTCTATGCTATTCACTTGACTTCTGTCTCAGTTTCTGCATTCGGAAAAGGGGTATAATAATAGCACCTATTTCCCAGGGTTGTTTTGAGGATTAAATGAATATATATGTATATATATATATATATATATACACACACATATATACATACACACACATATATATGTGTGCATGTATGTGTGTGTATATATATATATGAGTGTGTGTGTGTGTGTGTGTGTTTTCAAGGCTGCCTCAAGAGTTAGCATTTATATTGAGTGTTAAGGTTGGCAAATTGAATTATACATGCATGTGTATACATAAACACATAATGCACACATAACACACATGTGTACATATAATATATACATGTGTATATTATATGTATATATACTCATATGTGTGGATATGTATGCATAATTTAATTTGCCAACCTTAACACTCAATATAAATGCTAACTCTTAAGAGACAACTTTGAGAACATAGCATATTCCAGGCACAAGTTACAACTTATGCTAAGCCATGGAGATGGAAAGTGGCATGTCATTTCAGAAGAGCAACAAGGAGACCAGAGAGTAAATGAAAATGCGTAATATATTATAAAGTAATGCTGGAAAGGTAGGTTGGAACAAGGTTGTGAAGGCCCTTAAAAGAAGAGGAGATTGTGTTTTATTCTAGAGCATCTGCTGAAGTTTGTTGAGTGGTGGAATGTCATGATTTGGTCTATACTCTAGGAATTTCACCTTGGCAGTTGAGTGGAATTTTTATGCCTCCTTCCAGAATCTTCTAACCTTTTATGAAGACTATAAAAAGGGATGGCTTATGTCTACTTTCAGTAATGTCTAATTGGTGAGGTCCAGTCAGGGATTCAGGGCAAGGAAGAGACCACTTTGAAAATGATAGTCCCTATTTTGTCCTTCATTTATTGTTCTATTCATTTACAGTATGAAATATTGACATGCAAGGTTGGCTCAGGGAAAAAGTATAGCATTTGTCATCAGTACCTAACCCCCCATTCCTGTCCCCATCCTCTTTCTGGGCCTCCATTCCCCCTTTCTGGGGGATTTCTTTCCTATTTTATTTCATTTTCAAATGCCAAGTGTCCTTTACCCTTCCCATACCTTATAAAAACTTGCTCTCATATCCATCATTCACATCAAGGGGTTAAAGACAAATGAACTTAGAGTGCTATCCCTTGGTTGGGGTGGGTGGAGGGGGTATAAGATAGCATTTTTATACTAATAAAAGTCTTAAGCTAAGGGGACGAATCTCTGACCCTGAACATCAGAGAATTTATCAAAAGGTTGAGGAGATAGGTGACATGAAGGTTTTCCTAAAACCACTCTGCTAATCCATAAGGCCATCCCTGAGTTTACAAGCAAACTTTGGCCTAAATTTAGCTTGGCATTCAAGGCCCTCCACAGTCTGACTTCACTCTATCTACCCAACCATATTCATTGTCCATAAAGGTACTTTCCACTCCAAACAGACTTGTATCCTTACTACTTCCCTGACTTGATAAGAGTTTCTTCCTTTGTGCTTCTCATCTTACCTAGAAAGCTGTCCTATCTCTTCTCTCATATATGTAATCTTCCTTCTAATTCTTGCTTTTCAGGCACAGTTCAAGACTCTCCCCCCATCCCCTCCCTCCTATACACATATACTCTCTCTCTGTATGTGTCTCTCTGTCTCTCCCTCTTGTCTTTATCACCATCCCTGCTCATTTTAACCTAGCTAACCTCTGAAACCTTATAGTGCCATGCTGAGTCCAAAAAACAGAACCTTGCCCTTTCTCAAATGGTTTCATGGGTGTTGGTTTTGTATTTCCAATTAACCAGCACTCTTCTTGAGGACAGAAGGTGTGCAATAAGCTTCTTTACACCCTTCTTCCCCCATTTTATGCCCTATTCATAGAAAGGCACAGGGTTGTTCACAGAGCAGGTACTCAATAAATCCTGGCTGATTACAGTGGATCTGCAGTCCAAGGACTCGGGTTCTAAATCTCATCTTTGACACTTTACTATAGCTGGCCTCAGTTTCCTCATCTGTAAAAGCAGGGAGTGACTCTGATGTCCTTTTGAGCATTAGATCTATACTCTTATGATCCTATGGTTGACTGCTACATGGGTGGGTTGAAAACCAGAGATGCTAAGGCAGGGAAAAAGGCCTTCCTTTTCCCTCTCCTTATTAGACCCTGTTGTTTGTAGTACATGGGGGATGTAAGCATTCGTTCTCTGTTAATTAGGATTCAGGCAGAGGCCCTGGGTGCTGGCATCTTTCTATTTACAAAATAGACTCCATTTAAGCCAGCTTGCTCTCCCTTACCAGCCAGCCTGACTCCTGCCACCCTTGAGCAGTGAGCAGTCTCTGTTCCCTTCCAGGTGGTGCTAATCCACCTCCAAGGGAGAAGATTTAGATGTATGGATTTTGGCAAAGGTTTAAAACCTGTAATAAATAACAAAAAAATCTGCATACCATTCTGCATATTTTATAACCCAGTCTAATAAAGAAATAATCCAAGATGGCACCTGCTAAGAAAACTTAGTTTATTGAAATATGACTGTAATATAGAAAAGATGGCTAATGCGTTTGGCTGCATGATATTAATGCCTTGTACCTCGACTGGTGTGTTTAAGAGAAGTCTCTCATGTATTTTATTTTATTTTATTAGGAACCATATCATTAGCTTTTAAGACATGAGAGAGAAGGAAGAAAAGAGATTTGGACTATTAAAAAAAATTCTACCTGCTTTTTCCTAGAGATGAAACAAACAACAACAAAAAAAGGTTTGGGGTTTTTTTTATAAACATTTTTTTTTCCGGCTGGGATATTAGGACAGTATATTAAATTCCCCCAAAAGGAGGCCCTAGAACTATTTACATAATAATGTCTCCACTGTGGCTGTGACAGATGGGCTTCATTGACGCAGACATACTGTTAGGGGCTTAGCAATAGATTAAAAAAAACTACCACAATACTGTGTAACATAATAAAAGTGTATTGTAATGTACATCATAACTTGTGGCCAAGGTTAAATTTGCAGTTGGAGTATGAAAGTCGTATTCCATTATACAAAATAGATGTTACACGGCAAAGCATTAGAGATGAGTTGACTCAACCATTTATTTTTAGTTTATATTTTATTCTATTTTCCTTGACTATATTTATGCAATTTAAAAAAAACCACACACCATAGAAAACGACACTCTTTCCATATCCCCACTTCTTCAGAGTGAGGGACTGGCTACTTGCTTTAGATTTTTGCACAGATTTTTATTACCTTCCTGGGGGTCTCAGGAGATTTGGTTTTATTTGAAAATAGCATTAAAAATGTTTTGTTTTTTCTCTGCATCCCAAACACCTCCAGAAGGATGGCATAGCAGACCTCCGAGGGTGGCCTGTCAGCTCCAAGACTTTGGAAATAGCTAGGAAATCACCTTAGATGCGAGTTATGGCTCTGAGGGGTTTCTCAGCTATAGCTGTGGGGGGTGGATAGCTGGGAGCCCTTTGCTGGGAAGGCTGTGTAGGCGATTGATTGCCCCCTGACTCCTCAGAAGTTGGACTCAGGCCAGGAAGGCCACAGGTCTTCTCCATCCAGAGACTGGGATTAGCTTTTTCAACACAAATGCCCTTCTACTCATCACCCATGTCACCCTGGAGAAAAAGTCAATGTATGATTGAAACACTTCTCCTTTATCTGAAAGGAATCTGAGGAAGACATATAAATGTCCATTGTGATCTCCCCTTGCTCTGAGGACAGCCTACACTGCCACATGGGGCACCATTTGCTCACAACCCAGGAAACGCGCTCTCTTTTTAACATCAGCAGTTAGCCTGGGAAATTTATTACCATTAAAAAAAAAAATCACATAGAATGTTAGAGCAAGAAGAGACCTTAGGGATATAATCTAACACTTCATTTTACATATAATAATAACTCACATACAGATGAGGTGACTGAGGCCCAGCGAGGCTAAGTAACTAGACAAGGACACACAGCTAGTTAAAGTCAGACCTGAGACAAGAATCTCTCTCCTGATTTCTTCCACTACACTTTGCTCCATTCCAAAGTGAAGTGGTTATGTTCTTTTTTATTTTAAAAAATTATTGGTGCTACTTCCCACCATCATTAAGGATGTCATTAATGATTTGTCTATGTTTGAGTTTCTTTGGTGATAACCGACATTTATGTAGCTCTTTGAAGTGGGTAAAGCATTTTACTTAAATTATCTCATCTAAGCATCTCAACAATCTTGTGGGGTAATTTCTATGGGAATGATTCTCTTCTACTTATACATTAAGAAACAGTGTCTCAGAGTAGTTAAGTGATTTTCCTATGGTTACACAGCTCGTAAGTATCAAGGACAAGATATGAAGCAGGTTCACTATGCCAACCAATCTTCTTTCTCCTATCTCAGTGTTTCAGAAGTCTTTCATTGGGGCAGCTAGGTGGCGCAGTTGATAGAGTACCGGCCCTGGATTAAGAAGGACCTGAGTTCAAATCCGGCCTCAGACACTTAACAATTACTAGCTGTGTGACCCTAGGCAAGTCACTTAACCCCAATTGCCTCACTAAAAAAAAAAAGTCTTTCATCAGGGTTAACCAGAACCTGTCACATAATTAGGATGGAATAGGTGATTATCTATGCCACATGTCTTTAGAATCATAGGCCTTTAAAAGCAGAAGAGATCCTGAAGAGCTAATCCAATCCTCCCATTTTATAGACATGAACACTGAGGCCTGAGAAGTTAAATATGACTTGCCTAAGGTCACACATAGTAAACAATGGAGCTATCAATCAATTATCTTTGAGACTTTGGTTTCCAAGTCCAGGTCTCCTTGAAGAGATTCTTAACCTGGGAACTTACTTTTTAATCTTTTGATAATGTTGTTTCAATTTTATTGGTTTCCTTTGTGATTGTGTGTATTTTAATTTATGCATTTCAAAACATGATTCTGAGAAGGTTCCTTAGGATTCATCAGACCCCCAAAGGGGTCTCTTACACACACACACACACACACACACACACACACACACACACACACACACACACACACACACAGAATGCTTGTTTGGGGAATGAGAATGGCCAAATATTTTGCCAAATATTTCTCTACCTTCTCACTCATCTCTGACATTCTTGTAACAGGAGACAAAACATTTCACTACTGGGTCAGAGAGAAAGGGAGCACAGTACAATTCACCTAGCATTCCTATTAGATACTTTCCTTTGTCTTGTTATACAAGGGACAGAGAGCCCAACCTTTCAGAGGTCCTGCCACCTTACTGCAGTGAATTTAAATGGACTACTTCTAGCTGAGGAGCATTGTTACTAGAACATCAATTCTCAAAAATGCTCAGCTAGAGGGTTTATTTGTGGGTCCTGAGCAAGGGCACTGGGGCAGTTCCACCCAGATGAGAAATGAAGGTTTGGTTTGCTTTTGCAATGGTATTGATTGGACTGGTTTTTATAACTGGGTAGTCTGGGGGTTGGGAGAGGAAGAGTAGTGATGCTGTCAGGGAAAGAGCAGCAGCTGGCCTTTGAGGCTACTGCTTGGGCTTTATGATCCTATATGTTATGGTAGGCAGACCTGGGCTATACACATAGGTAAAGTGTGTGGATTCCCTTGTGGACTGAAGAGAGTAAATATTGGAAAGTCCTGTTACTCATAAGAATCTCCCTCTATCACTTGTCATAATTATTGAAATCCCATGAAGCTCTTGGGTCAAGGTATTTTTCTCCTATTAAAATGTAAATTTTCCTAAGAAGGGATAAAAGAAAACCTTTTATCAGTCATGACCATCATGGTATGAATGGGTTTTTCAGATCCCTTCCAATGTGGCATAGAACTTAGAGCAAACACTTGGAGCACTGGAAAGATAATTTGGAGAGACCAATGCCAGAGGAGACATCAGAACCTACCCTCAGAGGGGCTCACAGTTTAGTCTAGTGAGAAAGACAAGATACATGAAACACTTATGGAGTAGAACCAAACAGAATAAAGGACCAAAATCATTGATACAGACAATAAATGATCTATTGTGAAGTGTACTAGAAGTGTGACTTATTAGTGGAAATTACACTGGAATTGGAGTCAAGTGATCTAAGTTTATTGTGTGACATTGGACAACTCCCTTGGACCTCACTTTCCTTGTATAGACAACTTCTTTTTCTACCTCGGTTTCCTCATCTGTAAAACACAAATTTGAACTCAGTATCTATTCTCTTATTCCTTTCGGCTTTAACATAATTAACATTCTTGGACTCAAGTTCACAGGGTGGAGACATCACTCTAGGCTAATAAGGAAACCTGGTCTAGAAGCTGGGAATCAGTCTAGGGGCTTGACATCAGCCTGTCCAAAGCAAAAAGTAGGTGTTTGTGAGGGCAGGGAGATAAAGTCCAATGGCCAGATTGGGAGGTCTTCAAAGCCAGAATGGAGTACTCGGGTGTGTAATTCTGTAAGTGAGAAGAGGAGGGTCTGCATCCCATTTCTGCTCACTCATCCCTTAGTCCTTAGAAGTTGGGAGTCTGGGGCAGCTAGGTAGCACAGTGGATAGAGCACCAGCCCTGGAATCAGGAGTACCTGAGTTCAAATCTGGCCTCAGACACTTAACACTTAACTAGCTGTGTGACCCTGGGCAAGTCACTTAACCCCAATTGCCTCACTTAAAAAAAAAGAAGAAGAAGAAGAAGTTGGGAGTCTGGGCAATTACATCTGAGGAACCAAGTGTCTGGCCTGAGGAGGCAGACCAGGAATTTAGCAAATTACCTTTTAACCCTTCCTGCCCCCAGCTGGAATACAGGCTGAGGCCAACAGTTCCTAGCTTTAGCCTTAAAAATGGGTCACCCCCACCCCACAAGAGATCAGGCCCACAAGGTTAGATGTACAGTATGATCATAGCAATCAGCTGGATGCTGGTGAGAAGTACTAAGACAGATCCAGATCAGTCAAGGGTGGGAGGGAGTCCTCTCCAGGCCTTTTTGTGCTTGGCCAGCCGGCTCCAGCAGATAGAACCAGCCAGGGAAATCAGTGTGTGTGTGTGTGTGTGGGGGGGGGTGTAAAACATACGAATAAAAGGAAAAAATGCTAATTGATCAGTTATTTCCAAAAGGTTTCAGTAGGCTTTAGGTTTTCAGGTCAATTTTTGTTTTTATCACCATGGTTTTCCCATTGTAAACACACACACACTCCGGCATCCTAGCCAAATACATACAATATGCATATTATGCAAACACAGATGCAGCCTCCCCCTTGCTCCCCAGGCAAGCTTAAAACACTCACATAGCACTGCCCCCACCCTTCCCCTCCAAGCAAAAAGACACAGCCTGGGTATACATACTGTACAAACACTATTCAAAGGCATGCAGGGAACACAGGACAAGCTTTCTCTTTCCTCCCCATGCTGGCACAATACACTCCGAATGTATACCCAGCACCTTTCCTTGCAAACACATGCAGACACAGAGACCCTGGTGCACAAACACACACAGATGTGGCATAACATACATCAGCATCCCATACAGGTGGAGGCTAGCCTTGCTCTAATTTGTGAGTGAAAATGAACAGAGACCCAAGGTCAAGCTGATGTGTGAGATTGCTAATCAGACACCCAACAGGTAGCATGTGAATGACACCAGGGGCAGGCACCAAAGCCCTCTGCTCTCTTTCTCTTTCCCTCCTCCCTCTTTCAATTTCCCCTTCTGCTTCCTTTATTGTTTATCAAGCTTTTCTTGATGGATTCTCTTGTTAGATTCTCACCCAACTCTTCAGACTGAAGGACCCCTTACCTTGGGCTCAGCTGGGTTCTGGTCCCCAGCAAATATGATATTCTGGGAAGAGGAAAATGTGGCTTATATTTTCAGGAGAGTAGGGTGACATAAAGTAGGGGCCATACTTAAAGAGATTCTCTCTTCTTCCCCTTAGACCTTTAGCTTTCTAAATACTACCAATAAACATGTTTCTTCCATTTCAGAAAATTTTCCTTGACTTCCCAGTGGATTATAAACTCTTTGAAAGCAGGGATTGTTGCATTTTGTCTTTGTGTATCCCTAGTACCTAGTATAATGCCTGGCACATTATTAATAAGTGATTGTTTAATTGAATTGATTGGTCTAGGTGACATTGATCTGCCCTTTTCTAATTTCCAAGGACACACACACTTAGAGTCTTTACCAATAATCTGGCATTTGATCATTCCCTAGGCTTAATGAACAGAACACTCACTGTTCACTGAGTATTTCCTAAGTTAAGACCATATCTTACCCTCATTTTATCCCATAGCACTTAGCACAAGGCTGGGTCCACAAGTGTTCTGTATTTTTTGAATGAACAAATGTTTTCATAGACCAATTAGCATGCACAGACTTTTAGTCTCCAGCTACCTAAATCCTGCTACAGAATGAATCAAATACAGGCAAACCTAAATCCTAACTGATGATAGCTCCCCTCCTAAATTTATCTCAAGCCAATCTCCTTATCCCAACCACAGACCAACTCATAGTATTTTCTACAGAATGACTCCTGAATCCAGCTATTTAATGAGGTAGAGGAAGTGCAAAGAGATGAATGGTTCAATATCTATTACAGCCACTACTGGAAGAAAAACATGCTGTGGGGGTCTAGAGCACCATGTCAATATGCAAATGCCAACACATTTATTGGGGAACACATGGGTATCAACATACATACCTTCAGGCATTCTTACATCCTTTTTTCCTATGGCTGAATCTTGCTCCTCCCACTCAATTGTTAGTTTGGAGAGGGTTGGGATCCTGGCTTCTCTCTACTGCTCCTAGGCCAAGATTCAGGGAAGGAAGGGAAGGAAATGAGGAAGAAGAGGAGGGGAGGAGAATAGAATGGATCTGACAAGGGAGAACCAGAATGGAAATGAAACAGTAACTTATGATGGGACATCTAGGTGGTAGATAGTTAGAGCCCTGGGTTTGGAATCAGGAAGATTCATCTTTATTAGTTCAAATCCCACTTCAGATACTTACTAGCTGTGTGACCCCTGGCAAGTCACTTAACCCTGTTTGTTTCAGTTCTTCATCTATAAAATGAGCTGGAGAAGTAAATGGCAAACTTATTCAGTATTTTTGCCAAGAAAACCTGAGATAGGGTCACAAAAACTGGGACATGACTAATTAACAAATTCTTAACCTTTTCCCCTATCAAAACCTGCTCTTAAAAAAAAAAAAATCTAATGAACTTTTTTATAGAGAGGCACAAGTAACTAATAACAGGTAAAGGGCTTACCCCTGTTTAGCAATAGGATCCCCTCTACCGCAGTATGCATTTTAACTGTCAAGGATGAAATTTTAGGTGTCTGGTTAGTCTCATTAGCTTTTGGCTAAATTTTTTGAGGAGTGGAAAGAGCTTCCTCTGGTAAAAACCATAACCCTAATCCTGTTCCAGATTGGATTCTCTGCCCTCCCCTGAGTCTTCCTCACTACCTCTTCCTTTTCATCCCAACCTCCATTCCTTCCTTTCTAACTTCTCTGATTTTCTTTCTTTTCAGGATTTATAGTTGCTAGGCAACTCTACCGGAGAGCTAGGGTAGTCAGGGTAAGGAGGGCAGCTACCATAGAGTTTGATAAGAGTCCCTGACTATGCCTGTATTTTGGAAAATGAACTTTCTCTTTCAATAGACCTCCTCAGTGAAGAAAGTAATAATAAAGCAGCTGATACTTATATAATACTTCAACATTGGCAAAGTGGCTTATTGTCATTGTTGTTCAGTCATTCAGTTCTGTCCTACTCTAGGTAACCTCATGAACGTTGTCTGTGGGGTTTTCTTGGAAAAATATTGGAGTGCTTGGCCATTTCCTTCTCCAGTGTGTCCCCATTTTACAGATGAGGAACTGAGACAAATAGGAGTTAAGTGACTTGCCCAGGGTCACCCAGCTAGTAAGTATCTGAGGCCAGAATTGAACTCCTGACTCCAGGCCTGGTGCTCTATTCACTGCACATACATATATACATATATATGCATACATATATATATTCTTCTTTGAGCCTCACAACAGCCGCAGGACAGAAATACTTTCTGTTTTATGAATGAGGAAACAAAGGTTCACATAAGTCAACAGACTTTTCCAGTCATACAGCTATGAAATGTTAGAGGTATGATGGCCCAATAACATCATACTTATCCAGGTAGAGATGACCAACCCTGGACAAAATTATGAAATTGTCAATATCTTTCCATATTCCCTTTCTGTTCTTCACCTTCATTCTGGTTCTCTTTTCTCTTGCCAACCCATATTACCTAATGTACATACATGCATACACACATACAAATACACACACATATGTGTGTATATGTATATATATATATGTGTGTATATATATGTATGTATATCTATAGATATAGATATAGTGAGACAATTGAGGTTAAGTGACTTTTCCAGGGTCACACAATTAGTAAGTGTCAGTGTCTGAGTGTCTGAGATTTGAAGTGTCTGAGATTTGAACTCAGGTCCTCCTGACTTGAGGACCAATTCTCTGTTCACTGCACCACCTAGCTGCCCAATACCTAATATTCTCATGCTTCCTTGGCTAACATCTGTGCCAACTTCTCCGCATATCATGTTCCCTCTGAGTTTACCTTTCTTGGACATTAACCTCTGCTTTGAACTAATCTCTTCCTTGTAACCCACTTCAGAATTTGCTGTATTCTGGTGGGAGCCTGCATGGGGTACCATGGTACCTATATTTATAGGGGATATGATAAACTCATTTATGTAAAGAAAAGTGTAAAGTCCCTGGACTTTAACTAGAAGTGAAGTGGAAAAGAACACTAGTTCTGGAATCAGAAGGCTTGGGTTAAAATACTGCTGGATACTTACTAAATGGACCTCAGCCTCCTTGGGTTCCTCCTTCTGTAAACTAAAGGGACTGGATTAGATAGCCTCCAAGATAGATTTCAATTGTAAATCTATGATTCTCTAATCCTCTGACTGGATTGCTATAGAACCAAGCAACAAACCAACCACTTTAAGAGATAAAGGGATAGGGAAAATCAGCCAAGCAGAACTTGAGAATATCATTGTTGAATTTTCTATTACTCTTCTAAACATCACCCAGATTTATTTGGGGTTTCTGTTCTTCTCCCTTTTTTTCCTGCTCTAGTCCCAAGCCTGGATTCCTTAGCCCACCTCAGACAAAGAGTGAGTTGTTCCAGAAGTATGAGAGAGAGAGAGAGAGAGAGAGAGAGAGAGAGAGAGAGAGAGAGAGAGAGAGAGAGAGAGAGAGAGAGAGAGAGAGAGAGAGAGAGAGAGAGAGAGAGAGAGAGAGAGAGAGAGAGAGAGAGAGAGAGAGAGAGAAATGGAGGGAAGGGAAGGGAAGGCGTGACACAGAGAGAGAGAAGAAGATTGAGGGGAGGAGAGAGGGAGAGACAGAGAGAGAGAGACAGACAGAGGCACAGAAACAGACGGAATTAGAAAGAGACAGAGAGATTGAGAGAGATCATACAAATAACAGAAATGAAGAATTTATGAAGAGTAGAAATCTTATCTTTAAGGCTATCCAAGACCAAACCACTGATGGGTGTCAGCGATTCTAAGAAGTTGAATGGCTTCAATTTTACCTGTGCATAGTTTTGATTCGTTTTGGCTTTTTGAGGGGGATATTCTCTTTGTCAGTATCATCAGTCAATCACTATGATAATTGTTACCCTTAGGTAAAATTTTGCTTCTTCACTAATAGTCCTAACTAGCATCTTGATTGAATTTTACTACATGGTGAAACATTGCTTGATGTTTGTCCTTTACTTTCAAAGAGGCCCAATGGAATCCCAATATTGACTTGGGCTTGAATTGGGTTTAAGTGACGTAGAGTTGCACAATTGTCAACCTTGCTCTCTCTTCCAGAGTCATGAAAGTCCAGTGGCAAGACAAAAATCAAGACAATTAACAATGGCCAGGGTTGCAGAGGATGACCTTGACATTTTTAATGTCTGACCAAGCTCTAAATGCTTCAAATCACCTACTTCAGCTATCTTCATGGCTGTTGGAACAAATTGTTTGTATCTGTCCATTCTTCCAGGGCATTCTTCACATGCTTAGACATTCTCCTAACTCAGTAATGGGTTTGAGGTCTGTTAGTCACGTTCAATCTGGTTTAGGCCATCTGCTAAGTTGGTTTTATTGGGGTGTGGCTGCTGCAAATGCTATAGATTCTTGGAACCACAGGTGAGAGTTAGGAGAAGGTGGATGAGCAGCCCTGAAAAGGGCTTGCTCAACAAGTCCTCATACCAGAGGTGCTAGTCCTCCCTGAACACCCCATACACAATCCCTGGAAATGGCCATCATTTGTGACCTACTCTGGTCCATGTCCTGAATACACCCTTCACATTTTCCAACTTTCAAAATATCACTCCATTATTATATCTTCCCCTGGAGTTTAGGTGATTAATTCTGTTCCCTTTACTGTGCTCTGGGATCATATGAGAACTTCTTAGCATCACAGCCCTAGAGCCAGAAAGAACCTTAGAGATCATCTCCTAGTCCAACCTGTCACTTCACAGAGGGCCAGGAAGGTTAATTAACTTGCCTGAAGTCAGACAGGTAGTAAGTGTCCGAGAAAGGATTGGAATCCAGGCCCTCTGAAGCCAAAGCCAAGTGCTGAATTAATCTACCATGCTGTCAGACTCTGAGGCAAGATTCTAAACCTGGTGTTCAGGAACTTTATGTAACACACACACACACACACACACACACACACACACACACACACACACACATGCAAACTGCATTTCAGTATAACTGACTGCCTCAGTAATACTAAGTATTTTATTTTATTCATTTAAAAACATCATTCTATGAAAGAATCTATAGGGCTCACCAGACTGTCAAAGAAAGGAGGCAGGAAGGGAGGGAGGGAGAAAGAGAAGGGAGGAGATTAATAATGCCTGCATCTATTATATTGTGAGCTTCTTGAGGACAGAGATTGTCTTATGTCTTTTTTGGGGGGAGGGGGTATTTCCAGAAAATAGCATAATCCCTGGCAGATAGGTGTTTAACAAAAGTTTCTTGACTGGATAATGTTTTAAGTTTTCTTTCCTTATCTTTCTCTAATCTAGGGTATGGTCCCTTCCTGGAAGCCTAACTTATAGTTCTGTAATATTCAAAATTATTTATACACATAGCAATGACAACTTCTCATTCATACTAAGAGTGAGGGAAGGGCTGTTTTATCACAATTACTAATGACATGAGGGTATAAGTGAGATAGTTTTAGATAAGCTGCCTCCTGGTGGCCCTCAAATGAAACTACATATGGGACTGTTGACTGTGCCTGTGTATTAGGTCAATCTGGGTCTCCCTTCAGAGGACTGGATATTCTTTCTATCTTGCTGTATGGAAAGTATCTATACAACTTTGTGCATAGACTGACAGTACTACTAAATTGGTTGCTGAGACTGTAAGCCACGGGTCTGGGGAACATCTCCTATTATTCCTCACCATGGATAGCCATCTTTTGGTCTCCATTTTCTGTATGTTACCTTTTCCCCACTACCAGTCCAGGGCCTTTATGTAGCCCTCACTCATTGTCCAGGGACTCTACATTATAATATCTTTCCCTGGAGAGTGCCCCATGTTCTGGAAAAATATCTTTCTTTCTCTCCATTAAAACACACCTCACCTATGTCTATCTCTTAGGGTTCTACTATTTGAGAAGGCTAATCTAATGAATGAATTCACATTGAAGTATGACTAGCTAAAAAGTGATTAATATATTATTTCTCCCCAGTAACATTTTTTATGATTTTTATAGTAGCCTTCAGAAACTTAAACCAAAGGAGCATATTCCAAATGATAAAATTTGAAATACTATGACAGACTTTTTGGAGTGGGGTGGGAGGGAATTTTCATTCAGAGTCCTTCATCTCTGTCCATAACATGGAGACAGCTGCCTATTCTGCCTATATTTAAGCCTAGCCCTGCTCCTCAATCAGACCCGTTAGCTAATGGGAGCAGTAACATAAAATGGGATGGGAAGGGAGAGGGGGAGAAGTCAAGTCCTTCTTAAGACTGCAATAAAATGAACAAAGCAATTTCTGGGAGAGAACCTTCCAAGAGACAGATGTACCAAGAACTCCAGATGCCATTAACCCTGTGTGACCTTGGGCAAGTCATTTTCTTTATCTGTAAAACAAGACAACTTTCCTGTCTACAGGATGGCTTGGTCTGTTAAATGAAATAATATATGTAGAAATTGCTTAAAATATAAAATGCTATACAAATGAAAGGGTTTTTAAATAACATTTAGGAAAATAAAATTTCTATCATTCTCAGACTGATCAAAAGAATTATTTCCCCACTCCATAGAGGGAGAGATGGAGTACCAGAGTGTGGAAGAGGTCAACAGGACATGACATAGAATGTGGGGAGGAGGCAGGATGATCCAAGAATCTGAACTCCAAGTTGAAGGACCTACTCCTTGGTGTCCAGTCCATGTGCTACTTTACTTGCTTCCCTGATTAAAGATTTGAGTCAGATATGAGGTAAATGCTTAGGCAAGGTAAAATGTTTCACCAGCTTGCTCCACAGGGAAAGAGGGGCCATGATATCATATGAAGCTGAAAATAGAGTGCCTCAGGAAAGAAAATATCAGGCGACAATTATCTCAAGAAAAAAAACCCACAACACACAAAAAAACCCCTCAAGATGGGAGTTGAAATGAGGATGCAATTTCAGCTGTCTCATTGTATTGCTAAGCACAGACACTCTGGGCTGAGATTTGGAATCCGTGTCACACAGAAGGGGGACCTGCTGGAAAAGCTCGTTTAGCAATGCTTTCCTGCTGGCATCTGTAGAACATCCTGACATAGTCCAGGCTTTGAACCAGAGCCAAGGATTTATCCGGAGACAGCAAGCCCTGCACGAAGAAGGTCCTGGATTTAGAAGAGACTAAAGGTAATTTGAGAGAGTTCAAAGCATGGGTGTATATGCTCTGGCAGATGCTTGCTGGATATTTCTGGAGAGGACTGGGATCATGTTCTCCCTCCCTGGCCACAAGGACCCTTCTTCTGACTTCTCCAGAGGTCACTTCATCACAGGACCCTAGCATTATTGCATGGGAGGGTTAGGTGGCAAATACCTCCTGTATCTGCATTTCTTAATATGAAAACCTTTGCAACATTGAGAAGAGAACCAGACACATAGTTGGATCTTGGTCAAAGTGTGAGACTGATAGAGATGATGACAACCATTCTCATCATTGCATTGAGGGTGATAGCAATGATAATAGTGGTTGTGATAGTGACGAGAAAATTAGGGAATATCAAATCTGGTGAGAGTAATGATGGTGGCTATGATGATGATAATGATGGTGCTCATATTGAGAAGGTTATGGCAGTGGTAATGACTGTGGCTATGACAATGAGGATCATGGTGAATGCAGTGATAATGGTTTAAGAAATCATATTTAAGGTGATGTTGCTGTTGAGTGATGATAATGATAACTATCATGAAGAAGATGGTGGTATATAGAATGGCAAGTTAAATTTTATATTCCTGTTTTACAGAATGCAATAAGTTTTCCTTTGGAGTTTATTTGTAAGCCTGGAAATTGGACTATTGGGAGAAAACTTGATTGATATTGGGAAGACAGGTGAAGATCAATGTTCTGGGCCCTGAGAATCCAAATTATCTATAAAAGGAACCTGACAATTCCCATAATTAAATGATATCAACACATCATCCCATCAATTCAATTTCAGTATCTTATATCATGTATATAATGCATCAGACAATAGATAATTTTGTTAACTTGAATGGATGTTCAAGTTAGTCATCAATCAATGCATTTATTAAGCTATACTTTTATTAATTAACATATTTATTAATCAAACAGCACCAAGCACTGTTTTAGGCACTGAAGGAGAATGGTTGTAGTCCTGAGCTTTGAATGAAACTAGTGATTTGAAGAAGTAGCGGTAAAAAGGGAGTACATTCCAGGCATGGGGGACAGCCAGTGAAAAGACAAGATGCTGGAAGATGCATGTCAGGAACATCAAAGAGGCCATTTTGACTTTAACTGTGATATGTGGAAGATAATAATACCATAAAATTACTAACAATGCCACAAGATTTAGGACTGGAAGAAATCATCTAGTCCAACTACCTTATTTTACACATAAGGAAACTGAGGATCAAAGAGGATCAAGTTTATATAGCTGGGAATCAGCAGAGCTATGATTTGAACATGGATCCAAATACAGTCTGTCAAGCTTATTGAGCCTCAATAAAGGCACAGGTTGGACTAGATTTCTTCTATATGGGATACTGTGATTTTGTAAAAAAAAAAAAAAAAAAAAAGGCCTCTGAATTCCTTCTATATGGGATTCTCTGATTTTGCAAAAAAATAGCCTCTGCAGCAAAGTTCTGGTGAGTGATGCTACAATGCCTTCAAATGTATGAAAAAGCAACAATACAAAGAGCAGACTCTGAATATTTAACTCCTTGAATTGATTATGGTGGAGGGTAGGGATAGGAAGAAGAGTTTTGAAGGATAATTATTTCATTTCTCTTTGGGGCCTGAAGCACCCAATTGTCTTTGAATATATTTGCCCACGAGGACCTATCAGTCCATTTCTTAATTTTTCCAAGTAATAAAAAGTAAACACAAGTGAACCTATTTTTTTCTATTCCTACACCATTCACTCATACTTACACTTGTCCATTATTGGAATCCACATGACAACAAGTGGGATTAAGGACTTTGGAGGCCTCTAGTATACTCTTCCAGGGAATGATGGGAACCTAATATAGAAAGAGGAAAAATCCATCTTCTTTGGGCCCCCTTGATTCTTGCACAAGATGTGGGAAACATTTTCACTTCTGTTAATCTCTTGATACAACAACAATAACAACAACAAAATTAACTATGAACTGGATTTAAAACAACTATAACTGCTCACATGTGGGAGTGAGAAAGGTGTTGGGCAAACATATTTGGGCAATTATAGTTCATCTGGCAGTTTTGATTATAAATTTCACCACAATCTTCTTTCTGCGTCCTTTTTCTCCCTTTTTATATCACTTGGTCTTCACACTAGATCCCCAATGTACTCATGCTGTTGTAATTCTTCATGTCAAAGAAGGAAGAGTTTGACAAACTCAATTCACATTGAACAAGTGGGATTATTTGTACTTTCAACTTAGAGCCTAAAGAGAGCAATACCTTTACCCAAAATAATATATTAATTCAAGGAACATTTATTCAGTGTCTGTGCTGTACATAGAACAAATAGAAGGAAGCTCTCCAATGACAGGTTAACAGTGGGGGTGGAGATGGCTCACAGCATCCTTCAAATCACAACTCATAGGTGGCCTCCTAATCAGTCTCCATGTGAGGCTATACCAGTGTGCTGGGGATGTGCAAGAATCGTAGAAGCAGCAGCTTCAGTTGAACTAAAAATACTATCTGTTCTTTGGGATTGTAATGGCATAAACCATAGCTTGAGACTTATTTGAAACATGGAGAGGCTGGTGTTTTAACAGTGATCTTGTTTCTAGAATTAATGGGCTGGGGTGGGGTTGGCAATTGAATTAGAAATTTCTGAGAGTGGGAATGTTTTCCTTGAAAAGAAACTTCAACCTTAGAATATGTGAGCAAGTGTCACAGTAGCCAACTCTGTAATCTATTCCTGTGTTTTATTAACTCAGTCTTTTTAATGAATAAATATTTCCTGCATGCAAGTTAGTTAGAAGAGTATTTGAAAGAAAATTCTGGAGAAGAAACATAATGTTGAGAATTATTGGATTTTTTCTTAAAGGACCCAACCCGAGGGGAATTTACTTGTGCCTTTCGGCCACAGAACTAATAATAATCATTAGCAATAGGGCATGGGAGTAGGAAACAGACAGAGAGATAGAACTCTGAGTTGTAAAGACTGAGAGGGTTTAACAAAGCTCTTTCTCTGAGTATTAGCAGGGCCTGAAGTTGGCTGAGAAATTAGGGTTTTTCATTAGAAGAGAGAGATGTGTGTGTGTGTGTGGGGGGGGTATAGGAGTGGGGCTTTGAATTTGATAGATAAAGTGGATCTAGATTGTGTAGGCCTTTAAATGCTAATCTCTGAGGAGGCAAGATTTATACATAAGAGGTAATTACAGAATAATTCAAAACAATATATGATCAAGTGAAAGATATTGTGGTTCAGACTACAATGCCTCTATGAGTTGAAGGAGAAATCAACATGGGCTAATTTAGCTGGGGAAAGCATCAAGGAAGAAGTAGACTTTCAGCTGATTCTTGAAAATGGGAAGGTTGAATGGGATTCATGAAGGTAGAAGAGAAGAGGAAGGATATTCCTAGGCATAAAATGAGCCTAAGCTTGATTAGAAGGGAGGTTTACATAGGGAAGCAGTGGGAGATGGTGCTAGCAAGCTTGGTTTGAAGAGTTGGAATTGTGTCATTCAGTGTATCTACAATCCTAGTGTTTAGCACCAGTTTGGCACACTTTAGGCATTTAATTAATACTTGGTGATTGATTGAGCACCTTGAAAATTGGATAAAGGAGAAGTAGACAATAAAGGAAATATTTGAAAGTCTTTTTAAGAAGAGAGTGACATGACGAGTGGAGTATTGTAGTATTTTAGGAAGATAAATCTGACAATATGGCATAGGAGAGAGAGAGAGAGACAGAGAGGGAGAGAGAGAGACAGAGAGAGAGACAGAGAGAGAGAGAGAGAGAGAGAGAGAGGCAGAGAGAGACAGAAAGAGACAGAGAGAGAGGGAGAGTGGTGGCTACAGAGTCAGGAAGATCTGGGTTCAAGTCATGTCCCTGACATATACAGACTGAGCAAATTACCTAGCTTCTCCTTGGTCTAAGCAATTCTGTAAAACTATATTTTGCGGAGCAGATGCCCTGGTCCACATTGCTAGTGGGAGTTATCTCACCTAAGCATTGCCTGTCTTACTGAAATCACAGGTCCCAAAAGCCCAAAACAACAATGACAAAGCAAAAACAAAACAAACAAACAAAAACCCTAAATAATAATACTTAATAATGGGCTGCATGATTAGAGCTGGGAGAAAATAGGCTGAGGGTGTCAGGTACCAGGGTTTTACAATAATCCAGGATGGTGAAGAGAGTTTAAGTATGAGTAAGGGCACAGTGACTAGAAAGAGAGAGGTGGATGTGAGAGACATTTGAAAGAGTTCTTAGGGAGACAGGTGGGAGCTGACTTTTTGATTCTTCAGTATCCTTTTCTCATCCTTGATCATGGATTCTTTACTAGATGGGCTGGATAGCTATGATTTTAATGTGACTTTTAACCTTTAAACAAAACAGAATTTGCCAGGTGCAAATCATGCCAGTGTGAATTCAAGGAAATACAAGATCAATCTGCTCCACTCATTCCCACACTTAACACATAGTGGGAAGTTAGTCTAAATTAGTTCCTAGCCAATATTCAAACACATTGTTAAAGAAATGTAGCATGATTATTTTCAGGTACAAATAGGATGATGAACAAAAAGCTAGCTGTCAAGAAGGAGCTGTTCTGAGCCTGTTATAATGAACTGATAAGAACTCCCAATCTAAGAACATTCATTGTTTGTATGCAGATGGGTGCAACTTGCCTTCCTGCAAACATGGGCAAAACAGGTGGCATTTGTCTCTCCTTTCCTTAGCCCTGAGGTATTTTTCTCTTCAATCAGGAACCAGTCATGGTGTAATTACAGTAATAGAACCAGCTCTGTTGTTTTCTTTCATTAACCATCTAAGATGTTCTAATAAAGAGGACAAAGGCAAATGAATAAGAAATAAGCTGCAGTTCAGTGCACAGAACATGTATCTTCATCAAAGGAATTACAAAAGAGATGCTGCTTTATTCTCCTTTCAAGTACAAGCTAAACATGTCAAATCTATTTAATAAAACAATCATTTATTAAGCACCTACTGTGTGTAAAGCACCTAGCTAGAGATATGCATAATTTATTTTAATTCCAATTCCTTCATGATAGCTCTCCTTTACTTTATTCACTGCTGATCTCTTTGTCTCTGTCTTTGTCTCTATCTCTTTATCTCTCTCCTCTTATATTCTTGACTGTTCATATTTTTTGTTTCTGCCACCCATATTGGCACTTGGTTATTGTGATGTTTGTTGTCTATCTACAGGTTTGGTTTTTCAAGATCATGCTTGATATCTAAATAGGCAAGTATCACTCTAGGTCTGGGTATTTAGACCATGAAGCCATCAATAAGGCACAGTCATTCATCACACAGCAATATAGCCTAATCTCAGGTAACAAAAGTCCTAAGGGAAAGAAATGACCTCTTGGATATTGTCCTTGCAAACTCAAACTTATAAGAGTGAAGGTAGCATGATACTGAATAACAACCAAGAGTCAATGTTGTCTTGTCTTATGCTATATTCGTTTTGTGTCTCTAACTAGAATGTTAATTCCTGAAGGGTAAAGGGCCTGTTTTTCTTCATGTCTCCTCCAACAATGGGCTCCACAGAAAATTATATTTATTGAATGCTTATTGATTTTTTCTGTTTCTAAATGGATTTTAATATTGATGAGTGTGATGGACTGCTTTCCCAGTCTATTCTTCATAGTTTGGGATATTAAAGGAGGCTTTCATGAAGGAATAAACATAGGAAATAACATAAGGGAAAGTTTAAAGTCTACTAATGTGAGTAACCCTAGGAGAAAGGTGGGAGCCTTGGGCAATTGGTGATAGAAATAGGGGAGATAGATAACCAGAAAGGTCAATGGAGCTCTAGGGCAATGTTCTTCCAGACATAGAAAGTAACAAATGTAGGTCAGTGATGCTTCTGAAGAGAGGCTGTTATGGAGTTTGACAGAACCAGTTTGGTTGCTCTCCATCACTTCTCCTAGTCTATGTGAGAGATGGTTGGGATCCCACTTTCCTACCAGGGTATTTCCTTCAGGCAGAAAAGAGCCATAGACCTTATGGCGAGAGAGCAGATTCTCATTCAAAACTACTTGATTGGTTTCTTATGTCTGATGTCACAGACAGGGTCTTGATAGAAATTGTTCAGCAAGACTCTGGTTGTATAGACTTGAGGTATCTAAATTTCTCCATTGAGATATGAAAATTTTGAAAAAAGAGAAAGAGGAGAGATTCTGTGACAGGGGCAGTCCACTGCATATGAGGTTTATAGATCTCAGTGATAACCAAAAAATAGGGGATGTTTTTCGACTATCACAACAACCTCAATGATTTGATAGCATTTGTTACCAGGAGCACCTTTCATACATGTTTCATTGTCACTGACCCAAGTTATTCTTTTCTCATCATATTGACCATGATTTCACAAGGACATGAATGGGGCAAATAACTCATTGACTCTGATAACAAAGTTCAAAGGAAAATTGGAAAAACAAAACAAAAGAAATTAAAAAAAACAAAGGAAAATTGGGATTTAGGCCTTCAAAAGCTAGACTAGGGGGCTGTCAAAAATTCAATTTAATCAAACTCAAGTCATATTAATTGAGCCCAGCTGCACCAGTAATTAGTGATCTCCTGTGCCAGGAGATGGCAGAGACATGAAAAGGGGGAAGAAATTGATGTCAACCTGAGGATCCCAATATGGGTGAAGAGAGAAGACTCAGAGAAAAACCAGTTAGTAGGTGATCAAATGTTAGAGCACATGTTTTATATTCTGGAAAATATAAGTTCAGAGGAGAAAGAGGGGAGTATGGGCTGGGTGGCAGGCAAAGGATTCCTAAAGGGGGAGAGATTTGAGGTGTTCAGAAGGATGAGTAGTGTTTGGATTGGCAGAGATGGAGTTATGGAGAGGGATAGCACCTCGAGTAACACCTAGAGTGGGAGGAAAGCCTGAACAGAGGCACATGGGTGGCACAATTCTAGTGAATTAGTGATGCAGTGAAGAGCCTGATCGAAGTGACCTCAGTAGAATAAAGGGTGCATTTTTATCATTGACTTGGATGAAGACATAAATGTCATGATTATCAGTTTGATAGATAACATGAATCTAGAAAGAAAGCTTATAGTAATGGAAAGGGATACAGTAGAGCTTTGCAGAATGAGCATGCAGGCAGAAGGCTTCAGTTTTCTCTTCTGTAAAATGGAGATAATATGCTTGCCACCATCTTCCTCACAAGGCTATTGTGAGAAAATGCTTTATAAATCTTAAAGCAATATTTAAAGGTGTGCTACTATTATGTTTGCAGAATTAGAACTCAAAATGATCTCAACAGGCTAGAATGCTGAACTAACTAAAAAGATAATATTTATTGAACATAAATTTAAAATGCTTAATTTAGATCTTAGAAATCAGTTGTATGACTCAGGATGGAGAGATATGATTAGGTAATAATAGACTCAAGGATTTTAGTTGATGATCCTAATGTGAATCTCATATTACCTCCCTCCATTCCACCCAGTGCTCCAGTCAAAATGTATACTTCTTAGGTCAAAAAAGTACAGAGAGATAGTTTTTGACTCAATAATGAAGAGCTTCTGCAATGTGGGATGGTTTGCTTCATAGGGTACTGATCTCTCATAACTGGAGAAGATGAAGTAAAACTTGGCCAACAACTTGGGGAATGTTGTAGAAATCTTTATTGCAATGGAATGGTTTTTGGATTTGATGAGTTTATGAGGTTCACAGAATCCCCTTCAGCTCTATATTCTGTGTTTCTGTGAGATGACAAAGGATAAATATGAATAGCTAATTAGAGATTAGATGATTAACATTTTTTTTGTGGGGCAATGGGGGTTAAGTGACTTGCCCAGGGTCATACAGCTAGTAAGTGTCAAGTGTCTGAGGCCAGGTTTGAACTCAGGTACTCCTGAATCCAGGGCCGGTGCTTTGTCCACTGTGCCACCTAGCCGCCCCTATGATTAACATTCTTAAAAGACACAATAAAATTTTGGATATTATACCACAGGCAATAGTAGGAACCATTGACGGTTCTTAAAAAATTTGATGCTTCCTGTCCTCTTCTCTGACTCACTCCTTAACCTTCATTACGCAAAAACTACTTACTCCAGATTTATCAGTTATCTCTTAGTTCTCAAATTGAACGGTCTTTTCTCAGTCCTGACATTTCCTGACCTGTGCTCTGAAATTTTATTTTTTTCCTACCTGTTGGACTTTTTCTTCTTCACCTCCTTTGGTCTTTCCTCATCAATATCACCCCCACACACACACACACACCTGTTGGGAAAGAGGAGAGAAAACAATGAATGGAGACTAAGAACAAGGTCCTCCACCTCATGAGGTCAAGATCAAGAACCTTTATTTATGGTATGCCATTGAGCCTTATTTTCTTTATTAGAAGAGGCCCTAAAGAGTGCAAATGAAATCCTCTTTGTTAAATGACATAGGTCTTGGGCCTCTTCTTCTTAATCTTCTCTGACTTATTCAGTTTCTAACCTTTTAGCTTTACATTGAGTTCTCTGGTTTTTGTGTTATAATCATCTCTGTCAAATTGTGACAATGTAAATACATACATAAATTCATTGAGAACAAACTGTGCCATTTAAAGGATCCCTACAGTGGATTCTTCAGAGAAGTGAATCGCCTCCTCCCCACATTTATCTATATTGATAATTTAGATTTTAACATACTGCACAGAATTGTGTTTTCTTAAAAATGAGGTTTGGCAACATTATCAGAATGTTTTATTATTTTATGAATATTCACATTCCTACAAAATAAGTGACTCATCATGGTATTGTTTTGAAAAAGACCCAAAATGGCTTATTTATTTTTAGCATTGAGCTGTGGATGCTACTAATATTGGGATTGCATCTTCTCATCTGAGAAGGGATGGGCCATCAAGGAAGGCAGGGGAAAACTTTCCAGGTATCTGGCCTGTAAACATTAGGGTAATGGGGCCTGGGTCAGAGAACTGGAAGTTTAGAGCTAGTAATTTGTTTCATCATCCAAGGACTGCATTAGATTAAACTACTTCTACCAAATGTCCCCTCAGTATTTTAAGTCACACTTATATCTCCCTTCTCTAAGCTCCTGCTGCAGGGGAAGCAAGTACCTCCAGTTTTAACTGTTCTCTAATTATTTTGTGTGTGTAGATCTTATTTTCCAAACTAGATTGTTAGTTCCCCGAGGGCAGAGAAAATATCCTTTCTCTTGTCTCCTACCAGCACATAGCACAAATGTGTGCAAACAATAAGTAGTCAACAAAATATTGATTAAATAAGTATTTGTTGATTGATTTTTAAAAATCCTTGAAATAGATTAATTCCAGTTAAAAGCATGCTCAAGAATGAATATAAAATGCTTTCCAATGAGTAGTCAGAAGACTACCTATCCAGAAAGCCAAAAGGAAGTTTGACTTCTCACCATTGAAGCTGGACATCAATGAAAGAGTTAAGTTTCAATTTTAAGGTATGGGTTCCTACTATTAAACAGTTCTGGGAGATTGACCATAGACAAGATGGGGGGAGGGGAAGCTGTGGGATGAGGAGGCCAATAGAGATGGAAGTCACCAAAGGAACTATTGAAGTATTTCCGGCTTTTATGCTGGTATTCCTTACCCCCATTAAGGGATATTTGTTACATTATGATTTTCTCCTGTCAAATTATCAAACAAATGTCTTATTGGCAGGCTCATCCACAACATTAGCATTAGCATTTATCTAACATTTTCTTCTATTATCTTTCCACTCAGGGAATGATGTTACAATGATGTTCATTGTTTTCTAAATATGGAACTCAAAGCCATTTCCTATGCATCCCCATGTTGCACAAATACAGATCATGGAAAATAGAGAACTCAATCAATACACCCTTAGTTCACAATAAAGAACAGAGAATTAGTTGCTCATCCCATGTAACACAAAGGCAGTCTCTCTTCCTCTCTCCTCCCCCATATTTGCCTATCCAATTATACCAGGAGATAAATTGTTATTTAGTTTGAAGACTTTTAAGAGGTAGATTATGTGAATGTAGGCCTTCCTGGATGAAGAGACCTTGTTGATGTGACTTTCCTGGCTCTGTTTCAATCTTCTTGGATTACAAAAAAGACATTGAATTTAATTTGGTAATTTTTAAAAGGGTCTACTATGTGTATGGCTAGGCTTAGGGGAAACAAAGGCAGAAATTAAATGGTCTTTGTCTTCAAGGAGCTTAAATTCTTCTAAGGGATACAATATCTCCACAGGTTAAGTACAATTCTATTTATTTACACTCAAAATAGTCATTTGTTAAAAAAGCACAATGCAAAGGTGCAAGGCATAAGCAAATTTGGGACAGTGAGAATACTATCAATAGCAGAGGAGGTATTTATGGTGGTGGTGGTGAGGGAAGACTTGTTGGAAGAAATGGCATCTGCACTGAACATTAATGGAGGATAATAAATTGGAAATGTAAAGGTTAATTGGTGAGAATATTTCTAGAACAAGGAAAGCTTGTGCACAGAGGTAGGAGAAGTAATATCAAGCTCGTGGAATAGCTAATTGTCCACTTCAGTCAGAACATAGAGCATATGAAGGGAAGTAATATGAAATAAGGTTCTAAAGGTAGGTTGGAGCTAGGTTTTGGAGAACTCTACACACTAGGTCAAAGAGTTTGTATTTTATTCTAGATGTAATAGATTGCCAGTCAGAATTATTTAGTAAGGGAATTATGTGTTTATATCTGTGCCTGAGGAAAATGATCAAAGCATCTGTGTGGAGGATAGGTTGGAGAAAGAGAGACCAGAGACAGAAAGATCAATTAGAAAAGTAGCATTTGTTAATTTGGGTGAGAAATACTGTTGGCCTAAGTAAGGGTGGTACAGTGAGAGTTTCAAGAGGAGGATGGTTATGAAAGTAATTGAAGGTAAAATCAACAGTTCCTGGAAACTGATTAGATTTGAGAGATGAAGGAGAAGAAATAAGTTAAGAATTATTATGAGGCTATGAACCTGGGAAACTGGGAAAATGGTGGTTCCCTCAAGGGAAATAGGGAGCTTTTAAGAAGAGGATGATCCAATAGGAAATGAATTCCTTTTTAGACATGTTGAGTTTCTTGTTCTCTCAGGGATAGATAGATATTCAAGTTGCAATGTCTAGTTAGAGATTAGGACCTAGAGTTCAAGAGAGAGACAAGGCTAAATACTTAGATTTTATTCTCTTGTAGATAATAATAATAATACAATCCCTGGACATTGATGAAGTCACCAAGAAGGCTTATAAAAAGGAGGGAATAGGGCCCAGAACAGAACCTCATGAGAAACTCATTAGTGGGGGATAGGATACATGAGGATCCAGAAAAAAAGATTGTGAAAGAATAGCCAGACAGGTAGAAGAACCACGAGAATGCAGTGTGAATGAAACCAGTGGAGGGGAGATCAGGTGGGAAGTAGAGTGGTTATGGAAAAAGCTACAGAGAGGTCAAGATGCAGGATGCCTAGGAGTTAAGAGATCATTTGGCAACCTTTGAGGACTCTCAATACAGTGGTGGAGTGGGAAGCCAGGTGTAAGAGTGGTAAAGTGTATGGATGGTGAGATATGGAGGCAGCTGGTGCATAGGGTTCTTTCTAAACAATGAAGTAGAATGAAAGCTTGAGGGGGATGTAAGGGACAAGGGAGGACTTTATAGACATGGGAAATTTCATCTAATTTGTAGGTAGTGAAGAAGGGTCTGCATAGAGAGGGAGAATTTGACAGAGGAGAGGGAATGATCAATGTGGTCAGTTACCAGAGGATTTAGGAAAAGATTTAGGAAAGGATAGGATTAGGGGCTCACGTCGTGTCAAAGAGCTTCCTCTTACTCAGGAAAAAAAGGTTGAATAAATAAGTATAATGATTTTGAGTTATGGGACAGAGAGGATGGATTTTATATCATGCAGTATTTATCTCTTTAAGTAAAGTAGAAGAATAGATCGACTGAAAGGAGAAACAGATAGGAATTATGTTGGGAGCTTGAAGAGAGGAAAAGGTTCAGTACTGTCATAAGATTATTATAGGTGGCCAAATAGGAAAGACAAAAAGGATTAGCATTGTAGCAGTAGACAATTTTTTTTTTGGTGGGGCAATTGGGGTTAAGTGACTTGCTCAAAGTCACACAGCTAGTTAAGTGTCAAGTGTCCAAGGCCGGATTTGAACTCAGGTACTCCTGAATCCAGGGCCAGTGCTTTATCCACTGCACCACCTAGCTGCTCTAGTAGACAATGCTTTCGTAAAGGATCTTGGTCATACAGTTGCATGAATTTCTCCTGAAGCTTTCATCAGTATGTAAGTAAGAGATGGCAAACAGTGACACAGGTTTGATGATTGGTAGGGCATGAGCAAAAAAAGCCCTAAAGGAGAATGCAATTTAACTGCTTAACTCTAGGGTTAATATGGTTTGGAAGCAAAAAAGAGAAAATAGAGGTAACTAAGTGATGGTGGTAGAGAAATGCCTAGAAGTGGCAGTGAAAAGTAAGGAATATCCTGACCCCCTGCTGTATGTCAAGGTATAGAGGGGCATGAGAGACAAAAAGTACATGTTCCTGGAGAAGGTGAACAATGATGAAGAATCTTCTGGAAAAAGCCAGGATTCTGAATGAATAGGAAAATAAAAATTGTAAGAGTTATAAATATAGAATGATGTAGAATTTTTTATGACAAATTAGGAGTCCAGAAAATGCAGTGGAATGGGAAAGGCAGAGGACAATAAGGGCTAGGAAGTGCGTAAGTCTGAGATTGGTACAAATAAGAGCAATGGAAAAGGTGGCAAGAGGAGAGGATTTTGACCTTCACAGGTGGTGATTTTGAGTTGCAGATATTAAGGGAAGTAAGAGTTTGCCAGGTTTTTAGACATAGGACAGGAGAGGTAAGTATCAGTTGATGAGGCTCCTCAAGATATCTCTTTCTAAAAATTCTTACTGCACTTTTATTCTGAGCCACCTAATTTAGTCCTTGATTTTGCATCATTCTGTTTCATGTCCACATTTTGTGCCTCTCAAACCAGATTTTGACCTCCCAAAGAGCAGGGAACTTCTTCTCTTGACTCCCCTATGATACCCCTAACATCCAGAGTTGGGAAGATACCAGGCACTTGAGCCATTTTTGAGTAACTGGAATATAAAAAATAAACAACTTTGAAGAACTGGAAGAGACTTCAAGAATGATGGGCTTAGAACAATAAGCTTAGATGGGCCAGATGAGGAACTAGACTGAAGGTTAATTGTAAATTGCTGTTACTCCTTTACATGTGCAAATGGAACCTCTCCATCTCCTCATTTAGCTAAAGGAAAGATGATAATGTTTCCTATTGGTATATTAGACTGAGGCTTGTTTTCTATTTTTTTAAATTTTTTTCTTTAATGTTGGTAACCTTACCTAAGGCAGATAACCATTCAGCATCACAGACAGAGAATCCATTGTACTGCTTAGAAGGGAGGACACTAAGGTTCATGGGGTAAAAATTAGATTATGTAAATGACAAAAAGCATTTGACTCTAGGCATAGATAAATACATATTTGGTGTATGTATACAAAAGAAGATATGACTTCTGAGTTTTAGAAGTGCCTAATTTAAAAGGGAAATCACAAACCTTCCTTGGGGATGGAATCTGAGGGACAGTTTTAGTTTTGTTCTAAAGAGACCCTCATCTGACCCATGCTCTTACCCAACACTATTCCTCAGGAACTTTCCTGTACCCTAAAAAAGACTTGAACTGGAAGAACAGTGAAGCTTTCCTAACTATGGGCCTGATTTTTAAGTACCACACAGTGGCTTATGTTTTCTGGGTGGTCCTTTATATGCTATGGCATCTTTTGGGAGAGGCAACTATTTTAGATTGCTTACTGATATTCAGGACCTATCCATTTCTCTTTTGTTCCAGGCTGACCACATGACTTCTTCCACCTGCTCCTACTTCATTCCAAGCATCTTGTGTACAGATGGACTAATAGAAGAGAAAATATGTTTTAAATGCTTTATTTTTATAGAGAAAAGAATAATATTATTAAGCTCTGGGTTGGACAAGTAGTATCCACTGAGTTTTGTGCTTTGTGGCTAAACTTCTTGAGGCCATCTATAATGTGTCTCCACTTGCTTTCCTCCAATTCTTTTCTTAGACCTCTACAATCTGGCTTATTTTCTCATTATTCCACCAAAATTTCCCTTTCCAAAGTTATCAATGATCTCTTAATTGCCAAATAAAATGACATTTTTTTAGTCCTCATTCTTCTTGACCTTTCTGTAGCCTTTGATACTATTGATCACTTTCTTCTTGTTACTTTCTTTTCTCTGAGTTTTTAGAAAAACACTCTCATGGTTCTTCAACTACCCATCCTACCACTTCTCAGTTAGTTTTGATATATAACCATAAATGTCCCATAGGGCTCTGTCCTGGGGCCTCTCCTCTTCTTCCTTTATATTACTTAACTTGGTGAAATCATCAGCTCCCATGGATTTAGTTACTATCTCTATGCTGAAAATTCATAATCCTACCTTTCTTGTCCTTACTTCTCTGTTGACTTCCAGTTTCACAACAATTCTCACTGTCTATTAGAAATGGATAATTGGATTTCCACTAGACAACTTAAGCTCAACACATCAAAAATGGAACCCTTTGTCTTTTCTTCTAACCCTGAACACTTTTACAACTTCCTTATTATTGTCAAGGATACCACCAAACTTCCAGTTCCACAGGTTCACAACCTAGTTTAATCCTTGACTTTCCACTATATCTCATCCCCTATATACGATCTATAGTCAAGAGATGTCAATTTTATCTTTGCAACATCTTTTGAATAAGCCCCATTCTCTCTTCTGATATTGCCATTACCCTGGTGCAGGTCCTCATCACCTCACATTTAGACTATTGTAACAGTCTACTGGTCAGTCAGCTTCTCACAAGTCTCTCTCCACTACGGTCTATCCTCTATTCATTGTTACAGTGCTTTTCCTAAAGTTCAGGTGCAACCATTTTACTTCCATACTCAACAAACTCCAATGTCTCCCTACCAATTCCAAGATCAAGTGCAATACCCTACATTTGATATTCAAAGATCTTCATAATCTGGCTCATTCCCCTTCCAGTCTTCTTATACCTTAATCCCTGCTAAGTATTCCTCTTCAATCTGGAGATGCTGTACTCCTTGCTATTCCATGAATAAGACATTCTATCCCTCAGCTTTAGGAATTTGCACTGGCTATATCTTATGCCTAGAATGATGTACTTCATTAGGTCTGCTTACTGGCTTCCCTAGCTTCCAAGACTTATTTAAAATCCCATCTTCTAAGGAAAACTTTCCTAACAACTTTTATTTCTAGTGTTTTTCCTTTGTTAATTATTCCCTATTTATCTCTGATATAGATTGTTTACTTATATTTGTTTTGTGGTTTTCCTCAGTAGAATTTGAGTTCCTTGAGAGCTGTATTTTCTTTTGCCTCTTTTTGTATGGCTCAATACTTATTACAGTACCTGGCACACAATAGGCATTTTATACATGCTTATTAACTGACTGAATTGTTGTGTAGTGGCTGAGAGCACAGAAAACAGAGGCTAAGGACATGGGAAGCTTCACCAACTTCATTGTTTTGTTTAAGGTTGGTCTTCTGCCAGTTGAATGACTTTCCCCCAAGATTGATCCTCTTGGGCAGACACTGAAAAATGTCAGTCTAAATCAATAATGATTAGAGAAATGCAAATTAAAACAACTCTGAGGAACCACCTAATACCTATCAGATTGGTTAATATGACAGAAAAGGAAGATGAAACAGGTTGAAGAGGATGTGGGAAAATTGGGACACAAATGTACTGGTGGTAGAGTTGTGAACTGATCCAATCATTCTCAAAAGCAATTTGGAGTTATGCTCAAAAGGCAATCAAACTGTGTATACCCTTGGATCTAGAAATACCACTACTAAGTCTGTATCCCAAAGAGATCATGAAAAATGGAAAAGGACTTATGTTTACAAAATTATTCATAATAACTCTTTTTGTGGTGGCAAAGAATTGGAAATTGAGGGATTGTCTATCAATTGGGGAATAGATGAACAAGTTGTATTTTGATGTACTTGAATATTATTGTGCTATAAGAAATGACAAGTAGGTGTATTTCAGAAAAACCCAGAAAGGCTTCCATGAACTGATAAAAAGTGAAGAGCAGAACCAGAACATTGTACATAGTATCAACACTGTGCAATGATCAACTATGAATGATTTAGCTCTTCTTAGCAATATAATGATTCAAGACAATTCAAAAAGACTCATGATGGAAAGTACTATCCATATCCAGAGAAAGAACTGATGGAATTGAAATACAAATTAAAGCATACTATTTTCACTTTTTTCATGTTTTTTTTCTTTTGGCCTGTTTCTTCTTTCACAACATCATTTATTGAGAAATGTTTTACATGATTGCACATACATAACCTATATCAAATTGCTTACCATGTTAAGGAGGGGAGCATTTGTGGGAGGGAGGGAGACAGGGAGGGAGAGAGGGAGGGAGAAAATTTGGAACTCAAAATTTTGAAAAAAGTTTAGTGTTAAAAATTGTCTTTGAGTGTAATTGGAAAAGTACTATTTAAAAAGAAAAAAAAAACTTCCCATGGATAAAGAAGAAAAGAAAAGATGCTAAGTCTCATACTCAACAACAATCCCACATCTTGAATCCCTAGATTAGAGAAAATATCTCTCAAATTTAGTCCCACTAATACAAACCTATATTGTATTCTGCTTTATATCCAACAGATTGATTAAAAGTTTATATCTTCTGTTCATTAGGAAACAAACCAGAAATATGAATAAATAAGTAAACAGATAAATAAATAGATCAATAAATAAATGAGTAAGTAAATAAGTAGATGAATGAATTAATAAATAAAAAACAAATTAATTAAAACATGCTGTGGATGTGAGCATATTTATGATGGGCTGAGAGGACTAAGAGTTGTTTTTTCCTGATTCTAAATCTATATAGTATTTTATTATTTTCTAGTTACACGTAGAAATAGTTTTCAACATTTGTTTTTATAAGATTTCTAATTTCAAAATTTTCTCCCTCCCTCCCCTCCCTTCACCCCTCCCCAAGACAGCAAGCAATCTGATATAGGTTATATATGTACAATCACATTAAATACATTTCTGTATTGCTCATGTTGTGAAAGAAGAATCAGATCAAAAAGGAAAAACCTCAAAAAAGGAAAACAAAAAATGTAGAAATAGTATGGTTCGATTTGCATCTAGATTCCACAGTTCTTTTTTTCTGGATTTGGAGAGCATTTTCCATCCTGAGTCCTTTGTAACTATCTTAGATCATTGTGTTGCTGAGAAGAATCAAGTCTATCACAGTTGATCAACACACAATGTTGTTGATACTGTGTACAATTTTCTCCTGGTTCTGCTCATCTCACTCAGCATCAATTTATGTAAATCCTCCCAGGTTTCTCTGAAATCTGCCTGCTCATCATTTCTTTATATTGAATTTTTTTTAAAACTTTGTGTTCTAAATTTTCTTTCTCCCTCCCTCCTCAACCCTCCCTAGTAAATCAAGCAATTCAATATAAGTCATACATGTACAGTTATGACAAGCATCTTCACATTAGTCAAGTTGTGAAAGAAAATGGACAGAATAACTTTAGAAAGATGAACTAAAATAAAATCATACTTCAATCTGTATTCAAATACCATTAGTTCTTCCTCTGGTGATGGTCCTTCTGATAGCATACATCCTTCTGATAGCATCCTGCTCATTATTTCTTTCACAGTCACTATTGCTAACTGTATTATTTCCTATTCCCTCCCCTTGATATTTCCTCTATTTTCTATCTCTTTCACCCTATCCCTCCTCGAAACTGTTTTGCTTTTTACTGCCCCTCCACCAATCTTCCCTCCCTTCCTTCACCTCTTCCCTGCTTTTCCCTGTCCCCTCCCACTTTCCCTGGGGGGGGGGGAGTATGTTACTATATCCACCTGACTGTTTATGTTATTCCCTCTTTTAGCCAATTCTGATGAAAGTAAGGCTCACTCACTCCTCTGCTCCTTCCCCATTTCCTCCTTCACTCCATAAGCTTTTTCTTATTTCTTTTATGTGAGCTAAATTACACCCTTCCACCTTCCCTTTCCCTACTCTTTCAGTGCATTCCTCTTACACTTTAACTCTATTTTGAAGATGCCATCATGGTTCAGCTAGGTGACACAGTGGACAAAGCACCAGCCCAGGATCCAGGAGCAGCCAAACCCAAATCCAGCCCCAGATACAAGCCACCCCACCCTGCCTGCCCCACAAAAACAAGGATAAATGCTTTACAGATATTCATTTCACACCTGTGCCCTCTGTTTAAGTATATTCCTTTCAACTTCCCTAATACTGAGAAAGTTCTTATGAGTTGGAAGTACTGTCTTCTCATATAAGAATGTAAACAGATTATCCTTTTAATTTACCTCAAGATTTATTTTCCTTGTTTACCTTTTTATGCTTCTCTAGGGTCTTCTATTTGAAAGTCAAATTTTCTATTCAGTTCAGGTCTTTTCATCACAAATACTTGAAAGTGCTCTTTTTCATTGAAGTCCCATTTCCCCCCCTGAAATATTATAATCAGTTTTGCTGGGTACATGATTTTAGGTTGTAATCCCAGTACATTTGCCCTGTGGAATATCATATTCCATGCCTTCTAGTACTTTAATGTTGAAGCTGCTAGATCTTGTGTTATCCTGACTGTGGCTCCACAGTATTTGAATTCCTTCTTTGTAGCTACTTGCCATATTTTCTCCTTGACCTAGAATCTCTGGAATTTGGTTATAAAATTACTGGAAGTTTTCATTTTGGGATATCTTTCAGGAAGTGATTGATGGATTTTTTCAATTTCTATTTTACCTTCTGCTTCTTGAATATCAGGGCAATTTTCCCTGAAAGTTTCTTGGAAGATGCTGTCTAAACTTTTATTTTGATCATGGTTTTCAGGTAGTCCAGTGATTTTCAAATTATCTCTCCTGGATCTATTTTCTAGGTTAGCTATTTTTCCAAGGAGATATTTTATATTGCCCTTTATTTTTTTATTCATTTGAATTTGATTTACTGTGTCTTGGTTTCTCATAAAGTCACTAGCTTCCATTTGTTGAGTCCTCATTCTTAGGCAATTATTTTCTTCAGAGAGCTTTTTGTATCTCCTTTATTTGGCTTTTCAAGCTGTTGACTTTTTTCTCATGACTCTCCTGCAACACTCTCCTTTCCCTTTTCATTCTTTCCTCTACCTCTCTAAATCTTCCTTGTATCTCTCCTACTTTCTCTTCAAAGTCCTTTTTTAGCACTTCCATGGCCTGAGACCAATTCATATTTTTTTTGGAAGCTTTGGATGCAGGACCTTTAACTTTGTTATTATCTTCTTCTGAGGGTATATTCTGGTCTACCTTTCCCCCAAAGAAGCTTTTGATGGTCTGCTGTTTTCTTTGCCTACTCATCTTGATCCCCTGTTTCTTGGGTTTTAACTCCTTCTTAAAGTGTAGCATTGCTTCCAGGACACACTGTTTCAAGCTATAGCATGGCCCAGGGGGTGATTGGGCTACTTTTCAGTCTGCCTGGCCTGTGAATAACTGCGGCCACTTTCTCTTTGACCTGGAAACAGAAGTCTGATTGAAATCTGCTTCTCTATGGTCAGAAGCTTGGCATACCTGTGCCCCTCCCCACTGGGTGGCTGTCCCTAGCGTTTGCTTGATGGTTCAGAATGGGGGTGCCCTGCCCCAGTTCCAGCAGAGACTGCAGCTATTTCCCCCAACTGCTGGACCCCCCCCCCCACTGGTCCACGAGCTGAGCTTCAGAAGAAGCAGCTGAAGATTCTGAGACTCTGAAGGTGCTGCCTGCTTGAGGATGGTACTGCTATGCATTCTGCACTCCTCTTTCAGTTGGAACAGCAGGTGATCCCAGTCATCTAATTAAGCCATCTTTGGCTGGAAAACAGTCTCACTCTGTTCTTATGTGGGTTATGCTGCTCGAAGAGTTGGCTTATGGCATTATTTTTGGAGGTATGTCGACAGGTTTTCTGGAGATGGGAGAGTCACAGCCTTTCTTCTGCCATCTAAGAGTTGTTATAAAAGAATTTGGATTTATTAATTGTGAATAAAAGTATAGAGTAGGCTAAAGGAAAGGTCAATACTAAGTCTCTGGTTATGAGATTTATGGCACTATAGGCCACTCATATATTCCCTTTCATTCTTCCTTTATACATATGATAGTGTATGTATCATTAGAAAAAATTCCTAGGAATGAATGCTCCCCATTTCATGCAAGGCATACAGGGGTATCTATATCTTCCTCTACTTTGGAATGTTCCATGGCTCATGGCATATCTGTGACTACCTCTTTTTCTCTATTTACTAGTTTTCAACTGAAAGTCTTCACAAAATTCAAAGGTTTTTGTAAGGGCCAGTAGTTGGGGGTAGGGAGGTTCCCCTCATTTTTGAAGTCTTACGTGTATGTGGAGCTTTATAGAAAGTACAGAGTGCTTTGGAAAGAAGTGGAGAGAGCTCAAGAGGTCCCTAAAAGCCTTCAAAATTCCTCTCTCACTGCCTTTTTTTCTCTTATCAGTGAAACATTGCTCACAATGCAATAAAAACAAGGTGTTCTAATTAAACAGATTTGTTTACATCTTATGGCATGAAAAACTAATTCAATCTGATATACTGTGTATTCCTGCTGTACTTTCTTGTTTTCCTTTTCTATAAAACTGCCCATTTTAAGGTAGTATTTTACTTAAGCATCTTTAAAAATGCCCTTGATTAAAAGAAAGCAAGTGGTCCCAATTTCTTGGAAATTTCAAAGTATGGGGCCAATGTGGAAACAAGTGGAAAGGAAATGCAAGGAGGGTGATGTGTGATGGCATTTCAGCCTCTATGTTGGCTACACTGAAAAGCTGCTCCACATTGAAAGTTCGGAGTCTGGGAGGCTATAGCACTAAGGCTAAGGAATGTTATGTAAGGGAAGGTTAGCACCTGAGTAGGTATGAGGGGCAGGCTGAGGAAAAAAGCATAGGATGTGGACTGTGGGTTCCTAATAGTTGAGCCTCTTGGGTTGGAATAGGACATAGTTCATTTGGAAAGGCTCTTCCCTGAAAGAGGTTGGATCCTTGATAGTACAAAGAGCTGAAAAACCAAATAATTTCACTTATTGAACATTCTTACTGAGTTATCCCATCATAAATGGAGCTGAAGCAAAGAATAGCCCTTAGGCCTGGAAGCCACTGGGAGAACAATAGGGACTGAGAAACCTCTGTTATTGGCAGGGGAATATCAGCAGTCCCGAGAAATAAAAAAATCATCTCTTCCAGAGTTTGACGAAAAATGAAGATACCTAAAAGAAATTAGGGCACCAATAAATAAACAGAAAGGCAATACCAATATTCATTGCAGTACAATCCATTGAACACTTATTAATCATGTTCTATACTGTGCTATGCTCTGGATATACAAAAAGTAATATAAAGAACAATCTCTACAGAAGGAGTTTGAAAATGCATTGATTAATAAAGAAGAACACAGATGTCATATAATGAATGTTACAGTTAAAAATAATCCTGGTAAGGCAATTCAATTGTTATCACATAGCTAAACTATTTCTTCACTAGCTCAGTTGAGATGCCTTTTTGAACTTGATAGGCAGGTCAAATTTCCCTCCTGAAGGACCCCTTTTCCATGGTTGACCCTTGGGTAAGTGAGGGGTGATTATTGAAATGAGTGTGGTTATTTTATGGGCATATTTCTTCATAGGGGACAAAATACTAAGGCTGAGATCTCCCCTTTGAGACTTCCTCCCCCATAAACATATAAACATACTAGACTAATTTCCATCTCCGTGTTTCAACTCGTAAATGCCTTCCACTACAATTTCATACTTATTCAAATTATATTGATAAATCAAGGCCTTCATTCTCCATATATTTTTTCTTGCTTCTAATATTGTAGAATTAAAATCAAGAAAGGGACCTTAGAGGTCAACTTTTCTAACCCTCTCATTTTATAGATGAGGAAACCTAAATTCAAAGCAGTAGTCTAGCTCATATATGGTAACACAGGTAATAACAATGAAGCCTGGGGGTAGCTAGGTGCCACAGTGGATAAAGCACCGGCCTTGGATTCAGGAGGACCTGAGTTCAAATCTGGCCTCAGACACTTGACACTAGCTGTGTGACCTTGGGCAAGTCACTTAACCTTCATTGTCCAGCAAAAAGTAAAAACAACAACAACAACAACAGAAAGAATGAAGCCTGTATTTGAATCCTCCTTACTCAATAGCTATGGCTCTTTATGCTGTACTATAATTCTCTTCTGCTCCATGCTAAAGTCATTCCACAACCTCTAGTTATGTGGCAAGTAGATTCTACCTTTTTTCCTACTGTTTCCAATCCATCTCAGAACAAACCTAACAATGTACATTACATCTTCCCTTTTTTCCTCTTGGGGCACAGCTGGGGATAGATACTCAACAAGGAATTGCTTGTTGAGGTATGGTAATTTGAGAATCCATTCATAAGATAGTTATTAAGTGCCCATAATATAGAATACAAAGAAAAATGAGATAGTTTCTGGAGAAATTTCTAGACTATACTTTTTAAAAGGGAGAGATTAGTTTTACCAAAAACTCTTTAAAACATTAGGTTTCAACTAGCATTTAGAAGAAGTCTCTGAATGTGGTAGCCAATTTAAAATATTTGTTGAATTTTGATGAATGTCACAAAGCAATGGATTTTTTGGCCATGGTAATAAAGGAGATTATGATCCTCCATCTCTGTATCCTATTCTGAAGATGGAGCATCTCTTCAGGGGGATGGATATCAACTTTTCCCTTCCATCTAGTATTTGGAGCAGCCAGAGTATTAGTAGAAAGATGACTTCATACTTTTTTCATCCTTAGAGCTGAACATGCAAGACAAATGACCCAAGTAAAATGTCTAATATAAAAAGGGGGAAAAAGCCAAGGTTTGGTCCAAATCAAGGCTTTCTCAGGGAAAATGTAGCTCCCTTGGGGTCTCATTAGCCAACTTCAGAATGTGGGAAGACTAAACAAGAACGAGGAGAAAAGAAAATGAATTTGTGAAAGTTGTAAAGGAGGTTCTCCCACATTCACTTCCATTGTCTCCCCAGTGCTTATAAAATGATCAAGTCCATTAGACCCTTCCTGGTGTTAAAAGCTTTCCATAATCTGCTCACCTCACCTTTCAACTCAATCCAAAACTAAACAACTACTGTGTCAAGACACCGTACTAGTTAAGGCCTGGGGAAATAAGACATAGAATCTACTCTCAGCGATGCTAAAAACTTATATTTCTGTTGTGCTTTGAGATTTACAATTTACAACCACCATATCAGGTAACTTGTGAAGTGGTATAAATATTAATGTATTTTTTTAGATGAGGAAACTGAGGGCTCAGTACTTAAATTACTTGACCAAAGTCTCATACCTAACAAAGATTAGAGCTGATAGGTGAACTAGAATTACAGAAATACAGAATTCTATAGTTGAAATTGAACTCAATAATGAAACCCTTGCCTGAAAATATATCCCCATATAATGTAGTGAACCAAGAGATATACTATTTTCTAATGAGAGCTAAGAACCCACTATTTCCTGAGTTATACCATTCTCCTTTCCATTCTTCAACCCTTAGCACAAAGCTAACCATATATTTTTTAACATTTGAATTTATTATTTTTAAACATTCTTTTCTTTTAAAATTTTGAGTTCCAAATTACCTCCCTCCTTCCCATGTCTTTCCCTACCAACTAAGAAGGCAAGCAATATACATTTGAAACTGTGTAAAACCTATTATACATCAAATTACACTTATAGTACATCAATTCTCTCCTCAGTGGTGGATGTTATATTTTTTTTTTCATCATAAGTTCTTTGGAATTATTTTGGATCATTGTTTTGGTCAGAGTAGCCAAATCTTTCATGGTTGATCATCATTACAACATTTAAGTTACTGTGCACAATAATCTCCTGGTTCTCCTCACTTCACTTTGCATCAATTCATATAGATCTTGCCATGGTTTTTGTTTTATTTTGTTTTTTGTGAAACCACCTCCCTCGTCATTTCCCATGGCACAAAAGTACTCCATTAGAATAATATACCACTTTGGGAAAGAGGCTCAAAAGTGGTACCACTTTTGGATCTTTTACCCAAAGAGATCATAAAAAAGGGAGAAGGACCCACATGTACAAAAATATTTATAGCTGCTCTTTTTGTGGTGGCAACGAGTTGGAAATTGAGGGGTTGCCCACCAATTGGGGAATGGCTGAACAAGATGTGGTATATGAATTCTATTGTTCTGTAAGAAATGATGAGCAGGAGGAGTTCAGAGAAACCTGGAAAGACTTGCATGAACTGATGATGAGTGAGATGAGTAGAACCAGAAGAACATTGTACACAGTATCATCATTATGTGTTGATCAACTGTGATAGACTAGATTCTTCTCACCAATACAACAGTACAAGAAAGTTCCAAAGGACACATGATGGAAAACGCTCTCCAAATCCAGAAAAAATAAAAAGGAACTGTGGAATGTGGATGCTAATTGGATCATACTATTTCTTTTCTTTCTGGTGCTGTTGTTTTTCTTTTTTGAGGTTTTTCCTTTTAATTTTGATTCTTCTCGTATAACATGACTAATGCAGAAATGTGTTTGATGTTATTGTATATATATATATATATATATATATATATATATATATATATATATATATATATATATATATATATATATGGCCTATATCAGATTACCTGCTGTCTAGGGGAGGGGGGAAGGGAGAGGAAGGAGGGAGAAATGTTTGGAATTGGAGAACTTATATAAACAAATCTTGAGGGCTGTCTCTACATGTAACTGGAAAATAATAAATACTTTTATTAAAAAAGTAAAAAAATATGATATGCCACAACTTTTTCAGCCATTTCTTTTTTTAGCCATTTCTCAATTGATGTGCATCCCCTCAATTTCTAATTCTTTGCTACCACTAAAAGAACTGCTGTAACAATTTTTGAAAATATAGATCCTTTTCCTTTTCCTTTGATCTCTTTAGGATACAAACCTAGTAAAGTGGTATTACTGGATCAAAGGCTGTTTTATAGCCCTTTGTGCATAGTTCCAAATTGTTTTCCAGAATGATTGGACCAGTTCACTATTCCACCAGTATTTCATTTAGTATAGACAATTTCCCTTCATCCCCTCCAGCATTTTTTATTTATAATTGGTATGACCTGGTACTTGAGAGTTATTTTAATTTGCCTTTCCCTAAACAAAAGTTATTTAGAACATTTTTTCTTTATGTGACTAGAGATAGATTTAATCTCTTCTTCTGAAAACTGCATATTTATATCCTTTAACCATTTATCAATTGGGGAATGGATCTTATTTTTATAAATTTTACTCTCTTCTGTACTCTATACATTGAGAAATGAGGTCTTTATCAAAGAAATTTGATGTAAATTTTTAAATATAAATTTATTGTCCACAATACCTTTTAGCATAATGTAGTTTTCCTGATTATCTCTTGTAATTAGTTCTATTTTTTCTTTTCCTTTCTCTAAAATCATAATTGCTACCCCTGCTTTTTTTTAAACTTAAGCTGAAGCATATTAGATGTTAAATCTAGCCCTTTATTTTGACTCTGGGTGTGTCTCTTTTTTATTGTGTCTCTTATAAACAACATATTGTTGGATTCTGGTTTGTAATCCGTTGTTCTATTTGGTTCTATTTTATGGATGAGCTCATCACATTTACATTCACAGTCATGTCTAGTGTGTATTTTTCTCCATCCAGAAATTCTTATTGGCTTTAGGACCAATTATCATTTTTCTTTGAGACATTTTTGTAATTGTTTTCACATTGTTGTATTCTTCTGAATTTATGTCTTGGTCATCCCTGCCACTGTATTAGCTTTTCATGGTTAAGGTTTACTTTGTTATTGTTGCTGCTGCTGCTACCTGCTCATTTTTCCAATCTATTTCTTGATTTTGAATTTTATGTTAAAGTTGAGCTCTGCTTGCCTCAAAATGGGGAGACACTGTCCCACGATTTGGGTTTTTTTGTACTGCACTTTTGGAGCTAGTTCTGGGGTTCTGCAAGTTTTTCAGTGTGATGCTGGGAAAGGTGTGGTCACTGCTCATCTGGTCTATGTTCTTAGCTTTACTTAGAAAAGACCCTTTGTCCTGTGCATCCATAAATGCTAGTACTCCTCTTTGTTTTGGAACTGTAGCCAGCACCCCTGCTCCCTTGTGACCAACCCCCAGCACTCCTCTCTACCATGGAACTGTATATGGACAATAGAGTTTCCAATCAGCATGGACTGTACTCAGTGACATCAAAGTCTTCCTTGTAATCTCTTTATGACCAGTTGTCTGACCCCCTTACTTTTTCTGGACTGAGCCTGCAGCATGGTTTGCCACCTGCTTCATATGTGGGTTCTAAACAGGTCTCCATTCAGGGGTTATAGATTTCTTCTGTCTACCTCTTAAGTTTTCTTAGGTTGGAAACATGTCTCATCCTGACCTTTTGTTGGTTTTGCTGCTCCAAAATTTTACTTGAGGCTTTATTTTAAAGTTGTTTAGAGTGGAATTTTGAGAGAATTTAGTTGAATAGTTGCTCTTAGTTCTCCATCTTAGATCTATTATATACTCGGTTTTAATTAATCCTCGTTGACTGACTTAGATCAAGTTTAAGTTTTTCTCTTTGAAACTTCTACTACTTGGTCCAATTTCTCACTTTCTGGGAATTCTGTTGTCAGCACAACAGAGAAGAAATATAGTATGATACCTTGAAGGTATGGCAGGGTCAAGTGAATGGATTTTTGTGAATGGCAATAATTGTTCATGTTTGTAAGTCACAAGGAAGGAACCAGTGGATAAGGAGATACTGAAAGGGAGAGATGGGGAGAGAAGAGAGGATGAAGAAGAAATATTTCTGAGAATATATGAAGAGATGGGTCTAAGAGAACAGCAAAGATTATCCCAGTTAAGAAGAAGGCTATGTCTTTTTCAGAAAGTGCAGTAATGGAGAAAAGAATGAAGAGCAATATATATGAATTCTGAAATTTAGAGGAGAGAACATTGAGCTCATAGCAGATGATTTTCATTTTTTCAGTAAAATATGTAACAAAGTATTAGAGGGATGTTGGATTGGGAAAATAAAGGAAAGAAGGGATTGGAGGATGAAACTAGCTTTAACATGAGTGAGGCAGAGGGAGCATTTGGCATCAAGAAATGGAAGAAGAGGATCAGGAAGGAGAATTTTAAAATTCAGCATCAAAGATATTGTATACTCAAGGATGGATGATGATGAAATCTAAGATATAAACCTCTGATTAGAGGTTGTAGCTATGAGGTCTAAAGCCTCTATTCCAGGAGGGTACCTAGCAAAGTATTCTACCCATTTCCCATGAATTGTTCTACTTTTGGATTTTCTAATATTTCTCTTCTTTCTTACCAATACACTCTCCTTCTCTGATTGGACTCTCTGATTCAAGGGAAGAACCATGAACTCTAAAACCTTAATTTAAGGAGGGGGCCCAGCATGCTCTTTTCCCTATTTCTCATCAACTGACTACTTTTGGTATTATTTGGACTTCTCCATCACATCCCCAAGTGGGATATCTTTTTATTTCCCCCCACCTCACTTTTCAGGAGTTGTGAAGCTATAAGAGAAGTGGAAGGACAGGTTAATATGATGAAAGTAGAATTTCAGAATTCTAGGTCTTGAAATTGGTACAATTTTAAGAGATTATGAGGACTTTCTCACTACTTTCCTTTCTCCCTCTTCCCTGACTCCAACCTTGTACTTTAGACTTGGGTTCAAATCTTGGATTTGATATTTGACCTTCAGAAAGCCACAAAATCTTTCAGACCTACATTTTTCTTGCCTATAAAATGGACAAAATATTCACATCCTACTGTTGGGAGGATCAAATGAGAAAATATGTGTAAAACATCAGAAAATGCTATAAAAATGTTCATCACTATCTTATTCATTATAATAATTATTATAATTTTCTTCCTATACCAGTTCCGATCTCATCACTACCTCTTTTCCTATTCTGTTCTCCATTTATGAAATAACTTCTTCACCTGACCATATTCTACCCATCATTTAAGGTCATCTACAACCCCACTTTCCTTGACAAAAGCTTCCTTAATGATGGGTAGTCTTTATTAACCCCACCCCACACCCCTTTTATCCTTCTGAGAGCACTTCATCTAAGCATTTGATTACACACTTCCATTTGCATAATCATTTATTTATTCACATATTTTTCTTGATTTTTTCCTGTGCTTGCATGAATCTTGCTTGCTCTTCAAAGTTATGCAGCATGTCTTTTCTTATCCCCCATAGTGTCTACAATAGGACACAGAACATAGTTGGTACACTGATAATGGCAATTAATTAATTGGTTGGTGGACATAGACTTAATCCATCAGTTGCATTACTTTAAAGGCTAATAGTTAGAAGAGGTAAAGCTGGAGAAATTTTTTTACAATTTTTAAAAACAGTTTATATGTTATAAATTACAAATATAGTATCTGTCAGCTAATAGAAACTACTAGAGGAATAATGACTCATATTTATACAGTTCCTTAAATCTCACAAAACATTTTACATATATACTTTGAGCATCATAGCTATCCACTAAAGTATATACCAGAGGTATTGTTATTCCCATTTTACAGATGAGGAAACTGAGGCTCTGAGAGGCAGTCACATAAACAATAACCACAAGAGGTGGGATTTGTCCCAGGTCATCTTGACTAAATTTTCAACACTGCTTCCCAAAAATGCTGAGTTAGACAAGATCTCAGAAGTCATTTAGGTCAATCATGGGTCCTTTCTAAAATTACCTAGGCAAATGATTATAGTTTTTCATATAAAAACTTCTAATATCAAGAAGCTCATTATACCTTAAGCCAGCCAATTTTATGTTTGAATAGATCTAAGAGTTAGGGAATTTTTACATCTGTTAAACTGAAATCTGCTTTCAATGAAATTTATTCCCATTGGACCTATTACTATGGGGGGGGGGTGTTGAGTAAAATAAATGGAATCCCCTTCCATGTGACAACCTTTCAAAAACTTGCAAACAGGCATCTAACTTCTCCCTTCTATATCTCCTGTCTTCTCCCACTTAGATATCTCCCATTCCTTCAATGACACTTATATTCCATGATTTTGTGTTTCCTTATCATTGTAGTCACTCATCTGTGCGCACACTCCAGCTTGTCAATTTCCTTTCTAAAATGGGTTGTCCAGAACTGGACATAATATCAAGATGTGGTCTTGCCAGGATATAATATAATAATAGGAAAGAGTGAAAAACAAGAACAACATTTTTCTAAGTTCTTATATTTTGATAGCACAATTTCTATTCAATTGATTATTCTGTGTCTTCTTAGTTTGGAGAAAGTGCTAACTTAGCCTGGAATCCTGCTTTGAAATTCAAGCCTTGTCAAATATTTAAATATGTCTTTAATTACTAATGGTCACCAAGGGCTTATGATGAAATCATAACAACATTTGTTGGTTTTGCTTAAGGTGCATTTTGTGTATGAAACATATACTGAATCATGCAATCTCATAATTTCAGTCAGAAGAGACCTCAGAGTTCATCCAGAGAATTTTTTTCTGATTGTACACCCCATCTGAAAACAAACAAACAAATACCCTTTAAGCAAATTCCCAATATGTGTATATTTATTTCCTTTATATATATATACGTGTGTGTGTGTATATATATATATATATATGGATGGACATACATATCATACTAATCATTAGGTACATTATAAAATTGAAATAGATATTGCAAAAGGTTGAAATAGTATTTATTCCCCCAATCAGTAAGGAGCTACTAGAGTTACTTTAACAGTAGAGTGATATGGTCAGCCTCAGGCTTTAGGAAAATCACTTTTACAACTGAATGGAGGATAGATTGGAGTAAGGAGAGGTTCAATGAAGGGAGTCCCATTAGAATATTACTGAAGTTGTCCAGGCAAGAAATGATGAGGGTCTGGACTATGATGGTAGTTTTGTGAATAGTGGGAAGAAGGCAGATGTAAGGTATATTATATAGAGAGAAACCATAGGTTTTAGCAAATTATTAGACATATTAGATGAGTTTGAGTAAGGAGTAGAGGATGGCACTGAAGTTGAGAACCTGCATGACTAGTAGTATGCTCAAAGGTAATAAGGTGCTATATTTTGTATTTTATTAAAATGAGATCTGAAATACAGATTGTCACGTATCCATGCTTGATCATCTTGTGCAACTTATTCTGACTTACTGAAAATAAAAAGGGGTGTGAACTGAGGGCTTTTATTCACTGGCCACTGAACTGGAACACAGTGCCAGCCAAAGGCCACAGAGCTTATAATGCTTGCTGTAGCCATAAGCTATGCTGTGGGTGGGAGTCAGGAATTTCCCCAACAACACCTGGATAGCTCATTCCAGGGCAGAAAGAGAGAGATTAGGGACTTGTACTGGATATAGACTGGGAGAGTATGACTGTGCTGAAAGCAAGCCTTATAGTTGTCTATCTTGGGGAGGATAAAATGCAACCCATCTCCCTATCCTCTAAGTCATTGATCTCTTGCAATCATGTCATAGCTCCCCAGGAGATTGGGTCCCTTCCTTTGAGACTATTGATCTAGATAACAAAAAGATATGTTAAGCATTCTTCCCTGCACTGTGCAGGCCAAGAAATACTCATGGTCCCATTATTTTAGAACCTTTTTTGCTATGTGGAATGAGTCACACAGAAGAGAATGTGTGGGTAGCTTGTCAGAAAAACCAGAACAGTTCTGTTACTACAGGTTTGCTAATACAAACAGCAGTATTGAACTCTAGCTCCAGCAATCCATATGAATTGAACCCAGTGGTCTCATAATTTCATGTACCACAAACTCCAAATTTATGACAATCAAATCAACACACAGGCAGCCTTACACATAGACAGAGTAGATCACCACTTATATGATGCTGTTTTGGGCAGAGAGGGAAATGGGGCACAAAGGCCTCCTGCCTCCAAGTTGTTTGACAGAATCACAGAAACTCCTATCTGGAAGGTACCTCAGAGGGCACTGAGACTATCATCTGCCTAGACAAGAAACTTCTCTATAACATGGTCAACCAACCATGGAAAATTTCCAAGGAAAGCAAACTCACCACTCCCTAAAGTACAAATTTTGGAGATAATTCATTTTCAGGAAATTTTTCCTCATATCAAATCTAAATTTGCTTCTTTCCATCTTTCACCTATCCTCATTTCTGTCCTTTGGAATATAGTAAAACAAGTTGTAATCTCTCTTCCCAGATATGTGCAAATACTTGAATAATGCTATAATACATCTTGGTGCTAAAAATCCCTAGGTTATCTCAATTGCTCCTTATGTAACTTGTGTTTGAGGCTTTTTACATCAGGGTTAGGAGTGGCTTCCTGAATTCAAATCCATCCTCAAACACTTACTTGCTATGTGACCCTGGGCAAATCACTTAACTCTATTTACCTCACTTTCCTCATCTGTAAAATGACCTGGAGAAGGAAATGGTAAACTACTCCAGTATCTTTGTTAAGAAAACACCAAATGGGTTCAGGAAGAGTTGGATATTACTGAAAACATTGGAACAAAAACAACTCATCTTGGTTGTTCTCTTCTAGACGCTTTCCAATTTGTCAATGGCCTTCTTAAAAAGTAGTGTACAGATATGTTCTTATGTACTGGGATGTTCCATTGCAGTGTTCACCTGAACAGACCCCATCCACAGTATAAATAGACTCCTCTGTTTGTCTTCCTATGACCTGGGCTGGAAATATGAATGATTTCTTTCCCTATGATTTCCTAATTAGTACTTAGTAGTGTGTTTACTAGATCTTTGTAAATAAATTTTTGTTGTGGTGTGCTCAGCTGCATTTCTCTCTGCTACTCCTCTGTCTTGGCTATTTTTCATCTGATATTTGTAAAGTATGACTACAATTTCCTCAGCTTTAAGATTTGATTCTTTTAAAAATGCAAATATCCCTAGGACAATTGACACTTTAATCTATAGTATACACACCCCAGAGGGAATGACTTTGTAAGAATTGAATTTTAGAAGGAGTCTGCTTCAGCTTTCTCAGAGCCTTGGGCTGGGCAAAGAGTTGATTTAATAAATTGTTAAGTCCCACTCTAATTGTGAGAGACTGGGACATATGTTATTTCTTCCCATCATTTCTGAGTCTCCATAAGACATGTATGTAGCCTCATGGTAACTTCTCAAATAGACATAAAAAGATCCAGATAAAGGAAGAGTGACTTTTCTAGTACAGTGATAGTGACCTACTGATTCTTTATTCAAGCCATAATGAAAATCCAGATATCTAAATAAGAAACAAAATGTAAAAAAAAAAAAAAACCTGAAAAAACAACAACAATATTCCTCCTATATCAGACCCCTGTTTCTTCTAGGCCTGGATCTTGGTATTCATGGGTGCCAGAAAGATAAATTTAAGTAGTCTTAGTTTCCCTCTTTCAAACTCTCTTCATAAGGTAGGGAGAGTTGCTAAATCCCCTCAATACTTTTCAGTGAATCATTAAGATCTGTCCTCCAGAGATTTTTAAAAACCCTTTCAGAGTTTGTTTTTATTCTAGCTTGAGAACCTACCTGAGAGTTGAAATTTCTCATAGTCACTCCTGGAGAAGTGAGTGGAACACCACATTTTCTATATTTAATCCTTAGACTATGAACTCCAGGGATAAGAGGGAGATTTAGTAACCAGAATTTGAAGAAGAAAAGCACATAATCCATAGCTGAGTCCTGACACTAAAGAGATGATTCTATAGCCCGTGATAATACTCTCCTCTTTTTTCTCCTCCCCTGTTGCTAAATTAAGAGAATAGTAGCAGCTTGGGGCATGCATGCCAGTAAGTAACTATAGAGTGATCTGAGGGAGGGAGTGATAACCAGAAGAAACTGGAGAGAACCCAAGAAGGGGAAGAGGTGAGATCAGGTAGATAAGGACAAGTCAAAGTTTTGATGATTTTTTTCCATTCTTTGATTTGGGGTGATGCCACTCAATGATAGAGTAAGTAGTTTACTCATTCCTCACTCCCATCCCAAAACCTAAGAAGCTGAATAGCTCTGCTAATGATCTGGGGCAAAGTAGTTGTAGGGAGGGAGAGAAAGAAAGAGAATAGAAAGAAAGAAAAAAGGAAGGAAAAAGGAAAGGAGGGAAGAAAGGAGACAGGGAGTAAAGAAAAGGAAAGAAGGAAGGAGAAAAAAGAAGAAAAAAGAAAATAGAGAAAGTTAGCATCAGAGAAGCACAGAGAAAGAGACAGAGACAGAGACATAAAACCTTGGCCAGCTACCACCATGGAAAAGTTGATAAAGATAGGACTTGTGGCTGCCTCCATCTGAGGAATGTTCACACTTAGGACCTGTGATTTATAGTAGGGATCTTTGGGACTAATGGTTGTTCATTCAAGGGAGTCTGTTTTTTTCTTCCTCTTTTAATAAAACTTTTTTCCCCCTTGTCATAGTATGATCTGCATGGATGCAAGTAGGGCTCTGTTCTTAGTATCCTATGAGATAGGCACTGTGGAGATATTCACCAAGTTCTCTGGCTCAAGTATAAGAACCAAAGAAAATGAGAAAATCCCTCAGAATGCACCTGAACCCTTTGTGATCAATGGTATGTAACACAAGGTTTCTGTTGGAATTGTGTGTACTTCTTGGCATTGTCCAGCCTATCTAGCCTAACTAGAATGACTGGGACAGGGACTGCAGGGGGCGTTGCACAAAGATAGTGATGAGAAGTGGGTGGGAGGAAGCATCTTCTCTGCTTCATCTGTGGGGACCCTGCAGTATGATAAAAACCTCCCCTCCGTGCCATGGAATTCATTTCTCCAAAGTTCCACTCAGCGCACAGCCATTTGTTTCTGCATTGTTTTTATTAAACAAGAAAGGCGAGCTTTATTACTGCGCAAATGAAAGCAGCCGGTGAAGATAGATACTTCCCAGATTCTTATTAATCTCCAAGAGTTATGGGGCTGCCCAAGTCCCACAGAAATTAACATACTCCACAGATTTCTCTCAGAGAGTCACGGTGCCTGTGCTACCCGCCTGGCAGGATGAGGGGAGGTCAGAAATGACGTCTCTACCCCACCAGCAGGTCTGGTTTTGTTTATTAGTTATATGCACACACACACACACACACACACACACACACACACACACTTCTTATGGTTATCTGAATTACATATGTCCACATTGAAGCATTCCTATATGTGGGTAGACACATACTATGTCACAGGCTGATAAATCCATAGATTTTCACAATCAACCACAGATGTAACTCAAATTCACTCTGTACTTGTAAATACATACAAGTACAGATATGTATGCAGTGCCCATGTGTTGCTTGAAAATGTATATTTATAGATGTACAAACATTTGTACAACATGGTTGAATCTCTATTTGAGACATCATCTGAAAGTATAAAGTTTGGATCATTCAATTCCATATTCAGATAATTGAGTATTTATTATAAACATTTCTTAGATTTGTATAATGTTTTATCATGGTTATAACCATTTTTGCATTCACTATCTTACTTGCACCTCTTAATAGCTTTCTGAAGTAGGCAGCAAAAGTGTTAGTATATCCATTTCAAATGTGAGAAAACTGGAGTCTCCTACAGAGGTTAAATAACTTTACCAAGGTCACAGAACAAGTGGCAGAACTCAGGTTAGACCTCAACCCAGTTCTCTTTCCATAGCATCACAATGACTCTACTCTGTGGGTAGCCATCTCCTAGGTTCTGCTAGTATCTACCATATCAGATCTAATATGGAATCTAATGAACTTATATTTGAGTATTCCTGGGGAAAAAAGATTAACAGATACACAATCAACTTTTCTTAAGTAAGTTTAATCAATGTTAAATAGCCATCACATTAAGAAGACAAAAAAGTCTAGAAACCATGCTAATCAGCTAACACGTGATCTCATCCTCAAGAAAAGAGATTATGACAGTCATTGAAATGACATTTTAGAACAGAAACTTCTAAAAAAAAACTTATGCAGGAGAACTTTGCAGGATTATGAACAACATTGCCTCATAAAACAGTGAGAGAGGTAAATTTATAGAAAGCTTGACAAAAGGCCAAATTAAGTCATCCTGAGAGCACTTAAGAATAAAATTGAGTAGATGCAAAATAGACAGAAAATGGAGGGAAATCTTCAAGATTTTTACAACAAATTCTCTCCGTCAGTGGAACTACCCCATTTGAATTCTAATATTATAATCTCAGATGTGTTGCATGAAGAATTAGGAATGACACTAAAGAATACATAGATGGGAAGAGCAATTGGACAAAGGATACAGAAATAGGTACATTTTGAAGGTAAAACAATTCTGAGAACATTGCTGGATTCATTTCAAGACAACTGAAAAAGGGGAGGATATCAAAGGCTCAAAAGAACTATAAGCTTTGTATTATGGGAAAAGATGACCAATAAAGTGTCAAAAACACAAATGACCACTTTCCCATCTCAATGAAAGATTTATAAGAATAATCTATACACTTATTGACATCCTTGTTAAAGGCATGATAAGAGATCAGGGAACATTTCACAAATGATATTCTACAGATGAGCTATCTTTTTTTTTGCAGGACAATGAAGGTTAAGTGACTTGTCCAGGGTCACACAGCTAGTAAGTGTCAAGTGTCTGAGGCTGGATTTGAACTCAGTGATGCTCTATCTTTAATAGACATACAGTTGAATGAAAGGTCCAGAGAATATAAGATCACACTTTAACTATTGTTTGTTGAGTACAAAACAAAAAGCACTTGAGCAAAATATTACCTTAGAGGTTCTCCTACAGCAAGATGTCTCCAGTTCAAATACTGAAATCTTAGAAGAGTACTCCAAAGAATTATCATACATCTAGAGGAGTCCCCTGAACTAATGTGAGCAGTTCTCTAATGAATTTGATAGGGCAGCTAGGTGGTGCATTGGAGAGAGCACTGGTCCTGAAGTTGGGAGGACCTGAGTTCAGTTCAAATCTTACCTCAGACACTTAATAGCTATGTGACTCTGGCCAAGTCACTTAACCCCAATTGCCTTAAAATCTGGACCCATCTCTAGTCATTCTGATATATATCTTGCCACTGGACCCAGAGGGCTTTGAAGGAGAGAGTGAAGTTGGTGACCTTGCACAGCCCTCCCTCAATTAAATTCAATTTAGTACAAGTCATGACATCACCCATGGTCCTCTTCCAGAATGAAGAACAAACAACAACAATGAACTTGATGAAATGACATGATATGGACCTTTATCTCAAGGGCTCCTCCCATGCAGGTGGGCATGTACACTAACACCTTGCTGAAAGGACAAAAGGAGTTCATCTGATTCATTTCCAGTGACTGAAGTTACCTCTAGGGTGATTAACAGACAGTTGATGAAAAGTGTTGGTTTACAAAAGTAAGCTACTCACACTATTTTTTCCTCTCTCTCTCAAGCTTCTAGATAAGAGTAGAACTTCATTTGGGAAGGGGAATAAAGGAAAGGGATTTTTTTCTCTTTCTTTCTAAGCTCTCCAAGAGCAGTTATTAGCAAAGTATATATCATATGTACATATGGGGACATTAAATGTATGCTCTATATATATATGATGGGGAATTTAATAGATATTATGTAGGTGTAACCATTATGTAATATAAGGACTATATGTATAGGGCGTGTGAAAAAACTTCCAATAGTCAAAACAAATTAATACTGGGATAGCATACAAATTGAAAACAAAAAACACTTGTTTATTTTTCTCTTTTGCAGGAAGTAGTTTAAGTTAGAATATCAGCTTTGGGTGTCGATGGTGAGGTTCTGGCCTTCTTCTTGAATTGCACTACGAAGGGGTTTACCTTCATTGTTGGCTTACAAGGCCAATATTTTTGTTAAATTACTTGGACGCCTTCTTTTAGGTTTTAGTAAATAATTTTCAAATAAACCTTCTAGGGGTATGAGGATGAGAATTAGGAGGAAGTATAGGATAGATGCCAGCTGGCCAATAATAATGTAGGGCTGTTCGACTGGTTGACCTCCAATTCAGGTAAGGGTAGATAAGTTAGCGGTTAGAAGTCAGAAGAGAGCCTGAGAGATTGGTCGGAATATCAGGCTACATTGTTTAGATGTATGAAGAAGGGGGATTATGAGTAGTACTAGGATAGATGCAAGTAGGGCCAGAATACCTCTTAGTTTATTAGGGATGGGCCGTAGGATTGTGTAGGCAAAGAGGAAATATCATTCTGGCTTAATGTGAGGGGGTGTGTTGAGGGGGTTAGCAGGAGAAAAGTTGTCTGGATCTCCTAGTAGTTCTGGGGAGAATAGGGCTAAGAGTAAAAGGACAAGAAGTATTAGGATAAATCCTAGGGTGTCTTTGATTGAATAGTAGGGGTGAAATGGGATTTTATCTGAGTCTGGGTTTACTCCTGAGGGGTTGTTTGAGCCAGTTTCGTGAAGGAATAGGAGGTGTACAACAGTTAGTGCTATAATAATGAATGGTAAGATGAAATGGAAGGCAAAGAACCGTGTTAGAGTTGCTTTATCAACTGAGAATCTTCCTCAGATTCATTCTACGAGAGTAGTTCCGATGTATGGAACAGCAGAGAGGAGATTGGTAATGACTGTGGCTCCTCAGAAAGATATTTGTCCTCATGGGAGGATATATCCTACGAAGGCAGTAGCTATAACGGTTAACAGGAGAATAACGCCAATATTTCATGTTTCTTTAAATAAAAATGAGCCATAATAGATACCTCGTCCTACGTGGAGAAATAGGCATATGAAGAATATTGAAGTCCCATTAGCATGAAGTTTTCGGATTAGTCAGCCATAGTTTACATCTTGACAGATATGGGCCACTGATGAGAAGGCAGTTAAGGTGTCTGAGGTGTAGTGTATAGCTAAGAATAGACCTGTTAGGTTTTGGATTACAAGGCAGGTGCCTAGTAATGAGCAAAAATTTCACCAGGCAGAGATGTTGGAGGGTGCTGGTAGGTCAATAAAGGAGTCATTAATAATTTTTATTAGGGGATGAGTTTTACCTAGGTGGGCCATTAGTTTTTGTAGTTGAAGAACAACGGTGGTTTTCATGCCATAGGTATATATACATACATACATGGTTTACTGTATATGTTTTCCCTAGTGTCCTGAGGTTGCTGATTCTCGAGGTACTTTTTCCTTCGAGTTTCCATTTCCTGTTCTGAACACAGATCATGAAATAAAGTTTTTGAGGTGGAATTTTCCCTGTTCAGTCAGTTGCAGAATTGATAGGTTTCCTGCAGATGTACATGGCAAAGTTAGACATGTACTTATATGTGATATGGAGGGAAGAGAGCCTGAAAATGAACTTTTCCTGCCTTGGACGTTATGTAACAATGAATCACTGAATTCAAGCATTGCTAAGTTTCACAATGTGGATGCTAGTCTTTTTAGAGGAAAATGTTCTTTATTACTGAACTTCTTAGAGAAGAAAAGGAATTGCCAACAGAAGATTGCCCAGAAGTGGTAGGACAAAAGTCACACTACAGGTTACCAGGAAACTTGGACTCTGACCTTTCCATTGCTGGGAGTTTCCTAGGCAATGAAGATATGAAGTGAAGAGAAGTATCTGGTCAGCACCCCTCAAAGAGACCATAGCATCCAGAGGGAATCTAATAAGATGATTGCTTAATGTATTTCTATATTTGTTCATGGGTTCTTCTTAGTCTTTTTCATCTTACATATTTTCTGGGTGGGCTAAATAAAGGCTTTCCCCAAAGTGATAGATATTTAGTTCTTCTATGTAGTTGAGGACCCTGTTTCCCATATTTGGGAAAATCTAGACAGGAACTGTACTATGGGTACATTAGGAATTTTCCTGAAGAACTTCAGGTGTGGGCAACAAGACAAAGAAAGAGAAATTTACCCTTTAGACTATGATTACAGATTAACAACAAGGAAACCTTTGTTCAATGGTCCTCTGATTATTAAGATCAAATGTGACATAAAACATAGAAGTGTTTGCCCCTGATATGGGGAATATACATCACAGAGTCCAAACAGAAGTGGGATTCACTATCACTGGTGGCCCTCCAGATTCTTTACTATACATGTGACACTTTTGTAATTGCATTAAACTGTAGAGCATTGTATAGGTTCCTAAATAAGATTTATAATCAGTCAGAAGAATTTGTACTCTCTACAAAAGAAAAACCAAATGGATGAAAAATGTTCATTCTCCAAAGTATACAACTTATATGAACAACTCATGTAGCTTCTCTTTCTCTGTCTCTACATATGTACATACACACACACACTTATTAAGCTGAATCATTTTAGACAGATGATGTAGATGAACAATGAAGTGGCCCCAAAACTGAATATGAAGAGAGTGGACTGGATAGCATTTGGGAAATTGTCAAGTTTTGCTTTTCTTGATTCCAAACTTATCAATCAAACAAAGATATATATTTTTTAGTGTACATAATCTTCTGGTGATGCCATATGGCTGAGAGTTAGTCATGAAATACACAAACTTTAAAGAATTACAGTTGCACTACTCTGAGATACCACCCCATTCCTATCAGATTGACTAGCATGACAGAAAAGGAAAATGACAAATGCTGGTGGATATGTGGGAAAACTGGGACAGTATACTGTTGGTGAAGTTGTAAATTGGTCTGACTATTCTGGAGAACTATTTGTAATTATGCCCACAGGACTATAAAACTGTGTATACTCTTTGAACCAGAAATAGCACTACAAGGTCTATATCCCAAAGAGATAAAAGAAAAGGGAAAAAGACCTATTTGTACAAAAATATTTGCAGCAGCTCTTTTTGTGGTGGCAAAGAATTGGAAATTGAAGGGATGCCCATCAACTGGGGCATGGCTGAACAAGTTGTGATATATGGTTATGATGGAATACTAGTGTGCTCTAAGGAATGACGAGCAGGATGTCTTCAGAAAACCTGAAAAGCCTTATATGAACTAATGCAAAGTAAGGGGAGCAGAATGAAAAGTGAGGAGAACATTTCATATAGTAGTAGCAGTATCATAATCAACTGTGAAAGACTTAACAACTTTGATCAAGACAACAATCCAAGACAGTTCCAAAGGACCTATGCTTTAAAATGTTATCCTGCTTCAGAGAGAGAACTGAAAAACGAAGAAATGATAAGTGCAGATTAAATCAGACCTGTTTAAATGTTATTTTTCTTGTTTATTTTGTGTGTGCATACTTTTTTGGGCAATATGGCTAATATGGAAATAAGTTTTGCATGTATATGTATATGTATAATCTGTATCATATAGCTTGCCTTCTTAGGATGGGGAGGCATGGAAGGGAGACAATTTGGAACTCAACATTTTAAAAACAAATGTAAATTAAATACACAAATATACATATATGCATATGTAGTTTGGAAATATTTAATGGAATACATAAAATACATTTTAAAAAATTAAAGTTGCAGCTCAATCACAGGTCAGTATAGATGTGCAAGGTGAGTATGAATAGATTGCAACATAATGTTAATAAAGAATGGCACAGAAGAAGTCACATGAAGGATATCATGAGATATAGACATGAGTGGAAATGTGCTTATTTTTTAGTGAAAGCATGAGATAACTGATGGACTCCATTTGTATAAATACAATATCAAGAAAGTCAGGGGGGCAGTTAGGTGGCACAGTGGATAAGGCACTGGCCATGGATTCAGGAGAACCTGAGTTCAAATCCAGTCTCAGACACTTGACCCTGGGTAAGTCACTTAACCCTCATTTCCCCTCAATAAAAAAGGGGAAAAAAAAAGAAAATCAGAGAAATGCTCCCAGTACATTGGGTAAACCCCTTTATGGAGGATTTCTGGGAATCATCCAGAGTGTGTAAACATGAATGCACTGTGATCTTTACCATTAGAGAATAACAGTGCAAATGAGATCACAAATCCATGAAGGCATCAAAGTATGGGTTTCTGTGTACATTTTTCATCCCTTGTTAGACTGTAGACTTCAGAAAGGTAGGACTGAGATCATACCTTATTTAAATCTTGTTTATTTCCCAGCACTTTTACACAGTAATTTTTATAAAGAATCTTTACACAGTAAGTTCTTGATCAGTATTTCTTGTATTGAACCTCGTTTGTCACACACTGAAGTAACCACTACTGTTACCATCATGCAACCTAGCCTTCAAAGGTATCCTTGTACATTCAGAATGGACCAATCCCTTCTGTACTTAGTCAAGTTGCGATCCAGTTTAGTGTTTTAGAAACAGAAGCTTTTCTGAGTAATTCAAAGAGAAGCAAAATAAAATGGTAGACAAAAGCATAGAACTAAGGTGTTTATATAGCACAGATCTTGTCCAAAGTTAACTACTGTCTAGCCACTCCTTTGCCAATATAGTTTAAGAAAACCACATTCTGTCCTATTCCTATTCTTCGCTAAAATCCTGAGTAAAGAACATTTGCTGATGAGGACTTCTCTATCTTGCCCTAAGGATTTCTTTCCATCTGTATCCTGAACTGCCCTTGTATACACCTCATAGTACCATGTAAAGAGTTTTGGTTTTGGAATCAGAGAAGATATAGCCAGTTCCCACCTTTGCTACTACCTAAATGACCTTGGACAAATTATTTGACTTTCCTGGGTTTAGTTTTCTCATTTTAAAAAATGATGGGCTGGTAAAAGACCAAAATCTTTTCTAACTCAAGATCTATTATCTTATAGTCTTGTAGCCTGTTTCTAGAGGCCTTAATGGCTTTTATTATTCATTAGGCCAAAATCTCTTTCACTCCTTGTCTCTGTTTCTCTATGTGTTTCTGTCTGTCTCTCTTTCTGACTTTCATTCTCAACATAGGAATCTCTCCATTTATAAGAATCACCATGTGGTTCTATGAATATTCTCCTTACCATAAAGTATCTCTCTCCCTATAAGTGTACCAGCATTATTTATTTCTCCAAGTTAAGCCATTAATACCAATTAAAATGCTAACTGGCAAGGCTGGAAAAAAAATAAAATTAATTCACTCACATTGATAATAGTATAATGTGTTACTCTTCCTAAGGGAATTTGCACAAAGTTTGCAGAGAGAGATGTAGAACATCCAGAATTGTCTTGGGTAGTCAAGGAGCCATGTATGGGTTCCTTGAGTAGTAGGAAGTGAGAATACCCTCTCCAAAAAAAAAGGAAAGAGAATGTACCCCAAAGTTCATATTCTCCACCATTCCATTTCAGTCCCCCAGGAAATCCTGATGCTAAGAACATTTTAAAATTCTTTTGAGCCATCCTTATTTGAGAGCCCAATGTCCTCAGCCTGTTTGCCTCAGAAGGACAGGTCAGTAGTGACATTTACATATGCAGCCTGACATTTTGTTCTTCAATGATTCAACAACTTTTTCATTTAGTTTTATTTATTGCTATTTTTCCTTCTGTGCATTGAGATCTGTGAGCTTGGGAAGTCCAGCCAAACACATTCAGGATTTTCTCTTTCTCAGCTTTGGATGTTTTCCCAGGAGCCTTTGTTATCCTGTTCCTCTGCCTCAAACTTGATAATTGTCACCCATGGACAGAATGACTCAGCAAGTACTTCTCACAAATATCCTCTGTCTGGACACCCTCTCCAAGAATGATGAAGAAACATTTAAATGTATGTCCTTTTTAAATATAGGCCTCGAGCAATAGAGGAATGAGTAGAGGATGGGACAATTTCTCTCATGGAAAAGGATGAGAAGAATTGGGATTGTTTCATCAAGAGAAGAAAAGGTTGAAGGAAGACTGATTTGGGAAAGTTGGGTTCTAATCATAGCTTTATCATATTTTGCTTGCATAATTGGGCAAATTGCTCAACCTTCCTGTGTCTCAGTTTACTTTGTGGACTAAATGATCTTCTAGGACCCTTTAGCTCCATGTGCCTGAATCAGTTTGGAGATTATGCAGCCTTTTTTTGTCATTCATCCAAGTCTTTTATTCTCCTTACTCTAGTGAAGATTTCCCCACATATAACTGATCTTTCTTGTTTTTTGGACAACAGAACCACTGAAAATGCTACTGAAGTTCATCTTGGCTTAGCTAAGGAGAATATTCATAGTAGAAAGAGTGACATACTTAAGAAAGAGACTTGACCTGTGAAACATTAATCTCTACTTTCATCAGGCTCATAAATATAATGAGGAAGTAGGCCCTTTGAAGACAAAGCCTCTGCTCCCTTTTTCTCATTAAGAGTTTGCACTAATGAAGCACTTCCTCATTACAGGGCATTTCCATGGGCATTACCTTATACGGGTGTACAACAACCTTGTAAAGGAGGTGAAACAAGTATCATTATTCTCTCCATTTTACAAATGAGGGAACAGAGACATGAAGAGTCTGACTGACTTGTCCAGGGTTACAAAGCTGCAAGTGTTGGAGGCAGTATTCAAACCGAGTCCTTCTGGTTCCAAGACCAGCACTTCATTTCTCAACGGCCCTGTTTCTCTTGGCATCTGTACAGTAATTAAATGTACTCTGTATATGGTTTTTCAACAAATAATATTTCTTATTTTTTATTTATTTTCTTTTGCAGGGCAATGAGGGTTAAGTGACTTGCCCAAGATCATACCGCTAGTAAGTGTCAAGTGTCTGAGGAGGGATTTGAACTCAGGTCCTCCTGAATCCAGGGCCAGTGCTTTATCCACTGCACCACCTGGCTGCCCCAATGAATATTTCTTGATTGTTGTTCCAAGATCCAAGATACAGAAGACATGGTAATGAATTCTAAAGAACTTTGGGTCCATTTGGAGATGCTCTCATGGAAAAGGACCAAGAGCATGAAAGCCAAGAGCAATAGTATCCCTTGTATCTAATACAGTGCAACCTTGATCACTTCAACACTAGACTTCTCTTTCTGAAGTATCCCTATGGAACTATTTTGGTTGAGGCTGGTGTTACTCAAGAGCAGGAACATACAAATGGGTTCATCTGCCATATTTTATCCAGTTTCAGATATTGTATTCATTTTCAATAACCAAAGACATATTTTATTTTATATTTTGGTTTTGAATAGAATTTTATTTTCCAAAATACATGTAAAAACAAATTTTAACATCAATTTTTAAAACCTTCGTGTTCCAACTTCTCTTCCTCCTTCCCTTCCCACCCCCTACCCACAAGAACTCAAAGAATTCAAAACAAGTTATATATAAGTAGTCATGGAAAACCTTCCCACATTAGCTAGGTTGTGAGAGAAAACAGTAAAAAACCCAAAACTTCAGATTAAGGAATTGTCAAAGAGGAAAAAAAAATTTAAAAATGTGTTTCTATCTGTTTTCAGATACTATCAGTTCATTCTCTGTACATCGGTTGCAATTTTCATAAGTCCTTAAGGGTTATATTGGATCATTGCCTTGCTGAAAATAACCACATGATTTCCAGCAGATCATCTTATATTGTTGCTGTTATTTTGTATACAGTACATTTCACTCTGCTTCAGTTCATGTAGGTCTTTCTAGGTCTCTCTGATAGTATCCTGTTCATCATAATCTGTATATGGTACCTTTAACTTGACAAAGAATTTTCTTCATAATAGCCCAATAAAGTAGGTGCCATATGTGTTGCCATTATAATCAATCATCATAACTATTTCCCTACATCCTATTCCCTTCCAATGATATTTATTCTATTTTATATCTTCTTTTAACCTATTCCTTCTCAAAAGTGTTTTACTTCTGACTGTCCCCTCCCTTGCTCTGCCCTCCCTTCTTTCCCTCTTCTGTCATTATCCTCTTTCCCTCCTACTTTCCAGTAGGGTTAAATAGATTACTCCTCCCAATTGGGTGTGAATGTTATTCCTTCCTTGAGCCCACTCTTATAAGATTAAGGTCAAAGACATATTTTAAAGAAAAATCCTTTTCCTGAAAGATGACTGGCAGGGTGGAAAGGATGCTGAATCTGGGACCAGGGGGCCTGAAGATATGGAGAGATATGAATTAGCCATAGATGGCAGATTCTGAGTCAGTTGGATGGCCAGATTCAAAAAATTAAGGGTCAATGTCAGTGTGGTAAGAAATTTCTGGTAGACTATTCCAGGGATCTGTGCTTTGTGATACTATTTAATGTTTTTAGTCAATGACTTAGATAAATACAAAGAAGTTATAATTAAATTTCTAGATGACAGAAAGCTGAAAGAGCTAGCAAATACAGAAGATGAGAGAGTCAAGATGCTAAGGGATCTTTCCTCGCTAGGACTTTGAGATGAACTTAATAAAGTGAAATCTAATAGGGATGCTATAAAAATCTTACACTTGGGTACAAAAATATCAACATCATAAATATAAATAGGAGCAGGCTTTGGTAGACAACTGTTATTCTAGAAAAAAGATCTGGAAGTCTTAATGTACTGCAAGCTCAGTATGAGTTGGCAGTATGATGTAGCAACTAAAAAGGACTTATTAGGGGGGCATATCTTCCAGAAAGGGAGAGGAGATGATCTTACTGTATTCTGCTTTTGTCAAGACTCAACCATGAGTTCTATTTTGGGTACCATGGTTTAAAAAGGATATTGATAAGATGGAAGGTATCCAGAAAAAGACAACTAGCATAGTGAAGGGCCATGAGTTTATGTCATCTGAGAATGAGCTGAAGGAAATGCCTAGTCTGCAGAATAGTAGACTTAGGGGGTAGAGGGTGGAAAGACATGATAGTGGTCTTCAAGTATTTGAAAGACTATCATACATAGAGGGACTTGTCCCATTTGACTAGAAGGCAGAACCAGGAGCAATGGATGAAATGGAAAAGAGACACATTTAGGTTTATGTTGGGGAAAAAAAAACCTTCTAATAATTAGAGCTTTCCAAAGTGGAATGGGATGTCTGGAGAGGTGCTGGACTTCTCCTTGGTGGCCCTGAAGCACAGACTAGAACAGTTACCTGTCAGTTATGTTACAGTAGCAAGTTTTTTTTTTTTTTTTTTGCAGGGCAATGAGGTGACTTGTCCAAGGTCACACAGCCAGTAATTATTAAGTGTCTGAGGCCAGATTTGAACATAGGTCCTCCTGAATCCAAGGCCAGTGCTCTATCCACTTTGCCACCTAGCTACCCCCAAGTTCTTTATTTTTATGGGTTGGACTAAACAGCTGCTAAAGTCTTATCTTCCTCCCCATTCTGTAATGGTGTGACTTGGATTCCCAGTTCTGCCATTTCGCAGCTGTGTGGTATTGCTGTTTGTGATACAGCAAATTATTAAGCCCATCTATAAAAATCAAAATATTGGTCTAGATCAGTGATTCTGAAACAATTTTTAACTCTACAAACTCGCTTTTATTGGACCTTACACTACATTAGTTGTATCATTTGTAACCAGTGAGTGACAAAATACAACTATGATTCATTAATAAATTATATGAATTTTCATTTTATTAATTAGAGGCAGCTGGGTGGCAAAATAGATAGAGCCCTGAACCAGGAGTCAGGAAGATGAGTTCAAATCCATTCATAGATACTTAATAGTTGTATGACCCTGAGCAAGTCACTTAACCTCTGTCTACCTCAGTTTCCTCATCTGTAAAATGGGGATAATCATCACATCCCCACAGCCAATACCCCTAGAGTGAAGAAAGCACAGAGTTGTGGAACTCCCATGCCCAGAAATAGTCTTTCAAGTTACTTTTTTCCTGAGAATCCTTGTGAGGATCAATGAGATTATATGTCTAAAGTGCTTAGCATAGTGCCTGGCACATGGTAGTTATTTAATAAATGGTTGCTTCTTTCTTTAATCACAATAGAATCTATATATATTTGAAAAAGTAATAATACATATATTGGAGAGACATTATTCAGTCTATAGAGGGTATGTTTGCTCATTTATTAAACTAAGTCACACGATATTTTGTAAGAGCTAAATGAAGATCAAAATATCACAGTTTTGAATGTCTAGGCACTCCCATATCCTTTTTAACAACTTCCCAGTTCACAAGTTATGAATTACTGCACTAGAAGCCTCTGAGTTGTTATAAAGTAAGAGAATAATAGAGAATAATACAGCATAAAGCACTCAGACCTCAGAAAAGTGAAGTGACTTGTCCAGGATCATACAATATGTAAATAATAGAGATAGGAATTGAACTCAGGACTTTCCTGCTCCCTCCCATTTAGCTCCAGCATTAGAGGTTTTTATCCCTACTACTACTGCTAGCTAGATTTATGACCACTGGTGAATCACTTCCATTATCTAAAACTCATTCTCCTCATCTGTAAAATAAAGGGTTGAATTAAATGGACTTTCAAAGCCTTTTCTGATATGAAAACTCCAAACAGTTTTCTTCATTCCAGGGGTGTTGGCTACTGGGATGTGATCTCCCTTTTGAAATTTCAGAAGACCCTGGGACAATATTAAAACAACAACAACAACAACAACAACACACACCTCACAAGGCCCAATGACACCACTAAATCAGGAATGGGCCAAGAGAAAAATGGAGAGATAGGGGCCAGTTATTTAGTTTGTCTACAGATCAGAGGCATAATAAACTTTCTCACTTTTAACATCTATTGAAATGATGACTATAAACAATGTGCAATTCTAAAAACTAATTAAACAGCCAACTTAAATCACAAAAAAAGCAAATTGAATTTTAAGTAACATTTATTTGTGCAGAAGGTGGGGGTGGGGCAGGCAAGGGACACTTGTTTTCCAGGAGAGGAGCCCAATCAGATTTTGTCAGTTCTGGAATTCTAACCAAGCTGAGATTTGCTTCCTTTGCTTCTTAACACTTCCCTCTTCGTTGTGGTAGCATCAGGAGCAACCGCAGCACTATGTTCTAGAGAGTTGGGTCCTTCTGAATAAGACCTATGCACATAGGAGGAACTCAGTGATTGAACCAGTATCCTTTCTCACCTTTTTCCACCTGACTAAAATGAACTCATACTTTTTATTTATCCATCCTTTTGTGGTCAATCAAAATCCTTCATCCTCCACAAAGGCATCTCTAAATTTGCTAGCTTATGGCAATCTCTCCCAGGCTTGACTTTTCTACCACCACTCATAGCAGAGCCTTGGGATACCACTGCATTGCTGTTTGACAGTTTCCTACATGTTAATATTTTCTCTAAAACGAAACTGCAAGTTCCTTCTGGACAAGCGCTTTGATTTACTTCTTTCTTTCCCCCACGGGGCCTTGAATAGGGTTATACTCATAGTAGGTATAGTTGATACTTCTTATTTGTCATTTCTATCTCCAAAACATCTTTCACATCTATTCAATTCTCACTACCCACAAAGTCAGCACCTTAGTTGGGCCCTCATTGACTCATGTCTGTACTAACCCAAGGTCCTTCTAACTGGCCTCCCTGCATCAAGTCTCTGCTCATCCCAATCCCTCCTTTATACAGTTGCTAAAGAGGATATTTCTTCAATGCAGGTTTAATCTTGTCACTTCTATTCAGTGAAGTCTACTGGCTCTCTATTAACTACAGGATCAAATAGACAGACATCTTTCCAGCCTCGTTTTCATTATCCCCCTTCTCTGTGCTCTGTGGTTCTGACAAACTGAATTTCTCTCTTTTCTCTTACACTCTCCATCTTCTTTCTCTTTACTTGTGCACTAAGCATCTCCTATTCCTGGCATGCAATCTTCTTACACCACCACCTCAAATATTCCCTACTGTATTTGAAGATGCAGCTTAAACATTACCTTCTACATTGAGACTTTCCTGACCTCCCATACCCCCCTTCTTTGCTCCTTTTTATTTAACTGCCTTTTCTTTCCTTTGCATTTATTCTGCATATACTTTATACACACATATATATATGTGTGTGTGTATTTATGTATATGTGTGTATGTATGTATATATTGTTTCCTGGAGAAAAAGTAAGCTTGCTGAAAGTAAGAACTATCTTGTTTTTGTTGTTGTTGATTTGGTCTTTGTGTCTACAGAGCCTACCACAGTGCCTATCATGTAGTAATTAACAATCACAATTAATAATTGCTTAGTGATTGAATGATGAATTTTAGGCTTATGAGGATCAGTGGTCATCTAGTGGAACGTAGTCTGGACTTTGAGCCTAGAAACCTGGTTTTGAATCCTGGCTCTAACATTTCTTATGCAAATACCTTAATTTCTACTTGTGCTACTTAGTAAAGCTGGGGAAAATATCAAAACTCTGCTGACAGGGTCCTCTATAAATTGATGTCACACAATCTCAATTGGGCCCTCATTGCAACAAGGTGATTCTTTTACACTTCCCTAATTTTCCAAAACTTTTTATCTTTCCTCAAAACTTCCATAGCTCTCCCTTCTTGTTCCACTCCCCTTCAATCATCATCATCTGAAAACCTTGCTCCATGTCTTACTGAAAACATTGAGGCCATTTGCCAAAAATTTTCCCTCCTCTCTCTTCCTCATCTCACATTACCCATGTGCCTTCTCCTTTGCCCCATGTCAGATGAAGAGGAAACCCAATCCTTGCCAAGGCAAACCTCTATAGATGCACAAATGATTCTATTCTATCTTGTCCTCCAGCAAATTACCCCCTCTATCATTTCCTAATCTCACTTATCTTTAATTTCTTATTGTCTACAGGTTACTTGCTTACTACCTGCAAGCATATCCATGTCTTTTTTATCCTCAAAAAACCAAACAAACAAAAAGACCCCAAACAACACAACCCTTACTTGATCCATCCATCCTTGTTCCCTATAATCCCATATTTCTGCTCCCTTCTGTGACTAAACTCTTTGAGAATGCTGCTTCAATAGATGCCTCCAGTTTCTTTTCCCTCACCCTCTTCTTAACTCTCTACTCTCTGGTTTCCAATCTCATCATTCAACTGAAATAACTCTCTCAAAAGTTATCAGTGATTTCATAACTGCTCAATCTAATGTTTTTTTTTTTCTCAGTCCTCATCTGTCTTGACTTCTCTGCAGCCACTTACCCTGTTTATCACCCTCTTTTCTTGATATTCCCTTCCCTCTGGGTTTTCAGAAATCTGCTCTCACTTTATTCTCTTCCTGCTCCTTCTCATCTCTTTGCTGCATTTCCATCCAGATGATGCCTATAAAATGTGATGAACCTAGAAGGCTCTGTTGTGGACCCTCTTCCTTCTATATATCATTTGGGTTGGTGATCTTATCAGCTCCCATGGACTCAATTATCTTCTCTATGCAAAGGAGTCTCACATCTATTTATCCAACCCTAACCTCTCTCATGACCTCCAATCTCCCATCTATTGTTAGCCATCTCAGACTGGAAGTTTCATAGGCACCTAAAACTTAAGCTGTTACTTATCTTCCCATAAGACCCTCCCATCTTCCTAACTTCCCTAATACCTCAGGAGTGCCATCGTAGTTACAGCCAATCAGACTCTTAACCAAGATCTCATCCTCAACTCCTCATTTTCTTTCAATGCCCCTTTCCTATCAGTTACCAAGTATTGTAGATTTTACCTTTGCAACATCTCTGATGTACGTACATCTCTCTTCTCTGACACTGCCACCAACCCGGTACAGGATTCATCACCTCATCCCTGGATTTTTGCAGTAGCCTTCTGATTGGTCCTCCTGCCATAAGTGTCTCTGGACTCCAGTCTAGCCTCCATTCAGCTATCAAAGTGATCTTCCTAAAGCATAGATTTAGACTGTTATTCTTCTATTCAACAAATTGCAGTTTCTCCCAGTTCCTCCAAGATCCAATATAAAATCCTCTTCTTGGATTTTAAAAACTTTCATAATTTTCCTCCTTTCTATCTTTCCAGTCTTACACCTCACTCCTCTCTATTTATTCCTGCAATCCAAGAAAATGGAACTCCTTGCTGTTCCTCACACAAGGCACTTCTTTCTGCCATGCCTGGATTTCTCTCCCTCCTTGTCTCCACCTCTTGTCATCTCTGGCTTCCTTCAAGGCTTAGCTAAAATCTCATCTTTTCCAAGCCTTTTTCAGTTTTCTTTAGATTATCTCCAATTTATCCTGCATCAATTTTGTTTGCACCTAGATATTTGCATATTGTTACCACTAGAGGGTGGGCTCCTTCAGGGCAGGAACTGTTTTTGTCTTTCTTTGTGTCCCCAGTGTTCAGCACAGTGCCTGGTACATGAATACTTAGTAAATTGATGACTTGATTGGATTTAGGAATATATCATTAAATTTGTCTGAGGGAGCAGCTAGGTGGCACAGTGGATAAAGCACCAGCCCTGGATTCAGGAGGAGCTGAGTTCAAATCTGGTCCCAGACACTTAACACTTACAAGCTGTGTGACCCTGGGCAAGTCACTTAACCCTCACTGCCCCGTTTAAAAAAAAAAAGGAAAAAAATAAATTTGAATATCAGTTTCCGCATTTGTAAAATGGGTTTAATAATAGTTAAATTCCCTAACTCAGAGTGTTTCTGTGAGGAACTTGATTTGGGAAACATTAAGCACGGTAGAATGGTGAATTATAATCAAAACATATTCATGCAACACTAAATTTTGAGTAGAGTTTTGAATAGACTTTGTCAGGTTCTGAGCATAGTGGACTTTGCCAAACCAGGCTGGATTGTCTGGACACCTACAATCTAGCCCTTGAATATATTAGTCGCTCAAAAATATTTTTGAGTGATTGAGGTAGACAAGAAAAGAGATATGTAAAATATGTGCATATGGCAGCATTTAAAAAAAATTAATTCAACCCCACATCTATATATATATGTGTGTGTATATGTATGTATGTGTACATTTATGTAAATGTATATGTATATATTCAGATGTTTTAACACTTATAATGACAATAGCACTTTGAAGGGTTTCTAAGAACTTTCCCATGCATTATATATCATTGGATTCTCACACTTATCCTGTGAAGTAGGTTAGGCAGATATAGAGAAGATAACTGATTTTTGACAAGGTCACACATTTAGTTCCTGGAAGAACTCAGACTAAATTGAGGTCTCTTGATTCCTGACCTAGACCTCTTTCTATATCACCATACTCTTATTGAAAGCATCTGGAAGATTGGTGAGCTTCTGTGCATTCCTTTATATGCCACATTGGTAGTCTGTGAAACTGTGCTTGAAGGAGAAGAAGAATCAAATATGTAAGTGTCATACTGAATATCCTGGCCCCCATTGTCTGAAGGTTAAATATGTTACATTTCACCCCTCCCCCATGGTTCTCTGGAACTTTTAATGGGGGAGGTGGGTTGGGATGTTTCAGCATTCTTCCAATGGCTACAGCTCCCACTAATAATGTTTTCTCAATTTTAGGGTGTTGTTCCTACCACACCACATCATTTAACTACTAATAGTTGAATTGATTTTTACAAATGATTATCTACTTCGAAAGATATAATCACAAATATACAGATTTGTTCCTAATACATAGGAGGATTAATTCCCACCCCAAGCCCTTATATCACCCCAATCTTTGTGGAAGGGAATGGGATGAGGTTCATAGCTTTGCTAAGTTCCTATATATCAGAGTGCCAGTTCTATGACCCACATCAGCCCCTCTCTGCCCCCACACAGGGATTGAGTCCCAGCCACCTTGAGCTCTTGGGCTTCCTCTACCAGACTCTCTACAACACCTCACCTGGAGTCTTAGATTCAAGGTGACCATAGCTCAACTCCTAGATGTTATAGGGATTCCATTACCTGTACTTGGAATTTGAGGGCAAAGCAAAAATAACAGAACAGCAACATCCCCAGGCCCATTTCTCAGAGCTACAGGGTATGAGGAGAAAAGTGAAAGGACTGTATTTTTGTCAACTTTTAGGTTCAGTTCAGTCTGTTCACATGTGGGTGAACTGTGTGTCATCTTCATCCTCTGGACATAGTAGGAAAGAGCATGCAGGAAAAGAGAGATGGTTGAGTTCTAAAGGCACAGCCTATTCTGGTTACACAATCCATCAAAGGAGGCTACACATGTGGTAGAAAAACAAAGGATGCACAGTGCTTCCATGTTAGGGAAATCTATGATGCCCAGGACAAACCCATTACATAACTGGCATTTGAATGTTTCTTTCCAACAATATGGAAAAAGGTTAACATCCATACATCAACCATGGCTGAAAATGCGTGCAAATTCTGCATTTTAAACTTATCACTTTTTTGTTGAGATGGGCAACATGCTTTATTATCAGTCTTCTAGAGACATGGTTAGTCATTGCTTAGATTAGAGCACTTAAGTTGTGCTAAGTTGTTTATATTTAGACTGTTGTAGTCATTATATCAATATTTCACCTAGTTCTGTTCCACTCCATCAGCTCCGCATCAATTTATATAATTCTTCTCAGGTGTCTCTGACTCTATCCCTTTCATTTTTCCCTATGGTATGATAGCATTTCATTATATTTGTACCCCATGATTTATTGAACCTTTCCCAATTGATGAGAACTCTTAGTTTTCATTTCTTTGATATTATGAAAAGTGTTTTGGCCCTTTCTCTTTGTCTTCAATCTCTTTAAGGAATATGAATGACTAGTAGTTGTACTACTTTGTCAAAGGGTATGCACAGTTTGGTCACCTTGAGGGTATAATTCCAAAATGTTTTCTAGCATTGTTGGACCAATTCACAGCTCAAAAGGGAAAAAAAAATTAAAGGTATTGCAGTTGTCACCTAGCTGCCTCCTTTAAAGCTATTAGCACATTATAATACCATTCTTGGGTCAGTTAGATGGTGCAGTGGATAGAGTCCTGGACTTGGGGTCAGGAAGACCTGAATTCAAATTCAGTCTCAGACAATTACTAGCTGTGTGATCCTGAAAAAGTCACTTAACCATGAATAAAATGAGGTAAAGAAGGAAATGGTAAACCATTCTAGCATCTTTGCCAAGAAAACCCCAAATGGAGTCACAAAGAGTTGGTCACTCCTGAAATGATTGAAAAACAATTTTAAAAATACTATTCTTCATCTTTAGTTTCAGAACTCTAAAATGAATCACAATAAGATTTAGAAATTATTCTAACAAAAACTTGTAATATATATATACATTCATATGTGTATAAGTGCTTATGCATATATAAACACATTTACACATATCCATATAATACATATATGTACACTACTGTGTATGTATGTTGACATACATGTGTATTCATGGATTCTGTATATATGTGACACATATGTGATGTGTATTTGGTGTGTGTATATGCATTATGTATGTGTATATGACTAGATTACCCTATTTCTCCCAGACTCCCAGTCCCAGAAATTAAGGGACTACTCATTAGACCAGTCCTATTACTGATTGGCATGGGAGCTTTGTCCTGTTGTTTTCAACCTGGGCAGAGTCATCCCTCCTCAGGCAACCTGATGGTCCCCTGTTCCCATAGGTTTATATATTGAATCTAAACTTAGTGTGGACAACCAGTTGACATATTTCAGAATTCCTGATCTCAAGAGATCTGTCAGTTTCAGCTTTCCTAATAGCTGGCATTGCAGGTGTGTGCCAGCAGACATGGCAAAACCTGTTTAATATTAATAAAACACAGGTCCATCACCCTAAGGCAGAAAAGATGAATACTCCTGTGGCAAAAAAGGAGGAAGAGAATTGATAGAAATCAAAGTTACATGATAAATAGACTAAAAACTTGGAAGAAATACTTTTGAAATAAGCAAACAACACTGAACAATAATAAAGAGTGATAATAGGTAGTCACTAACTCGCCTTTGGATATGTCAAATGTAACTGAAAATGGCTTACTTCAAAATAGAGCCTATGAAACAAAGACTCCCCCATAGATAACTTGAAGTTGGTCAATTCAAAAAGCATCTATTACCTGCCAGACACTGTGTTAAGTACTAGGGATGCAAAGAAAGGGCAAAACACAATCCATGCTCTCAAGGAACTTACAATCTAATGGGGAAGAAAAAATGTAAACAACTCTGTCCATATCAGATATGCAGGGGAGCTGGAAGGTAACATCAGAGGGAAGGCATTTGCATTAAAAAGGACTCAGAAAAAAAAAGGACTCAGAAAGACTTCTTGCAGAAAATAGGATTTTGATGTTGATATTGAAAGAAACTGAAGAGACCAGGAGACAAATTAGGAGGGAGAGCATTTTAGGCATGGGGAAGAAATCAATGAAAAGGTATGGATTTAGGAGATAGAGGTCTTGTGTAAGAATGAGGAGGCCAGTTTGATTGGATTATAGAGAATGTGGAGGGAAGACAAGTATGAGAATACTGGAAAGGTAAAAAAGGAGCAGGTTATGAAGGGCTTTAAAATCTAAATAGAAAATTTTATATTTGATCCTGAGAGACTGAGCCACTGGAAGATAGTGAAGCAGGATCTTGACAGGGTGAGTTCTGTACTTTAGGGATGTCCCTTTGGTAGCTAAAAAGAGGATAGACTAGAGCAAAGACAGAAACTTAAGTCAGAGACATTAACACATACATGCACATACATGCAACCAACAATATGTCATCAAAGACACTATGCAAAAGGTATGAGCCAATGCTTCAGCATATTATAGAAGAATTATCCTTCAGGAACCTGGAGTTAGTGATTGACATAGATTCCCAGAAATATTAGAGCATAAGAATTTATTTAGCACCTATCAAATGCCTAGCAAGGCATAGCCTGGTGGCTGGACTCAGAAGTTTGGCTCCTTGTAGCAAATCATTATGATACAAACAGAGTCCTCAAGGTATCTCAGAGAAGATGAACAATAAACTGTTCTGAAATAGGCCGTAATTGGGGACCAAACATCTTCCTACAGTTTCCCAGAAAAAACATTGATTGATTAAAAAATAATTAAAAACAACCTTGAGAACATAATCTCCAAGCAACATGGACCAAAGGCTTTTAAGGTGTTGAGAGCTGGCAAAGGAGATCAAAATCCCTATTGTGTGATGTGCTGCACCAAGTAACTATACCAAGGATGCTTTCAGTGAGCTTATAGCCTGAAACTTTTATTCAACTACAAAAAAGTAGTCATTTATTCACACATGTAATAATAATCTGCAGACTGTTGACCATAAAGGAACAATAGAATACTGACTTTTTTCTCTATCTTAGCATCTTTTTAAAAAGGTGAGAATGAGATAAAAATAACTGACATTTTTTTTAAGTTTAAAAAGCACTTTGCATATGTTAATTACTATCTTAAGATATATGAGAGGGTCCTATGTCAACATAGGCAGAGATATTATGACTTCTTCTCCTGACCCAGAACTGTACACAATAGACACTTAGTTAAAACCTCTGAATTGGAAGAATAAATTAATCACTACTCTCACTTGGAAGACTCTCTCTGTCCATTAACAGATCTTCCTGAGGAGAGAAGCAGGGTGATAGAGGAATGCTTGAAAGAGAACTACAGTGGATAGAGCATCAGCCCTGGAGTCAGGAAGACCTGAGTTCAAATCTAGCCCCAAAAATGTAGTAGCTGTGTGACCCTGGACAAGTCACCTAACCCTGCTTGCCGAGAGAGAGAGAGAGAGAGAGAGAGAGAGAGAGAGAGAGAGAGAGAGAGAGAGAGAGAGAGAGAGAGAAAGAATAGCTTTTTTCTGAGATCAGACATTATTCTAGAGGCAGTAGGAAGGAAAGAAAGTGAGCGTGGTCTGACTTGTGTCATAGGAATATTAATGGGGTAGTTATTCACCAGGGATGGATTCACCAGGGTAGATACTCTAAACAGGAAGAATGATGAAAAGACAACAATCAGGGCACATAAATACGGAGCTGGAAAGGACTTCAGAGGCTTCATACTTACATACTTACATTATCCAATCCCTTCCTTTTAATAGATGAGGAAATTGAGGTTTTTGGTGGTTGTGACTAGCCCAAGGTCACACACATAGTAAAAATCAGGAAGGCATTTGAACCCCTGTCATTTAACTCTGGTACCTGTAGACATCTCCAACATATTGCAGAAATGGACAAAGAGGGGTGTGTTGGAGATAACTTCAATTAATTTCCAGAACTGATAGTTAAACATCAGAGTTAAATTTCAACTGATTCCCAGAGCTGATTGTTAAATATTCAGAGTTAGCATTTACATGTCTGAAATCTGAAAAACACAAATGAAGGCTTGATATTGTTTTGTTGGTTGTCTAGACAATTGGTATCAAACTCACATAGTAATGAATCTGTGATAGCTGCATATTAATTTAGATCCAGAAATCATTATTATTTTGTATATTTTTATTTATTTTGTTAAATATTTCCTGATTACATTTTAATCTGGTTCAGGTTGTACCCAGGTGTTTTGCAGGCCATATGGTACAAGCAGGCCCAGTATTTGACAGCTCTGATCCAGACTTAAGAAAGTGATAGAAGGGGCAGCTAGGTGGCACAGTAGATAAAGCACCAGTCTTGGATTCAGTTGGACCTGAGTTCAAATCTAGCCTTAGACACTTGACATTTACTAGCTGTGTGACCCTGGGCAAGTCACTTAACCCTCATTGCCCCTCCAAAATAAAAAAAAAAAGGAAAAAGAAAGAAAAGAAAAGAAAAGAAGATCTAGATAATATAAGTATAAAGCTAAGTCTACAAATTAAGGCACATAAGATATAAAAGAAACAAATAAGAAAGCAATAGAGAAAAAATGCTAATGATTCAGATTAAACTTAAAAGTGTGTCAGGGGTTTTTTTTGTTTTTGTTGTTTTTGTTTTTGTTTTTTCTGGAGAAGACAATTGTTAAACATTTACCAGCGGGGCAGCTAGGTGGCGCAGTGGATAAAGCACGGGCCCTGGATTCAGAAGTACTTGAGTTCAAATCCTGCCTCAGACACTTGACGCTTACTAGCTTTGTGACCCTGGGCAAGTCACTTAACCCCCATTGCCCTGCAAAAAAAAACAAAAATCAAAAACAAAAAAACAACAACAAAAAAAACCCATTTACTAGCATGCCCCTGCCTGGAATCTGATGAAGAATAGGGGTGGGATGGTAAATGCTTACTGTCTCTCCAGAAAAAAAAAAAAAATGTTCCCAAGATACACTTTTAAATTTAATCTGCATTATTAACACTTTCTTAGAACTAGATAATCAACAAAGTAAAAATTAATGACCTGATCTGTAAATTTTCATATTTCTGAGGTGTAAAAGTTCCAACTGAAAATTGAACAGTGGCTATTGGGAGACATTTGGAGCTGGATCCAGCTGGTTAGTACCACTTTTTCATTTTACAGATGAGAAACTGAGGCTCAGGAAGGGCCTCTCTGAGTTGCTTAAGGTCACACAGGTGGAGAGCACTGAAGCTGGTATTTGAGTCCAAATATTCTGACGCCAGAGTCAGTGTTTTTTCCACTTTATTGTGCTGTCTCTTAAGAAAGTCACTATTTTGTTTTTGTTTTTGGTAGGGCAGTGGGGGTTCAGTGACTTGCCCAGGGTCACACAGCTAGTAAGTGTCAAATGTCAGAGGCCAGATCTGAACTCAGGTACTCCTGAATCCAAGGCTGGTGTTTTATCCACTATGCCACCTAGCTGCCCCCTGTCACTTACTATTTTGGAGCCTCAGTTTCCTCATTTCTAAAATGAGTGGGTTAAGACTAGACCACTGCTAGATCTAGTATCCAACATGACTTCATGAAGGAGGCAGGATTCGAACTTTGAAGGATGGAAAACATTTGAAAGTTAGGGAGCATGGAGAAAAGAGGATAAAAATGACAACATTTAGTTCAATAGCAGTGACCTCTGAACTTAAAAATAGATGGCTAAGAGCTTGTCCCATTATGGAGATATATGTAAATGAGAGGCAAATCACTTGCAAATACTGCTCTGGCCCTCCTTTCTCCCTTTTAGACAAGACTCTGGCTCCTGGGGCAAGCCAGGTGGAGGAAGGTTGGGCCAGGCCTGGCCCTATGGCCTGGGACACAGGATGTGGCTCAGAGTATTTAGCATTCTTGGGACACAGCAGCCTGCCTTTCTGAGGCTCTTTACAACCATTAATTAGCTAATCCCCAGGACTCCCTGTCAGGGTCAGGGCTATTAGCCTGCCTGCTTTACAGATGAAGGAATTTAGGCAAAGAGAGGTCAAGTGATTTGCTTGGCATGACACCCCCTGGAGACTCTGTGGGCATTAGCCGCCAGTTAACCGGCAGGATCAGTGACCAAACCTCCTTCTGGCCTGCCTCACTGTGCCTACACCACAATGGCCTGATGGGGGCCTTTGTTCTCAGGGGCCAGGCTCTGGCATTATTTAGCTCCCTTTTCATCTGCTAATTCTAGAGACAAACCTAGGAATTGGTAGGAGCTACTACATAGCTACCAACATATGAACAGGGCTCCTTAACCTGGGGTCTGTGAAATTAAAAATGTAAAGATTTTGATAACTATATTTGAACACTATTGGTTTCCTTTGTAATCCTACGTGTTTTATTTTATGCATTTAAAATCATTATTCTGAAAAGGGGTCCATAGGCTTCAGTAGACTGCCAAAGGGGAGCAGGACACACACACACACACACACACACACACACACACACACACACACACACACACACACACACACACAAAACCTTTATGAACATTTTTGCTAGTTCTCCCTAATTAATTTCCTCACCTGCTACACCCCCCAACAACTGACCTGTATACTCATTTAATGAACTCTCCACAAATCAACCTACCTCCCTGCCTATTCACTTATCCCCCAATATTTAACTTAAAAGCATTTATTTATTACCTTTCCCTCCCACTTCCCCAACTGAGCAGTAAAAAAGAAAACCTTTAAAACAAATGTACCTACTGATCCACTTATATTCAAACCCACCAAGTCTCCCATTTTCCATTTCTTCATTTATGTTCCTAACTTTTGAGCACATCCATTAATTTGTAGCTTCTTTTTCTCCCCACTCTTTGCCTCTCCTCTCAACCTGCGCCACTCCCCCCCCCCCACCATTTCGACTGAGAATTCTCTATTTCCAAATTTCAAAAGACCCTTGAGGCCAGCTAATCCAACTGATACCTAAATGAATAGGAATCTGCTCTAAACTTTACGGATTAATACTCATCTAGACTCTACTGCTTCTAGAGAAAGGGAGTCTGTGACCTCCCATGGCAGGTCATTCTAATTGTGGCCAGTTGTAAATTGTTAGTGACTTTTTCCTTATATCAAATTGAAATTGGCTTCTCTGTAACTTTTATTCATTACTCCCGGTTCTCTCCTCCAGGGCCAAACAGGATGAGTTTAATTCCTCTTCTCTGTGACAGCTCTTCAAATACATAAAGACAATAGTCTTGTCCTCCTAAGTTGTCACCAACCTAACTTAAAACATGCCCGTTCTCTCAACCAATCCTTAAATATCTACCCAGAGACCCCACCAGACTTAATTAGAATTACAGAATCTCAGGAGGAATGTATTCTGTCTTACTTATCTTTCTCTTTTCTTCCTTCCCTTTCCACCTTCTCCTGGCTTTCTACCTCTTCTATTCTCTTCCTTCCCTATAAAATTTCTTACCTTCACTCCTTTCAAACATCTTGTGACATTCACTTACTTGTCTAACCAAACATCAACTGGGATGTGATTTTTCCTAACATCACATAGATACTTATTCAGTTTATAACCTGGGAGTGACTTTTAGTTTTCTCATAAAAAAAAAGGTTCTGGGGCAGCTAGATGGCACAGTGGATAGAACACCGGCCCTGGATTCAGGAGTACCTGAGTGCAAATCTGGCCTCAGACACTTAATATTTACTAGCTGTGTGACCCTGGGCAAGTCACTTAACCCCAATTGCCCTGCAAAAAAAAAAAAAAAAAAGGTTCTTCCACAATTGGATGGATGTGTGATACATGACAGTACAGTTAGGTGGAGTTGCAACTGATTGGATGATTATACCCCAAAAGTCATCATTAATGGGTCAATTTCAGATTAGAGGGAGGTCTCTAGCAGAGTGCTCCAGCCATCAGACTTTGTGTCATGTAACAATTCTTTGAGTTACTTCGGTGAAGGCATAAATGCCATGTGTATCAAAATTGTAGAAGACACAAGGTTGGGAGGGATAGTTGAGATATTAGATAACTGGTAGTATGTATGGTTCAGTGGATGGCTTCTAATATGACATTGAACTGGGTTCAAATCTCAGCTCTTCTACTAGTGACTTTGTGACTTTAAGCAAGTCACAAATCTCTTTAACTTCTCTGTACCTCAGTTTTCTCACCTGTCAAATTAAGGAGTTCAACCAGATGGTCTTTAAAATCCTTTTAGTTCCAAATCTATGTTCTTATGATTACATTCAGAATTCGAAATTATTGCCATGGATTAGAATGATGGCCTGACTCTCTCTGTATTTGTCTTTTTCTGTTTCTCTGTCTCTGTGTCTATCTGTCTCTCTCCATATGTATGCTATAGGACAATGGAGATGCAAAGCTGAGGTAAGAAGCAGCCCCTGACTTTCTTGAGCTTGCTGTGTAGTAAGAAGATATATCATAAAGATTCCTTTCAGCAATTCAATGAATATTCAGGAAGTAGTATCGACATAAAAGGCTCCAATGCAGGGATTCTCAATGTTTTTGTTTGCTATGGATGCTTTTATCAGTATATTGAAACCTATGGCCTCTTTCTTAGAATATGTTTTAAATAAATACAAAGGAAACAATTATATTGACATAGAGGAATCTATATGTATTTATGTCTATTTATGTGTATTATTACATGCACATACATACTCACATGTTTATATAAACACTCATGTATTTAGACATACATACATACATACATACATACATATGTCACTAGAGATAAGAACCCCTGCTTTAGAGTAACAAAGACAAAAACAAAACAGGCCTGGTCTCAAGGAGCTTATATTGTATTGGATATAAATAGCTATAATACAAGAATAGAAGATGATAATGAGAAGACTAAGTTTCAGTGGTTGTTAAGTGGCTTGCCTTTGGCTACAAGACCATTACTAGCATGAACCAGCACTCAAGTCTTCTGATTCCAAACCCAGCATTGTTTCTTTTAGAGCTTTAGGACCTCTATTAATAGTTTGTATTGAAATGTATATTTTTAGTTTTAATGTATTTAATTAATACCTGATTCTTCATAAGGGACTATTAGCATACGCAAGGGTCTATAGTTTTTTAAAAAAATCCATGGGGGAGGGGAAGATAAAACAGAAACAAAATTTATCACTTTGCTACATTGGCAAATAGAAAAAAAAATAAAAGTTCCCATTTATAATGGGGTCAGTTCAGGTAAAGTGGTCAAAATGGTTATGTGTAGGACCAGCCATAATTTCATTGCCTGTCTGTTCCAAGGCCTGATGAGAGGTCAATCAATATTCAGAGCCTTCTCCTTCATTCCCACTATTGCATTGCTCTTGCTCCAGCTCTCTGTCTCCTCCTGCTGCCTTTACTTTTGTTGGGCCCCCACACCCAGTGAAGCCAGGTTTTATTCCAGTGAACTTGGGTAACAATAGACATGATTGTCAGGCTCCCCCGGGCTGGCCAGGTTTTTATGAAATTAGACATATTTGTCTTGATGTTTAGGAGAGAACATGAAATTCAAATCTGTGTGTTTGGCATTCCGCAGGCTGGGCCTTTAATATTCAATGACATAACTTCATTGCGGTTTTGACAACACTATATAGAAGTTGTGCTCACCATTGAAAATTAAAGCCACTGAAAGCGTTGACAACAGCAAAATTGTGAATGCTTCCCAGCTCCTCAAGTGATTGCTATTCCAGTTTGTCTAGAAGTGCTTATTGTGTTTGTAATGCCGTCAGTTCCACTTAAAGAGGACTTGAAGTCAATGCCATACAGGTAAGTACCAAAGAAATCTCCATCTTCTTTCCTCTTTGAACAGTGTTTAGATGGAGGATGGTCTATTTGCATTTAGTCAAGGAGCTCCTGTTTCCCTAACTTGGGAGTCAATTGATAATATTTTCAGGGTTGAAGTTCCTAGAATGGTTGGACTTCCTTACTATTTTCTCCTTGAGAAAGTAGCAAGAAAAAAATCCTCTGCTTGAGGGAAAATTTCCTGAGTAAATCAGAGTGAAAAGAGTGCTGGATTTGGAGTCTGAAGAGATGGACTTGAATCCCTGTTGTCCTGTTGTCTCTCAAGGGAGCTTGAACAAGTTCTTTAAGTCCCCTGCAATTTAGTTTCTCAGTCTCTAAAATGAGAGGTTTGGGTTAAATGACCCTAAAGATCCTTTTCAACTTAAAATCTAAGACTCTATTAATCCTCTATTGAGGGGCAGCTAGGTGGCGCAGTGGATAGAGCACTGGCCCTGGAGTCAGGAGTACCTGAGTTCAAATCCGGCCTCAGACACTTAACACTTACTAGCTGTGTGACCCTGGGCAAGTCACTTAACCCCAATTGCCTCACTTAAATAAAAAAAAAAATCCTATATTTAAATTCTGTATTCAAAAGACCTCCTTTGTTGGGAGGGGAGGTGGGGATAAGACCTGAGGATGGAATTATAAACTGCCCATAATGTATTGTTACAGTTTTAAGCAGACCATTCATTCTCACTAGGTGAGGGTCAAAGGATTTGCTTGGGCAGGTTTCAAAATAAGAAATGTAAACTATCAATAGCCATATGAAAATCTGTTCTGAATCACTAATAATAGGGGAGAAGGATTGGATTTATTATTTCAGTAGTATAGGGAACTCCCAGATGAAATAACTCTCTCTACAGAACTAGGTAAGCACCTTCTCTGCTACTTAAAATATTATTAAAGAGTTGTTTAGAGCCTAGATTCTTAAACTGTGGGTCATAACCTCTTACAGGGTCTCATAACTGAATGTGGGGGTTGTGAAAAAATTGGCAACAGTAAAAGGTTTTATTTATATTTATATAGATATAGATATAGATATAGATATAGATATAGATATAGATATAGATATAGATATAGATATAGATATAGATATAGATATAGATATAGATATAGATATAGATATAGATATAGATATAGATATAGATATAGATATAGATATAGATAGATATATATCTGGGGTCATGTAAAAATTTCTTGGTCAAAAAAGTGGAAAAGATTGAGAAATCCTGACTTAGAGGACTGAGAGGCTAAGTGACTTCTCAGCAATCACAAAGCTAGCAAGTGTCAGAAGTAGGACTTTCTGGCTTTGAGGTCAGCTCTCTGCCCACTCTGCCACATTGACTACATAAAATTAAAATAACTATGCTTTTTCTTTATATGCCCCAAACAGGCAACAGGAAAAGACAAATGGAAAGTGTCTGTTGTAAGAGCTATGGCATGATTGTTGCTTTAATGTACTGTTGGTATATCTGGGAATTGGAGTGATTATTTTGGAAAATAATATGGAATTATACCAGAAAAGGCACTAAATTTGACGTGCCTTTTGGCTTCTGGGTATATGCCCTAAGGAGATTGTGTGGGATTGATGGAATGCAAAATAAGTGGAAACAGGGGAACAATTTACACAATAATCACAACAATTTAAGGAAAACAACATGAAAAGCATTAGATCTCATAGAAATAGTGACCGATCTCAATTTCAGAGGCCTGGCTGATGGTTGAGCATGCTACTCCATTACTGGTAGAGAGCTGGTATACTATGGCTATGAAAGAAACTATACTTTGTCAGCTACCATCCAGCTCTGTTCTGCGCTCCTTCTTCATTACCAGGGAGCATGCTTTGGAAGAATGGAAAGAGGGGAAGTCACTGGGAAATGATAATGTAAGAGAGAAAAAAATATATCAGTTAAATATGGGTTTTAAATGTTATTTAAATGTTATTTAAAACCCTAAAATATATTCATATATATGTGTAGATACATAGATACATATACACACATAAATTAACTGATGTGTTGGGGAATGTGATTAGGCCTATAGTAATTAAGTGGAATGTAGGTAAAGTGAAGTTTTTCCAGGAGAATATTGATGACTGCATCCCTTATCCTCCTTGCCTGGAATGGATACCTTACCATTAACAACCTGTTTCCTGATCCCCTTTGCTTATGAGGACATTAGGAAAAAAGACAAAAGGAACAAAACTAGAAATGGGAGTTAGGCTAAAGTGAAAGATAATATATTATACCCTCATATTGGGTTTTGGAATACACTGGGAATAAATTAAAGAATCATAGAATGGTTTATATATACAAGAAATGCTAGGATGGATACTTCCCCCTATGGCCACAAATTTCTATATTTAAGTTTCTAGAATATGAATATGACTAATAAAGTAAACTAGAGATCTTAAAACATGGAGGTTAATTACACCTTATGGGTTATTCCCAACATTTGATGGAGTTTGACACAAAGATAGATATGGATATATAAGGACATAAATTAGGGGATAGGCACTGGACTTGAGATTTTATTGGTATGGGGAACTCTTTTTTCTTTTCTTTTTTTCTTTCCTTTCCTTTCTTTCTTTCTTGTTTTTTTTTTTGTAGGGCAATGAGGGTTAAGTGACTTGCCCAAGGTCACACAGCTACTAAGTATCAAGTGTCTGAGGAGGGATTTGAAATGAGGTCCTCCGGAATCCAGGGCCAATGCTTTAACCACCGCACCACCTAACTGCCCCTGGTATAGGGAACTCTTAAATGAGGTAACTTTGAATTAACTTATAAGGTAATTTAATTTTCATTGGTTAGCATCAGAAGACATTTCTTCATTGTCTCCACCACTTTTTTTTTTTTTTTTTTAGTGAGGCAATTAGGGTTAAGTGACTTGCCCAGGGTCACACAGCTAGTAGGTGTTAAGTGTTTGAGGCTGGATTTGAACTCAGGTACTCCTGTCTCCAGGGCCGGTGTTCTATCCACTGCGCCACCTAGCTGCCCCATCACCACTTTTTGAAGAATTACATTTTCACTAAGGCAAATAAATATGTTATCAGTTTCTCTCTGTTCTTAGCAAAAAGAACATTCTAGTAGAAGTTCAGATAGTGGAAGGTTTAAATCTGTTCTATCATAGATCTCATCAAGGTTTTGATTTATTTCCTAATATTATCACCCATTTCTTCCTTCTGACTGGGTTATCTATAATACAATCATACCATAATATTACTTGTTTCCTTTCTTTGTTAATTCTCATCCAAATAATGTGCACAGCACTTTCAACCTTTGATTCATGGAGTACTACACATGAAAATATTTTCTTGATGTATAATACTATTTCACTAACCATTTCATCCAATATGTTAATTTTAAATAACGCACAGCCTTCCATGAGGCAGCTGTGGCACAGTGAGTAGAAAGCTGTCCTTGGAGTTAAGAAGACTTAGGTTCAAGTCCCACTTCTATCACATACTGCCTGTGTTACCCTGGGATCTAGGAAGACCTGGGTTCAAATCCTGTCTTTGTCACAACTGACTGTGTCACTTGAGCAATTCATCTTAACTTTTAAGTGATCTAGGCTAATGGTGTCAAACTCAAGAAGAAACAGGAACCATTAAGGCACACATAAGGAACCCTATAGCTGTATATTGAATTAGAAAGCTACACGATAACATTATCTGTGTTCTGTCACATTCTTATTTATTTTGTTAAATATTTCTCAGTTACATTTTAATTTGGTTAGGTTGCCCTCAAAGTGGGGAGCTTTGCCCTTCTGCTATAGGAAACTCTCTAAGAATATGTTTCAGAGGAGGTGCTGATCTGCATTTGCAGAGGGGTAATATCACTTGAGAGTTTCATTTATCAGTTTAGTTCCTATTTCCTAACTTATTCCCTTCCATATCTATGTGTTAAACCCCATCACTCATCAGAAAACACTCTTAAGGTATAATTCACCTCCATGTGTTAAGATCTCTAGTTCACCTTGTTTGTTATTCATATTCTGGGAATTTAAATATAGAAATTGTGGTCATGAATTTTATTGTTGTTGTTCTTTTATATTGTCTCTTGTAAATTACTGGTCTCTACACTATTATTCTTTTTCCCTTGTCAAATATGCAGCTCTCTGACAACTTAGTGCATGAATGTTAATATTTTCCCTTCTCCCCCATTTTTAGTGTGATTGGGAATGGAACATTGACGGAATGTCATGGAAGCATCTTTCAATGTGGAAGAGTCTAAGGAGTTGGTTTTCCAGAGAGCTGTGATGGTGTATAATGAGAGTACCTTGAAGAGACTGGAGCATTCAGGGGCATTCTATAACAGATTCCTCTCTCTTAGCCACATGAAGTACAGCAGTCTCTTTGGTTGAGGTTGTACAACTGGAACTGGAGTCACTTTCTTTCTTTTCTTTCTTTCTTTCTTTCTTTTTTTGGTGGGGCAATGAGGGTTAAGTGACTTGCCCAGGGCCACACAGCTAGTAAGTGTCAAAGTGTCAAGTGTCTGAAGCCAGATTTGAACTCAGATACTTCTGAATCCAGGGCTGGTGCTTTATCCACTGCACCACCTAGCTGCCCCTGGAGTCACTTTCAAAAGGCTAGACTTTTCCTTGGTACTTCTTGCTTCTTTCTCTTGATGGATTTCTATCCTCCATTTGACTTCTTCACTGAAGACCAAGTCTCATGAGAAACAATTCTATAAGAGAAAGGACTTTGGAACCTCTCCTGTTAAGATAGACAAGTGGTATCATGAATATAGGTTTCTTCTTTGCCTTCATTGAACTCTGTCCTTTTCTTAAAGTATAAATTATTCTGTGAGTGCAGCCTAGTGAGTTTCTAAAGGTAAGGAGAATAAGTCTCTGGGAGTTCGGAGAGTCAAGTTCATGCTGGGTTTTGCATCCAGATCATCCATTATGTAGGCAACTAGGTGACACAGTGGCTAGAACACTGAACTTGGAATTGGGAACACTCATCTTCCTGAATTCAAATGTGGCTGCATGACCCTGGACAAGTCACTTAATCCTGTTTGCCTCAGTTTCCTCATTTGTAAAGTGACCTAGAGAAGGAAATGGCAAACCACTCCAGTGTCTTTGCCAAGAAAACCCAAATGGGATCATGAAGAATCAGACACTACTGAAATGACTCAATAACAAGCCAACAACAAGACCATTAATGGCCTAAATGTCACAAAGAGCCCTATAGGACTCATATCAGCTATAGCTGAGAGAAAAATCTCATTCCAATCCAAGCCAATAAACATGTATTGAGTACCTTTGTGCCAGACACTATGCTACAAACAGGGGATACAATTAATTAAAAGAAAGACAGTCCCTTGGCCTGAACTTTGTAGGATCAATGCTATGGAGAAACTGTCCTAAATTTGAAGCTACTTTCCCCAGAGGCAAAAGTGATAGAGGGGAGAAGGTGACCAAAGGTGGTGGTAGTAGGGGGGATGTTTTTACTTTTTATTGCTATGTATTTGAAGTATATATCCCTCTATAAAAGCTAGTCAAAAATAAATGCTTACATGGAAAGGGAGCACTAGTCCCTGGTGGTAATCGTGGGGAAAAAGCCAGTCAAGTTTTAAGCTGAAGGCAGTAAAGAAGAAATTCCCCATCCCCAACCCTGTCAGAGTACCCTTAGAACTCCAAGGAAAGTTGTAATCAGCTTTATTTTAAGAGAGTGAGACCAGAGTGTATTTGGTATATCAGTTTAAAACATATTTGGTCACATCCATAAATATTGAGGCAATTTTTTTTTTTTTTGTGGGGAAATGAAGGTTAAGTGACTTGCCCAGGGTCACACAGCTAGTAAGTGTCAAGTGTCTGAGGCCGGATTTGAACTCAGGTCCTCCTGAATCCAGGGCTGGTGCTTTATCCACCTAGCTGCCCCAAGGCAAATACATTTTTACTGGTTCTTATAATTTGCAATCCATCTCTAGTCAATGACAGACACTGCCTATATTTTAAACCATGGGTAGAAAATAATAATTCCACTCAGACATTATCTTCTGAAATAACTCTTGGCTTCCCAATTCTGCCTTTCTTTTTGGACATTTTTACTTTTAATCAGAAGCAGTCAAAAATACTAGTTGTAGGCCTCGGGTTTTTGGTTACTCACCCAATATTTCATATTCCCTTAGTAATGCTGTCTAAGTGCCTTCTCAGGAGTGGATATATGGAATAACTTTTGAGTCTACATATACAACCAACTTCATCACTTTGATGGAACTTAGTGAACTTAGTGTGAGTCATTGTCAAGACATGTAAGATACTGTTTCTGATACATGAAATAGACTAGTCCTACTCCCATCCCTGTCTGTCTTTTCCCTCCTTCAAAGTTCACCTTGGGTACCACTTCCTCCATGACTCACTACCTTCCACTAGAACTGATTTCTGTTTTCTGGACTCTCTCAGGCTTTCTGACAGCTCTTGCACATTAATCATTTTCTAACCTATATTTTTAGATAGGGGAATAATATAATAGACAAGTCAGCATTTCAATAACAAAAAAAATTACTGAAATGGTATGAAGAATAAAAGATATTGATATTTTCATTTCTTGACATTTATATTATATACACATGCATGCGTATATAATATAATGTATGAATAGATACATAGTAAATAAGTGTAATATTTATATATAGATTGTATATATATATATGTATTAATGTGTATAATATACACACATATCCCTATACACACATAGACAAACAGACAACTCAGCAAAATGCAGCCTCGTCTGGGCAGTCCCCTAGGGCTTATAACTGTAAGGGGTTGTTGAAAAGAGTTTCTCAGGATTAATAAATCACAGCATCTTCAGAAGTTAAGTTTTGAGTATTCTCCCAATTTATACTATATGATTCGGGAATAATGGAATAAGAAAACTGCCAATAACCCAAAGGCCATTCTTTGCAATCTAGTAACTGCTTTTTTTTTCCCAAATGGATAGTGACCAGCATCCCATTTGGACCACTGAGAGCAGAGGCACCCACAGCACCTTAAGCTCTGGCAGCAGCCCCATACGTTATTGCACCTCCACATCTGGTTCTCCAGTCTTACCTCTCCCACTCCAGTTGCCCTTCTATTAAAAGGAATACCATAGGGGGCAGCTATGTGGTGCAGTGGATAAAGCACCGGCCCTGGATTCAGGAGGACCTGAGTTCAAATTCGGCCCCAGACACTTGACACATAATAGCTGTGTGACCCTGGGCAAGTCACTTAACCCTCATTGCCCCACAAAAACAAAACAAAACAAACAAAAAACAACAACAACAAATAAATAACTAACAACAAACAAAATAAATTTTAAAAAATATTAATATCATAGCCACTATGCTTACCTTAATGAGCTTCCCCTATCATGCCTTCAATTTCTTCTTCCCAAACTCCCAGCATGGCAGAACTCTGTGTTACCACTCACATACCTGAGCCCAGCTCAGAGCTCAAGATAGTGTTAGTTACTTCCAGATTGGAAAGAAGAAACTGCCTGTCTAGGACTACATCTCTCACGAATCTACAAGGTCAAGCTTTGAACACTTCTTACTGCTGTAATGGGTCCTTCCTAAAAGCCAATATAGAAATATTTTCTTCCAGATTATCAGAGCTTTTTCTCCAACTTGTATATCTTCTTAAATCTTTGTTAATGGGAACTTGCTTTTCTACAGCCCACATGTTTGAGAATATTTTTACTGCTACTTTCTCAGAAAGATCATAACTGGCAATGCGGAGCAGTTTGCTTAAGCCTCCAAGTCATCTTTCTGATGCCCATTGGGTGCCTTGCAATCTTTCTCAAGTTGTGGTTTTCCATGATTTGCAGTCACAAAATAATGAGAGAAGAATATTGGGATTAAAAAGATGGATTTAGGGGCAGCTAGATGGCGCAGTGGATAAGGCACCGGCCCTGGATTCAGGAGTACCTGAGTTCAAATCCGGCCTCAGACACTTAACACTTACTAGCTGTGTGACCCTGGGCAAGTCACTTAACCCCAACTGCCTCACCAAAAACAAACAAACAAACAAACAAAAAAAAGATGGATTTAGGGGACATGGTGCAGCTTGGGAATCATTTAAAGCACTGTACAATTTCCCTGATGCTATTCAGCTTGCTCTCCATTTCCTATACAATTCTGGACTCAGTTTCTCTACAATGCTTGTTCAAAATAGGTAGACTGATTAACTACATCAGTAGTTTGACCATTCAGCTCTATGTTATTAATTCTTGTAGATAGTACTACAAGAGTTAATTAAGAAAAAATGTTAAAGGTGTTGTATACAACATTACTAGATGAGTAAGGACCTTAGTAGAAAAATTTTGGTGAGTGTGTATGTTGGCAGGTGTGGGGTGGGGTGGAGTAAGGTGAAAAGAGAAGATGAGATCAGCAATTCAGAGGTGTGGGCATTGAAATAGTCAAATTCAGTCAAAATCAAAATGACTTCCATTAAGTTGAGAAATCTCAGATTCAGATACACTGAGGTAGATATACTTTTGAAAGCATTTAGTCCTCCACTTTGATCACCTGGAACTGAGCCAAGTCACTCAAAGGCTATGCCATGGGGTTGTTGAAGCCCACCAAGATGGGAAGGTTTCAAGTGTATGTCCAGTTATTGACTCTGCATCTGTTCTTAGAGGATCGGCCTAGTTAAGTTCAAAAGGACTTGCCAATGGGCTACCTTACAGGTTCATGAATTTTTTGGTCATCTCAATTCTCAAGCTGCTGGCACTGCAAATATACAGGCTATATAAACACATGAGTGGCAGCTCTTGGCAAGAGGAATTGATAGAGCTATAAATATAGTTCTCGCATTGAATATTGTTTCTTCCATGGCTATCAGCCTACTTCCATAGTATACTAAGTGCATGTGCTCAGTTGGCAGCTCATGCTGGCTCACATTACTACAGTGTTAACTGAAAGTTTTCAAAGCACTTTCCTCATAACAAGTTTATGAGATAGGTAGTGAAAAGTATTGTCGTTTCCATGTAGCAATGGAGGAACTGAGCTGATTATATGGTAAGTGACTTTCCCAGGGACATTCAGCTAATATGCATGAAGCAGACTTCAGACCCAGGTCTTCTGACTCCATGGCAGCACTCTCTCACTGTGACATGCTGCCTGAATCAGGTGCTTCCCAGATACATAAGAAACCCTCCAGAAGACTGTACATTCATTCAATACCAGTTGATCAAGAACAATGCAAGGGGAAGGTACAAAATGTATAATGAGCTACCTTTCCTGTCCTAAAGATGCCTCTGGCTTATTTGGTATACATATAAAGTATATACATAAAAGATATAATAAAATGCATTGGCTGATAGGTGCCATCTGTGAGAAACAACTGGAACTCCAACAGTGAGAGAGGCAACTTCAGGCTGGAGTTATCAGGGAAGTCATCACATGAGCAATACTTGCTCCCTAATACTTCTTCCCATCATATAGGTATATGTCCAAAATGCTGAATTTTGGGATTGTTAAACGAAGCCATCAGACACATTGGCCAGGTTGTGCCTGTGGTTGAAGGTTGGCTTGCCTATCATTCCATCATTGAAACAATAATCCTCAGAACTCTACTTTCCAGAGAGACTTTATTTGAATATCAACTGAGATGGTATATGTAAAGTGCTTTTCAAATCTCAAAGAGCTATGTGTAACCAAGAAGTGTCATCATTACTAGCATTCTAACATTAGTAATTGACCCCTTAGAAGAGATTATTTGGTGCAGGAATGGTAAATTAATGTTTATTGGAAAATAGCTTAGGAGAAAGAAAGGAGGAAAGGGGAGTGAACAGCAGAGATAGATGGCAGCAAAGACAAACTTTGTCAACTTTAGTTTTGTGGAGGGCAAGCCCAGCACCTCATCTTACAGACAACCCTGTGGCAAATACAATGAAGTGGTAAACTTCCAACCTGAATTATCTGACTCTCCTCCAACATTTCTACTTTGGAACTAAGGAGCTGATGCCTTTTCTTCTTGAGATAGAACATGAAACCTGGAAAATTCTCTTATTTCAAATAATGGAAAATAAAGGTGATTGGCAAAAGGAGTAGCCACTGGCCTGAGGTTCTATTTGCTGGGAACCATTCCCCTCCCCTTCCCTCCTCCATCTTCAGAACATTTTGCCAGACCTGATCTTGTCCTTTTTTTCTCTGGCTTGGCTGTTCTTGGCAACTATCCCTTAAGCCTGTCTGTTCCCTGTCACTAATATTTTATGCTCATATTTTAGTACCAAACAATTACATCCACTAATTTGAAAAGGAAACGAGCAGGAAATTGCAATTATAAGAGCCAAAGCACTGCTCTTTTATACCAACCCCCCAACCTTATGGATATAAATCATGAGAGTTTGCCATTGCTGCAAAACACAATTTCTTTCTGTCCCCCACTCCCAGAGATGACTGCCACTGGTGTCTTAATAAATGAGCAAGAATGCAATAGGGATTTGAACCTTGATAACAATGGAGATAGCCACATTTCCCCCTCCATTTCATGTCCCAAGTGGAAACCCCAAGAATTGCCATGAAAAGCCCACTATATATATATATATATATATGTATATATATCTCCATATATCCATATATATATTATATATCCATATATATATATATATCCATGTCTAATCATAGACATAAATATGTACATATAGAGATAGAGACAGAGACAGAGATAGAGGTGCTTTACCATCTTTAAATTAGGTTTCAGCTAAATAATTTCATTTTAAGCTATATTCAGCAAGGCTTTGTCAAGTGTCTACTATCTTCATGCTCTTTATCACCTTCCCACCAGAAACCATGGATTCTTCCACTGGAATCTCTTGAATCTCTGAAAGGAAAACTATTTGTTACCCTATCTTACTCAGATGCTTTTTCCATGGCACTTCCAGGCAATTTCCAAACCACACAATGATGTGCTGCCCTGCCCCTCTCCTGTGGCCATCAGCACCCCATTATTTGTCAATTTCCTCCATTGGAATGGGGGGCAAAGACCTGAGGGAACAGACTTTCCTATTTTCTTGTACTTGTAGATCCAGAGACCAACATAGTACTAGGCATATAGTATACACTTAAAGCTTTTACATCATCATCATGCAAAGATGAAAATGAAGCAACCCCTTCCCCCAAGAAGCCTTTATTCTAAGAGAATATAGATTTACATCCCTCATAACCCCTCCCCAGAGTGGGCAGGAAAGATATCATTGCTCTCCATTGCACATATTAGGATTGGGTTGAGAAAGGTGATTTATCTGAGGTCAGGTAGCTGGCTAGTAGCACAGCTGGGAGACTAGAAGCAGAGTCTCCTGATGCCCAGTCTAGGACTCCTTCAATTGATCAATGTATTGTCTAATTGACAAAGTACCACGATGTGGAAGGTACAGACCTGGGTAGCAAGGAGAATACAAAGGAGCAAAAGGCATAATGGCAGACATCAGTCAGACCAGCTACATTACATCATAGAGTCAAGATGACCAGCAGCTGAGGGATACACTGTTTTTACTTCTCAGATGCCTGATGAGTACAGACATAGTATGAGCTTCTGGAATAAGCACATTTTTCCTACGTTTGGAAAAAAAATTCAGTTTCCATACCTTAGAATGCAGCTGCCAATAGATGGACTCCAAGCATTGACCCTGATGCCCTGGAGCAGGGCACAGAATCAAGGTGGGGAAGGACTGATCCCACCCCACTTAGCATCAAAGATCTAGAATTGGAAGAGATATCAAGGTCATCTATTCCAACCTCCTCATTTTGTGGACGGGGCAGCATTTGCACCCGCATCCTTTTACTCTGGAGTGCATGCTCTTCCCATTCTTCCAAGCTTCCCCTCCATCTTGAATGCAGCCCTCTTCTCCCTTTGCTGGTGGGGCTCCAGTTCTCATTAAGCACCAAGTCTACCACCTGGAAGTTATAATTGCCTTGTCCTATCCCCCCTATCGATAAGGCTTTCTTTACCCTATAACTCATTCTTTTGGGTTCTTTGTGTCATTTAAGGAGATAACTAGATGATTTGATAACTTGATATGTCTTGATAGCCTGCTGTGAAAATGTTATGATTCAGGGGAAAAAGCCTTGGTTATGGATTCAGGACGCTAGTTTTAAACTTTAGCTCTGGTAATTAGTAACTTTGTGATCACGGGCAAGGCTGAATCTTTCTGAGTCTCAGTTTCCCCTAGTCAGGTCTATGAGCATTTATTAGACCCCTACTAGGTGCCAGGCACTGTCCAAAGAACTATCTCCTTATATATAAGGTGAGGATAAACAGCATTTCTATGAGCTTACTTCACAGGGCTGTTGTGAGTAAAGTACATTGTGAAGCTTAAAGTGCTGTATAAATGTGAGTTTTATTGTTATCAGGAGCCTTCTGGAGACTATCCCTTCTTTCTATTCAGCTCTTTCCCAACATCAGCTTTTATTTCTACCTCTGTAATCTAAGTTGGTAACTTCTACCTATGGCAGCCTTCTACAGGAGATACATGAGATTAGGTAGGGCATTTTGATGTCCCTTACATCATAATGTGAAGGCTACACCTTACTCCACCTATGTGTTGGCCTACCCTGGGTCATGAAATTCACTAGGAAGGTTTATTTGGTAAATATCACTGACATCCTTGTAGGAAAAGCTAGATAAGGCAAAGTCTTGTTGTATGAGGCAGGGAGACATGATAGGATCTCATTCATCTCAATTGAAACATTTCAGTTATAGAGTTCTCTCGGTGCCAACTATCTCATTTTCTCTCTTGCTAATCATCAGATATTACAGACCATAAGAGTCACATTTATTAGGAGAGGGTTTTTTAAAAATTCCTTTGAATAATTCATGTCCAATTTAGAAGGATTAAACATGGTGTTATCTCCTACACCAGCAATAGCTGCAGGTGAAAATCTTGCTGTTCAGGTGAGGGGGCGTTGGAGGCGGCTGGGGACTTTTAAATGGTTTCAATCACATATCTCAGCTGCTAGAGAGAATTGAATGAAAGGTTTTGGAGGTGTTTTTCCCCTTTTGCCTGAGTCCCCTTACCATCCATTTCAACATTTTTTATGAACAAATCCTACTTTCAAGATCTGGTTCATGCTCAATTCCCACCGGGAATGCCCTCCCTACCTCTACTGAGCCAAACCATACCCATTTAAAGCTCAGCCCAAGTCGCCAATCTTCCATGAAGCCTTTCACCACATCCATCATGCTTAAGTAGAAAATTAGGAACTCCAAAATCCTGAACCCTCCTTTAATACTCATTAAGGTTTGTCCTCCAAGGATGATGAAGATGATACCTAAAATATAATAGGACTCAACAATTTGCAAAGGGCTTTATATACATCATTTGATTTAATCCTCACAGCAACTTTCTGAATATGATAGCATGATCCTTGCTTTAAAGAAAAGGAGACTCAAACTCAGAGGGCTTAATGAGTTAGCCAAGGTAATACATGTAACAGAGCTCTGGATAGAAGTGAGATATCTTGTCTCAAAGTCCAGTGCTGTTATACAAACCTTCCAGATTCTGTTTTTTTTTTTTTAATTTTTTTTTTTTAGTGAGGCAATTGGGGTTAAGTGACTTGCCCAGGGTCACACAGCTAGTAAGTGTTAAGTGTCTGAGGCCGGATTTGAACTCAGGTATTCCTGACTCCAGGGCCGGTGCTCTATCCACTGTGCCACCTAGCTGCCCCCAGATTCTGTTTTAATTGAATAAACCTACCATGGTCATTCTCATTGGGAGAGGAATTATGAACCAGAATCTGTTCATAAGCCCACTCCCCTTACCTCCTTTGTCAATGTCTAGGATTTGACCATGTATCTCCTCTTGCTCCTTAACCTGATTTTAGAAATAAAATATCTTCTGTACTGGTCTCTGATTAGAAATGCTTCCTACTTCTTTTTGTTTTTTTTTTTCCTTTCAATTATTGCCCAAGAGAGTAGTGTATAGGCTGGATCTGACCATATCCCTGCCCTCTAGGAGTTCACTATTTGAAAAAAGAAAGAAAGAAAAAGGAAAAAACTCTGAGAAGACATGGAATTGGTTTTATTCAACCTGTCACTTAGATGGTTTTGTTATTTTCCAAAGCCAAACAATTCAAGTTACTATCTTTATTTTAAACCTTCCTTAACTATCCCATGACCAAAATCTAGGGAGTGTCTCATTGGCTTGTAAGAATGCCGGACACAGAGTAGGGGCTTACTAAATCCCTGTTGACTGACAAAGTAGTTAGAGTAATCAGTTTACCCTACAGATAAATAACTTTCATCACTGCATGGAACTCAAATAAAAATGGGGTCACTAATTTGTACAAAAGGTTTTTTGTGAGCTACATATTGACTTAGTTTTAAAACATAATGTTATCTATGTTTTATGGCATTTTTATTAATTCTATTAAGTATTTCCCAATTACATTTTAATCTAGTTTTGCAGGCATTAGGAAGTATTGCAAATGCACCTTGGGGGATATGTGTTTGACATCTCCCACCTACATAATGTGATATGAGAAATGCTGAAAGTCCTGCTTAAAAGCATATTCTTGGGGCAGCTAGGTGGCACAGTGGATAAAGCACTGGCCCTGGATTCAGGAGGACTTGAGTTCAAAGCTGGCCTTCTTAGTAGCTGTGTGACCCTGGGAAAGTCACTTAACCCTCATTGCCCCACAAAAACAAAAACAAACAAAAAAACACGTGTAAATTCTCTCACCTCTACCATTGAGACACAGTATTTGAAAAGAATATTGGATTTGGGTTTGGAGGACCTGGGTTCAAGTATCTTCTCTGCTTCTCATTACCTAAATGATTTTGGGAAAGTTACTTCCCCTAAGGCCCTTTTGTGCCTCAAATTCCTTAACTAAAAAATGAGGGAGTTGGACTAGATTAGGGGTTCTTAACAAATTTTTGTGTGTGTGTCATGGACCTCTTTGGTAATCTGGTGAAATAAATGAATCCATTCTCAGAAAAAAAAATTAAATGCATAAAATAAAACACATAAGATGACAAGGGAAACTAATTTTTATCAAAATATAGTTATCAATGGGGCAGCTAGGTGGCACAGTGGATAAAAGCATTGGCCCTGGATTCAGGAGGATCTGAGTTCAAATCCAGCCTCAGACACTTGACACTAGCTGTATGACTCTGGGCAAGTCACTTAACTCTCATTGCCCTGCAAAAAGAAATAAAAAAAACAAAAACAAAAAAACAACACACACACACACACACACACACCCCAAACAAAAAAAACCCCAAAACTAACAAAATACAGTTATCAAAGTATTAAAAGAAAAAGCAGTCACATATCCCAGGTTAAGAACCCCTGATCAAGATAGCATTTAAGAACTCTTCCTGATACTAAATCTATAATAATAACATGTCATATCCTATCAGCTCTTTGTCAGGGGATGTTGCTCCAGGGGATCTGCTTACAAAATGATATAAAATACTTTCATAGAAATATCATATATAATGGATATTTTTAAAACAAAATACAAGTTCATATTTAATATTTTAGAGAAAATATATGACTAGGATCAACATTATATCATGGTACTACCTTCTTCAGATTTCTTTGAACATGAAGCAACTTCAAAACATGTTTCAGAAGACCTACTCAAAGCTACTATCATCCATGGGCATCTGAACACAAAATAATTGGTTGTATTAGTTAGAAGAGAGAGAAATCCAATTTCTTTCCTCAAGAAGCTTACACTCTATTCATCTAGTTCTTACTTTCTAAGCTAGTCACATAAAAACAATCTTTTTCAATTAACAAAAATCTATTTTCTCTCTTTCACATCTACTCCCTCCCACCCCCTAGCCCCCTATATAAAGCAATACACTGGGTGGATGGGTCACATTCAAACAAAACAAATTTCTGCATTGTCCATATTCAAAAATACATATGTCTCATTCCATAATCTCTTTGTCAGGAGTCAAGCAATAGGTATAATCTTTGGTCCTCTAGCTGAACTAGTCACTTTGGAATTGAATTAGCAAAACTTTTTTTTCAAAACATAGGATTCTGTTGCCTACCCCACTCTTTCCTACTTTGTCGGTGAAATATAAGAAAAAGAGAATACCTCTTTTCCATTCTCCCTCCCTCCTTCCCTCCTTCCTTCCTTCCTTCCTTCCTTCCTTCCTTCCTTCCTTCCTTCCTTCCTTCCTTCCTTCCTTCCTTCCTTCCTTCCTTCCTTCCTTCCTTCCTTCCTTCCTTCCTTCCTTCCTTCCTTCCTTCCTTCCTTCCTTCCTTTGTAGTTCATAGGATCACAGATTTAGCTCTGAAAGGGACTTTGAAGACCATCAATTCCCACCCCACATTTTACCTATGAGCATACTGAGGCCTAGAAAATTGTTACTTGTCCATGATCAGCTACATGGCACAGTGGATAGAACCCTGGACTTAGAGTCAAGATAGAATTGAGTTCAAGTACCTCCTTAGCCACTTACCAATTGTGGGACCCTGGATAAGTCACTTAATCTTTCTCAATTGTTTTCATCTATAAAATGGGTGTGATACTAAACTATCTCACAGGATTATTGTGAGGATCAAATGAGATAGGATTTAAAGGATTCGACATATCTTAAAGTTCTCTATAAATGCTAGCTTTTATTATTATTTTATTATACCGCTATTAAGTAAACATAGCAGAATTCAAACCCAGTGCTCCATTTTGAAGTGCAGTGTCTTATCCACTACAACCTCCTACTTCTGTCAATTCTGTTCTTATGCCTTGCTATGGTGGGAAGGTGCCCAGAGAAGGTTCTGCCAGGGCAGCACAAGCTCTCATGGGTCCTATCCATCTGTAAGATTTTAAAGTAAGAACCAAGTGACATACAAACTTTAGTCTGAATAAGATTTAGTCACTTTTCCATTGTTCCAAAGGGATCTGCCTTTTAACCCTCCTCACACTGCAAAAGTTAAGATTTTGTCCCTTTTAATAAGTTAATTTATGTTTGTTTGTTTTGTTTTGGTTTGGTTTTTGTGGGACAATGAGGGTTAAGTGACTTGCCCAAGGTCACACAGCTAGTAAGTGTCTAATGTCTAAGGTTGGATTTGAATTCAGGTCCTCCTGAATCCAGGGCCAGTGAGATAAGTTAATTCCTAACATCCATGTGTGTCCGTCATCTGAGAGCCAGCCTACTTAAGTAATGAGAGACTCCTTCACAAAAAGGTGGCTACCAGATGATAGGTTTTGTTCTGTAGCAACCTCTGAATCATTAACCAAGGGATGATAAAACTGACTAGCATTGGTAGAGGGACCCTGGGTTCAACCCTGATTCTGACCTATACCAGTTATGTGTGACTCACCTTTCACTGCTTTCTTCATTCCCCTCATCCCCACTATACAATACTACCAATGTTGTCTATAATTATGTTGCCTCATTTTATTACTCACCTTCATATGGTCTGTGGTCTCAGCAAGCTGACCTTATTTCCTCTCACAAAAGCTATGCCGTTTCCATCTCCTGCCTCAATGTCTTTGCATAGGCTGAACCCCAAGCCTGAAATGTTCTCCTTATTCACCTCTGCCTTTCAGAATCCCTAGTATCCCCTGAAGTTCAGTTCAAGCATCACCTTCCACAAAAGATTTTTCCTGATTCTGTCAGTTGTTAGCACCTTCCCCCCAAACTATCTTGTATTTACATGTTTTTAGTATATGTTTATATATAAATATATATGCAAACACACATATCTATCTATATCTATATAACTATATCGATATCTATAATCTACCTATGTCTATATCTATATCTATTTCTATATGTATCCATCTTTACTGGTAGAATAAAAGTTCCCTGAGAGCAGACATTCTCTTTTCTGTCCTCCTGGTAGGTAGGTATTTAATAATTTTTGATTGATTGGTCCCTTTTATCAGTTTGCTTATTTTCCTTCAATATGTTTTCCTTTGTTCTTCAAAGATTGAGAGTAGTTCCTAACTATTTGAATGGTCCCTCCCTAAATGCAGGGAGCATGTATTCTCCATCAGAAAAGAAACAGTGTCTTTCCACTCAAATAGTAGCTAGGTTTCTGTAGCCAAGACTAAAGTGGAAGCTTAATATGATGTCTACATGATTATTCTTTCAGGGAGACCAAAGCACCCTACTGTCTCTCTCCCTCTATTTCAAATTCTTCCCTAATTGATATTCAAAATTAATTTGGCAGATGACAAAACCTTAACTTTTGCAATGAAGGAAGGCTTAAAATGCAAATCTCTTTGGAGTGGCAGTACATGACAACCTTATTCACACTAAAGTGTAGATAATTGATATATGATCTTTTCCTGAATAGGCTCTCATTAAGGGAAAAGGGGAGAGAGATAATGAGAGCAGTGAATTCCTGAAGTGGTCAGAGGGGCATAATTGATCCTGTGAAGTAGAGAACAAGTTGAAGTATGCAATTCAGTTCAATTTCAATTCAAAGAGCATTTATTAAACACCTACTGTGTTAGGTGTTAGGGATGGAAAGACAAAAATGAAACAGTGAATGCTCTCAAAGAATGTACGTTCTGTTAGGGACAGTTTAGAGACATTGAAGGTTAACTTCTGAATATGCTGAAAAGGCCAAGATTGTACAGGTGTGAGGACACTGCTGCTACCTCTCTTACTCCTATAAGGGGAAGAGAACACGGGTATGTACCTGTTATGTGGGAGATCAGGTCAGGAATATAGTATAGTCAGTTTTTGTAGAATTTCTGGTTGTCAAAATTTTTGACTTTTATTCCCAGTCTTGATACTAGTCCCCTTTTTTGATTTGTTTTAAGTTCATGAAGAGTTTTCCTCATAAATCCTATGTTCCATGAGGGCAGAAACTTAAAACAAACAAAAAAAAAACCCTTTTGTGTATTTTTTGGGGGGGGAAGCAATTGGGGTTAAGTGACTTGCCCAGGGTCACACAGCTAGTAAGTGTCAAGTGTCTGAGACCAGATTTGAACTCAGGTCCTCCTGACTCCAGGGCTGGTGCTCTATCCACTTCGCCACCTAGCTGCCCCTGTGTATTTCTTTAGAAATACTGGGAAAAGGGGCAGCTAGGTGGCCTAGTGGATAGACCATCAGCCCTGGAGTCAGGAGGACCTGAGTTCAAATCTGGTCTCAGACACTTGACACTTACTAGCTGTACGACATGACCCTGGGCAAGTCACTTAACCCCAATTGCCTCACCAAAAAAAAAAAACAAACCCACACACAAAGAAAAAGAAAAAAGAAATACTGGGAATCATTTATGGGCTTGGAGTTATGAGATTTAGATTAGATTGAAAGGTAACTGGTGTTCTACCTTAGACCTGGTCTGGTCTTTACTGTACCTCTCTTGGGCCTAGAACCCAAAGTTTTTATGATAGTGGTTCCTTTAATCTTTTCATCACTATCATCCATCCTTTGTCTGGTCTCTAGGGATCTCCATCTTTCTACAGATTCTGCAGGTGTCTATATGATTCCTCCTTTATTTCACCTGACATTCAGCTTGGATTTTTTTTTTTCAAGTGAACTTTCCTAATAGAATTATAGAGCATGAGAGTTTTACATTAAGATATTCCTAATCTTATCTTAAATAGCTACCACAATTTGCCAGGCTAATTAGCTCCTGTCTTCATCCAATGAGGATTTGGGTACCACCCATCTTCCCAACCACATGGCCAGACACCATGATGCTTATAGAGAGAGACTAATGGATGATTCCCCCTGACCTAGCCTTGAAGAAAATCTTTTGTGTTTAAAAGTAGAATATTCTAGAGGGAAGCTAGGTGGCACAGTTGATAAAGCACCAGCCCTGGATTCAGGAGTACCTGAGTTCAAATCCGTCCTCAGACACTTGACACTTACTAGCTATGTGACCCTGGGCAAGTCACTTAACTCCCATTGCCCTGAAAAAAAAGTAGAATATTCTCTTCACTCTTACCCATAAGTTCAGGTGCAAGGTGATTCCTGGAGTTAGTAATCATCTATTCACATTCCTATGTTTTCACATAGTAAATCATTTGGCACTGCCCATGTCTCCCAACACACTCACAAGTGTTTCATCTCCAAATCTTTATAGAACCACATTCATTAAACATTGAATAATAAAGACCTACAATTTCAACTGAAAGCAAATCAAGGGTCATTTCATCCTATTGTACCAGAGGCTGACAAGAATTCCTGGAAGAGGCAATAATAAAGAAGTGAAAATGAAAATTGCTTCAGCAAATGTTATTGCCTAACAACAGAGATGTGTTGGAGAGAAAGAAGAGTTATTGACACCTGGAATAATGTGTTATTGTTTTGTGAGAATGGCCATTATTGGTGCACAGCAAGAGCACTGAGGGGCAGCTAGATGCTGCAGTGAATAAAACATGGGCCCTGGATTCAGGAGGACCTGAGTTCAAATCTAGCTTCAGACACTTGACACTTACTAGCTGTGTGACCCTGGGCAAGTCACTGAACCCTCACTGCCCCACAAAACACAACAACAAAACAAAATTTAAAAACAAACAAACAAACAAAAACAAGACAGAGCACTGAAAAAGCAGTTAGGAAAAGGGGGTTCTAATCCTGGCTCTTCCACTAATCTGCTGGGTGACTTCAAAGAAGTCACTTGGCAGTAAAAGCTAAATTTTATAAAGCATCTTAAGATGTACAAAGTGATGAACTCATATCAACTCATTTGATTCTCAAGATAACCCTGTGAAGTAGGTGCTTTCATTATCCACATTTTACATGTGAGAAAAATGAGGCTGGCAAAGGCTAAGTTACAAATTTAAAGTCACAGAGCTAGCAAGGATTAAAATTCAGAGTTTCATGATTCTAAGTCTAGCATTCTCTATCCACCACACAAGTGGTGTCAGACTCAAATAGAAATGGAGTTCCCTAAATACATAAATATGGGTTCCCATAGGTGCATATTGACTTAGAAAACCACATATTAACATTGTCTATATTCTATTCTATTTTAATTTATTTTGTTCAGTTTTTCCCAATTATATTTTTATCTATTTCTACTTCACTTGGGAGTGTTATTACACACCTGGTGTCTGACATCTCTGCAATATGCCACTCAGTTTCCTCTCTTGGACAGAATTTTCCCACCTGCAAAATGAATAGGTGGGACTAGCTTTGAAATTCTATTACTTTATTAGTGCATGAGTTATCACTAGTAGTGAATAGCAAGGGCCATCACTGGGTGGAAAGGGAAAGAATGACCTGAATACATCGATAGCAGCAGCATCTCCCAATTCCCTTCCATAGTCCAAATGACCCTAACTTTTTTTCTGTACTTCTCCCATACCTCATTGGACTAATTTTTATATTTCTTCTAAAGAGCCAGAGCTAATGTCAGCTTTCAAAGTTTTTTGTGTCCCATTCCTACAACTGGCTTAGAGTGTTCTCTCAGTAAAGTGCTGGACATCTTGGGGAAAGAGCTTAGGAAGCTACTATTTCCAATGAAATTTAATGAGATTAACGGCTCCAGATCTATTCCAGCATCCAATCCCACCCTTTTTTCCTGACTAGTCCATAGAAGCATTAGTCAAAAGGACCCAGTCAAAGTTCTGTTAAATGGCTATTGCTTGAAGGGTTCTCTGGTTAGTGGGATAAGAAGAGAGCAGACCCCCTTACAGGCATCATCCTATAAACTCACCCAACTGCATTGCTTTACCAGTATGAAGAGTAAATGAATGCCTACAATATAAGATTGTGTTACATTTGCACTCACAAATGATTTGAATTACCAAAAGGGAAATTTGGGTTTATAAAAGGTGGACTCCCTTAATGACTTAAGTGTTATTGTAATCATCCTTTAGTGCTCCAAGGCAGAGCTTCTTAAACTGTACACAGGGTCATGTAACCCAATGTGGGGATTGTATAAAATTTGGCAACAGTAAAAATTTATGTATGCCTATTTTATATACCTATATTCCCAGGCTCATGCAAAATTTCTCAGGTGAAAAGGGGTCACAAGTGGAAAAAGTTTAAGAAGCACTGTTCCAAGGAACCTCAATTTTATCAGTTTGGATATTGCTTATACCAATTCTAGCTGTAGCCCAACTAGCCCAACTATGCATTAGGAGACTGTTCCATGTCCTGACATAGATAAAACAAGTCATCTCCTAGTGCCCTACTCACACTGTGGTGCTGAACTGCTTCTTCAATCTTGGGTTTGTTGTTGTTTGTCCTTCATTCCTGAAGAGGGCCATGACATCAGGGTGATGTCATGACTTGAACTGAATTGGATTTAAGTGAGGGAGGGCTGTGTGAGGTCACCAACCTCACTGTCTCTTCCAGAGCTATCTGGGTTCAGTGGTAAGATATATATCAACACAACTCGAGATGGTCCCAGATGCTTAAGGCAATTGGTGTTAAGTGACTTGTCCAGGGTCATACAGTAAGTACCTGAGGTGAGATTTGAACTCGGGTCCTCTTGACTCCAGGACCAGTGCTCTATCTACCACTTAGCTGTCCCAATCTGGGGTTTAGATTAATGAATGAAGGGATGAAAATAATTTATTAAGCATTGACTACACTGGAAGCAATGTGTTGGACATTAGGACTACAGATGGAAACATCATTGATAGTTCCCACCCACAAGGAGCTTACATTCTAGTAAGAGGAGACAACACCTATTGAGGAATAGTGGCCAGAGAAGGGTGTTTAGTTTGGGATGATAAATGGAGCCAAAGGGTAGACAATTGATGTGGCCCTTTCAGAAATAATGGCCATGTTGTTTGTTTGTTTGTTTTTATTGATCCAGGAACAAGAGGTGGAAAGTGAGTGTGTACAGGAGACTTGGGGGCGTGGAGGAAAAGGATGGTAATGTACTAGAGAGAAAGGTGGATGTTTTTGCACTGACTCAACAGTTAGGCTAGTGGGCTCTCTGGGTGGTGGTTCCCAAACTGAGTGGATTAAGTAGCCTATGGCTGAGTCTCAGGAGGACCAGCCATCTAGAGAGAGCTACAGTAGCCCAAATTCTTTTTATCTTGGACTTGCCCAAACTAACACTTTGTTGGCATAGTCTATGAAAATCCAAAGTAATCTCTATGAGTCATCAGAAAAGAATTTTAGTGAATGATAATAATACCTATTAAAATAGGCATTATCATTATCCCTTCATGTTTCATTTTGTACATCTCAAAATGCTCTCATAGATAATTCATCATCTGAACCATCTATCACTATGAAGCTGGTAGATAAGATACTTTTTCTAGACTAGAAAGGGAATTGTGACTCAGAGGGGCTAAGTAACTCTAAAGCATTTATGGGCTGCCATAGAAATGGTGGTAGTGGTGTATATAGAGATACTTAATTTTATCTAAAGTTCCGTGCTCCAGCTTCTGCAGGTCTCTTCTATTGGTAAATTCTGCCCAGAATTTGGGAAAGGGTCCAGACCAGCCAACCCTGATTCTCTGGACAGCCACTATGTCCCATTCTTCCTCATTTCTTTTCTCTGCCCCTTTTCAGTTTTCCTTTTATGTGCTTTCTTCCCTCATTACAATGTAAGGTCATTGAGGACAGAGACTGTTGGATTTTTTTCTGCTTGCATTTATTTGTATTAGCACAGTTCCTAGCATATAGTAAACACTTAATAAATGCTTGCTGATTGAATTACTGCTACAAGATTAGCAGAAATTTATATGTCCATCAGAACTGAAGTTAACTCATTCCTGAAATGACAGGAAAATTCATGGAGAAATATGATTCAATTTCCACAAATTTGATTTCCACTTTTTTTCCCCATTCTATTGCTCAGTAACGTGATTGTCACATAAAGTGAGGTCTGATTGCAATTTGGTTTGCTTTTGATTTGTTTCCCTTAAGGGGGTTTGTATTGGAGAGGCAATGATTTGGGTTTCCTGACTTTGCTGAGATGGAGAAAGCTGTAAAGGTGAGGGACATTAGTAGGTAAAGCTCTAAGTACCTTATGACTTGCTTCAGTGTGACTTTATAGCCCTTCTTCTCAAGGAGTTCAATACCTGTCATACAGTGTTCTTGGTATTCCAACTCAAAATACATGATATTGTCTCTTCAAATATCCCTGGATTCCTGCCTCAGCCTCATACAGGGTTCATCAGATACTTTATCTCACCACCAGTAAGTTCTTCTACTTACATGGTCAACAAATTTAAAATTTCTTTATCTGACCTTATCCTCCTATCTATTCCTAATTTCAGTGCTTTTTTGTTCTAAAATCTATTTTTTTTCTTCTTCACTATGACCGCTAATCACTGTACCCCTCAGTACTATTAGAGATGATCTTTCCCCCCTAGAAGCTAGACTCCTGGAAAAAAATGTAAATCCTTTTACACTCATTGTCTCCACCTCCTTTCCTCTTATTCATGTTTCAACTCCTTTTGATCTGGTTTCAGATCTCATCATGCAACTAACACTGCTTTCTTAAAAGTTGCCAGTAATACATTCAATGGTCATTTCTCAGTGCTCATCCTTCTTGACCTCTACAGTATTTAACATGGTTGACCATCCTCTCATAAATCCTTTCTCATCCTTGGTTTTTTGTAATCCTGCTATCTCTTTGTTCTCTTCTTGTCTCTAGTCATTCCTCAGTCTCCTCTGCTGGATTATCATCCAAGTTCTAGAACCCTTGCTCTATACAATCCTTCTTGGAAATCTCATTGGCTCCCATTGGTTCAAAGATCACCTGTATGCAAATGACTCTCAAATTTACATATCCATCCCTAATACAGTTCCTGATTTCAGATCCCACATCACTGTCTTGTAAATACTGGCAACCAGATGTCCTATAGGCATCTCAAATTCAATGAGTTCAAAACAGAACTGATTATCTTCTCTCCCCAGCCCACCTGACTTCTCTATTTGGCCAAGGGTACTAACATCTTAGCAATCACACAGATTCACAACTTCACAGTCATCCTTTCTCTACTGCTACTCTACTCTACTTTTCTCTACTGCTCCCCCTCCCCTAATATTCAATCAGCTGGCAAATCTTGCCAATCTTACCTCCACATTTCTCACAATATCTTTCCCTCTTTTAAACTCATATAGTTGAGTTAAAAACATTTTAAAACATTCACATTTTACATGAATCCTCCTAATTAGTCTTTATGTTTCCAATATTTATCATTCTACATCCATTTTCCACACAGCTACTAAACTGATAATCTTAAAACACAGGTGACTATATTACTTCTTGCTCAAGAAGTTTCTGTGGCTTCCTTGTATCTCTAGATTAAGATATAGACTCTTCTGTTATGCATTTAAAGCATTTCATAATTTGGCTACCACCTATCTTTAAAGAATGATTTCACATCTTTCCTCCTTACAAACTCAATATTTCAGACAAACAGGTCTGTCTTTTGAACATGACATTCCAGATTTCTGTTCTAGGTATTTTTGTAGAAACTGTCTCCCATTCCTGGAATGCACTTTATTCTCACTTTTACCTCCTTAGAATCTCTATCTACATTCAAGGCTCCTTTCAATTGCAACTGCTACAGGAATTTTCCCCCCGGATTTCCCCTATCTAGCTCTTACTACCACCTTTCCTGTGAAATTGCTTTGAATTTGTATATATGATATTTCTCCTTGTACAATATAAGCTCTGAGAATACACGACCAATTACATTTTTGTCTTTGTGTCACCAGCATCTAGAATAGCACACAGTGGGCGCTTATTAAATGCTTATCAAATAACTATTAGTGTATAAGGATGGTAGACTGGACTGGCTCCCTTGAAAAAAGGTTTTGTTTGTACTTTTGTGGGATTTCTCCTTTCCCCCAGGAAAATACAAAATCAAATTGAAGTTACTTGACCCAGTGGTCAAGAAGTTATGGAAGCTTTTAGAAAAAATAATAACAAAATTCATCTGGAAAAACAAAAGGTGAAGAATATAAAGGGAAATAATGAAAAAATGCACAGGAAGGTGGGTTAGTTGTACCAAATCTGAAATTCTACTATAAAGCAATAGTCATCAAAACTATTTGGTACTGGCTAAGAAATAGAGGATCAATGGAATAGGCTAGGCACAGGAGACACAATAGTAAATGACTTTAGTAATGTACTGTTTTATAAACTCAAAGACTCCAGCTTCTGGCATAGGAACTCAGTATTTGACAAAAACTGCTGGGTAACTGGAAGATAGTATGGCAGAAATTAGGCATAGACCAACATCTTACACCTTGTACTAAAATAAGGTCAAAATAGGTACATGATTTTTACATAAAAGGTAATACCATAGCTAAATTAGGAGAGGAAGGAATAGTTTACCTTTCAGATCTCTGGAAAGGAGAACAGTTTATGACCAAACAAGAGATAGACAATAATATGAAATGCAAAATGGATGGTTTTGATTACATTAAATCAAAAAGTTTTTGTACATACAGAAGCAATGCATCCAAAATTCGAAGGGAGGCAGAAAGCTGGGAAACAATTTTTATAACCAGTACTTCTGATAAAGGCCTCATTTCTAAAACATATCAGGAATTAAATCAAATTTATAAGAATCCAAGTCATTCCCCAATTGAGAAATGGTCAAAGGATATGAACAAGCAGTTTTCTGATGAAGAAATAAAAGCTATCTATTGCCATATAAAAAAATGCTCTAAATCACTACTGATTAGAGAAATACAAATTAAAACAACTCTGAGGTACCACCTGACACCTCTCAGATTGGTTAATATGATAAAAAAGGAAAATAATAAATGTTGGAGAAGCTGTGGAAAAATTGGAACACTAATGCATTGTTGGTGGAGCTGTGAAGTTATCCAAACATTCTGGAGAGTAATTTGGAATTATGCCCAATGGGCTATAAAGCTATGCATACCCTTTGACCCAGCAATGCCACTATTGGGTCTTTTCCCCAAAGAGATAATAAAAAGGGAAAATGACCCACATGTACAAAAATATTTATAGTTGCTCTTTATGTGGTAGCAAGGAATTGGAAATTGAGGGGCTGACCATCAATTGTGGAATAGCTGAACAAGTTGTTGTATATGAATGTAATGGAATTCTATTGTGCTATAAGAAATGATGAGCAGGCAGATTTCAGAGAAACCTGGAAGGACCTGCATGAACTGATGCTGAGTGAGATGAGCAGAACCAGGAGAACATTGTACACAGTATCAACAACATTGTGTGTTGATCAACTGTGATAGACTTGATTCTTCTCAGCAACAGAATGGTACAAGATAGTTCCAAAGGACTCATGATGTAAAAGACTTTCAAAATCCAGAAAAAAACAACTGTGGAATATGGATGCAGATTGAACCATACTATTTCTTTTGGTTTTGTTGCTGTTGTTTTTCTTTTTTTGAGGTTGTTCCTTTTTGCTCTGATTCTTCTCTTGTAATATGACTAATGCAGAAATATGTTTAATGTTATTGCACTTTATATATATATATATGTATATATATATCACATATGTCAGATTATTTGCTGTCTTGGGGAGGGGGGGAGGGAGGGGAGGAAGGGAAGAAAATTTGAAACTAAAAATCTTATAAAATCAAATGTTGAAAACTATCTCTACATGTAATATAATAAAAATACATGTAATATTATAAAATACTTTTATAATTTAAAAAAGAAGTTATGGAAGCTTGGGGGATATTTGAGTACAGAGAGCTAGGTCATAGGCAAAATAAGGAATTTGGGGACTTCTGCTCAGGATCCTAGCTTAAATATTGGGTTGACCCTATAGACAGGTATCATACCTTGAATAAAATCACTCCAGCCTCTGGATTTAGGATGCATACTTTTAAGACAAATTTCATAGGCTTAAAACCTTGATCAAGATCCTCCCCCCCCCCAAATCAGCTGAAATCCTACCTCTCTTCTATTGGTTGATCCTGTGCCATTCCTGGGACAGCAAACATTTGGGTCAATCTCCTTCTCTCCCTCCCTTTCTCCCTCCCTCATGCCCTCTACTCTTTTCATATATTTATGCTTCACTCTTCAGGTGTCCATTAACTGAGCTCAGCTCCCTTGCCAATGTCAGCAGGACAGCGCTAGGAGGCAAAAGCCCCCTCACTGACCTGGAGACTTCTGAGCATAATCTCTCCCCTCTTCATATGTCTTTCCTTGAGAAGCCCATTTCTGCAGCCTCAGCATCAAAATGCCATTTTCCTGTTTCTCTAATACCTTTTCAGAGACATACAGTGACTCACATGAACCTAGAGCCAGAGCTATTCCTTCTCTCCTTGATCTTTATGCTTTTACAGCATCATCATTAGAGAGGATAACAGGAGCATGGGGGTTCATTCTGGGCATGGGCACATTACTTAAAATTCACAGTTTAGTGATAATGGATTTCCTTAGATCCAAGATATGTAGGAAGGGCCTCCACCCAAAGGAGAGATCATCTGTCTTTGTACCTATCCTCACAAAACACATTCACATTCCCCCCCACCACACACACACACACACACACACACACACACACACACACTTTTACATGCAAAGGTACAAACTCATTCAAACACATTATTGTAAACTCATAATTCATTTGGAAGTCTTCTAGCTTCCCACCAAGGCACCTACTTTCCTGTTTCCTTTCCTTCCCTTCTCTCTCCCTCCTTTCCTTTTTTCCTCTTCTCCAATCCCCTTCTCCCTTACCTCTCCTTTTTCTTTATTCCCTCTGTCTCTTTCCTCTCTCCTTTCCTTCCTTCCTTCATCTCTCCCTTCATCTTAGAGTTGATTTTTGTCTTCTACAACAAACTAGGAGCCAGTGTGTCTGCATGATTGGTGGGTGGAACTTTTTTCTCCCTCCCTCAGACCAGGTATTTCCTAAGAATGAACATTGTTAATCTTCTGTTTATCTCTTTCTGCAGAAAGAGTCCCTCAGTCCTTCATATGGGATCCTCTTCATATCATAATAGCTTTGACACCAAATTCAGAGGTCTTTTGATCGTACCACACTGCCTCCCCCAACTCTACCATTTTTATCCATGTATATCTGATTACATTCAAAACATCATGGTTGACCTTTCATGGGAAAAGACTCAAAAGGCTTAGGTTTAAGTCCTAGCTCAGAGCATTTAGTGCACAGTAGGAGCCTGAATAATGTTTGTTTACTTGAATCATTGATCAAGTTGTACTGAGCTCTTACTGTATAATGAGACCTGTAGGGATGACTTTAGGGATAAAGGAGGTATACTGAGGAAACATAAGCTGTGTTCGCTACTTTGGGGGAGTTCAGTCTAACAGGGAAGATGACAAATATCAAAAAATAGTTCTACCTAGTTTGTTGTTCAGTCATTTCCTTTGTGTTCAACTCTTCACGACCACATTTTTGTTTCCTGGGTAAATACTAGAATGGTTTCCCATTTCCTTCTCCAGCTCATTTTATAGAGGAGGAAAGTGAGGCAAACAGCCTTAAGTGACTTGCCCAGGGTCACATAGCTAAATAAGTGTCTGAGACCACATCTGAATCCAGGTTTTCCTGTTTCCAGTGCTCTATCCATTGTACCACCTAACAGCCATACCTTAGGTAAATTATTTCCCTTCTGTCCACCCCAATAAAAATTAAGTAAAATATGGAGGTTCAAGTAGACTTCTAAAAGTCCTTCCATCTCTGACATTCCATCAACCAAACACTGAATATAAGTGTTCCAGACATAAAAATGCACAGTTCCCACCCTATGGCAACAAGTACCCCTATCCCACAATCCCTTGCTGTACTCAAGGGTTTGCTAAGCCCCAGTCTATGGCCTCTTTTCTCTGAAGAGCATTCAATATCATAAGTTCCAGTGGATTTAATTTAATTCAGGGAGTATTTCTTGAATACTAAGTAGCTAAGGGAGAGGAACATAATACAGACATTGGTGTCTGGTAGTAAACTCCTTGAGGGCAGGAGAATTCTTTTTTAATTGTTTTTGTATCCTCAGCACTTGAGAGTGCCTGGAAGGTAGTAAGTACTTAATGAATACTTATTGGTTGATTTTTGGATTGATTTACTAATATCATGGTCCAGGCCTAAAGAGTTTAAAGTCTAGCTGGAGAGAGATTAAGAACTCACATTTACCTATGGGAAATAACTTACATTGATTTAGGGAAAACCATGCTGGATTTCAAGTCAGAAAGTTCTAAGTCTGAAGCCTACCTCTGGCATAAGCTGTGTGACCATGGACAAGTAGCTCCTCCCCTGTCAACCTATTTCCTTATCTTTAAAATGGAAATGATAATATATGGCAGTAACAATCCCACAGGATTGTTGTGAGGCTTAATTGAGATAATTTTTGTAAAATTGCTTCATAGAACAATGGGTAGAGTGCAGAACCTCTTCCTGAGTTCAAATCTGGCCTCAGACATTTACTAGCTTTATAACCCTGGGAAAGTCACTTAACTTTTTGCCTCAATTTATTCATCTGTAAAATGAGCTAGAGAAGGAAATGACAAATCACTCCAGTATCTTTGCCAAGAAAATCTCAAATAAGGTCAGGAAAAGTCAGCCACAATTGAAAAATGACTGAAGCAAATATTAATTATTAATAATGGTTTTACAGATGAGGAAACAAATTCTGAGAAGTGACTTGTCCACGCTCATGCTGCTAATAAGTGTTTTGAGGAAGACTTGAACTCAGATCTCCTATATCTAATTCCAGCATTCTATCAATGCCACAAAACATATGCATTCAGTACAATATTTTTATTTTGAAGACAATAAGGGTTAAGCTCAAGGTCACACAGCTAATAAATGCCTGAGACTAGATTTGAACTCAGTTCCTTCTGACTCCAAGGCTGATGTTCTACCCACTATGCCATCTAGTTGCCCCTACAGGCAGTAAAATCTTAAATTAAATCTAAACAAATTCCATTATATGTGATCCATATAATAACTCCCATAAGGAAGGGAAAGCTTAGCAAAGGTTGGGTCACTTAGGGAGGACTTCATGGAAGAAATGGAACCTGAGTCATGCCTTGAAAAATAAGTTATACTTGGAAAGGCAGAGAGGAGAGGGTCAGGCAGGCCAGGCACAGGGAACTCCAGGAGAAAGGAGTGGAATAAGTACCACCCAGCAGTTGAGACTGTGATAAAATAATGGAATTTGGCAGACGCCCAGGGACCCCACCTGATTGATTTAGCATTGTTTGAATTGGGTGAGAATGAGAAACTGACTAGGTACCTGCTTGAGGATGATTGGATGGAGGCCACACCTGGCCAGCCCTGGGTGATGTGTTGGTGTACTGCTGGCATCAGCAAGAGACTACTTTTGGCCAATCAGCTTGAGGGACCTCCCCTTTGGGGGAGGGAGAGAGGAACTAGGAAGGGAAGAGACATTCATCCTGGGGTGAGAGCGCTGCGGAGTGAACCAGCGAGGGATTGCACAGCTGACTCTCATTGAAAAACTACGGACCCCAGGTGGTAAGTGGAAGTGATGCCAGCTCTTGGAGCTAGCTGAGTAGCAAGAAAATTTGGGGTTTGAGTCAGTCTTTGCTAGAGCCAAGGAGCTTATTTGTTTTCTCTTCCTCATTTTCCCTGGCTTTATTAACTTCACCTGTGTTGTAAATTTTGTTCCCTTTAAAACAAAACTGATTTGTTTGTAGAAAAGAGGCTGTTAATCTCCTTTCTTATTAGTCTTGGAGAAATAACTAAAAAACAGGCAGTTTGGAAAGTAGAAAACGTTGGACCTAGAGGTCTCTCATTATTTTCTGAACCCCAATATTATGGTGAGCTGCCCAATTAAAATTTGGCCCTTACAAGAGTGAAGATATACACTTGAATAATCAAAGAAAATTCATGAAAACTAAAGCTAGAACCCAATTGTGAAGTGTCTTGAATGCCAAGTTAAGTAGTTGTTGCATATACCATAAAGTCAATGAGAACCTACTGGAAATTCATGAGCAGGGAAGTTACATGGAGATGTTCCTTTTCACAGAATTTGACCTGGGTCCAATTGAGTACAGGAAAGTCTAGAACAGGACACAGAGTTGTTGTTAAAGGGGCTAAGCTTACTTGCACATCCCATATATCTTCAATATGACCCAAGTTTCTTACCCCTGGACATTGACTCCTCCCAGCTCTGGCCCAGGAGTATTCCATTCAGTGGGAAGGAAGGGGAGAAATGTCTTCTTTTGGGTTGTGTAAACTGGATGTCACTGCTTTCAAAGATGGTAAGGGAAGGAATTTTATTTTTCTTGTCTCTGATTTATAACAAATGCTAAGGCTGCCTGGAGTCCTCTTTTTCTATTGTAAGAATCTGGTTCACAACTCATTGGGGAGAGATAGGACTACTGGGCCAGGCCTCCCAGGCCCTAACCCTGAAAGTGACTAGTGGTGCAGGAGGTTCTTTATCACAGAAGGTGGAACCCCTTCCCTTCAGACCCAAAGCACAGTAGGCATTCATCACTAAAAATGACCTGGACATAAAACTACATCTTATTCTACCTTTAAAAGAGGGAAGAAGGAAGGAAAGGAGAAAGAAAGGAAGGAATAAGTGACAGAATGAATGAATGAATAAATAAGCATTTATTAAATGCCTACTATGTGCCAGGCACTTTAAGCACTAGAGAAATATTAACCAATCTGATACTTACAACAAACTTGGGAGGCAAGTGTTATGACTATCCCTGTTTTAGAGTTTAGGAGACTGAGGCAGACAGAAATGACACACCTAGGGTCACAAACTGGTATCTGAGGATAGATTTAAGCTCAGGTCTTCATGATTCCAAGACAGGCAATGTAGCCATTGTGCCCCATATATGTTATAGAAAGGAGCATCCAAATTGGTGAGTTCAAAGATCAATTTGAGTATTTTAGTATTCGTGTTTCTTTGTGTACATGTGTACACACTTGTACTTGAGAAAATGGCTACATGATATAATGGAGAGAACACTGAACTTGAGAACCCGAAGTCCCTGCTGAGACTCCACAGACTTCCCAAAACCTCATTTTCCTCATCTGAAAAGTGAGGATGATAGAACTTGCACTCCCTGCCTGACCGGATTGTAGTGGGGAATCACTTTGTTGACATGAATTTTATTGTTGTTGAGTTGTTTAAGTTGTGCTCAATTTTTCTTGATCCCATTCCAGATTTTCTTGGCAAAGATATTGGAGTAGTTTGCCATTTCCTTTTCCAGCTCACTTTACAGATGAAGAAATGGAGATAAACAGGGTTAAGTGACTTGACCAAGGTTACACAGCTGTTATATATCTGAGGCCATATTTGAACACAGGAAAATGAGTTTTCCTGACTCAAGGCCTGACATGTGCATGCATTTTGGGGTCTGTTACCTTCTGTGTGTGTGTGTGTGTGTATGTGTGTATTTCTGTGTGTTCATTTCTGTGTACATGCATATCTCTGTGAATATGTGTATATGTGTTTTCCCTTCTTTAGCTGTGTTCTCAAAAGTGTCTGGTAACAAAACAGACATTTCTCCTCTACAAAAAGTCTTACTAAGTCAAGCCTGCTGACTCTTTGTCTGTGCCCCTGGGTTTCCCAGTGTGACTGTGAAGCTGATCAGTGATATTTTCTCCTTCTGAAATGGGGCTCCCATCCAGGGCAAGCTCCTTCCTACTTCTTAGCTTTAGGTCCCAGAGAATTAATTAGGACAAGGGGGAGGGTGCTGCTAAAGAAGGGCCAGGATGGGGGCATTTGTGGGGAGGCTGCCCCAGTTGGAAAAAAAGCATTGATTTGGGGAGGGAGGAGGTAGTTCAGAAATCCAGGGGAAGCCAAAGAGAGTAAGCACTGCATATGACCTTCTTAGAAACAGGTGAGGAGTGAAGTGGAAAGAAAGGGGGCCCTCTCTGCTCATTGAGAGCCTGGGAGACGACCTTAATTAAGAAATTACCTTAATTTGGGGCAGAGAGGGGTTTGGAGAAAGTTGGCTGAAGAGCCCAGTGACTGAAAACAAAGTTAATTTCCTGAAGACCTAGGTTAAGGACTCCCCAAGGCATCCCTCCCATAAAGTAGGCAACAGTAAAAGCAAGGGATTTACTCCAGAGTAGGCTGATGGCCCAGGAAGCACAGGGATGGTGGGGTCTCAGCTTAGAGGGACTGTGCCCCATGGGGCCTTTGCTAGGTATAGTCAGGCAGCAACAGGAAATGCTTATATTGTGAAGCCCTAGTCTCTTAATCCCTGGGTCTCATATACTTGGGGATCCATGCCCCTAGTTCAGGATTCTCTAACCCCCCCCCACCCGCTTAGATATTTGGTGAGGGCTGTGATAATGTAAGAAGTAGAATATGTCAATAAAAGCTTATTTTTAAAATATTTTTTGAAGTGAATTGAAGGCAGGGGGATGATTGCAATGGCGTCTGAGAACATTTTTCAGATATTATTGCTTACCCTGGGTTTCCTGCTATGGCATTTAAAATTATTTGGGGCGGCCCTATTTCTGTCCCAAGTTTTAGGAAAATTAGCTGGGGTTTCTAATATATATATATATATATATATATATATATATATATATATACTTTCTGAGGCATGTACTCTCTCTCTTTACTAATATTTAATATGCTTTAATAAATGCTTAATGCCCCAAACTGGTGCAGTAGCCTCTAATTTCTAAGTAGCTTTTATTGACATGTTCTACTTCTTACATTATCATAGTTACCTCCAAGGATCTCTTCTCATTCCTCTCTCGGAGAGTCATCTCATTTAACAAACAGTATCTTTTTGAAAGGAAAAAAATAAAACCAACTCATAAATACTTTGAAAAAAAGTCTGAAAACATGGGCAATGTGTAACACTTATGCACCCTTCACCTCCAGAAGGGGTGGCTTGGAGTGTCCTCTTATATCCCTTTTTTTTTCTCTTTATTTTCAGTTCTGAATACTCTCCCTCCTTCCCATCTCTCCCCCATCCATTGAGAAGACAAGAAATATGATACCCATTATATATACTCATATTTTTTCAACTGAGTCTTGTTTGATCTTTATCATTTTATTACATTTAGTTTTGATTTTGGGGGTATAATTTTTTCTATTTATATTGTAAATATAATTCTATTTATTGTTTTCTTGGATCTGCTTATTTGACTCTACATCAGTTCAGGTAGATCCTTACATGTTTCTCTGTATTCCTCACACAGATTGTTTCTTTCAGAAGAGTGATATTCCATTGCATTCATGTTCTCCAACTGCAACTTTGTTTCCAATTCTTAGAAATCATAAAAAAGTGCTGTTATAAATAGCAAATATTAAATATATACCATTTGTAAGGCATTGTATTAGGATTGGGGTATTTAAGCACAAAAATGCAACTGTTCCTGTCTTTAATGAGCTTACCTTCTACTAGGGAATACAAGAAGCTTGCAGGATAATATCTGACATTTATCTAATTCTTTTAAGGTTTGCAGAGTATCTTAAATACATTATTTCATTTCATCCTCACTACAATGCTCCATAATTATTGTCATTTTATAGATGTGGATACTGAGCTTGGACGGTTATTTGCTCAAAGCCATACATCTAAAAGTATATGATGAAAAGTTTGAATGCAGGTTACCCTGAGACTACTTTCTCCACTGTGCCATGTTGCCTCTATCTGACATAAAAACAGGGAAGACTTCAATAAGGAGGTGGCACCTGAACTGAGCTTTTTAAAAAAAAATACAATCAAGGTTAAATGAACTGCCCCGAGTCAGACAATGTCTGAGGCTGGATTTTGAGTTCAGGTCCTCCTGACTCCAGGGCCATGCTCTGTCCGCTGCCTGAACTGAGCTTTCAGAGAAGCTGGATTCTAAGATGGAGAAATCAGGAGGAAATACTTTCTAGGTACAAGTGACAATTTGTACAAATGTATAGAGACGAGAACATGTCAAGATTGGGGAACAACTAGTAAGTCAATTTGGCTAGAAGACAGAACAGATATCGACCTATAATATAAACTAAGTCTGAAAAGGAAGGTGGGAGCCAATGTGTAGAGAACTTTAAATGCCAGTCTGAAGAGTTCATTCTTTTTACTAGAGGTAATAAAAATAATAATAAAATAATAGCTAGCATTTATATAAGTGCTGACTATGTGTCTGGCACTGTGTTAAGTGCTTTGTGATTATAATTTCATTTGATCCTGTAAAGAATTAGTTTTTATTTGGAGGTTTTTAATGCCTCAGCGCACACTGGCCTAGGGCTCCGCAAACTGCATGGTGCTCCACCCATTGGTTGTAGCTGTTGCCAGGGCTCTGGCACCTCACATCATCACCACTCTCAGATGCCTACATGGGCCTGGCAAAATTATAATGATTGGAAGCCTAGTGAGGGCAGTCATGTGACTGTCCGAGCAGCCATCCCATTGGCTGGGACTGTGTGGGGTGTTTCTAGGTTTGGGGAGGAGAATTGGGCATTCTAGGTGGAAGCTGGAAAGGGACATGTGTTCTGCTGCCTATTTTCAGCTGATTCCTGGGCGGTGGTATTTTTTCAGGTATTATAATTTCCCTTTCCCCATTTTATTTCCTTTCCCTTGATCCTACTGATCCTATTTGTGTTTTTTTTTTAAGTTCGTTCTTGTTAAAATAAAGCTTGTTCTGTTTTGAGGGAGGCTGCTGGTCTCCTTCCTTGCCCCAATATTGTGGTGAGCCGCTTAGCTAGCACTCCCCAATTAAAAATTGGTCCCCACAATCCTCACAGCAACCCTGGGAGGTAGATTCATCCCTGTTTTAAAGTAGAGGTAGACAGATTCAGTGACTTGGTCAGGATCACCAAGCTAGTAAATATCTGAAGATGGATTTGAACTCAGGTCTTCTTATTCTTTCCAAGACATTGGTCTTTCCGAGGATATCGTTATTGCTTCAATTACAACAGTACAGGTCAAAGGCAATGAAGGCTAGAATTAGGAGATTGGGTGTATGTATAAAGAGAGATGGAGACAGATGTAAGAATAGTTATTGAGACAGAAATGACAAAAGTATGTTATTATAAGGTAGGAGAGGAGGATGATGGAGAAGAGGAAGAGTCAAGGAACACCCCAGGTTTTGAAGCTTGGTGACAGAAAAGATAGTGTTGCCTTTCAATAGAAAGAGGAAATTTTGAAGGTATTGAGACTGGGGAGAGTGATGAATTCTATTTTTACCATGTTGCAGATGCTGAGATACTAAAATGGAAATATTCAGCAGGCAGTTTTTGATGTAAGACCTTAAGTCAGAATAGACGTAAAGGCTGGAGATAAAGATTTGGGAGTCCTCTGTGAAGAGACAATGATTATATCCATGGGAGTGACAGTGATCACTAAGAGCCATATTCATTTCAACCTCTGCTCCATTGCTTTCTCTTCCTGGAATCCTATCTCCATCTCCTCTGCCTGTGTAAATCCTAATGCTAAATTCTAGTCCCCATAAGCTTCATTCCTTCTCCCTTCTAGGCCACAGTGGTTTGTCTTTTATCGTTATAATTTTATGGCCTCCCTACCCTCCACTAACATTTTTGCCTCATTGTGGTATATTAGTGACCCTCCGTTCACACACATACACGTAGAGTCTCAGAGAAGGAAAGAACCTCAGAGATCAACTTATCTTGACCAACCTGTACATTTGTCCATTAACCTCTGATTAAAGATTATCAGTGATGGTAAACTTACTACCTACTTCCTTCTCTGTTAGTTAAGAATGGGTTCTGACAGATCAGACCAAGCTAGAAAAGGTGTCAAGTACAGGCCAGGATGCAAAATGTATGTATGTCATCCGAGTCGGGTTAAGTCTGGAGAAACTCGGGGCCAGATTGATTATTTTGTTGTTGGATTGTTTCTGTTATTTCCAACTCTTTGTAACCTCATTTGGGGTGTTTTTTTTGCAAAGATACTGACTGGAAGAGTTTGCCATTTCCTTCTCCAGTTCAATTTACAGATAAAGGAAACTGAGGTAAACAGGATTAAGTGAATTGCACAGGGCCATACAACTAGTAAGTGTCTGAGGCCATATTTGAACTCATGTATTCCTGACTCCAGGACTGATGCTCTATTCACTGAGTCACCTAACTGCCCCTGATTGATCATAGGATGAAAAATATCTTATCCACAGAAACTTCTGATGATCACAATTAGAGCATTGTATTTTGTGTTGGTGGAGGTAGTAGCTATATTGTCTAAATTTGTTTTGTTTTTTTTTTAGCATTTTTATTCTAAATAAAACTTTATCCATATTTTCTATTTTTACATCACTTGTATTTTCCAGTATATCTCTCTATCCTCATTTCAGAGAATTATCCCTTATACCAATAATTTTAAAAGAGAGGAAGGAAACAGTTTGGCAAAATAACCCAAACAAACACAATGAAAAAAAGTTTGACATTCTACCCAGTGTTCTGTACTAAGAGTGACCAGTATCCAAAGAAATACAGGGAGGTATCTTTTTATATTTTTTCTTGGTCATTATAATTTCTCAATATTCAGTTTCAATGTTTGTCTTTTTTGTTTTTATTACCATTTGCATTGTTGTAATTGTTTCATATGTTGTTTTTCTTTATTTCTGCTTACTTTAGTTTGCACTTGTTCATATATGTCTCCCCATGCCTCTCTGTATTTATCATAACCATAATTTCTTAAAGCACAGTCATTTTTCCATTCTATTCAGTACCACAACTTGTTTAGCCATTCTCCAATCCATGGGCATATCTAATTTATTTCTAATTCTGTGTGAGCGGCAATATTCTTGAAGCGTGGAGAATGCGACTGTAGTTGACTGCAAGTCAACCACACAATCTGGCACTTAATCACATGTTTTCATTTATTGTTTTAGGATTATTTTATGTGTGATGCTTATCTCTTCAGCTAAGTCATAAGTTTCCTGGAGATAGGTACGGAGCCTTTTTCTCCTGTATTAACTAGAATGCTGGACCCAGAACAGGGGCTTGGGAAACATTTATTCACATCAAAGGTGCTTAATACATGCTGATTGATTTGTTGACAGGTAGGAAAACAATTCTCAGAAAGTGACCTCCCCTTCTTCCTGGGTAATCTGTTCTGGAGCTTAATAATAACCTTGCAAATCAGTCCTGTACCACACCTGTGACTTCACTGATACAGGGAATTCCCAGTGACTGGGGGCACCTTCTACCAATGAAAATTTGTACCTTCTCTGCAACTTGTAGTCTTAGAGCTGCCTAGGGAATTGATAAGTAAGTAGTTTGCCTGGGGTCATACAGCCAATATGTGTCAGAGATAGAATTTGAAACCATCTTTCTGACCCTGAAACCTATTCTCTAGGAACTATACCATTCTATCCCACATTAACTTCTAGTTATAAGAAAAAGTTCATAGTACTTTTATCTGCACAAAATACATATATTATTTCATGTTTCTTGTAACAACCTTATGAAGTAGGTACTATTATGTCCTTTTTTTTTTAAGTGAGGCAATGGGGGTTAAGTGACTTGCCCAGGGTCACATAGCTAGTAAGTGTTAAGTGTCTGAGGCCGGATTTGAACTCAGGTACTCCTGACTCTAGGGCCGGTGCTCTATCCACTTGTGCCACCTAGCTGCCCCCTATTGTGTCCTTTTTACAGAATAAAAAATAAACACAGAGGTTAAGGGACTTGCCCATTTACAAAGCAAATAAGCATCAGTTAGGATTAGAATCCAGTTCTTTCCTGACTGTCCTTTTCAGTTTAAGTTTCGGAAGCATTTCACATAAACAATCTCACTTGACCCTCATGGCAGCCCTGGAAGCTTAGTACTATAGCTATTATCATGTGACAGATGAGAAAACTGAGGATCAGAGGTTCAGCCACTTGCATGTGGTCTCACAGTTAATAACTATCACAGATGGGCACAAACTTTCCTAGCTCTGTCACCCACACTGGACAGGGCATGTCAGCTTTTTGAGGCTGTTTCCTCCCCCATAATATGAATATAACTTCTCTTCCTACCTTACAAAGTTGTCTTCAGGATCAAATGAGATAACATGTGAAAGTGTTTTTTAAAAAATTAAAATTCCCTATGCAAGTAAAAGATGATGGTTTAAAATCTCCTGGGTCTGTAAAAGAAACAAGCCCTCTTGACTTCTCTGAGGGCCTGCACAGTGGCTGGAGCAGAGCTCAGAACAGGCAACTAGAAATGAGTTTAAAAGCTTCCATTTAGTGCCATTCCCAAGCTGTCCTCTCCTGATGATCCTTCAGGGTTTGACTGAGCCCAACTGAACTGGAATATTGCCTTGACATCTGAGGGGGAAATATTCTTCAATTTTGTCAAGGTCATTGTACACATAGGAGTTCGGGAAGAAAGCAGGTAGAGATGGGGGAGAGACAAAAACAGAGAAAGAGAACCAAAGACAGAGAATAGATAGAAACAGAGAAGGAGACTGAAAGTGATTGTTAGAGGCAGTCAGAAGAGATAGGGAGAGAAAAAGAGAGAAAGATACACAGATGGAAGAGAGAGACAGAAAGACTGAAAAAGAGAAAAAGAGAGACAATGATAGTGAGGAGACAGAAAAGAGACAGAGAGACACAGAGAGAGGGAGACAGAGAGAGGGGGGGGAGAGAGAGAAGGAGAAGGAGAGGGGGAGAGAGGGGGGGGAGGGGGAGAGGGAGAGGGAGAGGGAGAGAGAACCAGTGAGCAGGAGGCTTAAATTTGCCTGTACTGTATTTTGCTGCTAATTGATTTATTTCATGGCATTTATTCAGTCAGGACCTGCTTTCTCTATCTTGCCTCAATAGGGGTTTATTCCTCTCTTCCTCAGGAGTTTTGCCACAGTCAGACTGGAAGCAGAAGGCCCTTAGAGTTTAATATCACTCCTTAGCTTTGTGCTTGCCTCAAGCTACCATTTCCAGGAGGTAAAATCTTTTGCTCCAATTAGCACCATCTCTGCCGCATCCGAATTCCCTCTCCCCTTGTTTCCCCACACAGCATTCCCCCAGCAAGGATCAGACAGAAGCCCGGTGCCATGGAAGCCTGCTGGGAATTTCTGGAGGGAGATGTCAGGAGAAGGCAAAAAGACGAAGGGAAGTTGGAGGGGTGTAGAGGGTGGGGCTCAATATTTTATTATTAAATATATTTCCATGCAAAAGCAAACAACAAAAAGAAATACATACGTGAATATCCTCTGTGGCAGACTGGAAGGGCTTTTTATAGATAGAGCAAGAATGGGGGTGAAAAGCAATCTCTCTCTTAAGAAAAGTAAACTGGGATAAGCATTTTTTAAAACAGGCCTTAATAAAACTTGCTTCATCCAAGACTTCCAAAGAGTCTTCCCTTATGGGTAAGATTGCAGTTTCCCAGCTATGGCCCTGCCCCTTCCTGTTTTGCCCACGGGAACTTTGAAATAGGTGAGAACCTTGAAATAGGTGAGAACCTGAGAGGGAGGAAGTCAGGGGCAGAAAGAATATTGTCTCTACACAGATCATAGACATTGCTCAGGCCCATTGCTCAGGCTCCTTCTGCTGTCTCTGCAGAGGGCAGAATCCTACCAAGTTCTGCCCTGGCCAGGCTTATACAAAATGTTTGGCCTTCTAAGCAAATGACCTCTGCACCTTTCTATCCTGTCCTGTCACTTTAATCTGAATCCTCATTCTGCACTATTCCCCCTCCCCCTATCCCTCCCCCTAGGATGGACTCCAAGGAGGCACTTGGTGGGGCCTTTCTCCAACTGGGACACTGTTGATGACCGTTCTTGCAGGGAGCTACTATCTCTGGAATGGGGACTAGGATTGAGCAGAGGCCAGACCTACTGGAACTCCCCAGCATTTTGGAGAGTGGTGGAGAAAGGGGAAGCCTCTAACTGTTGATCAGGGTTCAGAACTGGGAGTAGAGGATAATTGAATGATTTGATTCATTAACTAGAAGTTAAACCCAGCCATGTCCTGGGCATTATAGGGAAACAAGAGAAGGAAAAATTTGGAGAGTCAGAAGATTATAAGGAGATATACCTCAAAAAAAAATGCATCATCTGGCCCAGAAGAGGAGTCAGACAAGAATCAGTCAGAGAACAACATAAGATTAAGGGTTGAATTATGTGGGAATAAGTGCTGGAGACCTCGAGAGAAGGGTGATCACAGTGAATTGGAGTTGTTTGGAAAGGCATCAGGTTGGGTTGGTTGAAATGAAGTGAACTTCTTTTGAGCTTTTTCGTTTATACAACCAGAAACATTTTAGAAGTCTAGATGAAGTCTATTATCCTATCCTAATGAAGAAATGATATTAATAACCAATGTGATATATTATATGACATATAACTTAGATAATATATTTTGATATTCTGATAATATGACATATCATACCCTAATAATAATAATAATGAGAAGAAGAATTAGAAGTAACATTTAAATAAGCCCTTAAGAGCAGCTGGGTGGTCCACTAGATAGAGGACCAGGCCTGGAGTCAGGAAGATTCATCTTCCTGAGATCAAATCCAACCTCAGATACTTACTAGCTGTGTGCCCCTGGGTGTCACTTGACTCTTTTGGCCTCAGTTTCCTCATCTGTAAATTGAACTAGGGAAGGAAATGGCAAACTACTCTAGTACCTTTGCCAAGAAAACCCCAAATCAGGTCATGAAGAATTGGACATGACTGAAAAACAATTGAATAACAACAAAATCTAAACACTTTTACTATGTTCCAGTCATTTTGCTAAGGGCTTTATAATTATTATCTCATTTGGTCTTTACACCAACCCTGGGAGATAGGTGCTACTATTATCCCCAATTTAGAGATGAAGAAACTGAGACAAAGAGAAGTTAAGTGACTTGCCCAGGATCACATAACAAGTGGGTATCTGAGATTGGATTTGGACTCACATTTTCCTGACTCTAGGCCCAGCTCTCTATCCCCTGTACTGCTCAGGTGCCTGGTGAGGGCTGCCCCTGGTCTGAAGTGAGAGAATGCCGGTGTAATAATGACTATGCTAATAACAACAATAATAAGGGGCAGCATAGTATATGGAATAGATAGAGGACCAGCCTAAGAATTAAGAATACCTGGGTTCTGAGTTCTTGGGTATGTGTCTTAACTCCTTATTCCCTCCTACCCCCAAGGCAATGCTCTACAATAACTCCCATTGGTACTGTCACAGGGTGGTTTCCTCAGACAGACTTTGCTATACAAACAAAAACACAAATCTGGACCCAACTTGATCAACAATAATAACCCTAACAGCGGACATTTATTTAGAGCTAGCTCCATAGTAATCGAAGATGCACAGCATTGTACCTCCCAAAATGTTCTAAGTTGTTTGGTAAGGAGCAGGGTAGGTAGGAACAGGAGGACTTGGGCATCTTTATTATTATTTTTAAGACAGATGCTCACCAAACTGATGCCAAACAATGTGGATACCCAATTGGCATAACCCTACCTTAGCTTCAAATTCTAGATCTCAAGAGATAAACCAGCCTCAGTCTCCCTGGTGGCTAAGATTACAGGCCTCCATATAGTAGACTTCTATATGTCTGCTGATGTTCACATATGTTAAATAAATGCAAGTGGATGAGCCCAGGTGTGCATTTTGTATGAAATCAGAACAGTTTTATGGTCTTGTGTGTGCATACATAGGCATTTCAATGTGAAAATGCCTATGTGTATACTTGTATACTTATATGTCTACACAGGCAGTTGATATGGAATCATGGTTTATCTGTTTAAGTGGCTTCTTTTGTATGTGGGAACATACATGGCTATTTGTTTGTGAAAGAATGTGTTGCATTCATAGATTTTTGAATTCACAAATGCAAATATGTATAAGCATATCAGAGACATGTGGCTATACACACATGGCTCTATACATGTACATATTTTGTTCATACATATGTATAATATTGTTTCTATTTGAACAATATATTTGAATATATTGAACATATATTTGTGTTCACATGTGAGCTGTTTGTACATGTATAATATATGTGTAGATACCTGAATGTTTGTATTCACGTGTGCTTGTGTAGCTATATTTGGGTGTGTGTGCACATCTTGGCTCATATTTGTGTGTGTATGTGCAAACCCTCCTCCCTTGTCTCTGCCTTGGCTGCTCTGGAGGCATACAGAGTGACACTCGTAATATCCTTGCTTTCGAGCTGTCTGCAGCCAGGGAGTAATGAACAGAATTGAGCTACTTTCTAGCCTTCCTCAAGAGAGATCAAACCTTCTAATGGGAATGTGGTGATGGAGACTGTCTGAGAGCCTGTACCCTAAGTGAGGATGAGTTAGTCAATGTCAAAATGCACACCCTCACCCATGGGACGCAGAGGCTTGTTTGATTCTGCAGCTGCTGTCAGGAGAATGCCTGGGATCCTGGGGTGGGTGGGAGTACCAGGGGCTGGAAATCTTTGCAAGTTTTGTCTTTATTAGTTTATTTTGGAGAAGTTTCTCTGGACATGTAAAAGAAATACAGAGTTCCCAAACCATACCCAGGAGCAGTTGCATGTTTCTTTTAAATGAGAAAAACAATGTTATTACATCTGTGGACTCCGTGGGTTTATTACTGTTTATTGTAGTGTTTGACAATGAGCACTGCTGTGTGCAGGATGTGCATCCATAGATAGAGAATTCTCTTCCTCTCTGGACTATATTCCAGAGAGCAACTTTGTGAGACGCATCAGCATTTGCAACCCCTAGGAGGCACAATGCAGAGACTGACTTCCTACAACAACACCCCATAGAAAGTGGAGAATAAATTCACTGCACGGTGCTATACAACACAGCATGTCAATTCAATCCCCAAAGTTAGAAAAGCTCAATCAAATGGATTGGTTTGCATTGCGTAGATGGAACAACTAGTTGGTTGAGTTTTGTTTTTGTCTTTTTTTTTTTTTTTCACATTCTATAAGGCTCTTTGTGGAGATATGTCCCAAGTTCCTGGCTTTTAAGTCCAAACCCAAGTTTACCACCTTCATGCAGTTTATCCTGACTGTTCAAGCACTTGATGACCTTTTCTCTCTTAAAACTTCTCTAGGGGGAAGCTAGGTGGAGTAATGGATAAAGCACCGGCCCTGGATTCAGGAGGACCTGAGTTCAAATCTGACCTCAGACACTTGACACTTACTAGCTGTGTGACCCTGGGCAAGTCACTCAATCCTCATTGCCCTAAAAAATAACAAAACCTTTTCTAACTAGAGGATATGTGAAAAAAGGCACACTAATGAACTTAGTGAATCTGTGGATTATTAGACCACCCATTCTGGAAACATTTTGGAATTATGTGGCAAAAGTTACTAAATTGTGGTTACCTTTTTTAAATACAACTATACTACTAGCTAGGTCTATTACCCAAGAGATACAAAAAAGAGGAAAAAGGCTGATTTGTTCAAAATTACTCATAGTAACAATTTCATAATAGCCAAATACTGGAAACTAAGAGGGTTTGGGGAATGGCAAAACAAATTATGGCATATGAATGCAGTAGAATATTATTGTACCAGAGGAAAGTAAGTAAGACACAATTTCAATGGAAATTTGGGAAGACCCCTATGAACTGATGCAGCATTAAGGAACCAGAACTAGTAGAGCAATTTGCACAGCATTGTCAAAATGACAATAATATCATGAAGAAAAACAATGTTGAAATACTTTAGACTGACAGATTCCAATACAATGATAAGCCAGGAAACTGAAGAAGAAACATTCTACTGACCCCTTGGCAGAGAGGTGATGGACTTAAAATCCAGAATATGATGTATATTTGGATATGGCTAATGAAGGAATTTGTTTTGGTGAACTGTGTGTGATTAATGGAAGAGTTTAAAAATATTGGAGTAGGGGGCAGTGGGAGGGCTTTAAAAAAAAAAGACTTCTCCAGGCAGAGATTGGATCCACCCACTCTCCCATTGTCCTCTCTTGTCCTCACTTGGCTTGCTTTTTTTTTTTTCTCTAAGGCTTCCCTCAGCCTTATCTTTCTCCGAGCCTTATCTTATCCCCCAGTCTTATCTTTCTCTTATATTTCCCACAGTGACATGGGGCACAGATTGTACATCCCTTCGGCCTATAAGACTTGAGTGTGAATTGGTTTGAGCTTTATTTATTCTGTACCCTCTGACAGGAGGGACATGATGGCATGAAAGCATTAAATTCATGGTGAAACAAAGGGCTACAGTGGAAATTAGAATGGTCACGAGGAAGGAAGAGGTAGGAAGGAAGAGGGAGGGAACAGATGGTAGAAAGTTGAGCTGTAGCTCTCTAAACCCCATTGACTTCATAATTTTGCTGGCTGTGGTCAGAACAACTTTCAAGGTGAAAACCATATCATCAATTAATTTTATAAGCACAAGATTTGTTCAGAGCCCTGTGCTAGGCCATGGGTATATACAAAGTTTAAGCCAAAAACCATCCTGGGACAAGATATTGAACTTGAGACCCTTAGGTAAAAAGCCTATTGCTCTATTGACTAACATATTTAGCCTCTTAGGGAAAGCACTATATAAGAATATAGGGCATTATATAATAGAAAATGACCTGCTGATGACTTGAGCTGAATGAAACCAATGGGCCCCCTACTCCCACTCCCCAGGCACCTACAAACATACTGCAGTCAATATCCATTTTTCAATGTACTATTGATTTCAAGAGGCATTAATTTCAAAGCAAGCAATAGTTTCCTTTGGTAATTTCCATGTAGCTGATACAAGTGCCATTGTTGCTGACTGGTCTGTTGTCAGATAATATTGATTGCATATGGAATGAAAAAGGATACAGGCTATGGTGTGGGTATCTTCCTGTAGAACAGGCCTGGGGTTGGGAGAGTGTGATGGAAATTGGTCTAGAGAATATAAGATGAGAGGAAAAACTGATGGATCTCCTTCATCCCTGGAATCTCCACCCTCCACTCTGCCCAGACTAGCTACTTCCATTACTATTTTCCCTGATCTACCTCAAATTATACATTTAAATTTGCTTTTTATTCTAAAATGCATTCACTCCTAACCTGGATTTTATTTTTATGTTAAAACCAATACCCAGATTGATCAGCATTTATTTTTGCTATTTTTCTTCTTGACATAATGTTTTATTTATTCACTCATTTAACTTATGGCCACTTTCCTAATTAGAAGGTGTTACTACATCAACAGTGAATGTTGAACCTGGAAAAAACAATAATTTGTAGTTATGTTGCATTTTCCCAGGTTATAAATATCATATTAAAATTTTTAAATCATTCTTTTGCTATGATGAATCCCTAGTTTATGACTATGTGGATTAACCCTTAATCTTCTCATTTGTGAATAGTTGCTGGATCATAAATAGTTGGGAAAATATAGCTTCTTGTCAATTCAAATTTGGGTCTAATGTTTCTTTCAACTCTATGTATTATACATGGCTTAGTATCAATATTATTTTCTTTGACTATAAACTTCATGGGGTCAAGGAAAATGCTTCTGTAATACTCTTTATATGGTGCATAGCCTAGTATCATGTAAATGAGGTTCACGCAGTAAAATTCTGTTATCCAGCTAATTGTTAACTGTTATCCAACTTGTTAACTGTTACTCCCAAATTTAGCACTACAGTCATAATTGGCATTAATGGTAAAGCCCCATAGAATCGGGGTATGCCTTCTGAATCATCAAAAGATAATGTTCATTCAAATCTTTGTGTCATATTTGTATACCATATTTGTATGCCTTGGTATACTCTTAGAAAGCTTCACAGAGGATGAATGACTTACAGGGGGACTTAAAGATTAGGTAGGATTTGATGATTATTTTGCTATTGGTAATGGTGTTGTTGATATTGATATTGGGGCTGAAAATGAAGATAAGGAAGATTAAGAGGAAGATGATGGTGATGTTCACCATAAGCTTGATGGAAATTTCACAAGTCACAGGAATCTTTTTTTCTGACTCAAGGAATATGAATAAATGAATGAATGAATAAGGAAGCATTTATTGTTTACTATGTGTCAAGCAATATGATAAACACTTTAGATATCAATAAAAAAGAAAATACAGATTTTTGTCCCCAATAAGTTTACATTTTAACATAGGGAAATAACATATATAGGGATGGAGGGGCAAGGGAGAAAGAAGCATTTTAGTTCTTAGAGTTACAGGAATGGTGAATGGGACCTTAAGGGTGTGGATGGATAGACAATGCTCATTTCTTTCCTCATGGCAATGGGGTAGCAAGGAGAAGTTAGGTCTGCAAAGCCTCTCAATACTATCCTTTGTGCTTTCTCTGGCAACATGGCTAATATGGACATATATTTGGCATGATTTCACATGCATAACAGATATCAAATTGCTTGCCTTCTCAAGGAAAGGGGAAGGGCAGGAGAGAAATAGAGAATTTGGAACTGATAATTGGGAAATATTTAATAAAATAAAAAACATATTGAATAACTAGAGTACTTTGTGTTAGTATTTAATATTAATAGAGTTCCAAAAAATATTAATATGGTTCATATCTTCCTTGTCCCCCTCTGAAAACTCATAGACATTCATTAACCCAATGCCTTGAATAACAGGTATTCATTTCCTCTTCTCCTTTTTACTCCTTCAAGGAAAGGGCAAGAATGGTATACAATTGAAGTATTACAATTAAACAAACAAAATACCCTTAATAAAAAAATAGCTATTTTCCCACTCATTAAGCAATACAATTTTATGAAATCTAGATAGGGCAGGGTTTTTGTTATTCAGTCATTTCAGTCATATCAGACTCTGTGGTCCCATTTGGGATTTTCTTGGCAAAGACCCTGGAGTGGTTTCTCATTTCCTTCTCCAGTTCATTTTATAGATGAAGGAACTGAGGTAAGTGACTTGTCCAGGTCATATTAAGTCACACAGTTATTGTATGAGGCCAGATTTGAACTCAGAAAGATGAATCTTCCTGAATTCAGGCCCAGAACTCTATCCATTCTGCTACTTAGCTGTCCCCAGGTGGGGATATTCCTTTTTTATAGATGGAGAAATTGAAGCACAGAGAGGACAAATGTCTTGTCTTAAGATCCCACCATCCCACTGTCAAGAGTTGAAACTAGAACTTTAGTTTTTTAACCCTCAGTCTCATACTCCAAGTTATAGGAAACAAAAGAGAAAAAGAAAGAATCAAGGAATAAAATAATTCTAAGACCACAAAAATATAGGGATGGATCAACCTATGTTCTCCTGAGCCCAAAATTCTGGCTCTAAGAGAGCTATCAAGAGATGGACTGTGAGCAAGGTAGAGTTATTCTTATTCTCTCTAATTCTATATTCATAGTTTAGAAACATGACCTAAATATTCATAACTTCTTTTGAGGAATAAGGATCTGGATATATCTATGAATTTACCTAAACCCTCTTAAACCTCTTCATCTTTCCAGCCTATACTAGCTCAAAAATGAACAAGTCCAATATAGTAGAAAGGAAGGCTTCCTTGTCTCCATCCTAAGTTTATCTCCTTCAAGAAAGAAGAAAAGGACATAATGCTTTTAGGCAGCTAAGTAGCACATTGGATAGAGAACTCAACTTGGCATCTGGAAGTACTGAGTTAAATTCAGTCTCAGATATTTAATAACTGTGTGACCTTGGGCCTGTTACTTACACTCAGTCTCAAAATCTCATCTGTAAAATGGCGCTAATAATAGACCCTACCTCATAATGCTGTGGTCAGGATCAAATGAGATAATAGTCATAAGGTACTTTGCAAGCCTTAAAGCACTATGTAAATGCTATTGTTGTTTTTTTTTTAGTGTCTGGAATATGGTGACCAATTCCTGGTTTCAGCTTTTCCAACTCCTGTATCTTATGATTTTACTGCCTACATTCTGAGCCTTCATCTCACCACAATGATGAGGCTCAATGTTTCTAGTCTATGCTCCTCAATGTATCCTCAGCTTCATTTGGGTCATCCTTCTTTCACCATGCTCTTATCTTTCTTTAAACCTGAATGACTGACATATGTGACATTTTTGTTCCCAATTCTATATTTTTCTAAAAACCACACCATCTTGCACCTGCACTGTTTTTGGCTTTGGCTTTATTATTAAAAATGAATAATGTTGGAAATAGCAGTACTGATTGTGAATATATTATGGATATTAAAAGGGAAATAGACCTAACCCAGTGAAGAGACAACTCTGGGTTTTAAATTACCTTGGTAGCTGTTCATTTGGGTCACACATAGCTCTTGAACTGACCAGTTAAGATTTTCATTACAATTCAAGCCTTTAAAGGAACAGGAGGGACTTGATGAAGTCATGTTGATCTTCCCCTTGAATACAGAAAGGATTCTTCTCAACCACAAGTCAGTATTTCCTATTATTTAAAAACATCTAAAAAGATTACTTAACTTCTCAAAATCTTTCATTCCAGGGTTCTATTTTTTATCATTTAGATTCTTCAAAGCCGTGGTGAGATAGGAACTTTAAGCAGTTAACAGTCCCATCAGCATGAGCTCTAAAGAAAGAACTGGGTCCACTCTCCAGGGAGAGGAGCCCAGGTGGAAAGAGAGAGAAGGTCACAATAACTGCAGTGAAACTTCTTACAACTCCCTAAGTTTGTGCTCTTGGTTGGAGTTTTGAAAGGAAAGTCATGCTTCAATTAATAATAGACAACAGAGTCAATATGATGGGGGAGCAGAGACAATGGTGTGATCAAATGCCAAGAAATGACTGACAGCTGAAAAAATATTATGTGAGCCGAAGCAATTTCTTCTGACTTCTAACTTCATTCATCCAACGAATAACATTTCATCATGGTTTTATCAATGGGATGCAATTCCACCCAGATCATTCTGTCAACGACAAGAAACAGCATCAAATCATTTTGTCCATACAAATAAATCATTCCTTCATTATTATTTTTCTACCATTTGGAAACCAAAAAGGATAATCAAAACGTCCCCAGCAACCTAGAGAAAAGAGGAAAGAAATGGCTTGTGTGGGCCTGGACTAGTGAAATGAATGCTCTGTTTGACACCCCATGGAATAAAGGAGAAATAAACATTTTTTAAAGTTTAGGGGACTATAGAAAAATCATTCTGAGAAGAGGAAGAAGAAAACACATTTGCTGAATATTTCTAAGCCCACTGTGCACATTTCCTTTCTCCTTGGAAGGCATTCTTCATTAATAGCTAGCATTTATATGGCCCTTTAAGTTTTGTTGAGTTTTTGTTGTTGTTGCTGTTGTTGTTTTTGGGTGAGGCAATTGGGGTTAAGTGACTTGCCCAGGGTCACACAGCTAGTAAGTGTCACGTGTCTGAGGCTGGATTTGAACTCAGGTCTTCCTGAGTCCAGGGCTGGTGCTCTATCCACCGCGCCACCTAGCTGCCCCAGCCCTTTAAGTTTTGGACAGCATTTTGTATATATTATCTCATTTGATCATTACCACAACCCTATGAGGTAGGTGTTATTGTTTTTTTTTTAATTTATTTATTTTTTATTTTTTTAGTGAGGCAATTGGGGTTAAGTGACTTGCCCAGGGTCACACAGCTAGTAAGTGTGTGTTAAGTGTCTGAGGCCGGATTTGAACTCAGGTACTCCTGACTCCAGGGCCGGTGCTCTATCCACTGCGCCACCTAGCTGCCCCAGGTAGGTGTTATTGTTACCCAAATTGTACAGATGGGGTCCTGGAGGTTCCATTAACTTAAGTGACTCATCTAGGGTCACATGGCTAGCAAGTGTTTGAAACATTATTCTGTCTAGCAACACTGTCCCTTATTACTCCTACTTCTGCTCTCAAAATCTAACTCAACCTTTCAAAATTCAGCTCTATCTTTCTTCTAAAAGTCTTCCCCAAAATACCCAGTGTTCCTGGTTTATCCTTCCTCTTAATTATCTCAGCATTTCCATGCAATTAATCCCATGTTCTGAAATCCTTGTTTTACTCATTTTTTTTTTCTGGATGAAGGGTACGTGTATGTATGTGTGCATGCATGCATGCATGTATGTGTGTATGTATATGTGTGTGTGTATGTATATACATTTAGGCTAATCATGGTCTCAGGCCTCTGTGGGCTTCTTATCTAGTTGGGGAGATCTTGTCTCCCCAGAGGCCCTAAGTGATCACTAAGGTCTTGCCCTTCTCTGATATTCCAAGACTTAAGGAATATGTACATCTTATATTTTATTATTATATTTCTAGCCTAGCATACTTCCCTACACATTTGTTATTCTTTTGGCTTTTAAATTTCATTGGCGTGGGGACCTTCTGGAATGGTCACACTTTCCTTGTTGCAGAGTAGCCACTAATCTATGACTTATCATTTTAGAGAGTTGATTGAGGATACCTAGAGGTGGTCAGTCTTGTTCTTGTTCAGTTGTGTCTGTCTGAGACTCTTCATGACCCCATTTGGGTCATTTCTTGGCAAAGATACTGGAGCAGTTTGCTATTTCTTTCTCCAGTTAATTTTACAGATAAGGAAACTGAGGCAAACAGGGTTAAGTGACTTGCCCAGAATCAGACAGCTAGTAAATGTCTGAGGTCAGATCTGAACTCAAGTCTTTCTGACTTCAGGCCCAGTGCTCTATCCATTGAGCTTGCTAAATGACTAAGGTCACTCATTGAACATTTATTAATATCCTATTATGTGCCAGGCACACATAACTTGACATTATTGCATTGTATCAGAGGTGGGATTGAACATAGATACACTTGGCTCTAAGGTTGGCTTTCTGTCTATTACACCATGCTGCCTCTCTGCTCTCCAGACAACAGGGACTGAATAAACAGTGGTTATTGACGATGGTGATTGTGCCAGACTAGACAATAATGACACTATCTTCTGATGTAAAAAACCCTGAGATTTAAAACACACACTGGAGTTTAGGAGATTTGGATCCCCAACCCCCTTATAGGTAATTAGATAACACAGTAGATAATATGCTGGGCCTAGAGTCAGGAAGATGTTAATTCAAATTCAACCTCAGACATTGGGCAATAACTCATTTAATCTCTGCCTCTGTTTCTTCAACTGTAAAATGGAGATTATAACAGCACCTGCATCCCAAGTTCATTGTAAGGATGAAATGAGATCCTATTTGTAAAGGATTTAGAACAGTGCCTGCCACAAGAGATACTTAATAAATGGTTCTTCCCTTCCTACATTCCTCCATCCCTTTCTTCATACTTCTATCTGCACAGTCCCTGGGATGACAGAGCAGTGCACACATGTGGTCTGCACATCTCCTGTGACTTTTGCAGGTCTTCCCATTGAGCTGAGTTGCCCATCTTCACGTGAGGCTCCAAACAGTAGCCTGAGGAAAGTACCAGAGACTTGGGCAGGCAATGGCAGCAGCAGCAGCAGCAGGGAGAAGCTTGACCTGACAGCAGCAGAGCAGGCTGTCAATGAAATTACAACTGCACATTTTGATGATTTGTCCATTTTATTTGGACACTTTTCCAATAGAAACGAGATGTTTAGTTTGGAGCCGAGAAGACATGATTGCTGCCTTCAAATATTTGAAGGGCTGTCATGTGGAAGAAGGAGGAGATTCACTGCATGTTGTTCCATAAGGCAGAACTGAGACCAACGGGTAGACATAACGGGGACATGGATTTCATGGAAAATTACTATTTGCAACCATCAAAGCTGTTCAAAAATAGAAGTGGCTGCCTGAGAGTTTAAGGAGATGCTGTTCCTCCCCAGCTTCCCCCTTCCCATAAAAAGTAAGCTCTCTGAGGGTAGCAACAGCTTATTGTTGTTTTTTTTTTTTAGTGAGGCAATTGGGGTTAAGTGACTTGCCCAGGGTCACACAGCTAGTAAGTGTTAAGAGTCTGAGGCCAGATTTGAACTCAGGTACTCCTGACTCCAGGGCCGGTGCTTTATCCACTGCACCACCTAGCTGCCCTGCAACATCTTAATTTTTGTCTTTGTATGCCTTATAACTAGAATTGTGCCTAGCACATAGCAGGCACCTAATGAGTATTTATTGAATGACTGATTGAGTGAATGAAGCAGACATGAGGTGATCTTTCCAGAGATGTTATAAAAAAGATTCCTTGTTTGACTATATTACCTTCTAAAGCCTACTTTCTCCTCTAAGAAATCATGAAGAAAGGAATAAAGAAGAATCTGTGTAATCTGGTATGAACATGGTACTTCTCAGAACAGAAGGATGGATAATTTGCCCATTTGGGTTCTATTTAGGTCTGTAAATCAATGCTTATCTTTATATTTTTTAATTTTTATTTATTATTTTTTTAGTGAGGCAATTGGGGTTAAGTGACTTGCCAATAGTCACACAGCTACTAAGTGTTAAGTGTCTGAGGCAGGATTTGAACTCAGGTACTCCTGACTCCAGGGCCGGTGCTCTATCCACTATGCCACCTAGCTGCCCCTGCTTATCTTTATTTTAATCTTAGGCACTACTGGTACAGAGATGGGTTTCTGATTAATCTAATCCTAACCCCTCAATGTTAATTTTAATATTTTCTTATATTATAAACTCTGTATGAAATTCAAGAAGATAGCACACATTCATATCCTACTTTTCAAAACTTTTACCTCATAAAAATCCTATTAGGTAGGCAGTACAAGTATTACACTGATTGGGAAACTGAGGCTGAGGGATATTAGGTTTAGAATGACCAGGAAGTAAGGAGTTGGGACTTGAACCCAGGACTTTTGGCCTATACTCTAATGACATTTCTACTCCATAACCTAAGTTATTTTGCCTCTAGGACCTCAGTTTCCTTATCTGTAAAATGAGGATTAGATTAACTCTAAAATCCTTTCCATTTCTGACACTATTTTTTCTATATTCCTAAGGCTTTCACTGAGGCCTTCTATGGAGCTTAGCTCCAGTGAGGTGCTGCATTCTACCTGTTAGCTCAGTGAAGCCCTCCCTGTCTCATATTCTCTCTGCTATCCCCTCAGGGCCCTCACAGTCTCATTTGCTACACAAACAGATGAAGTTTGGGCTTGTAATTCTGGTCCCAGAAGGGGCTTTGGAGAACAAAGGAGAGAACAGGATGCAATTGGAGGAGAAGAGAGAAGCAGCAAGCCTGGCTCCAGGGCACATTTCCTCAAGGGTGTGTATGTTCAACTTCCTTCAGAAAAAGTCTGGTGCTGTTTATATTGGAGATTTTCCGTCAGCACCAGAAGTGCAAGGAGTATTTTTACAGAGTGCCATATAAAATGGAAGGTTTATAGAGATGAATAAGTTGAGGTCCTTAAGTGGAATGATTTGAGGGACACTAGGAAGTTTCTCCAGGTCCCCAAATTTCTCTTCCACCATCCTGAACTGGTATTTCATAGTCCACCATTAAAGATTCATTTCTTTGGGTTTAGCATTGAAATTTCCAGCTTCCTCACAAATCCCCTTAGGAGGAATAAAACATTCATTGCAATGTCAATGAGTTTATTAGAAAATGGGAGACAGGAGGGATAAGTAGTATAAGTACACTGAGTACATCCAAAGGGGCCTTGGGCAACTTCACGGTTTTGCTGAGGGCTAGCTCTGGTTCTTACCCTTGGGGAATGAACAGTCTAGAATTTGTTTTAGATGATATAGGTGCAATCTCAAGGATTGACGTTTTGAGGTCATAACTATCATTCTGTTACCATAATAGAGACCAGGAGAACTGTGGCAGAGAAACTGGTGCTAGATGCACCCAAATCTTTCTTGTTGGTGGTCCTTTGTTTTTGAAGAGGACCAATGACTGAGGCATCATTTTCTTTTTTTTTTTTTTTGATGAGGTAATTGGGGTTGCCCAGGGTCACACAGCTAATAAGTGTTAAGTCTGAGGTTGGATTTGAACTTAGGTCCTCCTGACTCCAGGGTTGGTGCGATATCCACTGCGCCACCTAGCTGCCCCCAAAACGAAGCTTTTTTGTGTGAGGCATTTGGGGTTAAGTGACTTGCCCAGGGTCACACAGCTAGTAAGTGTCAAGTGTCTGAGGATGGATTTGAACTCGGGTACTCCTGACTCCAGGGCCGGTGTTCTATCCACTGCACCATCTAGCTGCCCCTGAGGCATCATTTTCAAAGAGAAGTCTATTATTTTCTGAGTGATTTATGAAGAGTATTCATGAATTCTGGAAACTTGAACATAGAATGATGTTCTATAATAACGTCCCTCAAAAATCACTAGGTCCAAGCCCTTAATTTTACAAATGATAAATCTAAGGCCTGGAGAGAAGAAGTGACTTGGTCCAGGTCACCTGGCAAGTAATTAGCAAAGCAAAACTAGAACCCTAGTTTCTTCATTTCATCCTAGAATTCTTTCCCCTACATTGCACTTCCTATCTCTTTCCTTTATTTTATTAAATTGTATTGTATTGATTGATTCATTTTGTCTGGGGACAGTAGCAACTTCTCAACAAACTATCAACAAGGACATTCTACCAAAGGTGTTAGATGAGTAAATATTAACAGAGAAGAGGGATGTAGCTTTGATCCTAAGTAATTTGACATTAACACTATTGTACTTGACCAGTTTTATTGCCTCTTCATCTTGTTTTCTTTTATATTGCTGTAGTTATTATCTATTGTTCTTGCGATTCTGCTTTCTTCACCCTTTATCACTCTGAACATTTTTCCCATACTTCTCTGACTTTTTCAGGTAAGAAGAGAGGTTTCTGCTCCTACTTCGATTAATATTATTATAGAAGGGGGCAGCTAGGTGGCGCAGTAGATAGAGCACCGGCCCTGGAGTCAGGAGTACCTGAGTTCAAATCCGGCCTCAGACACTTAACACTGACTAGCTGTGTGACCCTGGGCAAGTCACTTAACCCCAATTGCCTCATATATATATATATATATATATATATATATATATATATATATATATATATATATATATATATATATATATATATATATATATATATATATATATATATATATATATATATATATATAATAGAAGGCCCAAAGATCTAGCCCAAATCAATCAACCAACAATCAGGATTAACTAAAGCTTTAATCATTTTTAAAGGATCACTGGGGCTCCAAATCACTGATTGAAAACATAGACAATGTTTTGTGATTGGCCAAAGGAATCAAATCAGTTTTAAACCACATACTCCAGCAGCTGGCAAGTTGAGTGATGGTAGAATCTAATAGTGGAGGAATCCTGAAAGGGAATTGCTTGAAGGGAGGGTGTTAGGCAAATTATTTTCCTTTTTTCTCTCCATGCTCTATTGACTAGTAATGTCAACTTGTGAACTTTAAAATTTCAGAAGAGCAGAAGTTTTCATCTAATGTCTGTAGCAATGTCACTTTAGCAGCAGTGGCTGAAGACAGTCTTTATCAGAAACAGAGAGACATACCAAAAATGGGCTAATTATACCAAGGTAAGGCAGCCTCAGGATTTTACAAGGGCATAGAATCTGGATCCCAGCAAAGAACTGTACCTAAGGGGTATTTCATGAGCATTGTATGAAGGGAGAAAAAGACCTTTAACAACCAAGAGCTCCAAGTTTATCCTTTGGCTACATGTGTTTTCTAAGTTTTATCCTCTTCTCCCCAGGGACCTGGTATGAATGAGGTAAAGTGCTTACCTGGTATAAGTATATGTTTCTATGACAACTACCCATACTATCTATACCTTTTAGTAAATATTCTTTATAAAAGCTAATGAATTTTGACTGATAATCAATAGGGAATACACCAATGGGGGCTCATGAGTGACAATCATAGATATCTTAGCCCCTTAGGGTTACCCTTAGAACCCTGAGGATAATATTAGCAGTCAGGTACCCTCGATGGATCCAGCCTACCAAAACATATGAGAGATGAGAAAGTAGAAGCAGAAGGGCATACTATATTCATATTCATCATTCCTTACAGCACAATAATAATTCATTCAATTCATAAGTCATAATTTCTTTAGCTATTCCCACAGTCATTCAGTACATATTTTGTTTCCAGCTATTTTCTATCACAGATAATACTGCTATTAACAATGTTTTCTCCCTTTTCGCTGTCAATAAACTCTTTGGGATATACAGTCCCAGTAGTGGCATCACTGGATCAGAGGTTTTAAACAATTTAGTAACTTTACTCACAGAATTACTTTCTAAATTCTTTTCCTTCTAAAGGTTATTCACCATCACTAGGAATTGTAGGATCCAGAATCTGAGAATTACAAAATTTAGGATTGAAAGGAATCTTAGACACCACCTAGTATGACCTCCCACCCAGTGCCTTCTACACCATCCAGGTAATGATCATCAAATGACAGCCCCTGCTGTGCCTAGCTCTGTTTTAGGTGCCTTCCTCTTGAATTAGTATTTAACTGCAGCCCCAGCATGAAGCTAGTAAGTGCTATTGCCCTCTTTCCAAAGAACTGAGTGCCAGCAAAGGATTAAACATCTCACAGTGCTTTTTAAAGAGGAAATTTGGCTCAGAGGCACAACCAAACCCCAGTTCAAGTGAGCAGAGTCAGTAACATGCATTCCCTTCTGGAAAATGGGAAGTAGGGCACTAAGTTGGAGGAATGATGGAGAACTTCAATGAACAGTGAACAAATGAGGATGGAAAAGGACACCTTGGATTATTCCAAAAGACATCTAGCTAGGGTCAGAGCTTCTAGTCTCAGCTCCCTCCCTTCCCCACACAGCTTCTTTAATCCATCCTTCATGCCATAGCTGGAGTAATCTTAATAATACAAAAGCTCAGTGATATACTCCTCATTTCAAGAAATCCACTGACTCCTTGTGGCTTATCACATCAAATCCACACTCTCCCATGAGGCAACTAAGACTGTTTTCTACTAAGGACAGAACAAGAGGAAAGAGCCTGATGCCACATCATGATAGACTGAGGGTTAAAGCACAGAAGGATTTACCAACAATAAGAATATTATATACTCAGATGGTTAGGGGAGTCCTTGAATCTACTTTTCTAGAACTCTTAAAAAGGGGGGATTCTTATGTTTCTCAGATGCTTCAGTGAGTTCTTGTCTGGAAGCAGGGGGATGGGTCCCATGGTTTCAGGATATTAAACTTCAATAGACATTTCTTAAGAATTAATCATATTTCAATTGTTCTTTAAGGCATATTTTCCCATGGCTAGGAGTATTAATGTCTCTAGTCCTTGAACCATGATCAAATAAACTCTGCCATTATTCCTGGGAGGAATATGCCAGTTTCTCTCCCCTCTGGCCCCACTCACCATCTCTGTAACTTTCTTCGACTAAAATCTTCCCTGGCAACTATTCCCCTACTTATTGGAATTTAAACTCTTTGAGGGCAGAGAATATGTTTCTAATTGTATTTGTATACTCATAGCCTAGCAGAAGGTTTGACACATAGTAGGCAAGGAATAATCGATTTATATTCTTGGCCTCACCTCACTTCTTCCCCACTGCTTCAACATAATAGACTAGGGTTAAAGCAACAATTAGGGAGGGAGTAGGAAGGGTAGTCTGCAGAGAACTGTGGGAAATACTGATTTTTTGGTGAGGAGAAGAACATCTCCGTTCCTGGGGAGGGGAAATATCTATGCCTGTAGAGTCACCTGGACTACCTGGGAGTGGGGGAGGAGATTCATTTTTAAAGATACCAGGGAGGTGTATCTGACTGCCCGGTATGTTTCTCTGTGACCAGAGATAGTTAGAAGAATAGCATGAGAGAGATATCCAGAATAGGACCACTTGTTTGGTTCTGTATTAAGAGGTCCATGCAGAGAAGCCAAGTGTCTTCCACTAAGATAAGGGAACTCTGGAATATCATCATAATTATGGAACTGGCCTCTGACCTCTGCCTCAAAGTGGCAAAGGAGGACTAACACCATCTGCTGGAGAGCCAAAGGCAGAATTACACTGTGTGAGACATCGCAACAACTAAGTCAGGAAGCCCTGGCAGGAGCAATGACCCTTGACAATTGCTGGGAGCTATGAAGAATGACAGACTGTGCAAAAATCAATTGGAGAGCCTTGGAAGGAGACACACACTGAGAAGCTATCCTAGAGGCAATGCCTTCTGCAGCGAACCTATCTAGGGCACAACTATAAGGGGCAGAGTTATACAGGCCTCTGGGAAGGGTTGCTCCTTAATGTATGTCATTATTTCCCATCAGCTCTTCTTCAAGCATCATTTGTTTTTTTTGACCTGCAAATTAACCTGTCCATTCTTTGAGCTTTGTGACCTATGTACCTGCAAGGAAAGGTGGTGATAACATATTGAATTAGGGTAAATAATGAAGCTCCCAGATTGTTGGAATGGGGGAAATGAGTCAGAGGAAATGAGAAGTTTCCAAAGAAGACCTTTAGTGTCACTTGAAAGATTCTGACAGAGAAGGAAATTAAGGCTCAGAGAAAGGAAGTGGCTTTTCCAGGGTCATAGAAATATTAAGTGTCACAACTAGGACTAAAACAAGTCAGGCCCTCTGACTCCAGATCCAGTGTACTCTCAGGAGATGTGGAAATTAAATAATACTGTCCCTCTCTCTCTCTCTCTCTCTCTCTCTCTCTCTCTCTCTCTCTCTCTCTCTCTTTCTCTCTCTCTCTCTCTCTCTCTCTCTCTCTCTCTCTCTCTCTCTCTCTGCCTCTCTCGCCCTGTCTCTCTGCTGTCTTTCTCTCTGTGTCTGTCTCTTTCTGCTTTCTCTGTCTGTCTCTATATGTCTCTCTCTCTCTCTCTCTCTCTCTCTCTCTCTCTCTCTCTATATATATATATATATATATATATATATATATATATATATATATATATATGAATGACTATAATTTTATATGATGAATGCACACAAAGTACAAAGATAGTGCTATTCAGGTTCCTAAAGGAAGTAATATTACTGACTGGTGGGTTCTAGGGAAGGCTTCACAAATGAGATGACATTTGACTTGGGTTTTGAAGGATGGGTAGGGTTTAAACAGATAGAGCTGTGGACCATTAAAGGATGAATGAGAGAGAAAGACATTCCAGGCATTGGGAGAGAAGATTATGAGCTAAGGGATGCTTGAAATAGCTCAGTTTTATTGGAATTGAAGCTCATAATAGAAAGAGCATTGCCCTAAGAATCAGGACGTTTGGGTTATAGTCATTTCTCTTTGCTAAATGGTTGTGCAAGTTTAGGTAAATCACTTAACCTCTCTGAAAATGAAAGTTTGGTTTAAATGATCTTTCCTTTCTGTTCCAACTTGGCAATTGTCTCCTAAATCTCCATTTTCATTATCAACAATAGTTGCTTTTAAATAGTCTCTTATTTCTCCCACTTCATTAGTCACTCCCTTGCCATGGCCTGACTTTTCCTACTTATGTCACTTCCTACCTACCCTGAGACAAAGGTCATTTCTGAGACTTCTGTTGCAAACCTCACTGCACTTCCATGGTGGTAGACATTAAAAATTGCCCAAACAATACTTAGAGACTGATTTTTTGACATACTTCATTATATTAACTCACATTGATAGATAGATTTTTAGCTTTAAGGCACTTTCCTCACTGTGCCCAAAGGGCTATCAAAATGTGAGTACCCTTTAACCCAGCAATACAACTACTAGGTCTGTATCCCAAAGAGGTAAAAGGTGAGCAGGGAGGACCTATTTGTAGAAAGAATATTTATAGCAGCTCTTTCTGTAATGGCTAAGAATTGGAAATTGAGGGGAAGCTGATCAATTTTGGAATGGCTGAACAAGTTATGCTATATTATTATAATGGAATATTATTGTTCCATAAGAAATGATGAGCAGTATGATTTCAGAAAATCCTGGAAAGACTTACACGAACTGATACAGAATGAAGTGAATGGAACCAGGATAACATTGTACATAGTGATAGAAACATTGTACAATGAAGAAATGTGAATAACTTAGCTATTTTCAGCAATCCAATGATCCAGGAAAATCCTAAGGGATTCATGATGAAAAATGCTATCTGCCTCCAGAGAAAGAACTGATGGTGTCTGAATACAGACTAAATCATACTATTTCTCTTTATTTTTCTTTCTCCTTCCTTCCTTCCTTCTTTCTTTTTCTTCCTTCCCCCTTCTTTCCTTCTTTCTTTCTCTCTCCCTCCCTCACTCCTTCCCTCCCTTCCTTCCTTCCTTTTTTAGTTTTGCTCAAAGTTTCCCCCCCACAAAATGACTAATACGGAAATAGTTTACATGATTACACATGTATAACCTATATCAGATTGTCTACCATCTCAGGGAAGGGAAAGAGAAAAAGGGAGGGATACAATTTGGAACTCAAAACTTAACAATGAATGTTAAAAATTGGTTTTACATGTAATTGGGAAAAATAAAATATTTTTAAAAATTAAAAAGCACTTTCTTCAACATAGTCTTTTAAGGTTGAGGTGAGTAGTACAGATATAGCATAATTATGTACCTTTTAGAAGAGTAGTGTAATAAATTTTCAAACACCAGCTCCTTCAAAAAGCCTTCCTTGACATAGACAAGATATGTAGTGAATCAGCTTACTTCTCCCTATAGAAAAAGGTCACAGGTTTTGCTCTCTGGTTTTTTTGTCACTTTACATTTTACATCTGTACTTTTAACTTAAGTTAAGAATTTACTTCTGAGCCAATTAGCTCAGCGCATTAGCATGTAGCTCCAGTGAAGCCAATATCATGGGTACAATCCTCCTACAGATCAATTAGCCTCACTCTGTCCACATTCTAACAATATTGCTCAAATCTGTCCAGGTACCTTAAACTTATAACTGCTTATTGAGTGAGTAGAGATCTGAGCTGAAACTGTTGCAGAGTTCTCAGGCTTTGGTCCAAAATCCAATGTGGGATGGAGTCAGTGGTGGTGGGGCATGCCTTACCTGGTGCAAGAACAGCTCTTCTGCTCCCAGTGCTACTTGCAGGATATTCCAAATCCCACCCTCCAATCCTCAGCTCCCTAGCCTGCCCTAGGTTGCCATCCCCTAGATTCTGATGACCTTGTCCCTAATTACCTTCCCATCAGGGTTTGGTGCAGGCAAATCCCTTTAACTTTCTTCCAACAACTGCCTGTGGATAGCATTTGGGGTGCCCATGATTAACTTGGGGGAATAGAAAGAAAGGGTTATGCACCATTTGCACCTGGTATTTCTGCTCTCCTCCAGTGGTGTGCAGGTAAATGCTTAAAAACCAACTCATACCCACCAAGTACTTATGACACACTTTTAAGTTTAATCTGCATTACAAATATTTTCTCCATGACTTTCCTAAGTCTAGGCAATCAACAAAAGAAAACATTAAACCCTGATTTGTACCATTTGCCAGTTTCTAAGGTATAAATGTTCACACTGAAAATTTAACCATCAGCTTACAGGATCAGGTTAGAGCTCATTCCATAATACCTCTACCTCCCCCTTCCATAGTAAACTCAACACAAGACCTCCTGAGTTTAAACAGTCTTCTGCCCTCCATTTCCATTGTGGTACCTGCCTCCCCCTACTTGGGCTCAGTGAGAAATCTAATGGGTTTATAAGGAGAGGCCTTGAGCTAGAATTTGAACTCAGCCAGTTACTTGTTGACTAGAGATAAATGACCATGGATAGGTTACTTCACCACTCTAGGCCTCGGTTTCCTCATCTGAAGAGTTGGAACTACATTAGAAGTTCTTAACACTTTTTTTGGTCATACATGACTTCTGGGAGTCTGATGAAGCCTATGGACCTCTTCTCAGAACATTTTAAATGCATAAAATAAAATTCATAGCATTATGAGAGAATCATTTATATTGAATTAGTTATTAAAATATTTTTAAAACAAGTTAATGGAATTCAAGTTTCCTCACACTATATGATTTCAGAGTCCCCTTCCAGATCCACATATATGTTCTTATCCTATGATCCTGGGTCATTTTATCTCCCATTCTTTCCATCTTCTGGTATTCGTAGAATCCTAGCTTTCTCTTAGGACAACAGAGTTCCTGGGATCCTCTCCAAGGATACTAGCAGCTCCTTTTCACATGTCCTTTAGTAGAGGGTCATTAGGAGTAGTTGGCATAATCACCACTCTCTACCATGACTTCACAGCTTCTTTCTACCTTCATCATACAGCAACTGCCTTTGAAGTTCTACCACTCCTGTCCAAGTCTTTGATATTTATCGATCTCTGTGTGTGTGTATGCATCTCTCCTTCCCAATATGTTTAATACCTAGCTCAGAGTCCTCTTCTCCAGCCCAATCTTTATGTGGTTTTAAACACCCTGGCCTCTTAGTTTCTCAGCCTCCTTAACTCTCATGACTTCTGTTTCCAGTCTACCTCAATCAAACACAGGAGAAATCATACCTTAGATACCCTATCAGGCTTTCCCACCCTGAATTCACTGATTTTGTCCCATGTTGGAATTTATCTTTATACAATTGGTGGTGTTGAATTTGTGCTACTTTTCCTCTATTTCAAGGGAAAATAATCTCTTAAAATACTATTCTAATTATGGATCAAGACCATAACTTTGAAATCATGGTAATATATTTAGTTCATGTGTTTAACATATACAGACACACACGTATAAGTATTGTGAAAGTGCTCTAGTTTCATTATGTCAGTGGCTACCAGGTGTTTTGATAAATTTTACAAGCATTTATTAATCACCTACTATATAAAAGCATTGTGCTAGGCTTTGGAGAAACATAGATGAAATAAAAATTAATCCCTGCAAAATATACTCATGATCCATTTAAGGGACAATGAGGAGCCTTGATAAACTAGAGCAACTGGAAAAAAGCCGTGGATCATAGATTTAAAACTGGAAATGACCTTATAGGTCATGTAGTCCAAATCTTTCAATTTTATGGATGAGAAAACTGAGGCTCAGATACATTAGGTGAGGGGTCAGCTGGGTGGTGCAGTGTATAAAGCACCAGCCCTGGATTCATGAGGACCTGAGTTCAGATCCAGCCTCAGACACGTAACAATTACTAGCCGTGTAACCCAGGACAAGTCACTTAACCCTCACTGACCTTCAAAAAAAACCAAACCAAACCAAAACCAAAACCAAAAACCAAAAAACAACCAGATATATTACATGATTTCCCCAAAGTCACAAAACTAGAATCCAGTCTATTTGGATGGGTGTAGGCATGTCTCAGTTATCGCAACCAAATCAACGTTTTGATCCACTCTTCTTCTCTAATTGGGACCAGATGCCCAAACAAGTTAGGTTTCTCATTTGGGTTAGTTGATTCTCATCAAGTCAAGAGTTTGCAGGTAATAAATTGACATCTTTTAGGTAGATAGTACAAGTATGATGACCATTTTGAAGATTAGAAAAACGATATTCAAAGATATTAAGTGATTTTTCCAGAATCACATAGCCAGTGATTAGCCAAGTCTCAAATCCAGGTCTTGTTTCTTTAAGACTAATGATCAAATTTCTTTTCTCCCTTCTATAAAAATGTATTAGGATTTTTTTTTTTTTTTAGTGAGGCAATCGGGGTCAAGTGACTTGCCCAGGGTCACACAGCTGGTAAGTGTTAAGTGTCTGAGGCAGGATTTGAACCCAGGTACTCCTGACTCCAGGGCCGGTGCTCTATCCACCGCACCACCTAGCTGCCCCAGGATTTTTTTTAATTTTGAGAGCAAGGATTTGTTGATATACTTCTTTTGTATCATCGACAGCCCCTAGCACAGTGTTAGTAATTGAATATGTATCTATTTTGTTGCTGGTTTTGAGTCATTTTTAATTACATCCAACTCTTCATGATCCTATTTGGGGATTTTTTTGGCAGAGGTACAGGAACAGTTTGTATTTCCTTCTCCACCTCATTTTACAGATGAGGAAACGGAGACCAACAGGCTTACGTGACTTGCCCAGGGTCATGTACCTAATAAGTATCTGAAGCCAGATTTGAACTCAGGAAGATGAATCTTTTTTATTTCAGGCCTGACATTCTAACCATTGTACCACCTACCTGCCCCAGGCATCTATAGATATCTCTATATCTACCTACATATTATACCATATATATATATATATCTACATATACACACAAATATAATGATGCCTTTTTAGATAAGCTATAGATAGATAGATATAGATATTTAGATAGGCGATAAATATCTAGATAGATCTATATAGACAGATGCATATCTATGCTTATAGATTATCCATGCATATGTATATCATATCTAGATTATATCAGCATTGTTACATATATTATATTTGAAAGATAGATAGCTACATAGATATATAGATACCTATTCTTTGCCTATCATTAGGGTGGGGGATGTTGATGATACAGAAAATACATATGACCCAATACTTGCTCTCAAAGAAAGAAAAAGAAATCAAGACATTTCTGTAGAATAGAAAAAAGATATCTATAGCTACCTATGCAATATCTAGATGATAGATAGATAGATAGATAGATAGATAGATAGATAGATAGATAGATAGATAGATATTCTGTGTTCCAGTCAGGCCAGTATCCTCAATATCACCAGCCATTCTTCTTCCAAGCCTTTCATTCCTGCCATTCCTCCTCTTTTATCACATCTTCCACTACCCAAACATTATCCATACTTTTAAGATATGAGCTCCTCCAAGAAGCCTTCTGAAACTATTCTCACACACTTTTTCCTTTGAAACCATTCAACATTGGTTGACTGAATTACTCATGTGGAACTTTTCCCATGCTTTTTGAGTTATTCTTTTACTACTCTATGAGTGAGCCTTATTTTGCCAGCTGTACTATAAGTTCTTTGAAAGCAGGTACTGGGTCATCTTCTCTTGTGTACCATATAAGCCTGAGAACAAGTCGGCATTCAAGATCCATGGCTGTCTGATTGATGATAATACATTAAGAAGGGGTGTGTGTTAAACACTTTAGAGGAAGAGGAGGGATGGTTCTTGATCAAGAAGACAAGGCAAGTCATTTTATCTATGGGTGATTAACAAGTGCCCAAGTTTGGAAGGAGCAGTAACAAAGATGCAGCAGGTAACATTTAGCCTGTTGGCAAAGCTTTAATGGAAAATAAAACTCTAGGATCAGAGCCAGTGGTATATAATAGGAAATGAGGGAAGTGAGATATCGAATTATTGGAATTTTCAGACCCTTGATATAGGCCTTTGAAACCAATGATTGTTGCCTTCATTTGTCATGAGGCCACAATAAATTTCTGAGCTGGAGACCAGCATGATCAAAATGATTCTGCTCATTTGATCAAAGAAGGCTTGAAGGCAGAGTGAACCTGGAAGCTAAGAAACCATCCAGGAGCTTATAGCAATTCAGGCATGAAATAATCAGGGCTTGGGCCAGGGAGGAAGTTAGGGGCATGCATGATTAGAAAGAAGCCCCTGAACTATCAGGTATTTATGCCAAATTGAATTCTCGAGATAAAGGCAAGTTAGGTCCTTGGTGAGGACCTTATGGAGTAAACACGGCAGGGACTAGGAGAGAGGAGATAGCCAGAGAAGTGGCCATGATCTATGAGACAGAGCTTCTTTATTCCTATTCAGCAACCTACACTACAGCTCAATTCATCTGAAAGAAAAAAAAAGTAGGATGAAAAATATATTTAGTAAAATTATACGTACTCATTTCTTAAAATAGCTTTCAGATTTAATCATAGGAAACATTTGTTTTGGTTTGAATTTCTGTAGGTTTTAGAAACCATTTTCTTGCTCAAACTAGGTCATTTGAATTATCTGCTGATAGTTCAAATCTGTAGATAATTTGCTTTTACTCACATTCCTAAGAACTAATTACCTGTACATATAAAATGATGAAATCTCATTATATTTTCTTTTAAAAATCTGACATGCATTTAATTACATTAGCCAATTATTACTGTACATGCAGAGGATTCTGGTATTGACCATCACGCACTGGAATATTTACTGCACAGATGTGTTACTTTAATTAAACAAATGTGATTACACACATATCAATTTTTATTTGGTTTCAAAGCCCAGAATCTAAAAGTGGAGCATTTGGAGGAGTCGTGTGGAGTGATTCTGGCTCCCAGAAATGAACACAGGAGGCACTTTCCTGGGAGCATGCCACACTACAGGTAACTGAGTGCTCAGTAGGGCTGTCTGAGTAGAAAATGCAAGCTACAAGTGGAGTTTTTTCTTCTGATGAAATTGTAATTGATTTAGCCAAAGAGAAGTGATGATGCTGTTGAGGTGTGGGGAGTGACACACCAGCCTGGGATTCAAGTTGACATATTGTCTGACACTGCTTTGGTGATGCTGGGGAGTCTTGTGAATGGAAGATGCCACATGCAAAAGTTAACTTAAATTCTGGAATTATATTCCTGCTTGGAAAGAAGCCTGGAAAAGGAGACTTGGGATAGATTATAGGGAGTCATGAATGTCTGGCAAAGGAGTTTGGACTTCATCTTGAAGGTTATTTGGATGAAGATTTTGGAAATAGGGAACATGATGAACAAAGTTGTACTCCAAGAAAATGGATTGTATAAAAGATGAGTAGGAAGGATGGGAGAGGAAGATGTGGAAGGTAGGAGAAGTCCTTTAGGGAGTTCTTGTTATACTTTAGGTTGCAGATTATTGAGGCAAAGTATTGGGCATTGGTAAAGAGAATAGAAAGGAAAGGGTCATTGGAAGAAAGATAATTATGAAGGCAGAATAATTTGGGGGGTTGACTATGATAGGATTGCCAAAGGAATCAAAGATGAAATCATAGAATCCATACACAGAGCTGGAAGTAAGTTCAGAGGACATCTAGTCTAACCCCTTCACCTTAAAGTTGAGAAAACTGAGGTCCAGAGATTTGAAATAACTTGCTTAGGGGAAGCTAGGTGGCACAGTGGATAGAGCACTGGCCCTGGAGTCAGGAGGACCTGAGTTCAAATCTGGCCTCAGACACTTAAGACTTACTAGCTGTGTGACCCTAGGCAAGTCACTTAACCCCAATTGCCTCACCAAAAAAAAAATAATAACTTGCCTAAAGTGATCCCTGAAATAAGTGTCAGAGGTAGAATTTGAACCTAAGTCCTCTGGCTCCAGAGAAAGTGTTCTTTCTACTGCATTGCATTAAGTAAGATTTTACTGAGTCGGGGCAGCTAGGTGGCACAGTGGATAAAGCACTGGCCCTGGATTCAGGAGGACCTGAGTTCAAATCCAGCCTCAGACACTTGACACTACCTGTATGACTCTGGGTAAGTCACTTAACCCCAATTGCCTCACCAAAACAAAACAAACAAACAAAAAAGATTTTACTGAGTCTAGGTGACCAGGAAAATAATGATAATAGAAATAGAAATGACACCATTTTTGGGAAAAGATGATGAATTTAGGTTTAGAAATGTTTAGCTTGAAGGATCAACAAGATATCTAGCTAGAAATATCCAGGAGGAAGTTGAAAATTCAGGAAGGGCAATCTGGATAGGGCTGAAGAGGAGAGGTATACAATTCTGGACTGAATATTGATTAGCTTTAAATATAACATACCCCTAAAGTGAAATCTTTGAAAAATATACAGTGAAAAATAATACCTATTGTAGACTATTCTTATATTTTACCTAAGAATTGGGGGGAAGTGTGGCCAATTTTTAGCCCAATATGTAAACTGAAGGGCCACCTACACAGAAGTGAACTCCTAAAGTTTTGTCTCTCCCACTCCTTTTGCACTAATCTACTGCCTTTTATCACTGGTTGTCTTTTTTTTTTTTTTTTTTTAGTGAGGCAATTGGGGTTAAGTGACTTGCCCAGGGTCACACAGCTAGTAAGTGTTAAGTGTCTGAGGCCGGATTTGAACTCAGGTACTCCTGACTCCAGGGCCAGTGCTCTATCCACTGCGCCACCTAGCTGCCCCTACTGGTTGTCTTTTAATGCATGCAACCCTTCTCTCTACAATAGGATAGTAAGATCGTTGAAGGCAGGGATTCAGTCTCCTCATGTCTCCTGAGCATATATTAGGAGTTCAATAAAAGTTGTTCTCTTCTGGAATTATTGATGAAGTCCATGTATTTATTTCTTCTTCTTTGAAGAAGACAATCACTTTACTTATCCTAAATTCTGCTTTTCTCAAGTTTTAAGGTATGGATGGGATTCTCTTATTTTCATATTTTGAGAGACTATTCCTACTTGTTCCCCTCCTATTCCCAGTCTTTAGCAAGCAAGTCAGTTCCACAACTGACAAATATTCATTATGCATCTACCATGTGCAAGGAAATCTGAAGAATAGATAACAATAAAGCTGGTGTCCTAACTTCAGGGAGCTTCATGTCTAGGTTTTAACTTGGTTAGATTGGTTTTAATGGTCTTCCTTATAAGGTACTTTAAAATTAATTTTGTATGTGGTTGTTTGTGGCTATAACACTGAAGATCCAACCAGTCCACTTAGAACCCTAAGTGGTCTTTGTGTCTTGTAGACATGGCTCATCTCTTTCAGCTAAGATCAACATGTCAGGGTAGTCATTGGTTTGAATTTGATTCCAGAATTCTTCCTGACTATGGGACCAGCCTAGCAGTAGGATAATCAACATCTTCAGAATAATGAATCTGTCAATAGCACATTACTAAAAGTATCAAAAGGTCCTTCTTTACACCTTTCTGTCCAACTTTGTGCTGGTACTGCATGTCATATAAGGGAAAATCTCTGCCTTCCAGAAGCTTATAATCTAAGTAAGAAAAAAATCCATAAAATTAACTCCTAAATTGTGTAACATTAGCTCTGAATGCAGTTTAGAGAAAGGATAACTCAGTGTGTAATAGAGGAAATCTAAAAATACCTGATGCAATGGAAAAAAGCATTAAGTTTGGAGGTAACAGACCTTGGGTCCAAATCTTGACTCACCTACTCCATGAACATAGGCAAGTCATCTCATCTCTCATAGCCTCAGTATTCTTAAAATGGATACAACAATGTTTTATCACCCATTGCACAGTGGTTGTGAAGATAGTACTTTGTACAGTTATTTCTTCCACATTGCAACTCTCCCCATTGTGTTTTTTTTTTGTTTTTTTTTTTTTAGTGAGGCAATTGGGGTTAAGTGACTTGCCCAGGGTCACACAGCTAGTAAGTGTTAAGTGTCTGAGGCCAGATTTGAACTCAGGTACTCCTGACTCCAGGGCCGGTGCTCTATCCACTGCGCCACCTAGCTGCCCCCCCCATTGTGGTTTTGATATATCATGGGTAGGCACAAGAAATGAAATGGGATTTTGGGGGGAGTTTTGCAGAAGTTGCAGATGACAAAGAAAAAGTTTAGAAACTCAGAAATTATATATATACATGTATGTATAAAGTAATATTGACATATTTAATCTTTTAATATCATGATAATTAAGACTTCTTCTCTGGTAAGAAGGGAGGGACAAAAAAATTTTACAACAATTTTCTAGATCATGTGGGAGGGATAAATATAAATATAAAGTAATATACAAATGTGAATTACTTTTATGATGAATACTGGAACAATGCCTGCATTTTACAATATATTCTTCAATTTATTTTTTATTTATAATTTTCCCCAAATTACATGTAAAAAACCCAATTTTTTCACATTGATTTTTTAAAACTTTGTGTTCCCAATTTTCTTCCTCCCTCCCTCTTCTCCCCTCCCTGAGAAATCAAGCAATTCAATATAAGTCATACATGTGAAGATGCAAAACATCTTCATATCATTCAAGTTGTGAAAGAAAACAGACAAAATAACTTTAGAAAGAGGAACTAACAAATAAAATTATACTTCAATCTGTATTTAGATATCATCAGTTCTTTCTCAGTTGATGGTTTGCATTTTCCATACATCCTTCTGATAGCATCCTGTTCATTTATTTCACTTTTACTATTGCTGACCGTATTACCCTCTATCCTATTCCTTCCCCTTAATATTAACTCTATTTTCTATCATCTTTCACCCTATCCCTCTTCAAATGTGTTTTGCTTTTTACTGTCCCCGCCCCCAATCTGCCCTCCCTTCCCTCACCTCTCCCCTTTTATCCCCTTCCCCTCCCACTTTCCCAGAGAGCAAATTATATGACTATACTCACTTGAGTATACATGTTATGCCTTCTTTGAGCCAATTCTAATGAGAGTAAGGCTCACTCACTCCCCTGTTCATTTCCCATTTGCTCCTCCACTCCATAAGCTTTTTCTTGTTTCTTTTATGTGAGCTAGTTTTCCACAGTCCACCTCTCCCTTTCCCATTCTTCCACTTTCCCATTCTTACCACTTAACTTTATTTTTAAGATGTCATCATGGGTCAGCTAGGTGACACAGAGGACAAAGTACCCACCCTTGACCCAGGAGGCGTGGAGCCCAAATCTGGCCTCAGACATAAGCCACCCCACCTGGCCTGTCCCAAAGAAACCAAGGATAAACAAAAAAAAATGCTTTACAGATATAATACCTTCATATTCAATTCACACCTGTGCCCTCTGTCTAAGTATTTTCCTTTCAGCTCCATAATACTGAAAAAGTTCTTATGAATTAGGAGTATTATCTTCCCATGCAGGAATGTAAAAAATGTATCCTTTTAATATCCCTAATTATTTCATTTTCCTGTTTACCTTTTTATGCTTCTCTAGGATCTTGCATTTGAAAGTCCAATTTTCTATTCAGTTCAGTTCACAAATGCCTGAAAATCCTCTTTTACATTGAAGTCCCATCTTTCCCCCTGAAAAGATTATACTCAGTTTTACTGGGTAGGTGATTTTTGATTGTTATCCCAGTTCCTTTGCTTTCCAGAATATCATATTCCATGCCGTCTGGTCCTTTAATGTAGAGGCTACTAGGTCTTGTGTTATCCTGACTGTAGCTTCACAGTATTTTAATTCCTTTTTTCTAGCTGCTTGCAATAATTTCTCCTTGACCTGGGATCTCTGGAATTTGACTATAATGTTCCTGGAGATTTTCCTTTCAGGATCTCTTTCAGGAGGTGATTGGTGGATTATTTGAATTTCTATTTTACCTTCTGCTTCTAGAATGTCAGGGCAATTTTCCCTGATAATTTCTTGGAAGATGATGTCTAAGCTCTTATTTTGATCACAGTTTTCAGGTAGTCCAATGGTTTTCAAATTATCTCTCCTGGATCTATTGTCCAGGTCAGCTGTTTTCCCAAGGAGATATTTCATATTGCCCTCTATTTTTTTAATCATTTGGATTTGCTTTATTGTGACTTGATTTCTCAAAAAGGCATTAGCTTCTATTTGCTCTATCCTAATTCTTAAGCAATGATTTTCCTCAGAGAGTTTATATACCTCCTTTTTCATTTGGCCAATTTGACTTTTCAAGCTGTTGACTTTTTTTCATGACCTTCCTGCATCACTCTCATTTCTCTTTCTGTTTTTTTCTTCTGCTTCTCTTACTTTATCTTCAAAGTCCTTTTTGAGAGCTTCCATGGTCTGAGACCAATTCATATTTTTCTTGGAAGCTTTGGATGTAGGAGCTTTGACTTTGTTATTATCTTCTTCTGAGGGTATATATTGAACTACCAAAGATCTATCAAAGAAAGTTTCAATGGTCTGCTGCTTTCTTTGCCTGCTCATCTTGACTGTCTATTTCTTGACTTTTAACTCCTTCTTAAAGTGGGGTGCTGCTTCCAGGATGCACTGTCCCAAGCTACAGAGGATCCCAGGTGGTATGATTAGCTTTGTTCTCAGCCTGCTTGGCCTGTAAGTAACCATGGCCCACTTTCTCTTTAACCTGGAAGCAGAATTCTGATTGAAATCTGATTCTCTATGAACTAAAGTTTGGCTTGCCTGTGCCCCTCCTCCACTGGGCCACTGCTTCTCAAGTCTGCTTACTGGTTCAGAATTATGGGTGCTCTTCCTTAGCTCCAGCAAAGACTGCAACTATTTCCCCCTGGACAACCACTGGATCCCCTCACTGGTCCATTAGCCAAGTTTCAGAAGAATCTACTGATGCAGAAGATTCTGAGACTTTGGAGGAGCAGCCTGTCTGCAGCTGCATCTGCCCCATGTGCTGAACTCCTCTCTCACCCTGGATGGCAGATGATCTCAGCTGCCTATTTAAGCCATCTTTGACTGGAAATCATTTCACTCTGTTCTTTTGTGGGTAATGCTACTCCAGGAGTTGTCTTATGGCATTTTGGGGGGGAGGTACATGGACTACTTTGTCAGGAGTGTGGAGAGTCATAGCCTTTCCTCTGCCATTTTGGCTCCACCAACAATCCCTGATTTTATTGGTTTTGGTAATACCTCTTCATTTTAACTTAGTGGGTGAGTCTTAGACAACTAACAAAGGCAGTGGAGGTTAAGTGATTTGGGTCATGGAGCTAGTAAATATTATAAAAGGGATTTGATTCCAAGTCTCCCTAACTTTAAGCCCAGCTATCTATGCCCTGTGTTGTGTTTCTTCTATGTAATCAATCAATCAGTATCATCCTAATATAATAATATTTCTAGTTATGTCATTTTCATCTCATCTAGAAATAGCCCTGGGACAAGTTGCTATCTATGATTATTTTTTCATGTAATCTTGCTCTTCCTCCTCCTCCTCTTTTTCATTAGTATTATTATGTAAGTGAAATTTGGTTTTGACAAACCCATTTGTTTCCTATCCCCCTACCCATTCAGAACCTTTGATACCATCTACCCCTTTTTATTGAAGGAAACTGTCTCATAAACATATTCATGTCTTAGGAACAATTCAGGAACCACAATATAATGCCAATGAAAGAGAAGTTGCTGGGAGGGAAACCTTCCTAGTGCCCCTACACGAATGTGGTCACATGTTTGGCCTTCGAATTGGCTAACCTTGCCTGGAAGCACAAGTGTCTGGTAAGAGGATGGGGTTTATAGAAAGGCTAGGCATTTTCAGCCTTCAGCTGATGGTGGTGCTGGGGAGTGAGAAGCAGCATCATGTACCTGTAAACCCTTTAGGTTGTTCTGCCTCAGCAATAAAGCCTGAATCCCCTCTCAGCTTCTTCACTCCCTCCATTTCCACCATTGTTCTTTGTGGCAAGACTGGGGGGGGGAGGGGAAACAACAGTCATCTACCCCTTTAAAAAAGCCCTAGCTCAGCTGGGTCCCAAGCCCTCTCTTCCTTTTCTCTCCATCCACATCTCTGCTGCTGATTCTGCACTTTCACTGGGGACAATCATAATTAAGACACGATCTGGAGGAAGGGAGTGAAGAAACAAACAAACAAAACAGCAACAAAAAACACCACAAAAGATCAGAATCGTTTACATGAAAACAATTTTTCCCCTCCTTCTGCTCCACTTCTTCTTTCTTCCCAAAAAGGGGGTGGAGGGGCGGGGTAGAGCTGAGAGGACAGAAGAGAAAGAAATAGGCTTTCCTGTGCAGTGAGGAGGGGAAGGGGGATGGGAAGAAGGCTGGGAGGCCAAGAGCAGCAGTGAAGGCCTTGCCCTTTCCGGTCCCTTGGTGGATCCTGGGAGCAGGCACTAATAAGAGGCTGACTTTGGGAGCTCAACGGATGGGGACAAGAGGCTCCCATCATTGCCTGGCACTTCCTAATTATGGGCTGAACCTGGCACTGCTGGGCAAGGGCTGAGCTGCTAGCCCACTGTACCTCATTATGTATTCCTTCATTGTTTCCTATGCAAATTAAGTTAATGAGAATTAGGAACATAATGGAGCCCATTCACCGTTCTAGTCGCTGGAAAATGGGTTTGACTACCAATTTTCCATTACAGCTGTTTTGTAATTACCGTGGAATACTCTGAATTCTAATGGAGATACTGAACTGTGCTGACAGTCTCTTGCCTTTTTTTTTCATAAGGGGGGGGGGGGAGAGCACACAACACATAAGCATTTCCATTTGAGTGCCTGGGTTTGGCTTCTGCTAAGAATAACCCCCTTGACAATTGCCAGAATGACCTGTTTCCATCAGAGCCGCTGGCTGCCCTTTGCTTATGGTTGGGTTAGTTAACTGACAAAAATGGCATTCCCCCTTTTCTCTCAAAATAAACGAACCAAAAATTATCACTGCCCCCAGCTAGGCATTTTAATTTGAGAGAGGACCAGCCCCACCTGTAGATAGATTGGGGTGCACTTATCAAGTGAGGTCATGGGCATCCCCAGAAGTAAACCCCTCTATTGTTCTCATAACCCCTGATCCAGTTGCCAACATAGGGCTGTATTTGGTGTCTGAAGTTCTAATATTAATGATTCATCCTTTTAGCTTAAGCATTGCTACTTCCATATTCCTCTTTTAAAATGCAAATCTCCATGGATGGGAAACACAGGCAAGAGAAACCTAGAACATTAGGAGAACCTTACATGTCTGGAATGGAGGCAGGGTTAGGAGGAGAAAAGCTAGAGATAGGAAACAGTCTGAGGAACTGAAGACAAGTTTTGTTTTTGCCAAAGATGGGCCCAACTTTGGTAGGTTACTTAATGCTAAGGAAAGCTTTTGGATTGGCAGAGGTGTGAGGAGCAGAACTGAGCTATTTCTCCATCAGAAAAGATGGAGGGAAAAGAAGTAGATAATAACTGCATAGCTCTAAACCCAGCCCTGCCTCACTCCCAGCCCCCAATGAAGTTGCAAAGAAGCAAATACAGACTTAATATCAAGAAAACAATTCCTAAAAATTGGAGTTGTCCCAAAGTGGAAGAAACAGCCTGGAGAGGTGGGGAGTTCCTTCTCTCTGGAGGGTTTCCAACAGAAGATGAACAACCATTTGGGAAGTGTGTCAGTGGGGATTCCTTTTGGGTGTGGGTTGGAAGCTGAGGTTTCTCCCAACTCTCAAATTCCTCAAATTTGTGAACATTTTCTGTAAAGTGAAATTGGCAAAGAACATGAATTTCAGGACAAGTCTATGCTATTGAAGGTCCAGTTCAAGTCCCTTCTATTATAGCTACCACTATTCACTCTGATCTCTCTCTCTGCTGAACTGTACTCTTGAGGCATCTGTTGTCTGGTCCCCTTTTGTGTCACTTTCTAAAACCTCTTATTCTGTTGTATTATCTCTTTTATTGATATCTAACTTTTAATGTCTCTCTCCAACTAACCTGAAAGCTGTGGAAAGTGAAAGACCATATCTTAAACTTCATTGTAATATTGTGTAGGGACTACCACAGGAGTGTTAATGTGGTAAATTATCAATAAAATGATCAAATGGTTTATTGATGGTCCAATTTCAATTCCTAGAATTGTGAAATATTTAAGTTTTGAGACACTTTTAAAACATTTAGTCCCACCTTCTTCCAGCTGCCAATGTCCTGAAAGGATCTCCTTTCCAACGAAAAAACACCACAGCATTACTAGCAAGTGGTTATATAGCCTCTGTGTAGCTACTTCCAGTTATGGAAAGCCCTTTATCTCTTCATCCAATGACCAGGTGGTATAATGGATAGAGTGCTGGACTTGGAATTTGGAAAAACATAAGTTCAAATCCTAGCTGCATAGCCTCAGCTATGGGGATGACACTTCATAGGATTATTGGAAGTACCAAATAAGATAACTTATCTTCAGTGTTTGCAAACCTTAAAGCATATAAATGTTAATGATTATTATTTAGATCATTCTATGTTTGGATAGTTCTCAACCTGTTAGTTTCTTCTATGCTTGTTATTGTCCATTGTTCACTGAAGGAGTTTAATCCAAATGCTTAAATCAATCCAATTCTATACCCTTCAATGTGCTACAATGGTATGGTAGAAATAGTTCTTTCTTTTGACTCAGGGACATGAGATCAAATCCCTAGATTTGTCACTTGCTACCCATGTGACCTTGGGTTAGTTTCCTAACCTATCTGAATCTAAGTTTGCTCCTTTATAAAACAAGAGAATTGAATTAAATAATCTCTAGATCTTTTATGCTATCTTTATGTTTATTGTCTACCTACTATGTGAAAGTCACCATTCTTGTCACAGTCTTGTAGGGGATAAGGCAATTACATGGTTAATTATACTACTGATAATTGCCATAACAGAGGTATAAAATACTAAAGGGATTTAGAAGGAAGGAGAGATTACTTCCAGTGTGGGTATTAGGAAATTATTCATGACAGATGCATCCATCATTTGGCATGGAGGAAAGGTAGAGATGAAAAAGCTTGGAAATGGGAAAATATGGAATGCAAGTAGGCTGGTCTCACCTGAGCAGGTATGTAAAAAAGCAATTCAAGGGGGCAGCCAGGTGGCACAGTGGATAAAGCACCAGGCTGGGATTCAGGAGGACCTGAGTTCAAATCCAGCCTCAGACACTTGAAACTTACTAGCTGTGTGACCCTGGGCAAGTCACTTAACCCTCATTGCCCTGCAAAAAAAAAAAAAAAAAAGAAAAGCAATTCAAGAAAAGAAAGCAATGTAGATTGCTACCATATGGTGGTGTCTGAACCAGCCTGAATATTTGGAGCTTAATTCGGCATCTAATAGGGAGCCATTGAAGGCTATTGTCTAGGAGAACTGTGCATTAGGAAGATGAATGTGGCAGAGGAGAAAACCTGGGGAAGGAATGGCCAGTTAAGAGGCTATTGTAGAAGCTCTAAAGAGAAGTAATAGAGGCATATAATAAGGTGATAGCAACCAGGATAAAAAGGAGGAGATGAGTAAATAAATAGTGTATAGTGAAGCCCACAGGATTTATTCAGTCCTTGTGGGGGTTGGGGGTAGACATTGAAGATTATTCTAAGGTTTTGAACCAGGGTGACTAGGGCAATTATGGTGCCATTAGTAGACACAGGAAAGTCAGGAGGAGAGTCTGGTTTTGGGGGGAAGATGATCAATACAGTCTGGGCTGTGTTGAGTTTAAGTGAGATATCTACAGGGATGTTTCAGAGGGAATTGGAATTGTGGTACTGGTGCCAAGCAGAGAGGTGAAGGCTGGAAATACTGAGTTGATCATCTATAGATCACAGAGATACTTAGCTGAATCTATAGAAAGACATGATGTCACTGAGGTAGAGAGTATGGAGAGAAGAGAAAAAGGCTCAGGTAAGGTGTTGGGGAGCCAGTTCATTTTGTTAATGGATTAATTATTAGCATCCCATCTGATCCTCTGCTCATTTGCCTAGGCAAAATATTTGCAAGTAAAAAAAGACCTTAGAGGTCATCTAGTCATCATAGAGGTGAGGGTGTTAAAGTCCAGAGAGGATGAATTACCCAAGTCGTGCAGTTAGCAAGTGGGAGAAGTAGGATTTAAATTTGGGTCCTCCAGTTGTTAGGAAGTATTTATTTACTTTCTGACTTCTATCAATTGCCCCTAGTGCTGCCCTCTGGGGGCAAGCACAATCAATCAGATCCTTCTTCTATATGATAACACTTCAGATCAAGACCTTAGCTTAAGAAGGCCAAGGTCTCCCACTGTATCTCCAGTTATCTATGTCTTGTCACTGGACCCAGATGGGTCTGGAGGAGAATGAGGCTGGTGACTTGGCACAGCCCTTCCTCACTTACATCCAATTCACTTGCAAGTCAAGACATCACCCTCCTGTCACCATTGGTCCTCTTCAAGAATGAAGGATAGGGCAGCTAGGTGGTGCAGTGGATAAAGCACTGGCCCTGGATTCAGGAGGACCTGAATTCAAATCTGACCTCAGACACTTGACACTTACTAGCTGTGTGACCCTGGGCAAGTCACTTAACCCCCATTGCCCTGCAAAAAAAGAAAAAAAAGAATGAAGGATAAACAATGAGAGCAACAGGATCACTTCAGGTACTGGAAGTGTTCTTTTCAATGACTTCATTTGATCCTTATATGGAATGATCTGAAACTCTTTGCCCACCATCTCCTCTGAGAGGTCTCCCTCTTACTGAAATCCTTTCTTCAACAGGACATCCAGATCTTACAATGATACTCCAGCAATGATCTCATCAGGGCGAGTGGACTGTGGACTCTCTGGTCCTAGGCACTCTTACTCTTAGTATAGCCTGAGATCACATTCACGTTGTTGGCTGTGGTATCACACTGCCACTTCCTATTGAATTTGCAGTTCATAAAACCTCTGGGTCCATTTAAAAGAAATTTCTGTCTAGCTGTTCTTTTCCTATCTTGTATTTTTGAAGATAATTTTTAGAATCCAAATGAAGAGCTTTACATTCATCTCTATTATATTTCATCTTATTATATTTGGTTCAGTGGTTTAGCTTGTGAAGATCTTTTTTGGATCCTCAATCTGCTATCCATTGTGTGTTAACTATTCCTCTTGGTGGTGTGCCCATCATATGATAGGGCCTAACTCCTGATTGGAGTTAGAAAGTCCTGAGTTCAAATCCTGCCAAAGATTCTTAATTAACTGAATGACTGAGTAAGTCATTTAGGCTCTCAGGTATGTCAGTTTTTTCACCTGTAAAATAGGGATGATAATTGCTTCTACCTTGTGTATTTTTCACCTCAAAAGAGATAAATAAAATGGAAAATAAAATGCAAACCTAAAATTATTGCATAAATGGTAGTTATCATCATCATCAGATCAGAGATTTAGAGCTAGAAAGGAAATCTGGTCTAATCTATTCATCTTATAGCTGAGGAAACTGACTCCTAGAGAGGGTAAGTGACTTGCTCAGAATCATAATGTAATTAGTGGCAAAATTGGGATTCAAACACCGTCCCTCTGACTACCAGACCAACACTCTTTCTGATACACCACACTGCAAGTCAGTTAAACATGACACCTATATTTTTTTAAAAAATAATTTAAAAAATTTTTATTATTATTTTTTGTGGTTCAATGAAGCTTGAGTGACTTGCTCAGGGTCACACAGCTAGTAAGTGTCAAGTGTCTGATGCCAGATTTGAACTCAGGTCCTCCTGAATCCAGGGCTGTTGCTCTATCCACTGCACCACCTAGCTGCCCCGACACCTATATTTTTATACAAATTGCTACAATACTAGGCCAAAGACTTATTCCTCAGGCATTCTCCTTAAGAACTCTTTCCGAGTTGGTATCAAATAATTGGCTATGACCTTGTAGGTCTGCTCATTCAACTCATTCTGAATCCATGTAATAGTATAGTTGTTTAGCTTCTGTAACGCTTTTTTGAAAAAGAAAACACACAAGAATGTCAAATGTTTTGTTTAAATCAGGGTATACTCTAGCTAGACATGTCCTCTAATCTATTGAACTGTGTATCATGGATCTGTGATTTTGTTGGTGTGGCAAGTTCCTCTATCAACACACGTGTAGCAATATATGGAGAGGGAGGGAGGAAAGAACTGAGAGAGGAAAGGAGAGGGAGAGAGGGAGGAAGGGATCTCAATTTGTATATAATATTTATCTTAGAGTTAAGTTATATAATTCTTTAGTAACAGAAGCAGGATTTGAATCCATGTTTTCCTTGTCTCCAAAGCTAGCATTCTATTTACTATGCCAAGCTGTCTCACTACCCTTTTGTTGAGTGCTTTATTAACTTCGAGGTAAACTTTATTTACAACATTCCCCTGATGCACCAGTCTAGTAACCATGGTAAAAAGGTGAATGAGATCATTCTGGTATGTCCTGTTCTTAATGAAGTCAGGTAGTCAATAACTGAACATTCACTGCTTCCTTTTCTATATGTTGATGGTGCTTCCTTTTGATGATATTCTAGACTCTATATTCCAGCCAGAAATCAAAATCAAGTTTACTGGCCAAGTTTTCAGACTCTACTGTCTTTCCTTATTTGAAAACTGGAATATGTACTAGTATCACAAATATTATTTTCCACATGAGGAAATTGAGAGTTCTAAAGGTTTTTACTTGTTAAGGATTCACACAGCTAGTGAGTGGGGAAGCTGGGATTCAGACTCAGATCTTCTGATTGTAGGTTCACGTACTATAGAACACTGCCTTTCATCTCTGGGGAAGTTACTGAAAGATGTGGACAAGAAAAAGCACATGGAGTGAGACAGTTGGAGAAGCCTATGAACTCACAGGTTGATCTCTGAAGGACAATGTGTAGAAATATATGGAGGGGCAGGGGGAGGGGAGACACAGAGACAGACAGGCAGAGAGAGAGAGACAGAGAGACAGAGACAGAGAGATAGAGAAAGGGTCAAGAGACAGAGAGACATAGAACTTCAAGGCTAGAGGGGTCCTTAAAGATGATCTAAATAGTAGTGGTGAGGAAACAGGCCCATAGGGTTTTAAATACTCCTAGCCTGGTGTTCCTTGCTTCTATGCCCCATACCATGCTGATTTATAAATGTATGCATGCATATGTCTAAATGTAAACACATATCTACAAATATAAATACATAAAACAGCATTCATGTATGCGTAAATATGCAGAGGCATAGACATAAAAATAAATACCCATATATATCATTTAACAACATAAATAATTTGTTTATATGTTGGTGGGCGCACTGCAATGCCTGGGAATCCCTTAGACCACAGTGTCACATCTGTATAACGCCAAGCAATGTGAGATGAAAACAGACAATTTCAATAAGAAATACAGATCTTTTCAAAATAGCTGGATGTCTTCCCAGCTGCTTCATCACCAAGGCCCTATTTACCAACCATCCCCCTCCCATCAGAAACTTGAATACTATCCCTAGATCCTCCTCCTTGGATAGGTGTGCTTTTCACTCATCTTGCCAGGGCCCAGACCTCCATACAACCATCTCATTACTTCCTGGCCATCTTTTTACCTTCCCTCATCCCCAAAGCTGATAGTCTCCCTCCACCTGCTTTCCTTCACCTTTTTTTATGTGTATGTGAGGCAATTGGGGTTAAGTGACTTGCCCAGGGTCACACAGCTAGTAAGTGTCAAATGTCTGAGGCTGGATTTGAACTCAGGTACTCCTGACTCCAGGGCCAGTGCTCTGTCCATTGCGCCACCTAGCTGCCCCTCCTTCACCTTTTACATTCCCACAATGAAACAAAAATATCTCTGAGGCTAGGGGCTGTTCAATTTGCTTATATTGATATCCCTGGAGCTTAGTACCTTGTCTGGCACATACCAAGTGCCAAATAAATGTTCAGTCTTTCTGTCTGTGTGTTTGAGTGACATGTGGACAAAACAAAGAACATTTTGGTTAAAGGGGGGGCACTTCTAGATGTTTGTTGTTGCTCAGGCAAAAAAGTATAAGCTCATTTTATTTTTTCCCCTATTCATACAGACTCATCAGAAAACACCAAGAGGTTAATCACTGCAGTTTCTACCACTGTGCCTCTTATAGTCCAGGCCTAAGCTAGACCAGTCTAATAATTCAGGCTAGAGGATTAAGATGCAATGAGGTACTTATGGATCATAAAATTCAATTAAAACAAACTTTACTGATAAGAGATTACAAGAATCAATTTAAAAGAACAATGTCAAAATAAAATACTTCTCCCCTCCTCCAGACTTACCACAATGGTCCTAGCTAGATCAGGAAGATGTTGTCTGAGACCCCCCTCTCCCCCACCCCACCAAGTGGAAACAGAGCCCAGGTGAAACTTCTGACACCAGGTTTCAATTAGCTGCCTCTTTTTATACTTCAGGCAGCAAAGCACTCAAAAAGCCCTGCTGTCCCCTCAAAGAGCTATCCCAGCACATGCCACTGGAGCAGCCAACTGACATATTTCCTGCCAGGCGGCACTGCCAAGGAAGAGAGAGGAGGGGCTGGATCAGCAAAGAAGACTCTGGCTGCAGCTCCAGCAGAGGTAGAGGCAGCAGTGAGGTGGGCTTGGCCACTCCCACCCAGGGATGACCCCAGATACTCCACCCCCACCTCCACCGCACACATCCCTAGCTCAGTCACCAAAAGCAAGAGCAAGACCGAGGAATTCAGCAAGAGTGGGACAAAACAAACTGCCACAATGTCCAAATGTACAAACTGGGGAATTGGCATGTATAACTGACTGGAAAAGTCGAACTTCTCACTATTGAACTAGCTGGCTTCCTGGTGAAATTCCCAACCAGTCTTGACTCTAGCCAAGTCATCTTTCACTTTACTCCTCAGGACTACATTTCTCCAAACCCTTTCCCATTCAAAACAGGGACCATCCCCTGGAGGATTTAACTTTTCCATTCATTCCAGAAATCCTCACCTAGATCCCATAATGTCTGATTGATGAATACCTTATATGGCTCAATACAGCCATAGGGGCCCTAGCTATACTTTATCTTTTTTCCTTGACATTCTTCCCACTCCCTGTTAAAAAAAAAATTAAAGATTGTTTTTTCCAGTTCTGGAACAATAATCAAATCAATACTGCCACACTACTTCTAGAAAAGGTATGTCAATCTATTCTTCTTGGCCTCCATTCACCATCTTTGTAAGCTACCAAACCAAAATCACCCCAGTTGTATATAGGTTGTCTGTTCCTGGTAGAATGTAAGCTCTCTGAGGATGGGGACTTTTTATTTTTTTTTATATTTGCACCCACAGTGCTTGGCATAGTGTAAATGCTTTATTATTCATTTTTGCATTCATTCATCTTCTGTTTGTTCTTTTTTCCCATTGATTCCTTGCCTAATTCCTCAAGTTACTTTCTCTCTATCCATTGAAGTGAATAGCTGATTTTAAAGCAAAAAATTTAAAATTAAGCCAAAAATTTAGGATTTTTTACCCTTTGTGACTCTAAATAACCAAATTGGGTGATTACTCCCCCACCCAATTTTCTTTGGCCTTGCAACAAACATTGAAGTTTGTACTGAGTTGAGCAAATGTTCATACATTGATAAGTAAGTGTTTATGAACCACATATGTGACATGTGCTAGGCACTATACTAGTTATACCCTCTATTCTGCCCTCTGCCTGGTTCTTCCAAAGGAAGTCATTCCATAGTTCTGAGATGTAAATACAATCTAGACCTCAACTGCTTTTTCTTCAATCACTGAGCTTGACTGTTCTCTAAAACTGGCTTCCTTTTCTGCTTTTACCTTGTAGATACACCTATAAGGGAATATCTGATTTTAAACAAAGGAGTGATTTATTCTAGTATTCTCGATCTTAATGGTGAAATGCTCTGCAATAGTCCAATGGGAAGAAGGTTATATATCTGAATGGAGAGAAAGTGGAGGGCCTAGTGGCTACCTTACCATAGGACTGAGCATATATAGGCCACATTCCATCCTCCACTCTGAGAGAAGTTTAATTGAAACTCAAAAGCAAAGGTCACAACCATGTAAAATTTAAAGGCCATTTTTATTATTTGACATGGAACAAATTGTAACTTTATATTGCTTTTAGATGCAATTTTGTTCATCGAAATTAGATTATGCTCAAGTAAAGCACCTTCTTTAGAGCTTTAGGATTAAATATTAGAACTTATTATAGGAACTTTGATTTCATCAGTAAATATCAAGGAAAATATTTGGTGGGAAATGCAGCTGCCTAATTTGCATTAATACAAACGAGAACTATTAAGATGAGCTGATTAGCATATTCATATATACTGTAGGCTCCCCTTATTTAAAATAGATTCTGATTACAAACTTAATGTATGTCTAACATTGATAACCAGCATCTTTTCAGTGTAGAACCGGACTCTGATTGTATTAGAGAGGGATGGAGATAAATACCCTTTGGGAAGCATAGGATCACAGACCTCAAGCTAGAAGGGCTCTTTCCTTTTATAAATGAGGAAAATGAAAACCAGAGAGACTAAACAAGAACCTGAAGGTCACCCATGTAGTAAATGGCAGACACAGGATTAAAACCCAAATATCTTGATTCAAAACTGAACCTCTTTTTCAGTACATGGCACTGTTGCAGGATTCCATTATGTGACTCTTTTTTTTTTTTTTAGTGAGGCAATTGGGGTTAAGTGACTTGCCCAGGGTCACACAGCTAGTAAGTGTTAAGAGTCTGAGGCCGGATTTGAACTCAGGTACTCCTGACTCAAGGGCCAGTGCTCTATACACTGCACCACCTAGTTGCCCCCATTATGTGACTCTTAAAACATCTAGAATCAAAGCTCTCATCTCAGTGGCCTCAGGAAGGAGACAGTCAAAAGAGGCTAAAGATAAGGGAAGCCTAAATTGAAAGAGACTGAGTCATAAAGCAAAGTATGAATCGCTATGTTTATGTGTGCATCCAACAGCGTTATAATCAGCACAGGACAATGAGAGCATTTCTGGAGGACATTGGCATGTGAGAAGATTCCTCCCCACAGTGACTACTATCATTGTACCTTGTTTCATTCTCCTCCTTCAGCAAAGAAGGATCTGGAAACAATGTACATATATACCTGCTAGGGTTCTGTTGCCATGGTGCCCTTCTCTCCTTGAAGTCTTCTCCCCTAATTCCTCTCTGGTAGATGTGTCACCCCTTTCCTATAACTACCACACTTATGACTTGTGTCCTTCTACTGTCATCCTTTCCCCTCTTCTCTGCCTGCTCTTTGTCATTCTTCTGAATTTGTTTTAGACATAAGAATGCCTAGTTATGGCCCTGGCATTCAGTGTGATAGAATATCATGGAAAGAAGACTGGCTAACCAAACCCAGAACATTATATCAAGTCAGAGCCCTTACCTTTTGAATAAGTCATTAGCTCATTTTTCACTTTCTTGATCTGTAAAAAGGGGAAAGACCCTTGGAGGCAATTATTTAATGCTCAGCTGGGTGGAGCAGAACTTATTTCAAGATAGTGATCTTTGCTCCTACCTACTCACCCATGGTGATCTTCTGGAGAGCCTGACTTTTGGTCAATTGAATGCATTTTTTTTTTACTTTTGTGAAATACTTTATCTTTGAGGAATAGGACATATTCAAGGCCCCTTGTTTATCTTGGTGTCACAGAATGCCTTTCTGCAGTAAAGAGGTGAATGAATTCTAAGTCACTTAATAGGCTCAAGAAATTCATCTTTTTTTTTTTTTTAAGTGAGGCAATTGGAATTAAGTGACTTGCGCAGGGTCACACAGCTAGTTAAGTATTAAGTGTCTGAGGCCACATTTGAACTCAGGTACTCCTGACTCCAGGGCCAGTGCTCTATCCACTGCACCATCTAGCTGCCCCAAGAAATTCATCTTAATTTAAACTTTATATAATTATTTGTATAATATCTCATACCTCTATATTATATCATAAGCATACCGAGGTCAATGCCTCTATTTTATTCTTCATTACATCTCCCTGGGGCAGCTAGGTGGCACCATAGTGCATAGAGTGCCAGGCCTGGAGTCAGGAAGACCTGAGTTCAAACCTGACATCAGAGAAAGACTAGCTTTGTGACCCTAGGCAAGTCACTTAATGACTTTTGACTCAGTTGCCTCATGTGTAAAATGAGCTGGAGAAGTAAATAGTAAGCTATCTTTGCCAAGATAACCCCAAATGGAGTAATATAGGGTCAGATATGATTGAAATGGTTGAACAGCACATATCCCACTCAGATTAGCATACCTTTCAACTAGTAAGTATGTACTCAACTAATCCTTAATGAGTCAATGAAAGAAATTAGTTAAGGAGAGATTCTTTTTGTAAAGGGAATACTATCTCTTCTTACATATCTTTGTAGTAAAATGGAAAGAGCATAGAACTTGACATCAGAAGATACAATAAGGTGGCACAGTGTCTAGAGCACTGAGTCTAGAGTCAGGAAGACCAGAGTTCAAATCCAGACTCAGATGTTTGAGGGCTATGTGACCCTAGACAAGTCACTAGACCTATCTATGCCTTAATTTCCTTCACTGTATAATGGGGATAATCATAGTACCCCCTCCCAGCATTGTTATGAGACTTAAATTAGATAATATTTGTAAAGTGCTTAGCACACTGTCTGGCATGTAGTAGCTTCTTAATAAAGGCTTGCTCTCTTTCTTCATCATCTTCCCCATTGTAACCTCATAGCTGTGGGTAAATTACTTCAGCTCTCTGAGCTGTTTTCTCACATGTGAAATGGGGATTTCTACCCTAGTAGCTTCATAGAGCTGTTATGAACAGCAAATGAGAGAAGGTATGGGATAGCCCTGTATAAACCTGATGCTGACATACTGGACAGACAGGGACACCAGGGAGATGGGAGGATGAGGATCAGTGTCTGGAAGCATAGCTCAGAGGCAAAGGGGATGTCAGGGGTGCTGATGGTAAATGTTGGTCCCTTCTACCTGCCTCTCTCAGGAATAAGATGTTCTACTAAAGACTAGCAAAACTTGGGAGTCTTTTTCTTTCAGAAATTGATTTCATCTCCAGCCTCTCTTTCAAAGCTTTTATCTATAGTACTCTTCCATCTCCAGCCGGGTAGTGCCTTCAAGTTGGCTTTCTGCCTCCCTCTTTCCTGGACTGAGAGGAACCTGCTCTCATATCCATTACTCATACTGAGGGAAAAGTGAAAATGTGACCCCTCATCAAGGAGAATGGAAACATAGTTTTAATTTTCTTTTTTTTCCCATTAAGCTCTTACTGTGTGTCAGACCCTGCCAAATCCCAAAGATACAAAGAAAGGCAAAAAATAGTCCCTTCTCTCAAGAAGCCCACATTCTAATGGAGGAGACAACATGGAAATAACCAGGTATATACAGAATAAATGAAAAGTAATCTTAGAAAGAAAGGCACTAGCAGATGGAGGGATGGGGAAGAAAGGGAGGGCATTTTTTTTTTTTTTAACACAGCTTGCCCCTGAATTCTCCAATCCCTAGAATGGTGGATGAAAGAACCTTTTCCAGTCTACAACCTCCTTGAATTTAGAGAGCCTGTGTTCTCCTTCCATTTCCTTCCTCTCTTCTTTCCCCAACCCCCTCAAACCCCATCCTAGAATAGGTCTCAGGCTCACAAGATAATTGTAAATATTTATTGAGCCTAAAAGCTAAAGTAAAAAACAAAACAAAACAAACAAACAAAAATCCTCTAGTAGAGGGATTTCAGAAAAGCCATTTTCAGAGGTAAGGAGAAACTCTGCCTCCAGGGCTGGATGGCAGCTGCCTATTTGGCCTAGATTCTCTGCCCTCCCACCCTTGCAGCCTCAAAAGAATAAAGAGACTTGTCTTCCTACTGAGAAACCTCTGCTTTACCTTCTCAGCAGTAACCACCAGGGGGCAGTAAAGCACACTCACAGGCCAGCTTCAGCACCAGTAGCACAAAAGGTCAGACAGATCCTTCCCCAAACAGTGCCTTGCAGAAAGCAGGATGACCTCAGGGATGATAAAGCTCATCCTCAGGATTCCCATGATGCAAAACCACTGGCTTAGAGAGTAAAAGCTATAGTGACCTCAGATCCATAGATCCTGCACTTGGGTGTGTATGTATGCACACACACACATACACACACACACAAACACACAAACACAATTATACTATAACCCCTTACTATGTGCGAATCATTCATTCCTAATCACAAATCACAATCCTTATTTTTTCAGGTATGAATAACACAGGGAAATAGTATAATTGAGTCAAAACAATATAACTAGGGAACTGGAATAGCTGGGATTAGAACTCACAGCCTTAGTGTTTTCAGGGTAGCAACTGGGTTCTCTATTTCTTCTCATAAATTCCCTATTATTGGAACAGACTTGAGTCAAATTGTGAATCTGCCAATTTTGTCTTTAGTTACTCCCTTTCCTTTCAGAGCATTCAGTCCACCAGTTGCCTACCCTGGACACCACCAGCAATAAGACTCCTGTAGCCATTCAAGGGTCTGTCTCTATGCTACTTTGTCCCCATTTTCATTTAACATCTATAGCTGCCCCCAAATACCTACCCTATGAATGCATCATAATGAAACCATCCCCTCTACCTTGACCTAAAATTCCTTTGTTTAGAGTGTAGGTTTAAACAAAAACAAAGACATAAGCCAGACATGCGATAATACTGTAATGATGTGCATGTTTCTTGGTATGCTTGGTGGGGGTCGGATTTTAACTGCATTCACTAGTTCTTTACTTGAGATTATGGCTCTCTGATTAGTTACTTTTCATCTTAAAAGGTACAGAGAGTTTGAGGAGTAGAAATTCAGGATAAATAAGTTTGTCTGGTGACATGAAGGTAGGGGCAGAGAATCATAGTGACAGATACTCTACTGGTTAGGAGAGCTGTATGGATAGCACGAAAGAGAAATCAGCGGACTTGACATGGTGAGGGCCGGCTTTATATAGGTCTGAGGTCTAAGCCTTAAAGGATGGCTAGGATTTTAATATTTGTGATCAGAAGAACATTTTCACTATTCTGCTCAAATATCCTCAATGGCTCCTTAATGCCAGTTAAAATGAAAACTTCATTAACTGCCCAGTATAGCAACTCCCAATTTATAGCTTTTTAATGTACTCTATGTGTCACATCCCCTTCATATATTCTATACTTCAGCTCGATTGATCTATTGTTCATTCCCTAAGTGTCCCATTATCATCTTGCTGGTTTGCTTGTACTCTTATCTGTTGAATTCTCAAGTATTGTATAAAACCCTACTCAAATGTCTCCAGGAAGGCTTCTCTGATTTTCCTGGTTGATAAGAACCTTTCTCCATTGGTTGGCACTTTGTTTTGTGACTCTCCAACAAGCTTATCTTGCTATGTTGTGTGTTTTACTGTGGGATTTTTAATTCCCATACAGAGTATAAGCTCCTTGAGGGCAGGGACGATATCTTAACTAACCTTCGTATCTCCTTACGGCATCTAATACAATGCATTGTACAATCATTTTTTATAAATGTTTGCAATCTGGATGAGAGAATAAATGAATTCTAGGTGGAGTACTTGCATGGACCAAGGGATAATAGTTGACATATAGCTTTAGACTTTGCAAAGCACTGTACATATCTCATTTGCTAACATATGGATACGTGTTTCTCTTGGTGAGATTGTTCCAAGGATGAGGCTGCATGGAGCCGCAGATGGACAGATGGCTATGAAACCAGCATGAATGAGATCCAAATCTATTCTCTTACAAACATTTGCTGTGTGACCTTAAACAAGTCACTTAACTTCTCAATGCTCCAGGCAAGTCTCTAAGATTATAAGTAGAAAATTTGTTGCCTCTCTCCAATAACAGAGGTAGTTTTCTTAGTGGGAATTTTCTATACCATAGAGATTATAGGTCTTGGAAAACTAGGAAACATAAAAAATTTACAAAGATATGTCCTGAGTATTAACATTGAATTAATCAATCACCAAGCATTGATTAAGCACCTACTATGTTAGATGTTCTGCTGCCTACTCTTGACCAAAATAGGCTTAGCTCAAGTGATGAAGGATTCAAAGGGAGAGCAAAGATGTATGGATAGTTCCGTGCAATTCATCTTTACCACTGTAGACAGCAGGAGGAGACAAGGGCATCATTTTCATATGTGAAGGATAACTCAAGAGTGTGTGTGTGTGGAAGAGCAGACACAAAGAGGATTAGGGAGGTGAAGAGGGTTGATAGCACCTGTTGCATGGTGACCAATATGCTGCTGACTGCTTCCTTGATCCTTGAGTGTAAAACAGACATTGCCAGCAGCACCATGAGGTGACTAAGTCTTGGAGCCAACTGCTTTTTGTGCTCCAACTCAAGCCTGCCACTGCCAGCACCCACCCCGCTGTGCTTTATTGCAGCATCATACACAGGTAGCTGATTGTTACCTTATAAAGAGCCAATTTGCCAGTCTCCTATTTGATCAGATTATGATATAATGTCACAGACAGCTCTAGGGGCGATGCCCTCATCTGTGGTACATTTCTAAAGTGTTCCCTGCTCCCTCATTGTGTTACTTCCCCTGTACACACACAATCCTAGTCTTGTCCCCAAGTGAAACTCCTACCCTTCTTCTCTATACATATCCCACCACTAAGCTTTCTAGCTCTCTCTCTCTCTCTCTCTCTCTCTCTCTCTCTCTCTCTCTCTCTCTCTCAGAGCTCAGAGCTCAGAGCTCATGGAGCAGGACCATACCCAGAGAGCTCATTCAACCATTGCAGATCTGACACACCATCAAATCCACAGCCATTGCATTCACATTTTCTGCCCTTCTGAGTTATTATAATATCCAGCCTTTCTTGCTTGAGAGATTGGATTTCCATCTTCCATTGTAAATTCAGTTCTAAATGAGCTCTCTAGCCAAAGGTGGGATGGGGTGGGGTGGGATAGAGAAAAAGAGAGTGATAAAGAGAGACAGAGAGACAGAGACAGAGACAGAAAGACAGAGATGGAGAAAGAAAGAAACGAGACAGAGATAGAAGATTGAGACAGAAAGACAGAGAGACAGGGAGAGAATGATAGGGAAAGAAAGAGGGAGAGAGGAGAGAAAGAGGGAGAGGGGAGAGAAAGAGGGAGAGGGGAGAGAAAGAGGGAGAGGGGAGAGAAAGAGGGAGAAGGGAGAGAAAGAGAGAGAGAGAGAGAGAGAGAGAGAGAGAGAGAGAGAGAGAGAGAGAGAGAGAGAGAGTGTGTGTGTATCTTTCCTGGTAGAAAAAGGCTCAGTTTAGGACATAGAGATGAATAAAGATATATGAAGCAGTCTGCTTAATGTGTCTAGGAAACAAAAACAGCAACAACACATTGGTTCATTTCCCCTAGTTCTGAAAGAAATGTTAGTCTAATGAAAATTGGGCAGCAGGACTAAGAGACATGCAATGCATTCTCCCTCTCTCTACTCTCTTTGCATCTGACTTTGTACCTTTGGAGGAGCTAATTTGCAGCAAAGGGTGCTTAGAGTTTCTCGATTAAGTAGTTCTCTCTTCTGGTTGGTAATCAGGTCCATTTTGTCTCTTCTGATTCTGAGAGTGGACTATGGTGTCTAAGTCTGCCTTTTATCCTATACCCAGTCCACTGGGAGCCTAGAGGCTCCTTACAGTGATGCAAATGCTTTATAAATAGAAAGAGAAGGTTAGTATGTTCAGAGTAGCCACTACAAAGGGCTGCACAAAATTTTCTGAAGATTATGTTAAATTGTTCCTATGATGGGAAATGGTCACCTTTTTTGGAATTAGGCTACTAAAAAAAGATGAATGACCATTTTGGGTAATGCTGTAGTGTATAAAAAAGCAAGTAAATCTATAAAGAGGAAGACAATATGATATAGTGGATTGAGCATTGGACCAAGAGTCAGGAAGAGTTGAATTCAAATCCTGCCTCAAATATATACTAACTGTGTGATCCAGGAAAAGTCACTTAACCTGTTTCATCATTTACAAAATAAAGTAAATTCACGTACTTACTTGATAGTGTGACCTCCCCAGACAGCAAACCAGGAAGGGCAGGCAAGAAACTGTAGCTGGCATTAGAGATTAGGGATTATTCAGTGTACTTACAGAAACTCAGGGCACACCTTTTGAAGATCACTGCCACAGTAGTAAAAGGAGAATCTATGCTATTATAGTAAAACATTAATTAATAATTTTTGAAAATCATCATCATCATTTAGTATATATTTTTGTTAACCACAGTGTGTATATATATATTCATACACACATATAACAATACATATATGTATATTATATATGTTTATGTCCATGTGTGCATGCATGTATACATGTGTACATATTTTTACACACAAAACCTTAGTATATATAGTTAGTATATATCATTTAGTATATATGGTTAGTATATGAATATAAATATATGTTTATGTGTGTGTATATAGTTAACCACCAGTATACATATGTATGTATGTATGTATAGTACTTAGCACAAAACAGGTATTCAATAAATGCCTGTTGAATGCATGTACATATACATGAATGAATATAAATAATTATAGGATTTAGCACTGGAAGGGACATTAGAGATTATCTATTCCAAACTTTTCCATTTAAAGATGGGGAAACCAAAACCAGAAGAAAAGACATAGATTGGTTTAAGATTACATATATTGTGCATTCCTTTTGACCCAGTAATACCATTGCTAGGTCTGTACTCCAAAGAGATAAAAGAAAGAGTAAAATAACCCCTAGGTGAAAAAAAATGTTTATAGAAATGGCAAATGAAATGGCAAAGATTTGCGGACTGAGACATAGTCCATTAATTGGGGAATGGCTGAGCAAGTTATAGTGTAGGAATGTGATCGAATATTATAGTTCCATAAAAAAAAGTTATGAAGAGGATGATCTCAGAGAAATCTGGGAAGACATAAACTGATAGAGTGGAGTAAATAGAACCAGCTGAGCATTCTGTAATACAATAACAAAACTATTGTAAAGACATCACACTTTGACACTCTTAAGAACTTTGATCATACAACCACCACCCATGATTCCAGAGAATTCATGTGGGAATGGGCTTCCTACCTCCTGCCAGATAAATCATAGATTCAAAGTGCGATTGAAACATATTGTGGGGGGTGGGGAAGTATTTTTTGTCCTTCATTTTAAAAGAGGACCAATGAAATCATGGGATGATGCCTTGACTTAGAAGTGAATTGGATTTGAGTGAGGTAGAGTTTCACAACATCATCAGCCTCTTCTTTCTTCCGGAGCCATAGAAATCAGTGGCAAGATAAATATCAGAACAACTGGTGATGATCCAGGATGCAGTGAATGACCTTGGTGTCTTCTCCGTCTGAACAAGTTCTAAGTATTCCACATTGCCTGCTTCAGTTGCCTTTATGGCCATTGGAATAAAATGTTCTCATTTGCCTATTCTACTGGGAAAAGTCTTCCTGGGGTAGACATCCTCCTAACTCACTGATGGGTTTAAGGCCCATGGTTTACACTCAATCATGTTTAGCCCATTTGCTAATACAGTTTTACTGGGTTGGGGCACTGTACATGCTTAAGGTAAGATTTGGATGATAGATGGATATCAAAGGTGCACAAGTAGCCCAAAGAAATGGCCAATATGAGAAATCATTGGCTTGACCATATATGTCTGGAACAGGGGTTTGTGGTTTTTTTCTTTTTTCTCAATGGGATAGAAGCATGAAAAAGGTAGATTTTAATTTGGAAAAAATAATTTTTAAAAAGATTGCATAGTTATAGAGCAGACCTGAAATTCAATCTCATGTACTCTCCCAATGAACCATCTTGACCAGGGTTGACCCTAAGATCAGACAAAAAATATCTGTCACTGGCTGTTTATTCTAAAACCTTCTAGAGCTTTTGTTTTGTGACATAGTCTTCAAAAACCTATGTCACATCGGTGTCACAACAAGATATCAGTAAAGAACTTTACTAGAGGATTTAGGGGAAATTCACAGGGTTCAAAATTTTCAAGTGAAAAAACATGGAATCTCTACATTAAAATAGATACTAACTCCTTCTCTTGTTTCTCACAAAGTTCACAGTCCAGACTGTCTTGCTTTTTTTTGAATCTTCAATGTTTAGCACAGTACCTTGCACATAGTAGGTGCTCAATAATGCTTATTGACTTGATTTTGGAACATTGTGCCTGAATGCTAGGATATCTAGTAGATGTTAAGAGCTAAAATTCTAGCTAAACTGTCTAAAATATCTAGTGAGTGGTCGCCAATAAATTGTAAGCTTTAGCAAGAGTTAGATTTTTAAGCATTTATTAAGGAGAATAAGAATTTGGTAAAGAGAGAGAAAGGCCTAGATTCCTCTATCTATTAAAGGGAGAGCACATTTCTAGCTCCGCTCTCAACCAGAGTCCAAAAGGCAAGAGAATGAGACTGAGCATCAGTCTCTTCCTTCCTCCTCCCACTAGGCCGCATCACTTCCTGACGCCAAAGACTCCTGGTCTTGTCCTCAAAGACCTTCGCTTCATGGGCGGAGCTCTTCTACAGTAAGTCTCTAGCAGGTGGCGTCATTCTAATTGTTACATAGATAATTTAGATTCTATAGGCAATTAGAAGAGGAACTTTGGATATTATAGGCAGTCAGAACAGGAAAGAAGAATTGAAGGAGCCACCAGAGAAAGTGAAACTTGAGAGGATGAAACTCAAGGATGAGTAGTAGAATTTTGATATGTGGAGAGAATGATCGGAGAATGCATATTGTGTGAGTCAGAGGAATGGTTCCAAATCAGGGAGGTAAAAAAACCCATGAAATATTCAGGAGAAGTAATAACTCACTCAGTCTGGCTCAGTCTCATAGTGGCATGATAGGCCAAATTTGAAAAGGGAGGTTGGAGTCAGATTTGAGAATTTAAGGAATTTAGAATTTATCAATAAATCTGCCCATGGGGTAGTCCAGGGTGAGAGGAGCATGAGATCTTCTCTTTGAGATTTTCTTTCCTTTTCCAAGGAACAGGGAGAAGGAATTCTGCAGCTTAGAAGGTTATTATTTCACTGACCAATAACACATAGTTTTGTCTTCTGAGTAGCTGGGAAAGAAAGGGTTCCCTAAGATTTTTATTTTTTATCAGTTCTGTGGAAGGTAAATTCAATAAAGATCAAATATAGTTTCAGGTGATATTATGTAGAGGCCTCTCCTTCAATACTTTGCCTTTTGGGTCCATAAATGCACAGATGCCATAAAGAGATCAGTTGAAGGAAGTGAGGACTTATAGCCTGGAGGAGAGAAAACTTAGATAGGGAATGTAGCTCTCCTGCAATATTTGAAGGCCTCGAAGAAGCCATGTGCTATAGAATTCATTTGTTCTGCTTTTCCCAGAGAGCACAATTAAGAACAATGGGTGGAAATTGGAGAGAGGCAATTATAAGAGAAAGCTTATTTGGGGTTGGGTGGTCGTATATTCATAATTTCCTGTGATATAACAATAGGTCTCAATAAAACTTATTTTTAACAAAGTATGGAAGACATAGACACCCACAGCCATTTTCTAGGCTTATATTTATGACCTTTTTAGCTTATAATCACCTATTAGAGCATGGAGCTACACTGGCACAGACTATGAGAATGCAAGGTTACCTCCATGCCATAATGAAGCATTACTGTAGGACTTCAGTAATTGTACTGGACCTGGAGTCAGGAATTCACAATTCTGTCTCAGACCTTAGATGTGTGACCCAGGACAAGTCACTTAATCTCTCTTATCATCAATTTTTTCATTCAGGAAATCAGTCAATAATCATGAAGCACCAACTATGTGTCAGGCACTGTGCTAAGCTCCAGGGATAAAAAAAAAAAAGACAAAAGATATGTCTTTGTCCTTAAAGAGCTCACAATCTACTAGGGACAATAATGACACTTACCACATTGGGCTGTTGTAAGGATCAAATGAGATAGCATATGTAAAATGCTTTACAAACCTTAAAATGCTAAAAAAAAAAACAAGCTAGCAATTTTATAAGCTAACTTCTATCAATATACTTATTAATAGCATAATCAGAATTGGACCCCACTCCAGGTTCCCTCCCCTCCAAGGTAATGTGAACACCTTCCCTAAAAGTAGTGAGGGGACCTTTGTTGTAGTAAGGTCTTACCTTTGTTGTCTATGTGATTAGTGATTCCATGGTAGGAATTTCTAGTCAGGGATGGAGTGGAGGTTATTTCAGAGAAACCTAGTAAGGGAGGAAATTTGAGGCAAGTAGACTTCTTCAAATTGCATTATGCAGGTGACTTTCTATCCTTCCTCCTGTTTAGGGCATTTTTTTGTGGGACAATGAGGAGTAAGTGACTTGCCGAGGGTCACACAGCTAGTAAGTGTCAAGTATCTAAGGTCAGATTTGAGTTCAGGTCCTCCTGAATCCAGAGCCAATGCTTTATCCACTGAGCCACCTAGCTACCCCTAGGGAAAGTTTTGAAGGGGAGTGCAATGAGGCTTATCTAGATTTTGCCATGTTCCTCAACCCTGTTCTGTCATACCCAAGCAACTCAGTGGGGATACTATATGTTCAGTGGACAGGGGAGGTGGGGGGCGGCATAGTGATAGGGCCCCACTAACATTTTGGACTCATAATCATTCCCAGAATAAAAACAAAAACTGTTACCCTGGACGATTTTGTTTTCCATGCAAACTTCAGGGTCTTTAGAATGGTACAGAGTGTATGTATGCTAGAACTAATTGTCACTGTCTGCAGATGCTTGAATTGCTCCATAGTAACTGGACCCAGTAGGCATTCAAGCTTTCTAGATGGACCCTAGACTGTGGGCATATACCTCTATTTATTGCCATAAATTTAAGCAACCTAAATTGAGGTTTACATTAGAAAGAACCCAAATCCTCTGGGGATCCATACCTGAAAGTCTAAGATGGTACTTCAGATCTCCTGGTGATCTATACCAGAACACAAGCCCTTTCACTCATAATAGGATATGGTCTATCATGCCTTACTAACAAAACTTTTCTTAGCATAGTCAATCACTTAAGTCAAATGCTAACTCTTTGTTCTCTTCCCTTCACAGAAACTACTCTCCACTTCATCAAAAATATTGAGGGGTTGACTTCCTATCACACTTATCCTCTTCTTTGTGAGGGTCAAGAGAAATACTAGAGTCTTTTATGGTGCTAGGTGGTAATTAACAGATGCAGACTAGTACAAAGTCTGTGTTTTCCCTGCACAGATGTCTGCCTCCCCGCAGGTTTCTTTACATATAGCATGTGCTATAGTAAAAAGAACTTTGGATTGAAAGCAAGCAGAACTGAACTCTAGTCACATGTCTGCTACTAACTAGGTGTGTGATCATGAGAAAGTCGGATCTCTAATCTGGACCTCAGTTTATTCATCTGTAAAATTAAGTAGTTGGACTAAATAATATTAAGCGTCCTTTCCAGTTACTTTATAAATCTGTGACATCCAGAATGGAGCAACCAAACCCAAATGGAGGTAAAAACCTTTTATGCTCTGAGGTATCAAAAGAAGGAGGGTAAGACTCTCAAGAACATTCCTGAAAAAAACTACTTGCCATACTTTAATGCAACCAAAAATACTGTGCTTATAATAGTCTTTTTTTTTTTTTTGCTAGAGAAACAAAATACATAGAGCAAGGGGATGCTTCTCATTCCTGGCAATGTGAACCTTGCCCGAGGGATCCATTCTTTTAGGAAGTTGTCTAGAGAGTCAAAGGAAATGGATTCCTAATGATGAAGATGAATCAGTTAGTAAAATTTAACCAGCTGCTTAAGAAAACATAAAAAAAGAGAGATTTTATCATTTATCCATCATTAATAACACTTAATACTTCAAAAATCTAGGAGTTTATTTCTGTGAGTTCCTTCTCCCTCTATTAGATTGAATCCCTTTCTGTTCTTTAATAGACATAATATATGAATTACTGTAACTCAAGTCATTAATCAATTGGTAGCCAGCTTTCTAGTGATGACCCTTTCTCTGCTTCCTGAAGGTAAGGTCACTAAAGATATAACTAAAGCTTCCCCTAGACCAATAGAATGTAAACTACTTGAGAGTAGGAGTTATTTTTTCCTTTGTCTTTGTATCCATGGTACTTTGCAACAGGAGGTGCTTAATAAATGCTTATTGGATTGGATTGGATTGGGTTGGTAGAACTTAACAGAACCTGTGTCTACCTTGCTGGCATCACCTTCACACCATGATGAGACATTAAAGAAGAATGGCTCATCCTCTTTTCCCATACATTGTTTCATCTTATCACAACAATCCCACTTACAGATGATAGTCACTGAACACTTACACTTTTTTAACATATAAAGAAACTGAGGCCAACAGTGATTACATGGTTTGACGAGGGACACATGGAAACCTAATGTCCCAGCTTGCATGAGATAGTATATCTTATACTCTCTACACACTTCTAACAAGGCATTATAAAATAAACCAAATGCTGGCTGCATCTATTCACCGTTTGCCTTCTATACATTCTCCCAAGTCTTGGGAGAGGTTGTATCTATGTGTGCCCTCTGATGGGAGAGATGAAGGGGGGGGAGGGTGGAGAGAAAATTTGAAAACTATAAATTTTTCTTTCATTTGACAAATATATTGGATCCAGTTGTTCATTGCTAAAGTACTGGACCAGAAGGATTTATGGTCAACAGTGTGGGCCAAAGAAAGCCTGCCTTAAAGGTGTTATTTTATTAAGGAAATAGCTCTAAAAAGGTATATTCTTAGGGGTGCTGATCTTAAATGACCTGAAAAGAAATATTTTTTCTGCCAGAAGGGAGAGGATCATCCTCACAGATCAATCATCAGACTAGCAAGTCTTATAACAACAGAAACTGTATCTCCAATGCTGCATCTACTTCACCCCGACATTTCCCATCAACTCAGAGAAAACATCAGTCAAACTAGTCCTTTGCCTTCAGAGGATCATCTCCTACTCCCATTTCTGTCAAAAATGTTCTAAGTCAAAAAGAAAAAAGAAAAAATGTTCTAAGTCATTTCACTTTTCTGTGTCTCAGTTTCCCCAGGCTTTCTTTTCAGATTTCAGATTATCTGACTTCATGAAATTTAGTAAAATAACAGTATGATTGACAGAAGTGGTCACTTTTCAGCCAGTTATTGAGGTTTTGGAAATATTGCCTAAATGGACTATGTTTTAAATAGTCTTCAATATAAGTAATCCTTATATTATACAAAGGTGGTTTAACAATGAATATAACTGGAAAAAAAAAACATTGAAATAAGCCATAGGACAATGCCTGGAGAAGCAAAACACACAGAAGAATGTGCTGAAATCATCTTCAATGAAGAATGGCTTAGAAGGTCAGAAGGAGGGAGCTGCTGGACTGAGACAGGAGTGGAACCCAACCCCACAGTCACACTGACACAGATCCAGTCCCAGAAAGGCCTCACCAGAGAAGGAGACCCCCCAGAGCCTCTGAATCAGCTGAAGCACCAGTGTCCTCTGGAACTAAGCTCACAGTCTGGTGAGAGGGCCGAGCCCTTGGCAGGGGAGAGACTACGGTGGTCTTTGTTGGTGCTGAGACAGAACTTTGGTTTTTCATCCCTGCTGGGAACCAGGAGGTAGGCTTGAGTAGCAGTGGCCCAAGTGGGGGAGGGGCACAGGCTCATCAGAGCTGACAACCACAACACACAAAGCTGGTTGATTAGCAAGTTGGTCTGGGGTCATCTATGGACCAGGGAACAGGCCAGGCAAGTGAAGAACCTGATCCTCCTTAAATCCTACCACCTGGGACATCTGATGCTTGGGATAGTGCAGACTGGAAAGAGTGCCCCACTTTAAGGAGCTAAAAGTCAATTAAAACAAAAGCAAGGTGAGCAGACAGAAAAAGGTGAGGACCATAGAAAGTTTCTTCAGTGACAAGGAAGATCGAGGTGCACCCACAGAGGAAGATGTCAACATCAGGGCCCCTATATCTAAAGCTTCCAAGAAAAATATGAATTGGTCTCAGGCCATAGAGGCATTCAAAAAGGACTTTTAAGATAAAGTTAAAGAGGTAGAGGAATGGAAAGAGAAACAAGGGTGATGCAGGAAAGACATGAGAAAAAAGTCAACAGATTGAAAAGCTAAATTGGCCAAATGGAAGAGGAGGTACAAAATCTCTCTGATGAAAATAATTGCCTAAGAATTAGGAGTAACAAATGGAAGCTAGAAACTAATGACTTTCTGAGAAATTGAGACACAATAAAGGAAATCCAAATGAATGAAAAAAAGAGGGCAATGTGAAATATCTTCTTGGAAAAACTGCTGACCTGGAAAATAGGTCCAGGAGAGATCATTTGAAAATTATTGGTCTACCTGAAAATCATGATCAAGTAAAGAGCTTAGACATCATCTTCCAAGATATTGTCAGGGAAAATTGCCCTGATATTCTAGAAGCCGAAGGTAAAATAGAAATCGAAAGAATCCACTGATCACCTCCAGAAAGAGATCCCCCCCAAAAAACCTCCTAGGAATATTATAGTCAAATTACAGAGCTCTCAGGTCAGGGAGAAAATATTGCAAGCTGCCAAAAAGATAGAATTCAAGTACTGTAGAGCCCCAGTCAGGATAGCAGTTTCTACATTAAAGTACCGGAGGGCATGGAATATGATATTCCAGAGGGCAAAGGAATTGGGATTACAACCAAGAATCACTTACCTAGCAAAACTTTTAATAATCTTTCAGAGGAAAAAAAATGGGACTTTAATAAAAAAGAGGACTTTCAGGTATTCATGATGAAAAGATCTGAAATGAATGGCAAATTTGACTTTCAAATACAAGACCCTAGAGAACCATAAAAAATTGGAGTTTGGGGACATACCTGGGGTTGTGCAGTGGGTGACTGTCTCGTGTTGGAGGCCAGGTTTTGGCTGGGATCCTCCTGGGTCCAGGATGGATGCTTTGTCCACTGTGTCACCTAGCTGCTCCATGATGACATCTTTAGGGTTAAATTGAGGGATGAGGGGAATGCACTGGAGGACGAGGAAGGGCAGAGGTAGCATGAGGTGAAATCCTACATGAAAGAAATGAGGAAAGGGCTTATGGAGTGGGGGAAGAGTAGGAGAGGAGCAGGGCAGTAAATGAATTTTACACTCATCAGAAAAGGCTCAAAGACCTTAAACTCATCAGAGTTGGCTCAAGGAGGGACTAACACACACACACCCAACTGGGTGGAGTAATCTATTTAATCTGGGCAGTATAGGAGCCTAACACTCATCAGAATTGGCTTAAAGACCTCAATCTCATCAGAATTGGCTCAAGGAGGGAATAATATACACACTCAATTGGGTGGAGTAATCTCTCTAACCCTGTAGGAAAATAGGAGGGGAAGGGGATAAGGAAAGAGGGGCAAAAGAATGAAGGGCAGATTGGGGGAAGGGACAGACAGAAGCAAATCCCTTTTGAAGAGGGATAGCATGAAAGAAGATGGATAATAGAATAAATTTCATGGGGAAGAGAATAAGATGGAAGGGAAATGGTTAACAATAGCAATCAAGAAAAAGATAAAAGGGGAGGGTGTACAAAAAATATTTATAGCAACTCTGTGTGGTGGCTAAGAATTGAAAATCAGGGGAATGTCCATCAATTGAGGAAAGACTGAAGAAGCTGTGGTATATGATTGTAGTGGAATGGTATTGTGCTATAGGAAATGACAAACAGGATGATCCCAGAAAAACCTGGAAAGACTCATGAACTGATGTATAGTGAAGTGAGCAGATCTGGGGGAACATTGTGCATAGTGACAGCAGTATTGTTCAAAGAGCAAATGTGAATGACTTAACTATGCTCAGCAATACAATGATCCAAGACAATCCCAAGGGACTAATGATAAAGCATACTATTCACCCCCATAGAAAGAACTGATAAAAAGAGCACTTGTGGATTGTACATATATAACCTGGTTGCTGTATTGGGGAGGGGGGAAGAAAGGGAGGGAGGGAGAAAAATTTGGAACTGTAAATCTTATGAAAATGAATATTGGAAACGACCCTTGCATGTAACTGGAAAAAATAAAATAAATATTTGTTGCAAAATAAACAAACAAATAGATACATAGATAGATAGATAGATAGATAAATAAATAAAGACAATGAATATGGTTAAGTCCAATATTTGAAAAACAAGTTTTGTTGCATGTTTTTTAACTGTAACATAACAGAGGAAATGCCCATACAACATAATGATTATTGATTCACAGAGACAATACCCCTGAACGATTTTAAGGAAGGAAATCTGCTCTTACCTTAAAGTTAGATTTGTAATACAAAAATATGATATGTGTGCTTTTTTTTTTAAATGACACTATTCTATGATATGAAGGTCTATTTAAGGAACACTGGTTGAATAAATGGTATTTAAAGTTGATTTTTCTTGTACTATCACACATAGAGTACGATGGTTACAAAACTGTGACAGGGCATTTTTATTCCCTAAATAAAGATTAAAAAATTGAATCTCTCAGCATTCCAGTGTCTGGAGATTGACTCACCTAGTATATTACAGTGGAGACACTTGTTCTTACTGTATGTCATGTGAAGATATGATAAAATAAATACTAACATACAACAAAGAATGAGATATTTTAACATTTATATATGTATATATTATATATGTATGTATGTGTGTATGTATTTATGTATTTGTAGAAAGTCTTGGGTGAGACAAGAAGCTAATGTGTTTCTGGGAGGAAGTTGGACAAAGATCACATTTTTTATCATCTCTAGATTTTTAAAAAAAATTTTTGCTGGGCAATGAGAGTTAAGGAACTTGCCTAGGGTCACACAGCTAGTAAGTGTCAAGTATCTGAGGCCAAATTTGAACTCAGGTTCTCCTGAATCCAGGGCTGGTGTTCTATCCACTGTGCCACCTAGATGTCCCTATCTCAAGATTTCTTAACCTAGAAGGGAATAACATTATATGGTAAGACCAGACAGTTTCTTCACCATAGTATCATCATAGAAAAGGTCCTCTTCATTTGAGGGAAGAACTAAGAACAAAACCGGGTCTTCTAACCATAACTTATATGGCTTATAGGACTCAAAAGAGACAGGTAAGAAGAGAAATAATTTCACAAAAGAACTCAGAATATTTTCAAGCCAAAGGTAAGAGTTCTATAAAACTTCAAGGAATAGCTCAAAGAGTAGACTTTATCTTAGCCTGAATGAATTCACCTTATAAATCCTTGGAAAGCTGAAGAGAGCTTTGCAACATTTGGCTTAAAGAGTTGTTTAAAGATAATTAACCAGAGCTTCAGAGACTGATTGGAGAAAAGAGAAAGTCTTTTTCTGTAGTGGATCATAAGATCATTCATTTTGAAAAAAAAAAAAAAGATCATTCATTTTGACCTGGACAGGACCCTAAAAGCCCTCAAGTCTATTTCCTACATTTTACAGAGGAAACTGAAGCCCAGAGAAGTTAAGCAACTTGCTCAGGTTCACATAAAAAATAAGCATCTTACATGAGATTTTAACCCAGTTTTTCTTTACTCCAAGTCCAGTGCCCTGCTTACTACACTATGATAATTTACCAATCACTGTACTTTCAAGAGCTTAAGAACTTTGAAGTAGGTGGTCCTACAGTTAGAACCTCAATGGAGAATTATAGATGAGGCACATGCAAAGAAAAATCTGAAAGAATTGCATCTTTTAAAAAAAAATGTATCTTTTCTCTAGAAAAGAGAGAATGATAAACCACAATACTCCTCAGTGGATGGTAGAGGTAGTTAAAAACAATGGTTAACAAAGCTATATCTATCCCTGTAGGGGAGAGGCTTACTAATCACAGCATTTTTGGTGAATATTGAACAGGGCATTAGGTGTCTTTGAAGATACCTTTATAGATGAATAGCACCTGAAACGGGAATTCATGACTTCCTAGGGAGTAGAAAAGATGCCTAGAAGATAGTAGCTGAAACATGATCCTTGGCATGAAATGTGGAACAATTCCTGGCTGGAAGCAGGTCCAGCAAAGAGCAATACATTGACATTGCCATAAGACAACGACAACTTGGCAGTGTCAGAGCTATGAATTTGCCCTTTCATGTGTGCTGTGGTAATGTTTATCCCTTTGTGAGGTTTGTCTAGACATGATTTCCTACTTGTTTATGCCCCACAAATTATTCTTAAGTAGATCTACTCTTCCTGAAGTGGATTTGTATATTTGTGAGAGAATAAGATAAGGGTTTATGGGTAGAAACTTCCTGTTGTTACTTTATTACTGTGTTATTTAATTAAGTGCCTTTTCTGTTGTTTCTATCATTTCCCTTCTCTCCAATATGCCTCTTTCCCTTCACTCACAGTTACCACCCTAGTGGAGGCCCTCATCACTTCCCCCCACCCCAAAGTATTAGAATAACCTTCTCATTGGTATTTCTACCTCAGTTCTGTCCCAATTCCAGTTCATCTTCCACTCAACTGCCAACATCTTTTCTAAAGTTCTCTTCTGACCATGTCACCCACTTCCTTAATAAACTCCAATTGTTCTCTATTTCCTTGGCATCAAATTTCTATTTGGTATTTAAAGTCATTGGCTCATTCTTACTTTGCCAATCTTCTTATACTTTACCCCTTTCCTATATGCTACTTATGATCCAGTGATACTGGTGTTCTTGCTGTTCCTCACTCATGACACTCTATCTCCTAATTACACACCATTTCATTGGTTGTCCTTTATTTCTGGAATGTTCTTTCTGCTCACATCTGCTTCTTGGCTTCCCTGGACTCCTTCAAGATTCGGCTCAAATCCCAACCTCTGCCTTTTTCAGCCTCACACCCACCCCATCACTGATGATGCTTTTCCTGTGAGTTTACCTTTTATTCACACTATGTGTATACAAATACATACACATACATATTCATAAATATGCATAAGTAGTAAGTAGTGCTACATGTAGTACACATATACATAGTGTATATATACCATATAGATACTATACATATATATTGTATATATGCATATACTAAATGTAGTATACATATATACTGTTTGTATATATGTATTATATATAGATAGGTCTATATGTAGTATATGTTATGTATAGATACATATATACCTGTATATATAAATATAGAGAGAGATGGTATGTTTTTATGTATGTGTATATATAATTGCATGCACACACAAAACACACACACACTGCATAAATATTTTTATATTGTCTCCTCCATTAGAATATAAGCTCTTTAAGGACAGGCACCAGGAATGTTTTGGAGTTAGCTGGAGTCAATATTTTTTCTGAAGCTGACAAACACAACAGATTATGAATTGATTTATTATTTTATTGATCATATAGACTTAAGAAAGTGATAAAGAAAATTGTAGTAATGCAAATTGAACTTAAAAGTGTGTGAATGGGCAGCTGGGTGGCCAAGTGGATAAGGCACCAGCCCTGGATTGAGGAGGACTTGAGTTCAAATCCAGCCTCAGACACTTGACACTTACTATCTGTGTGACCCTGGGCAAGTCCCTTAACCCTCATTGACCTGCAAAAAAAAAAGAAAAGAAAAAGAAAAGTGTTGTGAACATACTTTTATCTTTCTTCAGAGGGCTGGTTGCTAAACATTTACCAGTGCATCTCTGGCAAAGACTAGTTTTGAAAAAATATGCATCCCCAATGCTTAGCACAGAGTCTGTCATTTAGTAAGTCATAATAAATGCTTTTGGTTGTTTGTTGTTATTGTCATAATTTAGTTAAAACTCAGGGATTCCAAACCCAGGTATTGTAGAGCTTTCTTTTTACCAGACCTTTAAGACAGAATTAACAGTTAATCCATCCACCAGCCTTCTCTCTCTCTTCTCTGAATTCATGCAACATTATATATTCATTTGTTCACTAGTAAGTTCGTTCAATATTGTTAGTCACTGTTTATATTCTACCATGTGTTTTCAGGGACCATGGGATCATAGAGTTCAAGTTGGAAAGTATCTTTGAAGTCATCTAGTCTGATACCCTCATTTTACAGATGAGAAATCTGGAGGTCAGAGAGGAAAAATAGGATTCCAATTCAGGTTTTTTAATTCTAAATTCATTACGCTTTGCAGCATACTATGCTCTGAAAAACTCTACTCTGCCATCTAGGTGCTAGTCAACTCCTTCCTGCTTCCTGATACTCTTAAGCAAAGTGTTATGTCCTTTCTATTGTTATCCTCTACATTGATTTGTTTATACTATTAACATAGGGAGATAACAAAAATTGTGTTAACAAAGGCTCAAAACGAAGTGAAACTATGTACTATAAGTAAGCAAGAAGAGAAAAAAGATGGGAAGACCAAGATTATACTCAAACTACCTTTTTCTTTGTTGCCATTGTTAGCAATGCCTGTGATTTAATTGGTCTAGGAAATTAATGGAAAACTGCCTCTACCTAAATGCATATAAGCACTAAAAAAGAACAGTTTGGAAAGCCTGAGAGGTTAAATGATTTGTCCAGTATGACCCAACCTGGATGTGATTAGAGGCAGGATTGGAACTCAGGTACTTCTGACTCTGAGGCCAGCTGTCTATCCAATATATCACATGATCTTCATTCAAGTTAAAAGAGAATAGCAGGATTATCAAATCCAATAAGGTGTTTAATGATAAAACAAAGGTCATTTGTCTTTCTGTGTAGATGACAATAAAGTCAACTTATATTTACTAAGACCCCACAGAGTGGAAGAAACAAGATTTAGATAAGACACTATGGCAACTTTCATGGAATTTACCATTTAAGGGATAAAACCCCAACACAGATTAATATAATATGCAATATTACATGAAAAACTCATTAAAGAGTTGCAAAACAAGTGCTGGGTGACATCCTAGACAAGGTATCATTACTAATGTTCAGGTGTCGTCAGTGATGGTAGAACAAGAGAGACTTCATGGAAGACATAGAAATTGAGTTAAACTTTAAAGGGTGGTTATTAGTGCCTGAAACAGGGATGGACACTCAGTTGGTCCTGGATGAAGGCTCCTGATTAAAACAGACACAGGAAGACATTCAGAGATACTGGTTTACAGAGCTTTGATGTAATTCTATTTGTATAAATAAAGTTGATTTAATTTCCACTAAAATCATTATACTAAGAAGTCCCATTGTTCTAAAAGTCTGAAAGATTATGTTCCATTGGCAATATGCAGGGCAAAGGTAAGTCACAGCAGAGATTTGAGCCTTACAGAGTATTGCTTCATTATCAGTGGAATCTAAATTTATCTTGCAAGGCCAGTATTCTCCTAAAAGTCTAAATAAAGTCCATGCTCTCTAAGGAACTCCACATAAGAATTAATATACATTTACTAAATTACATTATCAAGAAAAATCCCTTTTATTTTGTGTAATGTAGATCAAGCCTTTGGCTCAAAGAATGGCCATTTCTATCACATGTCTGATGAAAGAAATGATACATGGTATTTATTGGGATTTTCTGGGGGAGATGCTAACCAACTGTCTCCAAATTCTGGAAAGATTCAACCAAAAACAAAACAAAACAAAACAAAACAAAACAAAACAAAAGCCTAAATGGGAGAGGCTTCAGATGCCTGTAAGGAAATACAAAAGTGGCATAGAAATCCCTGATTGCCACTGATACAGGAAGTGCCTTACCAGCAGCTCCCTATAATGATGATATCATAGGACCAGTCAATAGATATTTTCAATAGAGGATAAACAGATATACAGAAAGACAGATAGACAGTGATAAATAAATAGATAAATAGACCCACATAGGCACAAATACCAAGTGCTTATCTTGATGATAGATATATAAAGTATCACATATATGTATTCCCAGCATGGACAGCTAGGTGTTACAGTGTATAAAGCACCAGGCTTGGTGTCAGGTAACTTTAGTTCAAATCTAGCTTCAGACACTGACTAGCTATATGACTCTGTTTAAATTACCTAAGCCTGTTTGCCTCAGTTTCCTCATCTGTAAAATGAGCTGGAAAAGGAAATGGCAAATCACTCTAGTATCTTTGTCAAGAAAACCCCAAATATGGTCATGAAAAATTGGATATGATTGAACAACAATAACAAAAAGCCTCCATATACAGATAGTGCTTCATAAATATTTTTCTTTATATTACATGCACATTTGCCAATTTATATGCCCATGTAATTGGGGATATGAATGCAAAAGTAAGGTAATCCCTGCCTTTAAAGGATTTTACATCCTAATAGAACTTCTATGCTAAGAGAAGATAAAGTGTGAAGAGAATAAACAAATGCCATTGATATATAATCGCAAATTTGAAAGACATATCTCAGTGGTGTGTACATACAAAGACACATGTATGTGTGTGTGCATGTGCATAGATATGTGTAAATCTATATGGGTATTTATATATTCATTATAACCCTGGATATTACACACATATAAACAAAAGTCCTTTGAATTCTCAATAATTTTTTAAGAGTATAAAGAGAACTTGAGACCAAAAAGTTTGAGAACTATTGCTCTATGAGTTGAATAACAAATATAGATCTAAAATTGGTTCTTTCTTTTTTTCCGTCTCCCCTTGATATTTACTGTTTTTTTTTATCTTCCTACACCCTATCCCTCCTCAAAGTATTTTGCTTTTTACTGCCCCCTTACCCAATCTGCCCTTCCTTTGCCTCTCTCCCCCATCTCCTTCCCTGCTGACTTTCCCTCAGGGCAAAATATATTGCTATACCCACTTTAGTGTGTATGTTATTCCATCTTTGAGCCAATTATGATGAGAGTAAGGTTCACTCACTCCCGACTCTTTCCCCCTCTTCCCCCCCCCTCCATAAGCATTTTTGTGTTTCTTTTATGTGAGCTACATTTCCCCAGTCCATCTCTCCCTTTCCCTTTCTTCCAGTGCATTCCTCCTACCCCTTGAATATATAAAACTGTTTATATTACTACACGGGAAGATAATACTTGTAACTCATAAGAACTTTCTCAGTATTAGGGCAGCTGAAAAGAATATACTTAGACAGAGGGCACAGGTGTTAATTGAATATGAAGGGATGATATCTGTATAACATTTTTTTTGTTTATCCTTGTTTTTTGTGGGGCAGGAAGGGTGGGGTGGCTTATGTCTGGGTCCAGATTTGGGCTCCGGGCCTACTGGGTCCAGGGCTGGTGCTTTGTCCGTTGTGTCACCTAGGTGACCCATGATGACATCTTTATAATGGATCTACATTAGTAAAGTAAATTTAATCATTGAGTGGCCTACACTAATGATATCACAGGTCTGTCTGTCTCTGTATTTGTGTGTACATCTCTATATAAAATTTATATGAATACCAATACATCTATAAGTAGACCATGTATCTATGTATACAATATGTATATGTACATATACCCATGCATGCATATAGAATAAACCATTCTCAATGAGGAAACACTCTACCAATGTAGATCCACACTTGCTCTGTAACATAGCCTTAGAGCAATGGTTCTCAAACTTTTTGGTTTCAAGATTCCATTGCATGCTTAAAACTTGTTGAGGACCCAACCCCCCAGAGCTTTTGTTAATATACGTTATGTCTGGGAGCATAATGGAGCCAGCACCAGCTTGTATATACTTAGGAGAACCAATTGTTAAGTTTTCAGTGTGAGCATTTACACATTAGCCATTAACAAACACTACAAATTAAGGTTTAAATTCCTGTTTTGTTGTCTGGATTTAAGAAACTCATAGAAAAAAGTTAATAATACAGATTAAGTTTACAATCAAGACATGCATTTGGAGAGTCAGTTGTTATAAATATTAAATGTTAAAAATATAGGCCACTTGATTACAGTTATCAATATTTACCATATTAGAAATTAAACATGCATTTTAAAGTATTTATTTATTAAGTTCATTTAAAATAAAAATTAAACATTACATGATCACATAAATAACATTTTAATGAAAACTATTTTCCAAAACAAAAAAAATATAGTGAGAAAAGCAGCACTGGTTTGAATATTTTGATAAATCTCTTTAAATGTTGCTTAATATATAATAGCTAGATTCTCCTCACTGCTTGTTCATTTTATCTGTTGTGATATGTTGTTTTGGTTGAAGTGTATGAAGAAAATGTGACCTTTCATGGATAAATATGGGAAACATTTTATAGACTTTTCATGTAATTGCAACTATTTTTCTTTGACACTACACCCAAACTTGACAAGTAATGTTTTCTTTAAAGTGAGTTGTAATGTGGAATCTGAAAATACATCAATGAATTTTTCATAATCTGTTACATTAAAACATATTGTGATGAGATAACATTGTGCTATAAGAAACAACAAACAGGACAATTTCAGAAAGTCCTGGAAAGACTTATGAACTGATGTATAGTAAAGTGAACAGAACCAGGAGAATGTTGTACACAGTGACAGTAATGTTGTTTGATGAACAATGTGAATGACAACTATTCTCAGCAATACAATGATCCAAGACAAGCACAAAGGACTAATTATTAAAGCATACTATCCAGCTCCAAGGAAAGAACTGATTTTTGACTGAACACAGATTGAAGCATGCTATTTTTCACTTTCTTTCATATTTTTCTTTTATTCAAGTGTTCTTATATAAAATTACAAATATGGCAATGCTTTACATAATTGCACATGTATAACCTGTATCTGATTGCTTACCACCTCAGGGAGGGGATAGGAGAGGGATGGAAGGAAGATTAGAATTTATAACTCAAAACTTCAAATAAAAAAGTTTATTATTTAAAAAAATTAAATGCATCAGTCCATCTTGTATGTTGAATGTATCTTTTACCCATGAGGGATTTTGTAAATTCATGCATTGGTAATTTCAAAAATGTTGGTTCATTGAGTTATGCAAGTCTTCCAAAAGTAGACACATTTAAGTTTATAACATTAAAATATACATACATACATACATACATACACAAATGTATATTTGTTAATATTTTCACAGATCTCATCAGAAAAATCTTTAATTATTGGGCAACTGTTAGGCCCATGGTGGTGGTTACAAGTTTTCCAAAATTCCAATTTTTGCTCAAAAGTTCAAATTTTGTCATTGACAATAAACAAAGTTGTTTTCCTTGAACTGACAGGTTTACTTCATTCATTTTAGAGAAAATATCTGCCCAGTACCTAATTCTGAATAACCACATTTGTCTGTCAGTCATTATTTTGAGTAAAAATGGTACTTCATGAAAAAAAGTGACCATTTTATCTTTCAACTCAATTTTACAAGTGATTTTCTGTGAGATACCCAGCATACTTCTTGGAATGCAACAGAAGTGCTTTATTCAATATAAACCATAAGATTTAAAAAAACTGACTCTTTTAACACCCCTTGTGTTTGTTTCCACAAACACATAGAAATATCCTTAATGATTAGTTGGTGCTGATACTGGACAAACATAAGCAAAACAGGAAGTCTGGCCATCTATATAGTTGTATCCATTTGTAAGGCAAGCTCTATTCACTGCATCATTTTGTTGCTCACTATTCATATAACACTTATCTTACATGATCATGTCATTATTTTTGTTTTTGTTTTTGTTTTTGTTTTTGTTTTTTCAGCTCTGGCCTCCATTTCCAACCTGGGCTTTCTTAGGCAACCTGGTGGCTCCTTACTCCTGAGACCTCACCCCTCACCATATTAATGTTGAACTTAGTGTGGACTCTCATTCATCTTATTCGACTGTGGCTTGGAACTCCCAAGTACAAAAGATCCACCAGTTCAGCTTTCTCCAGTAGGTAGAATTATAAACTACCACCATCAATTGAAGTTCCATTTCAACTTATACTTGTCCTCCTTTTCTTTTCTTTTCTTTTCTTTTCTTTCTTTCTTTTTTTCTTTTACTAAGACTAAGTTCTTTTGCAGATCCTTTTAATTGATCTTCAACATTTAATTCAGTGCATTGTATCTTTCAGGTACTGGAATAATTATTGATTAACTCAATCTTTCACATAGATGTATTTGGAGTCCAGAGATCTCAGTTATTATTTGATACCCACAATTTGCTGAAGGGAGGTGAGAAATAGCCAAGGGCCCTTAACCCTAGTCTCATGCAGAGCTTAGATTCATCTGGGAATGGCCTGACTGCAAAGAAAGGAAATCAGGCTCCTCATTCTCTTTTTAGTTTTTTGCCTCACTGCAGTTTTTTTTTTTGGAGGGGGGGCCGATCTTTAAAAAGCAGCTTAGCTGCGGCTCATGTCTAGATTTTCCCAAAAGTTGTTATTGTGAATTATTATTTATCATTTATTAATATTGTTTGAACTTAACATTTTTGTGGTTAGAGATTGTTTGTACCCATAACTTGGCCCTGACCTCAGTAATTCTCTAGGAATGCTGGGGATGTTTACAAGGAATTTTGGGTGCCACTGAGGACTGGATCCACTCAAAGTATTTTTGTTTTGGATCCTCAAACTAGAGACTTGCTTTGGGTCTCCCAAATCTTGTGTTTTGGGTTCCCTTCAGGTGATTTGTGTGTGATATTTTTGTCAGGTGATTTGTGTGCAGACAACTTTATCAAAATCCTATATAATATAAACCATCTAGAATGTAACATAAACCAAAGGAGAGGAATTCTCCCTGCCCCCAGCTTCTTTCTGGCTCACTCTACCAAATAATCTAATAAATTTCTTGCTAAAACTGTTTAGATTCTTGAGTTTGTTTTCAGAATAACAATGTTTCTTCTTAGAAAAGTTGCTCATGATACAAAATAGATATTAAGCTTAGGAGAGAAATTTATTTCCTCCGCCACAAATAAAGTGCTTAAAACACATAAGAATACACATAGAACAAATACTTAAAACATAAATAATCCATCACAACTATTACACTCTCTTGAGAGGTGAAGAAAATTTTGTAGGACTGCCAAACATATGCTTCTCATCTACCTTGGATCTCTACTATTCAAGCAACTCATCTAGGCTAACTCTTCTGTCTAGCCAGGCTATGGTTTGGGATATCTTAATTCTTTCAGCTGCAGCATCCTCTTAGAAATGTTAATCTCCCTTAGAAGCATCGAAACACCTCCAACTGGGCAGCTGACATTGGCTCAAGAACTCAGGAAGTATCAAAATCACAAGGAAGCTGCCACAGCCAGGAATATTTCTCAAGATTCCTGTTTGGTCACTTGTACTTAAGGAAAGAAACACAAAACAGAAGATAGGAACTTGAAGTTTAAACTCAAGCTCACCTAAGCAAGCACAAGTTCTTAGGACAACATGCTGATTGCTCCCTGGCCTGTGAGGGGAAGCAGAGAGAAAAGGAGAAATCACTTCCTCTTCCTTTCAGGTTATTCAAGGAAGAGCTAACAAGAGTTCCCAAAAGAGGAAGGCAAATCCTTTGTCTTTCATTTTCTAGTCTACTGAGTGGGTAATTCCTCCCAAATCAATAGACAATTATCTTTGACCTAGCCCTGGGATGACCTTATCCCAAAGTGTAAATCTTTCAGAGCCAGGAAGGTCTTTCCAGGAATCAGAGTGCATGTCCAACTCCATGGGATATTATCAAATCCAACTCTCATTACATGCTATATGTCTATTTATTAGTATTATATTGTTATGTGTGTTAGCCTTGTTCCCCGTGTGCAAGAGATTATGTCATATACTTATTCTTTTTTTTTTTTTTTAGTGAGGCAATTGGGGTTAAGTGACTTGCCCAGGGTCACACAGCTAGTAAGTGTGTTAAGTTTCTGAGGCTGGATTTGAACCCAGGTACTCCTGACTCCAGGGCCAGTGCTCTATCCACTGTGCCACCTAGCCACCCCTCATATACTTATTCTTTCTTTTCCTTCCCCATAGTGTCCACCTAGCACATTGCCATGAATAAATATAGCAGGCCTTCAACAAATACTTGTTAATTAGTTTTAGAAATATGTTCACTTAAAGGAAGAAGAATGGGCCAAATGAACTCCTAAGATCCCTTCTATGATTTGGGGATGCAATGAAAACACACATCTGGAGGCCTCCGGAGAGCCTGCCTGTTGTCTGTCTTCTCTTTATTTCTCTTTTATCATTGCCTCTGAGGGAGAAAACAGGCCCAGCCATCAGCTAGCAGGGAGCCTGTGGCCTGATCATACAGCTGTGCCCAACTATCAGGCCCTAATGGTACATGTCGCTTTTGGTCTTTGGCAGGAAGTGTCCCTGGTTCCCTGAAATAACCTTAAACCATAGGGTCCTTTTCCCCTGTTCCCCATCCCACCCCATAATTGAAGTGTTCTTAAAGGCAGTTCAGCTGCTAGCAGGTCTGATGAGAACCAAGCCCCACTGTACTGGATAATTTGGACCTCATTTGGAGGTTGATGGCATCTCCGGCTTAACCTTCCTGTTGCCAGGCCCTGAGCAAAAAGCATCTTTAGGAGCTAATAAAAAGCAGTCTTTCTCAGCCACTTGGCCTGCTTTTATGAGAACTACCACTTTGGGGATTCACTGTAATATGAGGTCAGGCCACTTATTTTGTAAAATTTGAGAATTTCATAAAATTATAGAAGTGAAGTTACTTATTTCAGGTCAAATAGTTTGTTAGTGGCAGAACTGAGTCTCCTGGCACCAGGCCGTTTCTTCAGTTCACTCAATTTAACAGTAAAAATAGGATATTAATAAAGTTTTCTTTGTCCCTTTCAGTACTCAATGACATCTCTCTTCCTCAACTTTTAGGTATCCAGTATGTCTCATGCTTTCTTCCTCTCATTCCATCTTTTCAGAAAGGAGCTGATGAAATAATTCCTAACATGAAGTGAATTCATGTGGTTCTCTACCCTGATACCATTCCCAGAGGGATTTGCATGTTAGCTATAGACTAAAGCCTAGAGTAAGATACAATGATGGCTCTCTGATGCCAAGTAATAAAGATCTAGGGACGACTAGGTGGTGTTGTGGATAGGATGCTGGGCCTGGAGTCAGGTAAGACTCCTCTTCCTGAGTTCAAATCTAGCCTCAGACACTTACTAGCTGTGTGAACCTGAGCAAGTCACTTAACCCTGTGTGCCTCAGTTTCCTCATCTGTAAAGTGAGTTGGAGAAGAAAATATCAACCCACCCCAAAACCTTTGCCAAGAAAACCCCAAATGGAGTCACAAAGAGTCAGACATAATTGAAAAAAACAATGACTCAAAAAAGACCTGAGTGAAGAGATTTATACTTGACAGTGATGAAGGAGTTATCAACATCCATGATATCTGAGCTTCTCAAAGTTAGCCTGGAGCTCTGAGGTTATTTCATTAAATCCATACCTCAATAGGAATCCTCTCTAAGATATCTCCAATAAGGAGTCATTTAATCTTTGGTTAAAAATCTTTAGCATGTTCATGGAATCACCCCTGCCAGGTAAGTATAAAAAAGGGAGTGCAGAGCAGGGGAGGGTACAGTCAGAAGTAAAACACTCTTGAGGAGGAATAGGTTAAAAGAAGATAGAAAATAGAGTAAATATCATGGAAAGCGAATAGGATGTAGGGAAATAGTTATGATGATTGATTATAATGGCAAAATGTATGGTACCTACCTTGCTGGGCTATTATGAAGAAAATTCTTTGTCAAGTTTAAGGTACTATGTACAAGTTATGATGAACAGGATACTATCAGAAAAACCTGGAAAGACCTACATTAACTGAAGAAGAGTGAAATGTACTATATACAAAATAACAGCAATAGTGTAAGATTATGTGCTGGGAAGCATGTGATTATTTTCAGCAAGGCAATGATCCAATATAACCCTGATGGACTTATGAAAATGGCAACCCATCTACAGAGAAAGAACTGATAGTATCTGAAAACAGATGGAAACACATTTTTTCCCCATTTTTTTTTCTCCTCTTTGACAATTCCTCAATCTGAAGTTTGGGTTTTTTTTTGACTGTTTTCTCTCACAACGTAGCTAATGTGGGAATATTTTCCATGACTACTCATGTATAACTTATTTTGAAATGCTTGAATTCTAGTGGGTGGGGGGTGGGAATGGAGGAGGAAGAGAAGTTGGAACACAGTTTTTTAAAAATTGATGTTAAAATATGTTTTTACACATATTTTGGAAAATAAAATTCTATTCAATATTAAAAAAGGTCTTTAGCATGCGATAACTCCCTATCATTGAAGGGTATCTTTTGCATTTTTGTACAGCTCCTAATATAATGGAATTTTTCTTTACATTGAACCTAAATACTCCTCTCTGCCAAGTTGACCCATTGCTCCTAGTTCTGCTCTCTTGAGCCAAGCAGAACTAGTTCGATTTCTTTTCCATATTAATGTCCTTCAAACATTTTAAAATTTTTTGTTTAATTTATTCTGAACTTAACCAAGTGTTTGCATAACATAGTAGAATAGGGGGAAATGATTACACATGGAACTGCAAATTTATTATGTACAGTTTGCTATTCTTTTAAAATATATAATAAAGCTATCATGTAACTTTCTTTTTTTTTCCCTTCCCCCAAGATGGCTACCATTAGACACAAATATGTGTGTGTGTATAATATATGTGTTCTGCACATTTTGTTCATCAATATTTCATGTAAGTCTTTCAAAGTTTTTCTAAAATCATTGAGCTTATCATTTCTTTTTTGTTTGTTTGTTTATTTATTTGTTTGTTTTGGTGAGGCAATTGGGGTTAAGTGACTTGCCCAGGGTCACACAGCTAGTAACTGTTAAGCGTCTGAGGTCGGATTTGAACTCAGGTCCTCCTGACTCCAGGGCCAGTGCTCTATCCGCTGTGCCACCTAGCTGCCCCGAGCTTACCATTTTTTATACCACAGTAGTATTCCATCAAGATGATATACTACAACTTGTTCAGCCATTCCCCAATTGATGGGTATCCCCCCAGTTTCCAATTCTTTGCCACCACAAAGAGAGCTGCTATAAATATTTTAGAACATATAGGTTCTTTTCCTTTTTCCGTAATGATCTTGGGAAACAGACCTAATAGTGGTGTTTGAAGATGGTCTTCATTTCACTATCCCCCTCCACCCCCACTCCCTGGCTTAACATGATAGCAACCCACACTGATCTCTGCCATTCCTGATACTACAGAGCACTCACTGTTTGCATTCTACATTTTGAAAGTTTAATTGATTTCCTGCTCCCACCTTCTCTCTTCTCCAAACCATTCTTCACACATGTACCAAAAGGGACAGGTATGATCATATAACTTCCCACCCCCTTTTCTGCTCAGAAACTTTCCATAGCTCTGTACTTCCTCTAGGATAGAATATAACCCTTTCAGTTTGTCATTTACCTAGGGCATGCTCAGAGAGCCTACTGTTAAAATTTAGTGGGAGCATTTGCACTTTAGAAATTGGTTAACACTACAAATCAGAATTTGATCTGTTATTTTGTTGATTTTCTATCAACTTAAAAAAGTGAGGGATAAAATGTTTAAAATGTAGATTAATGTTTTGGGGGGAGAGGTAGGGCAATGAGGGTTAAGTGACTTTCCCAGGGTCACACAGCTAGTAAGTGTCAAGTGTTTGAGGCCAGATTTGAATTCAGGTCCTCCTGAATCCAGGGCCGGTGCTTTATCCACTGTGCCACCTAGCTGCCCCCTAAAATGTAGATTAAAATGAAGAGTGGAGTATGTATGTGAGAAAGCTGGTTGTTAAATATTTATCAGCATACCTCCTCCATAAAATGGCTGTTACCTTTCTTTGTATTATTTTTAAAACTACTTTGCTATGGATACTTTATATGCTACCCAACCATTCCCTAAACTTACAATTCCATTTTCTGCCTAATTTTCCCAGTTCTTGAACGTACTCCAGAGTCATTGCTTCCTCTCAGAAACATTGTCTTCCTTCACAGCTCAGCTCAAATGAAGCCTTCCCTAATCACTTTAGTTGTCAGTTCTTTCTCATTCTTCATCTTACCTCCTTTCATGTATTTCTTTGCATGTCTAATCTTACCTTTCCACTAAATTATAAGGTCCTTAGGGGAGAGATGATACATATATTAGTCACCTACTATATTACAGTCCCTGTGCTAAATATTTTTAAAATGTCATCTCATTTGATTCTAACAGCACCCTTGTGAGATAGGTACTATTATTATTTTCCTCATGTTATAGGTGAGGAAACAGGTAAATGACTTGCCCAGGGTTACACATTTAGTCAGTGACTGAATCTGGATTTGAACTCAGATCTTCTTTATTCCAGGTCCAAATGATCTGTCCACTGAGTCACCGAGACATTGGAAGTAGGGACTAATACTTTTTTTAAAATCTCGTAGTCTAGCACACTACTTGATGTATATTGTAGTATGTACTTAATAACTTCCTGTTAGGGGCAGGTAGGGGGCTCAGTGGATAGAGCACCAACCCTGGAGTCAGGAGGACCTGAGTTCAAATCTGGCCTGAAACACTTAACACTTACGAACCCCAGTTGCCTAACCAAAAAACAAAAACAAAAAACCAAAACAAAACTGTCTGTTGAAATGAATTAATATATGATTGTACTAAAATTAGCATTTTATCATTACTGGGGGCTCTTTCACTGTTCCAAATGTGTGTCTTGTATCTCCATTTAGACTATAATTGACCTAACATATTTTCTTCTCCAATCTCCATCACAATGGTAGCAAAAGACTGGGTACCCAGTAGAAGCTCAGCTATCAGTATGTGCTAGTTGAAAAGTCTCTGAATGAGTCTTTCATAGCAAAGTAAACCTCATAGAATATATAGTTCCTAAAAACATCAATGGATAGGTCTCCATGAAGCCAAGAGGGTGTCTGTCCCTCTGGTGACTATTGACAGTACAGTTAGCTGATCATTGAGAAAACGATCATACACTGAGTAGCAAGCACAGAATACTTAGCAAGGACTGGATACAGTGTACAGAATAAAGAAGAGATGTCATCTCTGCTCTCAGAAAATGATAGCAAAATTATTAATTAATTTAATTAGAATTAATTAAACATAAATGCAAAACCAGAAACTTACCCAAACATTCCATTACATCAATGCAATGACTAAATTGCATTGAATGCTGTCTGTGTTCAATCATTCTGCTTCAAAGTTTGCCTTTGATGCCTCATCATGCTGTTGGCATGACTTTGCCTTCTAGATGCTTGCATCAGAAGAGCTTAGATAGGTTCTTACAAGTTATAAAGGCTTCAGTTTCAGTCTAGGAATAGAATGGGCATCTGTCACACAAAGACCAATTTCACTACATTTGGAGCAGGCAACCTCCAGGTTGGCTACTAGGTGGTAAACTTTTCTACAGTGGAAAATCAAGAAATAGGAAAGTGTTGTTGTATACATAGTTGGAAGAAGCCAATATAAATTAGGAAATCATAGAATATATATATATATATATATATTTGTGTGTGTGTAATATTTAATGTAATGAGAGGAAGAAGGATCTTCCAAATTATCAATGTGGGTCCAAGTCCTCTACCACATATTCGTTGTATGACCCTGGGTAAGTGTGCCAGGCAATTCTCTTAACGTTAAGTTGCAAAATAGTTGTGACAGGCATTAGTAAAGGAGATTTATTTTCTGTAAAAATCCTACATTAATGAAATAATAGGTCTAGAGCTCCCCCACCCCCCAGAAAAAGGAAAAGAAAAAAGTATGGCGATCATAATTGGAGGCAATTTCCAAATTACATTCCAAAAGTTCATGTGTTATTTCTTTGGGACTCAGACAATCTTTTTCTCATAGAAACAATGTTTTCCACTCTGATTAGCTTCCCACACTAGACCACAAGAGCCACTGTGATCCACCTTATAGTTGAATTGCAATCCCCAAAGGGCTAGCTAGAGGTTGTAGGATAAAGTTAAAAGCATTCTGAATTTGGAACAAGAAGACCTTTCAAATCCCAGCACCTCTATTTTCCTTGTGGATTGTGAACAAGTCATGTTATCTGTCCAGGCCTGATTTTTTCTCTTCTGTAAAAAGAGGGGGTTGGACTAGATCGGAGGTGTCAAGTGGCTCACAACACTATTGAGAGTAGCCTGAACCAGATGAAAATAGAATTGGGAAATATTTAACAAAATAAATAAAAATACAATAAAACAGATAATATTAGTATGTGGTTTTCTAAATCAATAGCAGCTCACAGGGATCCTTATGTACAGTTTAATAACCCCTCTTTCTATTTGAGTTTGACAGCACTATTCTAGACAATGCTCTGCTTTTCTTTTTGCTAAAATTCTCTAAGTTGAAGTGTTAATGTTTATATTGTGCTATAGGGTTTACCCAGTACTTAACTTTTTTCTTCTGTTTTTTGATACTCAGAATAAACCTGGGAGATAGGTGTTATTATTATCATCATTTAATGGAGGAGAAAAATGAGGATGTGAGGTTAAGGGACTTGCTTAGTCATACAGCTATTAAGGGTCTGAGATAGGATTTGAACATGGGTCTTCTTGACGTATTAGCTATTTTACTATAGCTCTCTAATCTCTGGGCTTAGGGGGTCATGTGATGCATACACACCCCCATACACACACATGTGCTTTTCCTAGGTGAAATTTTGAAATAATTTAAGTGTTCTTTGACTTTCTTCTGTTTCCCTTGTGTCTCTCTACTCAGGAAAGCATTTGATTCAACTTGCACTAATGTATGAATGAGCAGTGGCCCTTTAGCTCTACCAAATTGATTTATATATTTAAATGGTTGAATGTTTGAATATCAAACAGTAGAATTAAGTGAACTGAAAAATCCAGGCAGTGTGGGGAAAAGGGTAACTAGCACTTAGGGAGTTTTACCCTGACTCAGAGTCTTCCCCCAGGGACTAGTTCCCCTAAATTATTCTTGATTTTCATAGCTGCTCCTTCAGTCAATAATTTCTCCAAAACTCCAAGTTTTTTTTTGTTTGTTTTTTCGTATAAACTGTGGCCAAAGGCTCTCCTCAAAATTTGAGCTCATATGGACTAGGTTTCATCTCAGGGGCTGATTTCTTTCTTTTCATTGTTTCCCCCAAGTGGAATTTACTTTAGGAAGCAAGTTGCTTATATCTAAGTTCCCATAAATATATATACATATATGTGTGTGAATATACATACATACATAGATATGTATATGTACATACATATATGCGTGTGTATGCATCAATATCTATTTCCTCTCCCTCAGAAAATGCAGAAGATTCAAAGAATCCCATAAGTAAATACAGAAAACACACCAAGAGTTCGTAGCCTACATGCTCTCCAATTTGGGGTGGCTTTGGGGCAAATCCTCGACATTCCATGGAATCCCACTTTCCCATGGGTCCTGTACTACCTGAATAACTCATTGTAATGGGATTGATGGCCAGGTCCCAGCATGTTGTGATTCCTAGAAAATCAAAAGTTCCTACTGTATTATAGTAGGTAGGTGTTCAAGAACATTGTTCATGAATTTCCCTTTTTGGCCTCATGGGAAAGCATTTTTCTGAAGGAACTCCATCATTGCCCCAGTTCCTGACAACCTTTTGGAACAAGAATGTCCATTTTCAGGAATTTTCCTTTCAGGCCAAGTAGGATTTTGTGCCCAGGTGAACTGTTATTGACTGCATCCCATCATTCCAATACCCTCCTTCTCCCATGGTACTTTGGCAAATTCAAAAAGGGGGCAGGCAAGGGGGGGATATGAAAAGAAGAAAAAGCAGAGGACAGAGAAGGTACTTCTGTTTTATAATCACAAGGGGACAATTCATCCTCCTTACAGCCATTGTCCCTGAAATCCAATCAGGAGTTATCTTCTGTCCTCTCAGTAAGGTGACAAAGAGTATGCATGTTATCATGTCTCTAAGTTCCAAAGAAAGAGAATTGCCCTTTAAATTTATTGTAGAGTGGCAGCTAAGTGTCTCAGTGGATAGAGCACTCAGGAGGACCTGAGTTCAAATCCAGTCTCAGACACTTGACATTTGACACTTACTAGCTGTGTGACCTTGGGCAAGTCACTTAACCCTCATTGCCCCAGAAAAAAAATTATTGTAGAGCATTCCTGTAATTTACTCCCCTTCACAACAGCTAATATAGCAGCATCAGTGGTGGTTGAGGGTTGAGAGTGGCAGTATTAGTAAGGTATGAGTTGTTTGTAATACTATTCTTTTAAATCTGAGAATTTTCTGAGATACTCTATGCATTTTGCTGTACATCAGTAAACAAGTATCTATTATATACATAGCAAATTCCAGGAATTGTACTTTGTACTGGGAATAAAAAGACAAAAAATGAAATTCTCCCTGACTTCAAAGTGCTTAAGTATTAAAATAAAAATTTCAAAGATGATTAGACTGGGATGTTTCAGGAAGGCTTCCTGAATTATTCAGTCCACTGAATATATGCATAGTATGGTGTAGATTTGTTGTATCACATACAATCTATAATATAAATCTACTATAAATATATACCTCCCAAGTAACCAGCTGTTTAATCAATTCTTTATAGGGTCTAAGGGTGGGTTAGAACTTAGCTAACAACAATAGCAACAACAATAGTCAAACACTCCTTAACACCTGACTGAGAGCAAACCCCATGTTAAGTGAATGATTTTTTTATCCCTAAAGGGCTAAAGCCTCTCATTCCCTTTTGTTTTGTTTTGTTTTTTTAGTGAGGCAATTGGGGTTAAGTGACTTGCCCAGGGTCACACAGCTAGTAAGTGTTAAGTGTCTGAGGCCGGATTTGAACTCAGGTCCTCCTGACTCCAGGGCCGGCGCTCTATCCACTGCACCACCTAGCTGCCCCTCTCTCATTCCCTTTTTATGTATTCCTGTAGACCTAGGTTTGGCACACTTTCAGAAGGGGGGTTTATAGTTACTGACACATAATCAGGGACTATCCTAGAAGAAAAGGAAATTTTACCCTATCAAAAATACTTTTCTTTCTGATCATACCTCTTACCATTGAGGGATTTGTTTGGGTATTCAAAAGTAGATTTAACTTGGAAGATTAACTGGGAATGATTTGAATCTCATCACTTAAAACCAAGTTGAAGTCAATAACCAGAGGTTATGGGAGTATTGCTAGTTAGGAATTACATAAAAGGGGGAAATTTTAAAGGCTAGGCTTTAAAGGCCAGGCTTAGATAGATAAGGAGTCACTATGAAGGACTATGGGTAAGTAGAAGGTGATAGGAGAGACTTATGTTGTGTAATGGGAAAATCTCAGACTTGAAGTCAGAAAATGCACGGATTCAAATCCTGGTTCTAATTAGCTAGCTGTATGACCATCAATTATACCCTTATCTGCTTATGCCCTTGGAAATTCAGTTTTCTCATCTACAAATGAGAGTAATAATATTTGTAATAGCTATTTCATAAGGTTGTTATATTAAAATCACTTTGTAAAATTTAAAGGAATATAAGCATGTGGGCTATTAATACGGGGAGGTGAGGCACTAAGAGATGGGAGAGGGATATAAAGAACCATGTGGGAAATTGCCAAAGAAAAACTAAAGCACTCATGCAATTTTATCTGAGGCTATTGTGGCAAGTATATACTGGGCATGTAACTGAAAATCTTTTCATTTGTTGCTACTAGCAAGAACATCAAAGGATGGAGGATCTTACATCCAGAAAGTATAGAAAGCATGGAGAATTTTGACGTGATCCTCACAGAACAGATGAATTTTTATCTTTTTAAAATTGCAAACTAGTTTCCCTCCCAGAACAGAAGATGAAAGGGTAATAAGAAAATTTCCTCTCCATAGTATCAGGTAAAAGGAAATGTCCTGTAATAAAATGAAAGAAGGGACCCAGGGAGAAAAATCAGCTAATGGAGATATTCATCTGGGTTACCCAGACTCTATCTGAGGTAGCTGAATGGGAGCAGCCACCAGATGGAGTGCCGCACCCCCTTCTTTCCCCCTCTCCTAGAGGGACATTGATCCCCTTTATCCTCACCACTATGGGAAGAAAACAAGAATCCCTTCTCCACTTGGTCCCTTGGTTCTATTTCTTCATTCTCAATAGTAGTGGGCCGGGTACCACCATCCCCTCACCCCTTTGCCCTGAATGTGTATTTAGTTATACTTCTTAGATAATTTAAAAGTCATCCTTCTGAAAAGAGGGAGGCGCAAGAAACCTTGCTATTGCCTTATGTCCTGCTATTACACCCTCTAGATACCTTTGTATTGCCATATGACCTGTCAAAACACCAAAAAAACTCCTTGTCCTTTTCGGGCCTTTACATTTACCCTGAAGAAGAACCTTCCTACATATGTTTCATCTCTCAAATAGAGTGTGAATTATTTGAGAACAGAGGCTATACCCCTTTTTATATTTGTATCCCTAGGACCTATAATGGTGCTTGGAAGAGAGCCAGTAATCAATAGTTACTTTGCATTCATTCATTCATTCATTCATTCATTCATTCATTCATTCATTCATTCATTTATGCAGCAAAGAAGAAAAATTATCTGAAGGGACAGGGGGAAGTTTTAATCTGCATTAAGAAGTTAGAAGGCAGAAGACTGTTAAACAATGGAACCACTGAACATTGGGCCCTAAGTAAGAGAAATGAGGAATTTTTTCTAATGATGAGGAAGCTATATCGTGTGAAGAAGAAGCATCTGCTTTGTCAAAGAAATGGTGTCTCAAGACAAATGTCTCAAAGAAATGGTCACATGTATCCACAGGTGCTGTCATGGAAAAGAACCCTTTAGTTGGATTCAATGAACATTCATTGAGTACCTTCCAATACAAAGCACAGCTACATGCTAGAGATAAAAAGATGCTGGTTAGGTGGACAACTACCTAAGGGATGATGCCATTGTCTGAAGCCTGTTTAGGTATGGAATGTTAATCTTAAGGAGACAATTCCCAACTCCTGCCATAACTTCATTCATAGTCATACTGGCTTCTGGGTATCAGTTCTCCTTATCCTGCCACTTCAACTAAATTTGCATCAGACATACTTCTAGCTACTGGCTTTATGGTGACATAGAAATGTCTAGACTCTTGATACATAAAGATCTTCAATAGTATTCTCTCTTTTCTTTCCTTTATGACAGTAGGAGGTATACTTTTGATAGTAAACGCCCTGTCCCTATCAGTGCCATTCCCTCATCTCACCATATTGTCCCTTTCTCCTCTTCTTCCCTATCTCTATCCTCACTCCCTCACTTTCAGCAGACTATCAAAACATTGTCAATTAATCAAGGAATTAACTTATAAAATGTTTGATTTGGAAGAAATAGTGAAGGGGCCCATGGGAAAGGTGATTTGTGGCCTAGAATTGTTGTCTGCAACCTAGCCTCTTGCTAATCTATAAAGCATACTTGGAGGCTTGGATTAAGCCTAATATTTGACCTTTAGTCATAAAATGAGAGTAAAAATGAAACCAGAGAAATCCCATCCTGGACGATATTCACTCAGAAATTCCAGATGTGTATGGATTCCTTTATGGTCAACAGTGTGCAAAGGTATAAATATACATATAATATGTATGTGTATATATCTATATATCTATATATCTACACACACACATATATATATACATACATACTATATACCTCTATATACTTCTGTGTGTGTATATTTACATTTGTGAATATATATGTATATGTACATATATACATATGGTTTATATATCCAATATATAGATTTATCTACATATATAAGATGGATATATATATATATGGTGGTCCTCCAGAGGTTGCTGTTGTTGTGGTTTTTAAAATTTAAAGAATTTCAACTGTGCAATAAAATCTTGAATCCTAGAAAGGAGATAATTCACCTAATAACACTTCAAACCCCCAAGCCTATGTGGCAGAATCGAAACCTAAAAATCCTGGATTCTAGTCCTGGCTCCACCATTGACTTATTGGACCTCGGGCCTTCTCTAGGCCCAGTTTTTTCCCTCCTTTCTTTTCTTTTCTTTTTTTTTTTTTTTACAATTTTTAAAGATTCTTTATTTTTTATTTTTTAATTATTTTTATTTTTTTGCGGGGCAATGAGGGTTAAGTGACTTGCCCATGGTCACACACCTAATAAGTGTCAAGTGTCTGGGGCTGGATCTGAACTCAGGTCCTCCTGAATCCAGGACCAGTACCACTGTGCCACCTAGCTGCCCCCCTTTTAAGCAATTTTTAAAAAAATTATTTTATTTAATTTATTTTTTGTGACTTTTTCCCCCTCTTTCAATCTGAGATAATGGTGTCTACCCCTACTTGTGAAGGTACTTGAAGAATGTACTTGGAAATATAAGGGGCCAGGAACCTCTTTGTCTTTTTAACTGGCCCTATGATTTCATTGGTATAGGGAATGCCCAGTGAGGAAACTCCCTATACCAAGCACTCAATAAACATTGATCAATTGCCTCCTGTGTGCCTGGCACTGTGCTAAGTTCTGGCTCTACCAATGCTGATCAGCACCTGCTCTACAAATTATAGACTTAGAGAGATGTCTGAGGCATGGAATAGTTTAAAGCACCTACATAGTACTGAGAATAGGGAACTGGATTTGTAATCAAGTGGAACTGACCTGCCTCAGACACTAGCTGTGTGATCCTGAGCAAGTCATGTAATTTTCTCTGCCTCAGTTTACACATCTATAAAATGGGGGTAATAGTGCTTACCTCCCAGGTTGTTATGAGGATCAGATGACATACTATTTATTTAAAAAAACTTGCAAACCTGAAAAATCAATATTCATGTGAGCTATTAATATCATCTACTTGCCAAGGTTGTGATTTTCAAATGAGATAAGACATTTAAAATGCTTTACAAACCTTAAAGACTTCTATATAAATACTAGCTGTTATTATTAAGGAACTAGTCCAGGTTATGTGTTGGGAGCAGCCAGTTCTCTATCCACTATGCCAGGAGGCCCTCAGAGTTGCCATGCAACTATGAAGTGCTCTTATGATTCCAACCTTTCTTCTGCCTTTAATCCACCCTGCAGGGAGGAGGGAGATCAAGAGGGAGGGGGATGAGGTGATGCTGACCATGGATGCTGATTTATACCACAGAGGAATATACCCACCTTGACATTTTCAAAGCCTGGCCCAGGTGATAGGGTTGGGTGGAGAGGAAGTATTTTTCTCTAACATTAACAGAAAATGTCCGTCATTATTGTCTATCTCAAAACGAGAGGAGGAGGAGGGGAGAAGCAGAGCGGACATAGAGAAACTCAACATTTTATTTTGCACAATTGAACTTCATTAATCATAGAAAATCAGAGATGGAAAAGACCTACTAGGTCACCCCATCCACCCCTCTGAAAGCATTAAAAGCTTTCAAATGAGACAGAAATTGGAGGTCCTGATTGCGACTGGTCATTAAAGATGTTTTTGCGAGGCAAAAATGTTAACCTTCATGTCCCTGCCAAATTATACTTTGGGTGGTTATGGGCTGCCTCTGTGAGAGGCTTCTGGCTTTGGGGGTTGGGAGGGGCATTCTCTCAGCATGAGTGCCCACTAAGTGGCTCCATAAGGGTGCCCTCTATTACGTAACCTCTGCTTGCCAACTGAGAGGTCTCCAGAAAAGAGGAACGTGGGCTAGTCTATGTGTTTGCTATGTTTGCCCTGCTGGGGAATTTAGGGAGGATGCAAGGTAACTTTAAACACGTTGCTCTCACCCTCCTGCCCCTTTCCCTCTCCCTTGTGCCCATTAGAGTTCCCTTTCTCTGCCTCTAACCCTATTGAATGCTCCCTTTCTCTCTGCCCTTTCTTATATGAACACTGCTCTCCCTCCCTATCTCCTTTGGAAAACCTTCACCACCCGCTCAGACCCATACCACTCTTGGCCTTCCTTGTCCTCCTACTACACTTAAACCAGTGGGTTTTAGAGGGTGTGTACCCCACAAGTGCATGCTCCTCTCTGCTCCCTTTACCCTTAGCTGTACTTTGCTGTCTGCTCTTCCTAACTTGGTGGGGAAGAACAAAATAGCACTTACCTAAGGAGGTACAAATCCAATCCCATCTCCTTCCCCAGTGAGTTCTGGGGAAATAAAGAAGAGGGTGAAAGTGAGAGAGCAGGGGAGTGATGGAGAAGTAGAGCAATCCTAAAGCCAGGAAATCTGTCTGGAGACCCAACTGATGGGGAACTTTTATTTGCTAATGACTGAAGTATTCATGGTGCTGAGATTGTGTCCACAAGAAAGAATACTTTGCTGTGACTAACAACAACAAGAATGACAATAAAGAAATGATGACTTAGACTCAGACAGTCTAGGTCTTTATTCCACACTGTCCTGGGTTCTCCAATGGCTGTACCCATGTAAATCTTATCTCCCCAAATAGATTGTGAGCTCCCAGAGATCCAGTGACTACATGTCCCCCAGAGGGTTCAGCATAACTAGACCTACAACAGAAAGTCAGGAAGTTTTATCTGATTGATTTAATGACTAAGGGAAGTAAACATTGGCTTACTCCCATATATGCTACCTTAACAGATTGCTGGGACCAAGAACTGTCATCTTTCATTTCACATGTCACAAGTGAAATTTAACAAATGGGTAAACAGAGGCAACTTTTCATGCAAGATAACAGCTTATTGATAGGGCATCAAATCTATTAATAAAGGGTTCTCTGGTCTGTTTTCATTTGTGCTAAGGAGGGGCAACTAGTTTGTGCAGTGGATAAAGCACTGGTCCTGGAGTCGGGAGGAGTCGAGTTCAAATCTCACCTCTGGCACTAGCTGTGTAACCCTGGGCAAGTCACTTACCTCCAATTGCCTTAAACATCCAGGGCCATCTCCAGTCATCCTGATATATATCTTGTCACTGGACCTAGATGGCTCTGGAGGAGAGAGTGAGGTTGGTAACCTTTCGCAGCCCTCTCTCACTTAAATCTATTTCACTGCAAGTCATGATATCACCCTGATGTCATAGTTCTCTTTGAAGATGAAGGACAAAACAACAATTTGTTCCAAAGAGCCAGAATGAGGACTAATAGGGCTTTTTAAACCTAAGTGTGTCTTCCTCCTGACTGGCCTAACAGTACTTCATTTGGATCTCCCCTGGTAAAGGCAAAGCAATCCCAATTGGTGGATATTTTAATAAGGAGGTGGGTTTAAAATTCTCAGCTCAAGGGGCAGATAGGTGGTGCAGTGGATAGAGCACCAGCCCTGGATTCAGGAGGACCTGAGTTCAAATCTGGCCTCAGACACTTGATACTTACTAGTTGTGTGACCCTGGACAAGTCACTTAACCCTCATTGCCCTGCAAAAAAAAAAAAAAAAGTTCTCAGTTCCTTCCTATTTCTTCATCATTGGGGGGGGGCAGCACTAAACCTCAGGTGAAAGGATTAATCTGAAGCTAGGGAAAGGGGGCTGACCTTCAGAAGTGGCTGATTATGCCCCTGAAGCTAGTTGCTTTAGGAGACCAGCTGCCTCTAGCATTCTTGGCTAGAAAAACATAAGCCATCTTGATCAGGTTCTCCCTCCTTTGGTCTCTGCCTTGTAGACGAGGTCACTCACCCCTCACTTTGATTAGAAAGCAAGGATAAAAGACTTGTTCCCTGGGGAGGGCCTAACCCAAGCTGGACTCTATGCTTCCAGGAAAAACATGGGGCCCAGCCCTAGCTGGGTATGGAGCAGATACCTTGAGGGCTGGGAGTGATCATCATACTTGATCACATCTTTCATAAACTGCCTGGCCTCCAGAAGTTGGGTCTATCAAAAGGAAGAAAAGGATGGATCACAGAGAAATATTGGTTATTAAATAATACATGACAATATTAATATTCCTCATACCCAGTTAGTACCAATGGATATACAGGCCACTCAGTTTCCATCCCAATGATGAGACAGAAGATTCAAGTGTTGTATTAAGGACATTGTTACTGTGGCTTCATCCTGACCCTAAGGTCACAGTTCTCTTTACAAATGGATGTATATGGGCAGCTAGGAGGTGCAGCACCGGCCCTGGAGTCAGGAGGACCTGAGTTCAAATCCGGCCTCAGACACTTAACACTTACTAGCTGTGTGACCTTGGGTAAGTCACTTAACCCCAATTGACTCACTTAAAAAACAAACAAACAAACAAAAACAAATGGATATATATATATATATTATTCTTCTTCACATTCTCTATGGCTCAGCCAGTTTGGCTTACTTGCTGCTCCTCGTATGTAACATTACATCTCCCCTCTCCATGTCTATATAAAGGCAATGCCCCCATGACTGAAATGCAATCCCTCCTCAGTCCTGCCTCTTTCAGACCTTAGCTGCCTGAAAAGTGCTTCTGTTTTCGTGAGGCCTTTGCTAACATCTCCTCCCAAACCCTGCCACTAATTTTTTGGATGACCCTAGTACCTCCCCATCAAATTAACTTTTATTTATAATATATGTCTCTGTGTGCGTGTGTGTATATGTGTGCATATTCCTACATATATATATACATGTATATGCATATGAACACAAAATACCCACCTATAACTCACATGTTTACATATATAACATATAATATACACATTATACGTAAGTAGATATGTGTGTTTACCTTTGTTTGTTCAATTCATATTTACCTTGTACATGTTACTTCTTCAGGTAGAATTTGAGTTCCTTAAGGGCAGTATTAATTTTGTTCAATGTTGGGAAAAGGCCTGGCCCATGATAGGTTCTTAAATGCTTGTTGATGTGTTGATGTGATGTGGTAATTGCCTGATTGTCCTGTAATATGTTCTGTTTCGTTCAATTCACTGCCTTAGATAAACCTTAAGTGACTACTATGTGTAAGGCAATTTACTTGGTGCTGGGAATAGAAATTAAAAATAGAAAAGCCCTTGGCCTCAATGATCTTGGGTTTACTACTCAACCAGTCAGTGAACTTCCCAACATAAGGAAAGAGAACTTTCTCTGTGTCTCTCCCATAGTTGCCAACATAGGGCTAGGCTCTCAGTGGATATTAAATCCCTATCAATTGAAAGGTTATTTTAATTCATTAGTAAGAGATCAAAAAGAATTGTTTAAGATCATTGTTATCATTAGGTAACCTTACCTGTATTCTAAATACAGTGTTATCTTTGGACTTACAGTTCTTAATGTCTTTTTGTGTCATGGACACTTTTGCCAATCTGATGAAATCCATGGTCCCTTTTCAGAATAATGCTTGTTGTCTACATTCATAATTGAAGGAAAGGCTAAATTTCTGTTAGAAGCTAATGAAAATTAAGATGTACGTTTTACCCCATACAAATTCATGGCCCCTTGAAATGTATCCAAGTACTCTAGGTAAAGAGCCTCTGCTATAGATTGATTATAATCATCATCTGTAGACAAATCGTTCTAATTTTTCATGAGCCTTGGTCCCACCCTCCTCCCATGAAATGTCTGATTTTCTAACATGACCATTTCTTTTCTTTACCCTAGGTAAATTCCTAATCCAATGCTTTATTGAGGCCAAAGGGGACACTAAGTTCTCCAGGATTATGTCAGCAGAGCACAAGCTGGAAGGCCTTTACGTGGACTCTAGCAGAGAAGCTGTCTATTCTCTGAGGACTAACTTGCTAAGCAGTGAATGGCTTGTCACAAGCATGTTGTCCAAGCTTTGTGGAGGGCTTAGAGTTTGGGCAGACACTGAAGACACTAAGATCATCTATTGTATCCCAGGCCATCACCAGTCATCTTGGCTTTTGTCTTGCCAATGGACTTTGATAACTGGAAGAGAGAGTGAGGCTGATCACTGTGTAATTCTGCCTCACTCAAATCCAAGTCGACATTTTCCATACTGCTACTGTCCTCTGTGAAAACAAAGGATGAATAACAATTGGATAAGGAACTTTTGCCATAACAACCCATGAAAGACAAATCCAAAATGGCTCTCAGGCCTGGGAACCCCCTTTTGCTTCTGCAGAGTAGTTGAAAATGGGACAAGGAGTACCAAGAAAAGAGTTTTCGGAACATCTGTAAATCTGAACTTAGGTGTTGCTGCTCTAAATGTGAGATCCTTGGCCAATATCCAATATACGATCATACTTCTGGAAGAATTGGAGCATGTCAATCTTGATAGTCTAGATATAAAGAAAACATGAAGACAAAAAGACATTGCAATGAAATGGAAGGGTGGTATACAGGTTCTCTTTTCAGAGGAAAATAGAGGATTGGTGGATTTTTTTTTCCTTGTACTTCATCCAAAGGCAAGTCGAAACATCATTTCAAAGGACATTTAGTCATTTTATATTACAGTGTTCATGACAGACATTTGCAAAAAAAAAAAAAAAAGACTACCATAAAAGTCATTGAACTGTGTGCAGCAACATCAGTTGCAAAGAATGAGCAAAGAGAAATTCTATGTATAATTTGCTAGGACATGCCCCTTGCTCCACATTAAATCAAAATAGTCTATACTATTTGGTTCTTCAGTGCAAAGGTGGGCATGGAAGAGGATAGGGAAATAAATTGGAAGACATTTCAGGAGTAAGAAATGAAAGATATCGGGGCACCTAGGTGGCACAGTGGATACAGTGGATTCAGAAGGACCTGAGTTCAAATTCAGCCTCAGACACTTGATACTTACTAGCTGTGTGACCCTGGGCAGGTCACTTAACTCCAATTGCCTCACCCAAAAGAAAAAAAAAAGAAAGAAAAGAAATAAGATGTCAAATGCTGATAGAACCGAGAAAAGCTTCATGAATGTTCTCTTAGAAAAGATAATGGAGGCACTGGACATGGTGAGTAGCTGCTAACTCCACAAACAATCAAATTAATTCTATTTTAACAGAAAGCAAATTGCTGATGACTGATAAGTTATTTCTTAGTTAATAGTTTCTATACCGTTAGACCACAACCTTGTTAAGACAAAGATGAAAACCAATATCAAATTAGCAGAAATTCAATACTCTGAGATATACTACTCTTCATTACAAGCAATAAAGGAACATATGTTGAAACCTGTAGCTTTAGTACATGGATTACCTTTGGCAAATTACTTCGTCATTCTGTGCCTCGGTTTCCTTTTCTATAAGATACCAGGTATCTCAGTAACAGCAGATGTTTGACCTCACACAAATCACTAACCCTTTTAGTGTCTCGAATGTCATAGCAGGCTAGAACATTGGGAGAAATATAAATAAGATGAAATTGAATACCGATATGTGTAAGGTCTTATTCAAATAGTCTAGTTAACAAAAGCAAGATGGAAGAGGAATGTCTAGAGAGCAGTTTATCTGAGAATAATTTGGGGGTTTTAGTGGATTTCAAGCTTAAGAAGAGTTAGCAGTGTGATATGATAACTAACATGACCCTGAGCTCCATTTACCAGGCAGTTGCTTCCAGACATAAGGAGGCGATAGTTCTTCTGTCCTTATCAGACTTTGTATGGATTATTATGTTGAGTTCTGGGTGCCACAGACTAAGAAGGACATCTATAAGCTGGAGAGGGGCAAGGCCCACCCCTCATCTAAGATGAAAAAGGACTGTTCAATGTCATATGAGGATTGGATGATGCAACTGGGGATGTTTAACGTGGGGAAGAAAAGGCTCAGGAAAGATTTGATAACTATATTCAAGTACTTGAATATTATCCTGTGGAAGAGAAGTAAGGCACATTCTATTTGACCCCAAAAAGCATCTCCAGGAACTATGAGTGGAAGTTGCAAAGAGCCACATTTAGAATTAATATCAGGAAAATTTCTATAGCAGTTAGAATTATCTAAAAGTAAAGTGTGGTACCTTGGGATGTGGCAGAGTCCCCCACTCTGGAGATATTCAAGTAAAGGCTGAATGGCTGGCCACTTGTCAGGTATGTCATAGTGAAGATTCCTTTGGGGGATGAATGAACTAGATGGCTGCTGAGGTCTTGGCCAACCCTCAAATTCTGTGATAATTCTGTAGTTCTTTTACGGCAGACAAGTTGCTGATCTGTTTCTACCGAGGGAGTTTCTGCACCAGGGGTTCTTTACTCCAATGACATCATGGGTCCAGAAAAAATATTATTGGATTTAGAGCTAGATACCTTTGTAATTATATAGTTCAACTCCATAACTTTATATGTGAGAAAATAGAGGCCCAGAGAAGTACAGTTATTTGCCGAAGGCCACACAGGTAATAAATAGCAGAGTTGAAATTGGAACCAAGTTTTCTTGTACAAAATCCAGTGCTCTTTATAAAACAACACCCCCTAGGACATCCTAGGAGGTGCTCAAACAGAAGCAATGTTTTCTATCATTTTTCTCAATAAATATGGCACAGCTCTTGTCTAAATCATTGGAGATTACATATTTTGGGGATCCAAGTAATTGAGATTTTTAAACCTTATTAGTATTGCTTATTTACCTTTAATCTGTCACTTTCCTTTGTAGGTAATGGAAACACAATTATCTTTAAAATATAAAGGTGGGGAAAATTACCAGCAAAAGGTAAAGATGGGGTAAAAGATCTTTCCCCATCCTTCCTTGCACAGAGGGCCAATGTGTCTTTCCCCCTCCCTTTTTGGAGAAGTTTATGATTCACTTGCCAAGTAGGCTATGGATAGACTAATGCTTTCCAGCCAATCTCTTTAGTACATCTCATTACTCAGAAATTTCCTGAGATTATAAATAAAGAATGTGTCACAATTTGGAACTACTCTCTACTTTGGTAGACTGGGCTGTTGAGAAAATTGAAAAGATATAATTCTTTAGGGATGGTAAGAGTGCCTTACTGAGTTCCAGGTCTAAATGTTAATAAATAGTAGTTCAAGAAATACTTGCTGATTTATTAACTGATTAGAAATGAGAGTGAGAAGCCAGGGCCATCTCTGGGGTAAACTAGGCTTCATGGAAGGGTTATCTTTCTTCTTTCCCTGTACTTGTTCCAATAGCCTGAGTTCAAGCCCACATTGTCCATGCAAGATTCTTCTAGCATTCTAATTCATATAAGTTGCTACCTTCTTTGAACTCAGGGAGTCTGAAGATTAACACTCACTTAGAAACTACTATATGTAAATGAATTTGGAGCTAGAAGATCCTTGACCATATTCTGTCTGTATGCCAATTTCCTCAGTATATTAGATGTTGGGATAGATGATACTATGAAATGATGCATAAAGGGGGATGCATGCTAGACCTAAGTGTCAGTGATACAGGGCAAAGGTTATCAGCTTTACTCTATCCTATGTCCACCACTTATAGAGAGTTGTATAAGTAAGATTCAAGGTAATTTGTATGACCTAGAATGAACTGGTTTCCAAGTTCATAGCAGGAATCGAAGAGGATTTACTCACCCTACTTTACTTATCCAGCACTAAGCATAGTGTTAAGCACTATGAGTGCTTAATAAATGATTACTAATTGATTGATTAATTTCCTTCTGAGATTTGTATCCCAAAAGGCACTATATAAATATTAATAGAGGACCTTGAGGAGCCCCATCCCCACTATTCGTTTCATTTCCAGGTCCCTCTTGCTCTCCTCCATGTCCACACCAGCTATACTCCTCCCACATTTACACCTGTCTTCTTTATCAATACTTTCTTCCTGACTCCCTTAATGTTTTGTCTTCCTTCTATTAAGATGTAAGTTTCCTGAGTGTTGGGACCATCTTTTTTTCCTGTATTTGCATCCTCAACACTTAGCACAGTGTTTGGTCCACAGTAGGGGCTTCGTAAATACTCAATCACTTATCTATATATGCAGTTAGGTCAGTAGTTTTGGTAAATTCCCCTTGAATGGATAGTGGATGATGTTTGGGGGTGGGATGGGATGGGAACAAATCTAGCATACCAGATTTTGTGTCAGAAGACCAGGGTTCACATTCTAGTTCTGCAACTTATTTTCTGTGTAACTTTGGGCAAGTCAATTAACCTTTCAGGAATCTGTGATTCTAGGATCTCAACTTAAAAACTGTGCTAGAGTGAGATGGCTGTGAGCCTCACTTAAAAAGAGTTAAGGATATGAAGATGTGTCAGTTTGCCCTAAGCTTCCCTTTGAAGAATGAGTCTGAGCTGCACATGATAGTTCTGGAAATTGGCCATAGTAGTTCAGCAGAGAAGATGAAGTCTAACATCAGATGATAGCAGCAGTTGGATGGAAAAGCAGCAAACAACAGCTTTGCAAGCAGAGAGAAAAAAGAGAAGAGGAGATAGAGCAGGAATAAAAAAAACATACATACGCACACACATACATAGTGCATTTGGGGTTGATGGCATTATGAGAAATAATAAAGCAGGGCTGTAGCCCTCACAGTGCAGTGAGCAGAGTGTTGGATTTGAAGTAAAACATATGGTGTTTAAATCATGCTGTAATACTTTGAATTTAAGCATGCTAAAGTGTCAATAGTTTAGGTATGGAAAAGATTATACAGGGCATCCTGTCCTAATCTCTCATTTTAGAGATGAATAAATTGAGGTCCATAGAGGTTCTGACTTGTTTAATGTCATAGATGATGTAAATGGCACGGGTAGGATTCATTGTTTTTTTTGTTGTTGTTGTTTTGTTTTGGTTTTTTTAGTGAGGCAATTGGGGTTAAGTGACTTGCCCAAGGTCACACAGCTAGTAAGTGTTAAGTGTCTGAGGCAGGACTTGAACTCAGGTACTCCTGACTCCAGGGCCGGTGCTCCATCCACTGTGCCACCCAGCTGCCCCTGGTAGGATTCATTGAACCTCTCTGTGTCTCAGTTTCTTCATCTGTAAAATGGCTGGGTTGGACTAAATGGCATCTGTTTTTTCCAGGTCTATATAACCATGATCCTTTGATCCTATGAAATGAGTGTGAGTTGTTCAAGAAATATGACTTCTTCTAGTCTTGGAATGAACATCTGGAATATTGTGGAATATCGTACCTCCTTGTACATAGGGGTAGTTTCTCTTGTTATTTATTTTACAAGTTTGTTCTAATTAAGCATTGTTATTTGATTTATGACTTCTGGTCTGTTGTCAGAGAATGCTAGATGGGAACTTGAGCCATATTTGCATAACTACAATTAACAAGAACACCCCACACTGAACCTGGGGAATCAAAGGATTCTGGAATCATGTGGGACCCATACAATTGCTACATGCAAATGATGGACAGCTGGGAGGAATAACTAACCAACTGTGTGACAGAGTTAGAATAGAATATAGAACAACAAGCCCAGTCTAATAAGAGGAATTCTAATAGAGACAAATTAAAAGTCATTTATTTTGGGTTAAAAATAATGGGGACATAGAATGGTGAAGATATGAATAGACAATACTGGATGTGACAAAGATCTGGGAGTTTTAGTGGTTTTTGTGGGCCAGAATGCAAGACAGCTACTAATAAAGCTAATGTGACAGTCAGCTACATAGAGAGGTCTATTGTCCAAATTATAGTTGGTGATCATCCTACTATTCTCTGGCCTCTTCAGTTCTGAGTGCAACAGAGGGGCATTGATAGACCAGAGGGCCACCAGATGCAGGAGCTCCTCTGATTGGCAAAGGCCCCTAGGCTATGCCACCTGTGACTGAGATTTTCCCCACTCCTTAAATATCAGTGATTACTGTTGTAATAATCAGTATTATATGAGACAAATGGTGATTATTCTTTAGTCTCTTAATTTAGTTAGTATGGATATTATATCACTTATTCTTTATCTGTTCTGAATGTCTCTTAGTGGTTTAAGCTAATGCAGTACTTGTAAACTTATCTCTTGACCATTGTTTCTCTCCATTGTGGTTACATGTTCAACCAAGAGTCCTATCAGCTTGGTTGCAATGTCCCTTTTTCAATGGTGCATTGTGGTTAACCACAATACTAGAAATAGAGTCTTCTAAGCTAAAGGAACCAATCAGCATTGAGACTCAGGACCATAGCAATGAGTGACACAATATGTGACATAGTCTGGGCAGGATCAGAGAGCTGGCTGAGTGCCAGTCACATTTAGTGATCCTGTCCCATGATACTAAATCCTCATGTGTATGATTTGTTTATTGGTAACCACATTTCAATATGTTCTTTTTGTAATATTTGCAATATGCTATGAGGGTGCAATGGGAGAAGGCTATAGGGGTATAAAATCACCAGGATTCCAATACTCGGGGTCTTTCAGGTCCTACCCCTGATTGACCAGCTTTATTATGAGACAGGATCCCTCTCTCAATAAATCTATTTTCTATGGCTTGGAGACTTTGCTTTCTTTTTCTTTGTCAGACTTAGAAATTTTTGTGACACACCAGAGAATCCATTGAAAGAACTCTGGGTGTTAATCTTGGAGAAGAAAATTCATAGGGGTCATATATAACTAGTTCTTTAATAAAGAAAGAAAGAAACAAAGAAAGACAGTCCCTGACCTCAAGGAAATTACATCCTCAAAAAAGACCACACCACATGTAAAATGATTCTGAAAGTGCTTGGAGTGAAGAAGTCACCTGGTGAAGAAGAAAAGTAGAGAGAGACAAGAGGGAGAGGCAGGAGAGAAATGGTGATCTGGCTTGTCTGAATGTCATCCTTAAAATGGAGGAACCAGCCAATCAGAGCAGCAGAGGGTACTTACAGCATATGAGCTTTCAGGTAGAGACAATTTCTGGGTCATTGTAGAAAAAGTCTAGGAGAGTCAGAAGTTTAGTCTGTAGTGGAAAGCATGTGAAGGATCTTGATGTGGGAGAGAGATTCCACTTCTTCTTTCTTGATGTCAGAACAAGAAGCCCTTTGCAGAAGTACCAAAGAGGCAGATATTGATTCAATATAAAGAAAGCCTTCTAATAATTAGAGCTAACCAAAAATGGGATGGCTTTGGCTGGAAGGTCTGAGAGCAAAGCTGGATGGACATTTTTAGGTATGTTGTTGATGGGATTCCTAGGTAAAAATTTTTCTGTTCCCAGGTTCCTTTCAACTCTGATAATCTTGTGATTCCAACTCCAAGCTGAAGCTTTGTGACTTTTTGGAAATAACCTAACTTTTTTGAGACTCAGTTTCCTCATTTGTAAGAGGGTGATACTATCTGTACAACTTGGGCTATTTTGGTAATCAAAAATGCATATATAACATCTTTTAATTGAAAACTGTAAGTAACAGCAGTTTTGTCCATGGCATAAGTGTCATGAAATGTGCCCTAAATTCAGTTAAGTGCATCAGTGGAAGATGCCCCAGGATACTGATGAGAAGCTACTAGAGAAAGATGGGGGTGGTATTGAGCTGGGTAGGTGGGGTCAGTTCATGGAAGAACTCATCTGGTATTTGGCATCTGGGGAGAAGCTTGCTCCCTATTTTAACTAATTATTCTTGCTAACTAGGTGCTAAGCTCAATTGTTTCTAGGCCACTGAAAGTGCTTTTAGTGCCCTTTAATTTTCAGCTTCCTGGGACAAAGCCCCAATTACCCCGTCCTAGTTATGGCTCTGTGCTTTACAAATGTAGGCTATTATTATTCTTGATTGATTGATTGGGAGAAAATCCCAGGCTATTCATAAAAATGCCTTGTCTGTTCAAAGTAAATAATGTTTTCCCGGCTACCAACTAGTCAAAATTAGGTTCTGGTAAAGGGCTTTTGGTAAAGCAAGATCAGCATTTCTCCAGCATTAGAGAGGGATGGTGACCTCTGTTTCTTTTCAGACCATTATTGCAGATGGTAAGAGGCAGTAAGGGTATCAGAAAGGGACAGTGGTGGTCCATTGCAGAGGTAAAGGAAGGCATTCAGAGGGCATTTAAAGAACTGACTGTCTTAACTCCCCCCAAAAGACAGGATAACTAGGAGAGAAGAGAGGAGAATCAAACATGCACATACACACACACACACACAGAAAGTGAGAGTGACAGAGACAAAAAAAAAGAAGAAATGAAAGGAGAAAAAAGGACCAAGTGTTCTTTAAATCTTCTTATCTTTAATGAACATTATTAATAATGCAGGTATGGAATTTATTTAAACATATGATTTGTCACTTGACACAGTATCCTTTTAATTTCTAATCCCCATCCTGCGATGCTGCCTCATGTAATTGGGATAATACCATTATTGTTGTTCTATAGTCTTTTAATATAATGAGGAACCAAATGGCACGATTTCAATCAGAAATATTAAGTTCGGGTTCTATTTTCAATTGAGTGCATCAAGAAAGGATTTACTTTTGATCTAATAAGGCAATTATTGTGTTTTAATTAAGTGGCAGGTGATTATGAAAACCATAACTTTTAGAGTTTTACTCCTTAGTTCCACATAGCTTCAAAATCCAGAATGTTTTCAGCAAACATTGTATTTTAGGCCAAACCAACAACAGTTGGATATACTGCTCCTGAGATTCATTGAATGCTAATCAACATTAATCAAGCTGAAGTATATCCAGGTTAATTCTCTTCTTCTGCAGACCTATTTGTCTCTTTTCCTGTTTCAGCTCCCCTTGACTTCAGAGGTCTCTATACATGGACCTGCATCCTGAAGGGGAAAAATATTTGCATTTGTAGGTGAGTGCGGACAGGCCTCCCCCTTGGCTAAATTATAAAGTAAGGCAAGCAGGTCTTTTTTCCCCTCAACTTCCTCTACCTATACCTTTTTTTTTTTTTTTAAGTGAGGCAATTGGGGTTAAGTGACTTGCCCAGGGTCACACAGCTAGTAAGTGTTAAGTGTCTGAGGTCGGATTTGAACTCAGGTACTCCTGATTCCAGGGCCAGTGCTCTATCCACTTCACCATCTAGCTGCCCCTACCTATACTTTTTGAGCCCTTTTTGACAGAACCTCCTCATTTCTTCTTGTACACAAAGTCCTCATTCTCTCTTTTTCCTCATCCCTACCAAATCCTACTCATCAATGAATGAATAAGGTCTTGAACATCAGATATATCAGTCCATGTGATTTGGTGTGCATTTTAGCTGGTCTGTTGCATCTCCCTGAATATTTGCAATTTAAACTCCAATAAGAAAGGAAAGAGAAGCAAGATGGAAATAGCTGAGGCCTGGTCTTAGAGTCGAGGAGACCTGTGTTCAAGTGCTACTACTACATCTAATACATTCCAGTTGGCCAGGGACAAGCCCCTTAAAATCTCATTTCCCCAGACAGTTCCCTAAATAACAGAACAATTGCTGATTTGCCTTGGTGGAGGAATTTTCCTGTCCTAGAATTTTCTCAAATAATCATTTGTAAATTACAGAAGAATTGTAGAACCTCAGTGGGTAGAAAAAAATTGACACTGGCAGTTCCCATGTGGATGAAATCCAAGTCTGGAATACCCTCCTTCCTTTCTCCCCCACCCCCCACCAAAAAAGGGAAGTCATTTTTTCTCTTCTATTCAAAGGGTTTTAAGGCATCACTAAATATAGGAGGAGAGGAGAGGGTTGAGTATAAAGGTACTTTCACATCAGGCCATAATGCAAAGTTCTATGGTTTGGTGAAACGATCAATGAACTAAAGCTCGGGAGACCTGAATTCTAGCCCTGACTCTACAACCAACCAGTTGTGTGAGGATAGGTTACTTCCATCCTCTTGCTGTGTGCCTCAGTGACTCTTCTAAAATTGAAGGTGTGCCTAGGTGACCTCTAAGCTCTCTTCTACTTCTATAGTTCTCTGACTACTTGAAACAAATTGCTTCCTTGGCTCATATGTCCTACCTATAGAGATGACCTGTGCCAATATGGCCTGAATCTTTCAAGACAACCCTGCATCTTACAGGCATAGAAATTTAGGAAAGCTACTGAGAAGGTGGCATTGAGAAAAAGGAGAGGAAGATAGGGAGGAACCTGAGCCCCTTGTTTAAATTACACAAATCTCACAAACTTTTTAATGGTATTTATTAAACATGTCAACAGCATTCGTTAATGCCCAGATAATTTATTCTCTGTAATCAATTGGTATGTATTTATCATACAATAATTACCTTATTAAGCTCATAATAAATGCCTAGTTAAGTGTATATAGGCCATTTCTGTTGCATTTTAATTACCAGGCACAGTTAATTAGGCAATATACTCCATCACTGTTTTTTATTCAAAGGAGATGAAGGGTTTCTTGGGTTTACTAAGTAATGTTAAGGAACAGCTTAGAGGTCTAGAGAGATTGGAAAGAATAGACTGGACAGTACCCACAGCAAAATGAGTAAGAATTCCAGATGTTTGTTCTTTCTTCTAAACCTCTCCTGTCTCCTTGGATTCAGGCCTAGAAGGTCTCCATCACAGAACTACACAATAGTTCCTTCAAAGGTTGGCTTACTCTCATGTAGAATAGATGACAACCTGCATGATATTATCGTAGTGGCTGTGCGGCTAGAGCACCCCTAAATATTTCTTTCCTTATGGCATATGCCTAAAAATCCACCAAGAGAAATTATTTCTATATTAAGGCTTCAAATGCTAAGATATGCATCTTTCTTCCCTGGAAGGAATCACACTTCGGACTGCTCTTAGTCATTTACAACGCAATGTGAATGAAAGAGGTTCATTGATAAAAACCTGAGCTCAGGTTTTACTGGAGAATTGGTGAGAAAGCAGAAAGAAAGGAGCAGGGGTATCTGATGGAATGAGAGAGTGTACCATATTTGCAGAATAAGGATGTAAAATGAAGATGCTGAGGGCAACAATTTCATAATTTTGTCTTAATCCCACACAGATGCTTTTTTTTTCTCTATCAATCAATCAACAGGAATTTATAAAGCATTATTATGTGACGGACATTGTGCTAGGAGGAAGAGATAGGGAGAGACAGAGACAGAGAGACAAATACAGAGACAGAAAGAGACAGAGAGACAGACAGAGACAGAGCCACACGGACAGTGAAGAAGAAGAAGAAGAAGAAGAAGAAGAAGAAGAAGAAGAAGAAGAAGAAGAAGAAGAAGAAGAAGAAGAAGAAGAAGAAGAAGAAGAAGATGATGATGATGATGATGATGATGATGATGATGATGAAGAAGAAGAAGGACGAGGAGAATGAGGAGGACGAGGAGGACAAGGAGGACGAGGGAGAAAGAAATAAAGGAAGAGAAAAAAGGAAGGAAGGAAGGAGGGAGGGAGAAAAGGAAGAAAGAAGGGAAGGAGGGAAAGAAGGAAGGGAAGGAGGGAAAGAAAGAAAAAAGGAAGGGAGGGAGGAAAGAAAAGCCTGTGTTAGAGGAGCTATGTGAGAAGGAGCTTTCAGAAATTGAAAACAAGACTTTTGCAGATGTGTAAGGATGACAGTTCTGGAATTCTTATATTCTTCACAATCACTAAATTCTATAGATAAAAATACAGCTGAGAATTCAAGCTGTCATAAGTGGTAATTTGTCATGAATGCCAACAAAGAGAGCCTCGGAGGGCAGATGATAAAAAACGAAGTAAAATACTGATTTTAGAATTAAAGGACCTTGGTTCAAATTCTGACTCTGCTATTGAGTATATGTAGACTGGTCATTTCAGTTTTCTGGGCCTCAGTTTCACTGTACCTACAATTTTGGACTTAGACTAAGTAATCTCTAAGGTACATTCTAGCTCTACTATTCTGAAATTATGATTCTAAATCACATTCAGACATATTGGGTAGGAAGGCAGGCTCTCCAGACGTCAGCATCAATGAGGCTGATGATCTGATCAGATGATGGAGCCTTTCTTAAATGACTGAAAGAATTTTGTTGGCATCCAGGGCCTTTGTAAGGTTTCACAGGTGGGATGTTGGCACAAGTCCATGTTCTCTGGAGAATTACCCTTCCATGGTACCTAGGATACCTCTCTCATGTGACCAGCTGACCTGTTCAGTATGGTACCAATTTGTCTTGCCATGGCTCAACTCCCTCAAAATTATCCCAAGGACAGCCTGTGTTCCATTCTGTATACCATTTTGTGTCCCATTATGAGGTTTGTGGAAGACCAGGAGTCCTGGGGTAGCACATTCTGTAGCTAGGAGTCCTGTTTGAGTGTCTCTAGAAGAAACATGGAGATAGCTCAGTTGTGGAAACCATATGCAACAACAATAATCAATTAGTGCTTTCTTGTTTACAAAGTGCGGTAGATTGATGATGATGATGATAGATAGATAGATAGATAGATAGATAGATAGATAGATAGATAGATAGATAGATAGATAGGCAGACAGATAGATGACGGATGATAGAGACAGAGATAGATATAGATGTGACAGATAGATGATATAGAGATAGATATAGAGATAGATAGATATAGATGTGTGTATGTGTATATATATATGTGTTTATATATATTATATATGTGTATGCATGTATTGCAGTATATGTATGTATGTGTGTATATGTGTGTATATGTGTGTGTGTGCGTGTGTGTAAAACCTAATTTGATGGTAATGATAACTTAATCTTTCCATACTTTTAGGTTCTCAAAGTGCTTTCCTAAAAATACCCTTGAGTTAGGTATCCCCATTTTTATATATGAGGAAACTGAGATTCATAGAGATGAAAGGATTTCCAACATCACAAGATCATTTGACACGTCTTCAGACTTAAAAACACACTGCTTAATCCTGGAAAGTGTGCTGGCCTCTGTAACTGTTTTAGAAATACCTTAGAATAAGATTCATGAACTTTGTCACTCACTAGTGCTATACTCTATAAGATGCCTTTTCCCCCATGGAGTTCCTAGATTTGAAGGCAAAGGGGCTTAGAGACCATTGGTTACATGATTATAGTTTTAGAGCTAAATGGAACTTCAGAAGTTGTCTGATCTAACTCTCTTATTTTAGAGATGAGGAAGGTTAGTTCTAGAGAGATGAAGAGGATTGTAACATAGGTGGTAAAATAGCCAGGATTTGAACCCAGGTCCTATGATTCCAAATCCATTGTTCTTTCTTCAGTACTATACTGTCCAATGCCTTGATTTTACAGATGAAAAACTGAGGCCCCAAAAGGAGAATGATCTAACATGACAAAGTTTTCTAGGGGCAGAACTGAAATTTGTCTCTAGGTCACGTGACTATCTAAACCAGATTCTTTCTACAATACTGTTATGTTTCTAAGGTGAGGTTTGTTTTCTTTCTTTCTTTCTTTCTTTCTTTTTTGAAAACCCCAATCCCTGTCATGGGTGACCAAAGAAAAGTGAATAATGCCTAACTCAAAGGAATCTTGGAGAACAGGAATATCCAGGGGCTCAGGCAAGGGTTGGTAGCAGCAGCAAAAAAAAAAAAAAAAGATAGACACCATTCTCCATAATCCACCATCCCTAACATCTCTGAGATGTGGACTTAAAGGAGAAGAGCAAGGGATGGTTGAGGCACCATGATCTGGGGTTCATTTGTGAATTCCAGCCTTCTTCCTGTCTGGCTTTTTTTTCTTAAGAGGAAGCTATGGTGCCATAGCAAAAAGCCTTGGGTTTTGAAGCCCAGGATCCCAATTCAAATCCAGACTCTGCTATTTGCTCCTTGAGTGGCCACAGGCAAGTCATTCCCACTTTTTGAAGCTCAGTTTCCTCATCTGCAAAATGAGAAATTGGGGCTTGATGGTCTCTGTGGTTCTTTCCAGCTGTACTTATCTGATCCCATGATTTTTGAGTCTCTGTGCCCAAGGAGTTTCATCTCCAGTTCAAAAAACTCATACAAATGGAAAAAGAAAAGAAAATTTGATTCAGGGGCTCCCGATAAGCAAGTGACACAAGTCTCTTGTAACTAGGACTACCTCGGATTACAGTTGGCACAGAATAAGGTTATAATGAAGAAGGGCTCAATCTCTGATCAGGGAAGACTTTCCCATAGGTCAGTAAATCAACAAATATTTATTTAAATTCTGTTACCTGTCAGGTACCACCATGCGAGGTGCTAAGAACTCAAAGACAAAAGAAAGAAGAAGCTTAAGTATTTAGGGAGGGCAGTGACAATTGGGAAAGCCTTCATCTTGAAGGCGGTACTTGAGCTGTATTTGGCAGGAAGAGAGTGATTCTATGGGAAAGAGAGGAGGAAGGAGTGCATTGGAGGCATGGGTAAGCCTTAAGGAAATGATAATTGTAGACTAGTGTCTATAGACCTGATTCATACTTAGGCACTCTGATAGAGGCTTCCATCAGAGTCAGACCCCTTATTAAGATTTAGTTGATTTGGATATCCACCCCCACCCCCCAACCCAGGAAAAATATAGAGAAAAAAAATCAGAGTGCTACCTAGATCCTATCCCCAGAGGATCAGCCCCTCAGTCCCAACCACCCTGCTTTGCACAGCTGGGCAAAAAGCCAGCTGGAGCCCATGAGCTCATGGAAGGAGGAGATGGGACAAATGTTCCATTTTTCATTGTGCCTCAAACTTCTATTTTGCAAAAACAAAAGGCAACTTCTATGGACCGAAAAATATTATTCTGCTGAGAAAGCTGTTCTTGTGTCTGAAAATGCTGACATTTCTCTGAAAAATCGCCAAATTCATGCCTGGAAGCAAATTTGTAAAAAAAAAAAAAATGTTTTCTTTGCCAAAGCAAAGTTTCCTTTCTCTCTTCAGTTTTCACCATGGAATGTGGTGTTCTCTTGGGAAACAGATGCTAAGAATTTGGGTGTGATTAATGTAAGGTGTGCAAAGAGGCATGTGATTGTTAGCTTCCAAGGTCTGCCTAAATAAAAATAGGACATAATGTTTAGGGAAGGCGCATGAGCATGATCGATCAAGAGGCAGAAGGCTTGGGTTCTAGTCCTAGCTTTAGAGGTATAATCCTGTAGGATTAATGTCAGATGCACTAAATCTCAGAAAGATCTGAGGTTTGCCATGAATGTTAAGGGCAACCACCACCACTAAAATACATGTTTAACGTACTCAGTCTTAAGGGCCTAAAATTGTAGCTATGATGTCTAAAATCTAATGACTGGTTGCCTTAAATAAGAAAATATATAGCACAAATCTTTGGGCATTAAATATATATTAAATTATATTAGGGGTTAGTAAAGAGAAACACGTGAATAAAGTCTGAGATTTGCCTGCTCTCCCTATCCTGCCTGTTTCTCCTGCCAAGCCCCCATCTGGCAACGAAAAAGCCTCCCTCCTCCCAGAAGCCTCCTGTGAAACAGGAAGCAGTGTTGTCCACACACATAGCTCCAAGCTAATTGGTTGGTAGCTCTGATTGACCGGACCCACAGGGCAGCAATCATCACTTCCTGATGCTGAGAAACCCCAGAAAAGGTCACTTCCGGATGCTAAAGTCACATGCTTTCTTTTCAGGCCAGAGTTCACAATGTCCCTCCCAGCAGGGGGTATCATTCCAATTCTCACATGGGTAAAGGAGAAAATACCATTCAATCAGGTCTTCCTGGGCTCCCTCCTTCCAGAAGAGAAGAAAGGACATTCCATATACATCAGAAGGGGAAAGGAGAAAAGTCATTCAAACATACCTTCAGCCTGTTCTTCAGCTTTGAGGAAGGGGTATAACACCCTTCCTTCAGCTCTCAGTGCCTGAATGGTGTTGAAAAGACCCCACCCTGAAGTCAATGGACCATAAAAGTCTACTAGAACTCATTCCTCAGTGATTTAACAAACCCTATCCCCCACCACACACACAGACACACACAGACACACACACTCACTCACTCACTCATAGCCCCCTATCCCAGTGACTCTGAAGCTCAGACTTTAATAATCCAAACCCATTCTTTATTCTCCCACTGTCCACATTCCTTTATTTCTATTCCCTCCTTCCCATCATCCCACTGCCAATGACCCATTCTAAATCATCCCACCCCTTCCAATGTGCTCTCTGAAATGTTTGCTCTCTAGGTAATGTGCTTTCATCTTAAGTCTTTCCCTTTCCTCCTTCTGGTTCTGAGACCTAGCTCCCTCATGATGACACAGGCTTCAAGGCTTCTCTTTCTAGCACTGGCTGCAATTTCAGTCATCATCCCTGACTCATTGTTAGAGGTGTAGAGGTAGGAGAGTTAGAACACCACTTGTTCCCTAATACTCCCTAGGTTTTCCCTCTACCACCATTATTCATTAACTTCTTATCTCTTAAGGTTCACTATATATGTATGAAGGCAGAAGTGGAAGTAGAAAGATTGAGCAAGACATTGAACCCATTATGGAAAAAAGGAGAATGTTCTAGAGGTCAAAAGACAACTACCAAATTTTGGCTGGATGGTACATATTTATATATACCTCTAGAACACAAGATATTACATCTCCAGACTCAGATTTTTCCGGATTGCTGCCTATTTCTGAAATATTCTTCTTTCTTTCTCTCAGCTTCCCTGGTATCTACCAAGTCCCAGATAAAAATCTCATCTTGCATGAAAATCATCTCTTATCCTCCTTAATGATAATTTCTTCCCTCTGTTGATTACCCCCAATTTATCCTGTATATATCTTTTTTGTACATAGTTATTTTCATGTTGTCTCCTTGTGAGTAGGGCCAGATTCCTGACTTTCTTGTGGTTTTCAGTTTGTGGCACAGTGCCTGGCACATAGTAGGCACTTAAATGCTTATTGACTATGCTTGGAGAAGAAGAAGAGTAAAGACAGAATAGCATTGTTGATCAGGGAGAATGGGATAATAATCATAGATCTAGAGCTAGCCTTTAGAAGCAGTCTAGTCTGACTCTGTTTGTCCCCATTTTATGGATGAGAAAATTAAAGGGAAACTAGATAATTTGTCAAAGGTAATAAAGACAATAAATGCGATCTGAACCCAGGCAGGTCTTTTGACTCCAGAGCCACTACTGATTATGGAGGTATATGTCACATCTTCTCTTAGATGATGGAGAAAAGGTAAAACGAATCAACTCTTATTTTGCTTCTATGTCTTTTACCAAGAAGAGTAATAGTCAGAATGACACTATGGGACCAAAAATGGTTAATAGGAAGTTGAAAGCTAAGGTTATTGAGGAAATTACAAGAGAGGTCCTATGTGTCAACAATGAGTTACAAGATCCACTACATTTAATGATCCTTAAAATATATTGAAGATGTAATTACTGAGCCACTGCCAGTAATCATGGGGAAAAATATGTAAGAGGGTGGATATAGACAGTTGATGATATAGATAAATAATACAATGGAAAGACCTCTATATTTGGATTCGGAGGATCTGGGTACCTGGGTGACCTAAGTTCTCCTGGCTTCTGTAAAATGAGGGGTTGGAATAGATGCTGTCCTATTTTAAAATTCTATGATCTAACCCAAAGGCTAAATATTGGAAATTTTTTAACAAATTTCTTCAAAGAGTAGGGAATTGAATTCTTTAAACCATAGGCCAATGAGCTTGGCTTTGATTCTTGGCAAAATTGTGGAATTTATTATTGAAGAGATGCTTTGTGAGCACTTAGAAATGTAAGTAATCATCACTAAGAGCCAACATGAGTTCATCAAAAGCACATCATTCCAGACCCAACTCCTATTATTTTGGGGGACATGGCAAATAGATTGAGGATCAAGAGAATGCCTTAGGCATTGCACATCTGAATTTCAGCAAGACATTTGACAGCCTCTTACAATATCATTGTGGACAAGATGAAGAAAAGTCAATTAGATTACAGAACAGTTGGATGGACTCAATATGAGTGAATAACCTGACTCAAAGAGTGATTAATGAATAGGTAGATGCTGAAATATAAGTAAGTCTCTGGTCAAAAATCCAAGTATCTATTACAGGTTTGGTTCTACTCAGTATTGTATCAGTGACTTGGAAAAAGGCGTAGATATCGTACTTGAGTTGACATGATGCTGGGAGGGATAACAGAATGAAGATCCATAAAGATCTTGAAATCCTAGAACAAAAGAATTAATCCTGTAATATGAAATGTACTGGGCAATAGCATGGGAGGAGGTAAATACTTCCTAGAGCATGAGAAATGGCATTTGGTCACCACATCAGCCTGAAGGTCCTTATCTTTTTTTTGAATCCCATATCCTTGCTTTTCTGGGCTCACCACCCCCCACCCCACTGCAAGTGCTCTTGTGAGTACTGACAAGGGTTCTGGAAGACAAAAATGCTTCAGTTTCAAGAATGATGTCCAACCTTGGGAAAACCTATAGGAGAGTGAGCTAATATATTAGAGAGTGCACCTAGAATCACCTCCACTCCCCATGATAGAAGGGAATCATGGACAAAATATGATAAGGTTAAATTAATTTTGGGTAAATATAAAGTCCTGTGTTTGTATCTATAAACACAAATGCAGAATGCTGACAGCACGGCTAAAAACAGTTTATTTGAAATAGACTTAGAAGTTTTAGTAGACTCAAGCCAAAGGGTATAATGTGAAAGACAAAAGTCTATTGGATCCTAGGCTGCATTAATCCAATACAATGAGGATAATAATACCACCTACTTCCAGGCATTGTTGTGAAGATTAAATGAGATAATATTTTTAAAGTTCTCTGTAAATTTTAATGTATATTAAATGTGATTATTAAATTACCACCATCATTAATTATTAATCAATGATACTATTAAGTATCATATTAATTAATATAATTATTTATTAGTAACCAACAATATGTAACAAAGATAACAAGAAGGAGATATGAGAATCACAAAAGACCAAGGAAGATAGTTTCCATGGGCACTGACCACAGGTAAGTGCCAAAAGGACATTCCTAAAGCATTATAAACCAAACTAGCTTTTTTGCTATTTATATACTGCATTTAATCTCCAATTTCCATGCCTTTGAACAGTTTATTTCCCATGCCTAAAACACACTCCCTCCTCACATTTGTCTTATAGAATGCCCTGGCTTTTTACAAAGTTCATTATTATGTTCTACATGAAATCTTTTCTGACACCCTTCAAATACCAATATTTCTTTCCCTAAATTAATTACTAGGCATATACTTGGTATATTCCATGTACCTACTTATATGTGTACATGTTTCTGCCTGATAAAATGTAAGCTTCTTGAGAGTTGGGCATGCTTTATTTTTATTTTTGTATGCTCTAGACATAGCACAGTGCCTCCCACAAAGCTGACACTTAAAAATGCTACTTGAAGGATTGCTTAAAATGGGGTAAAATCAAACAGAATGGTGGAGATATCAAACTTTAATAGAAAAGGATAGCTGCTAGCCACATATTGACTTGGAAAACCACAAATTAACATTATCTGTGTTGTATTTTAATTTATTTTGTTAAACATTTCTCTATTATATTTTAATCTCATTTGGGTATCACTCATAGGTTTTCAGGCCAGTTCCTTGTACTATAAGTTTGACACCTCTGGAGACTTATCAAAAAGGTTGAGAACTTGGAAAAAGTCATCAGATGACACATTTATAACTTTGGAGAGAAGACATTTCACTTGAATGGTGAGGCAGGAAACTGGATTTCAAGAGACTGGGAAATGAATAGGAGAGACACAGCTTTTATATAGTGCTTATTCCTATGCATGCATATACACAAATATGTATGTATATATACATATATATATGTATGTATGCATGCATGTATGCATGTGCATAAATGTATATCCTCTACTGGATCACTGCCTTGTTGCTACAGAGGGGTTTGTACAGCTTAAAGAAACCATGTGTTATGCCATGCAAAGTTACCTAAGATGGATGGGTCATAGTGGAGAATTCAGACAAAAGATGACCCACTGAAAAAGGAAATGGCAAACCATTCCAGTATCTTTGCCAAGAAAAACCCTATAGACAATATTAAAATGATTAAAGATATGACACTTGAAGATGATCCCCTCATATCAGAAAGTATTCAACATAGCTTAGACAGGCTTCGGGAGATGGGGTAAGACAGAAGGGCCTCATGTGCTATGATCCATGGGGTCATGAAGAGTCATACATGACCACATTTGGAGACTATTTAGTTATTGGTACCATATAAGTGGAAACAAAATGTGGTCTTACTAAAACAGAGTACAGTGATTATCTTCAATGTTCTGCAACAACAGGTACATATGTGTATATTAAACATTTCTTATTCAGTTCTGTAGTCATGTCTGACTCTTCATGACCCCTATTGAGATCTGTCTCCCTTTTTCAACCACACATCTCTTTAAAGCTGTATTTCCTTAATGCACTTCAGTCAAATCAATATATCATAGAAGACTGAATGTAGGTGCAAAAGCAGATATAAGAATCCAGTTGCCTTCTTTTAAACCAGACATTAAAGAAAGTTGCAAAAATATGTAAAAAATAAGAAATGCTGCTCTTTTCCCTTTTTTTGCTTTTGTTTATATAGAAAATACATTTCCCCATAAAATTTAAATATTAACATATAATGTACTCATTATCATTTTTAAATGAGGTAATATTTGGAAATTTTTTATTTTAATTTATAATATGGTAAATATCGATAGATATAACCCAAATAAACAGAAACTCTTTGGGTCCTCAATAATTTTAAGCATAAGAGGGTCCTGAGACTTGAAAATTTGAGAACTGATGGATTAGAGAATCTAACATTTCTTGTCTCTACAACATTTTGAATCTGTGGTTGGGAAAGGGAAGAGTAGTTTTGTCACATAAGGGAGTCCTTCTATTCAGTTAAGTGAGGTCTCTCTCTGTCTCCCCTTGCCAGTATAGTTTGCTCCAGCACTGTAATTAGCCTTAGTCTTCAGATTCCTCTCTGGAGAGAAGGAACTCAGTCTCCACATGTAATCCACACTGAGCTAATTATCCAAATGATATCTATTTCACATGGAAAACTTGGATGCAACATTTAGTACAACCCCCTCATTTTACAGATGGAAACTGAGACCCAGAGAGAAGAAATGCTTTTTTTCACAGGTACTTTGAATCAGAGGTGGTCATCATTTATGATCTCTTCTAAGAGAAGCATCAAATTAATTCACTATCAGTCATCAATACCACAATGCCATTAGGTAACTGAGGACAACATTTGATAAAGAAAGGTGTTGAGAACTATGAGGAACATAGGTATATAGATGTGTGGGCTACCATGGATTAGGAATGGGATTAAATATGATGTGGCAAAATAACGTAACATGGTCAGTCAAGAGAACCAGAAAGGTTTAGCTATTGGAGACTGTCCTTGGCTCTGTTCTCTTCTGCATTTTATCAATGACTTGTATAAAGGCATAAATGGCATATTTATCAAATTTGGAGATGGCACAAAACTGGAAAGAGTAGTTAATAAATTGGATGACAGAGTTAGGATCCAAAAAGATCTCAACAGGCAAGAATGTTGTGCCAGAGATAATAAAATGATATTTAATCAAGATAAATGTAAAGTCTTACACTTGGGTTCAAAAAAATTAACTGCACCAGTACATAGTGGGGGAGGTGTGACTAGGCAGGAGTTTCAGTGAAAATGGATGAAAGATTAGTTTGGGTTAGCAGTGTGCACCTTAAATACTTAGAGCAATACCTTATGTATTTTAGGTGATGAATAAATGTTTGTTGAATTTAAGTTTTACTTCAATCAATGATCCAAGTATTTGTTAAACACCGACTATGTTCTAGGTATTGTGTTAGACCCTGAGGAGACAAGAATGAAAAATGAAACATTGACTTACAATGAGTCTAAGGGGAAAGAGAAAACATACCAAAAAATTAAAGAAATATAAAAATATGTATATATACATATAGTACAAATATAAAATAAATAAATAGATATATGCATACATTTGCAAAGTAATTTTTAAAAGGTACAATGAAAGGATGGGAGGGCATTAGCAACTGGAAGAATCAAAGCATGATATGACAAAACTCTACATCAGGAAGTTTAACCTAACACCAATGAACACATGAGTTGTTACATTTTGATTCAATTTAATTCAATACTTATTGGCCACCCATTAGTAGAATATTATTTCTAGTTTTAATGTTTGCTTGTTTTTTAAAGCAATAGACACTTCCTAATATACAATAGAAACCAACACGGCACACTTGTCCAACAGCATTTGCAGCATTCCTTACTGATAATTCACCATTTCTTTTTTTAATCGTATTTCTATGGAAGTTTTTTGTTTTTGTTTTCACATTCATTCCCAAATTTATCCCTCCATTCTGTCCTTATCTAGAAATTCATCCCTTGCAATGGATTAATGATTAAATAAAAAAGATAAAAACGCACATTGCAGAAAATTAATTAGCACATAGTGTCTGTCATTAATGCAATGTTCTAAACATATTGTCTCTGACTTCTTCAATGAAGGGAAGAAGGCACCTTTTCTTACTTTTCCTCCAGATCCACATTTGGCCATTGTAAGCTATTGTGGTAGTAATTATGAATATTGTTCTTCTAGTTCTGCTTACTTCTCTCTATGTTAACTTTTATGAGTCTTCTCAGAAACTTTCATATTTGTCATTTCTGTAAGATAGTGCAGTCACATTTCATTACATTCATGTACCACAGTTTATTTAAGCATTCTCAAATAATAAGAACCTACTTTGTTTCCAGTTCTTTGCTACTCTAAAAAAAATGCTTCTATGAACATTCTTTCCATCCCATAAAAGAAGAGAATAACATTTCATCTGGAATTAAGTTTGTTCATGGAATTTAATCTGATTTTTAACATCTTTGGGTGTTTTCATTTACTTCATTATAGTCATCAGGTATATTGTCCTTCTGATGCTCCTTTCTTTGCTCTGCATCCGTTTATTCAAGTCTTCCCATGTTTTTAATTCCTCACATTTGTTACTTTGTACTATGTAGTAATATTCCGTTATATTCTTGTACAATAATTTGTTTTGTTATTCCCTATTCAATAGGAAATCACTTTATTTCTAGATTTTTGCTACTGGAGTGTTGATCTGAATAGTTTTATTTTTATTTTTTTAAGTTTCTTTTTTAATTTTTATTTTTTCTTAATAGTTTTTAATTTTTGCCAATTACATATAAAGATAGTTTTCCTTTTTCAATGATAATAAAAATCAATATTTAAAGTTTTGAGTTTCAAATTCTATCCCTCCTTCCCTCTCTCCCCATCCCCTCCCTGAGGTGGTAAGCAGATACAGGTTATACATGCACAATTATGTAAAACATTACCATATTAGTCATTTTGTAAAAACTTGGATAAAATAAAAAATGAAAGAAAGTGAAAAATAGCATGCTTCAATCTGTGTTCAATATCAGTTCTTCCTTTGCAGGTGGATAGTATGCTTTATCATTGGTCCTTGGGTATTATCTTGGATCATTGTATTGCTGAGAAGAGCTAAATCTATCACAATTGATCATTGCATAATGTTGCTGTTATTGTGTACAATGTTCTCCTGGTTCTTCTCATTTCGCTCAGCATCAGTTCATGCAAGTTTTTCCAATTTTCTTTTTTTAAATCCAGTTGCTCATCTGATCTGAATAGTTTTAAATGTAGCAACTTTTTTTTCCCCTGATTTTCACTTTGGGATACATGTGCAGTAATGAGACTACTGGGGAAAGAGTAGTTTTCTTGCATGATTATAAATTGATTTCCAGAATTGGACCAATTCACAGATATATCAATATTCTGTTAGTATTCCTTTCTTCCCACAGCCCCTCTAAAATTATTTCATTTTTCATAATCTTTGCTAAATCTATGACTATGAGAAAAACATTAGAATTGTTTTGATTTTCATTTGTATTAATGATTTGGAGAATTTTTAAAAGATTATTGTTGGGGCAGCGAGATGGCACAGTGGATAAAGCACTGGCCTTGGATTCTGGAGGACCTGAGTTCAAATCCAGCCTCAGACACTTGACGCTAGCTGTGTGACCCTGGGCAAGTCACTTAACCCTCATTGCCTCACACACACACAAAAAAGATTATTGTTGATATTTTGAATTTTTTATTGAAGCTTCAATGAGGCTATTTCTAGAATCCTCTTCTATTCTCCCCTTATTGAAGTGCTATCTGTCAATTCAAATGCCACTTCTGCTCCTGCATCCCTTGACTCTTATAGATTAGCTTTTACCTTGTCTTCCTGGAGCCCAGAGCTCCAGACCATGGCCTGAATGTCTCCTCTCCATGCCATCTGGTCTCTGGTAGTGTGGTAAAATTATTAGAATTTGGCTGACTCATTTGGGAGGGGCCACACCTGGCCCACCCTGAAGTTACGCATGCTACTGAGGTCAGAAGGAGAAACCTCTCTCCATAGGCAGTTTTTGAAGGACCTCCCCTTTTTGTGCTTTCCATTGAAGCTACAAGCTCCAGGAGGTAAGTTACTCTGCTCTTTTGAATAGACTTAGGTTAGAGCTAAGAGGATTATCTGTATTTCTTCTCCCCTCTTTCCTTGTCTTTGATTTTATTAATTTTACCTTTGCTATTTACTTTATTCTCCTTAATAAAATCTGATTCATCTGTGGAACTGAGGCCGTAAGGCTCCTTTCTTATTGGACTGGGAGAAATATCTAAAAAGGCAGTTTTGGAGGGGAGGGTGCTTTAAACCTAGAGGTTCCTCATTATCTCTGGGACCCCAATATTTAGGTGACCCACCCAATTAACTCTTCCTATATTAAATTTGGCCCCCACAGTAGTCAACCTCATCCTCATCCCTTTCCCTTTGGTATATCAGGCTCCTCCTCTGGATTTCCTGGCTCTGATATGTGGGCTCTTGACTTAAATTCTGGGTCGCAGGTCTCCATGCTAGTTCCTGGCCATCTCCTCTCCATTATGTCTCTGACCATCAACCTCATTTCCCTCCTACCAGAACCTTGGACTCTGTCTATGATAGCTAAGAATTTGCCATATCTTTCTAGATGTCTACCTGGATGTCTATATCACTTGATGGTTGTCTCCTCATCATCCCCCTTCTAAGGTATGGGACCCCACAATCCCTATCATACACATGTGGCTTTCTAACATCCCTTTATGATTATCTTCTCATTAAAATTCAAGCTCCTTGAGGTCAAACTTTCTTGTTTGCTTTTATTTGTCTCTTCAGAATTCAACGTAGTGCCTGGTATATAGTAACAATTTAAATGATCTATCTGTCTGTCTGTCTGTCTGCTGGTTGTTTGGTCAGTCGACTGATCAATTGGTCTGTCTGTCTGCCTATTTGTCTTGTCTATCTATCTACTATCTCCTTTATGAAAACTTCTTTGATCTTTCCAATGAGAAATGATTTCTCCTTTTTTCAAAATACTTTGCATTGCCCTGATGCATTTGTGGTTTTCAATTTTGTATTATAATTATTCCAGTTATTGTCTTTTCTAAGACTGTAGAAATACAAAGTGACATAATAGATAGAGGGTGGGCCTTGGAGACAGAAACATCTGAGTTTAAATCTTGCCTTTGACATATACTAGCTGTTGAGACCATTTTGTTCAGTCATTTTTGAGTCGTATCCAACTCTTCATGATCCCATTTGGGGTTTTCTTGGCAAGGATATTTGTGTGGTTTGCCATTGCCTTCTCCAGCTCATTTTATAGATGAGGAAACTAAGGAAAATAAAGTTAGTGACTTGTCTAGGGTCACACAGATCGCAAGTGTCTGAGACCATATTTGAACTCATGAAGATGAGTTTTCCTGTCTCCAAGTCTGGCACTCTATACACTGCATCACCTAGCTGACTACAGGCAAAGCAATTAACTTCGAACTGCCCTTGGGTAACTCTCTAAGGCTCTATATCACAATAGATTTACAGCTTGGCATTGGTGGAGCAAGTTTATACACTAGGAATTTTGTATAGTGTTGAAATCACTGGTCTGGACTAAATAAAATATCCCAAACAAACAAAATCCTAGAGCCTATACTCTGTATAAGTGTTGTGTAGTGGAACATGTGTTGAGTCTGTGGTTGGGAGAGTCATGGGCAGGAGCCTGGCTTATCCAGAGTAAGTTACTTTGCCATGCTTAGTTTTGCTCTCTCATTTGTGAAATGGCAACATTGATAACTGTGGTGCATTCCTTGTAGCATTGCTGTGAGCTCAAATGAGCTTGTGTATCCATGGTGCTTTGTCATCTTTTTTGTGGTACACATGGGTTAGCTATAAATATTATTTCTCTTCACTTCTCCCCCAGTGCCTAATTCAGTGTTCTGTATGTCTATACAGTAGGTGTTTAGTAAATGTTCCAGAATGAAGAAATGATCAGGAGGCATTAGAAAACAATGAAGAATCAAGTGCCAGGTTTTGAAGTTCAGCTTGTAAGTGCTACAGGAAGTCATGAATGTCAGATAGTTTCTATGAGTATGTTGTCTGTTTGAGAAGATTCTGAGAAGAGGATCCAGGTATGCTGACTTCCAGCCCAGAGATTTTTCTTTTTCCTCCAGGACCAACCTAAACTCCCATCTCCCCTCCTAACACATAGTAGTGCCCATGTGCACACACGCACATACACACACACACACACACATATACATACACACATCATAGACTTCTAACTGCTTTCAATTCTATGACCTCCCGCCAGATGTTACCACCTGTCTGTCCTTGGAAGGCCTTTGCAAAGTTACACAGCTGAACCCGGCAGGCTCCTGCCCCAGGCCAAACAAACAAACAGAAGAGAAAGCTTTAAGACTGGGCACCAGGGAAAAGTGATCTTGAGGCCGTCAGTGCCATGAGCAGGGGCGATTGATGACTTGGCATTCTGTTCGCAAGTCATCAATCATACAGAATCAATCCAGGCTCCCTCTGGAGCTGGCCCCGGCACACATAATTCTCTCTCCCTGCCACCAACCTGAACGCTCTGGTCCCAATTGCGGGAACTGTTTTTTGTTCTGAGCTCAGCATTGATTTGCTTGGCCTTCAGTTGTATTTTCCACATTCCCAAGAAACGTCACTTAATTTATCCTCTTGGAGGTGGCAACTTACCCTGAGTTTCACTACATTGGATGCGGCAGACAAGCAAGTGCTCCACAAACCCAAAGCCCTGCAGCTTCTGAGTTCCCAAAGCAAAAAGTTAGAGACTTTTTTTTTTTCTAACTCCAGTATATTCCCGTCTCTTTGAGTCAGCTGTGCACAGTAGCATGGCCTCTTCAGCTTAGCATGCAAAGGGGATTTCCACAGAGTAGGCAGCTGTCTGTCTATAGTGCAATACTTTTAGCACCAAGATGGGTCTGTAATGAAATGATTTTTCCTTTTCTTTCAGCATAGAATAGTAACGATAATTATTAAATGTGTTCTTAAAGAGTTCTTAAATTATAAGGTAGACTTGGAAAGTGGCTTCCTTTCTTCTTTGTAAACAGTCTTCACCTTGAAAAATACAAGGTAGGGGGCAGCCAGGTGGTGCAGTGGATAGAGCACCTGCCCTGGAGTCAGGAGTACCTGAGTTCGAATCCAGCCTCAGACACTTAACACTTACTAGCTTTGTGACCCTGGGCAAGTCACTTAACCCCAATTGCCTCACTTAAAAAAAAAGAAAAAAGAAAAATACAAGGTAGGTGGAGTCAGTGGATGGGACCCCCCCTTCTATCCCTAAATATAAAATGTAATTTGGGTCCAGCAATGACCCTGCCTTTCTAAACCAAAAACTGTGAATAGTCCAGGAGCTGAAGTCTATTTGGAAGTTGGTACTTGGTGGGAGGTATGACTGAGGCCTGACTTTTGAAGCCAAAATTCAAAACACATATTTATTAAGATTCTAGGGGGCAGGTAGGTGGATCAGTGGATAAAGCATTGGCACTGGATTCAAGAGTACTTGAGTTCAAATCCGGCCTCAGACACTTGACACTTACTAGCTGTGTGACCCCGGGCAAGTCACTTAACCCCCATTGCCCTGCAAAAAAAAAAAAAAAAGATTCTACCAGGCACCATTCTACTAGGCACTGGAAAAGCAAAAACAATAAAAAGCATTTTCTGTGGTTTGGGATGACTTCGGGGATTTGGAGGTTTCAGCCAAGAGGAAGAATCCCCTACTTGCTAGTTAGATGAGCCTTATAATTTCAAGTTTAAAAAAGCAGATTTTTTTTCCTGATAAAAGTATTTTATTATTTTCCAGTTACATGTAGAGATAGTTTTCAACATTTGTTCATATAAGATTTCCAATTTCCAATTTTTCTCCCTACCTTCCTTCCCTCCCCCCCTCCCCTAGACAGCAGGCAATCAGATATTGGTTATATATATATATATGTGTGTGTGTGTGTGTGTGTGTGTGTGTGTGTGTGTGTGTGTATCTGTATATATATATATATATAATAACATTAAACATATTTCTTCATTAGTCATGTTATAAGAGAAGAATCAGAGCAAAAAAGGAAAACCCTCAAAAAAGAAAAACAACAACACCAAAAACAAAAGAAATAGTATGGTTCAATCAGTATCCATTTTCCACAGTTCTTTTTTTTCCCTGGATTTGGAGAGCCTTTTCCATCATGAGTCATTTGAAAAAAAAGCAGATTGTTTTAATAAAATATCAGTCAAGAGATTGTAAGCCAATATAATTTGCAAGATGATTTTAATGTGTGTATATGGTTAGACTTGTTCTGTTTTATTCTAATGGGCAGAATTCAGAGAAATGGGTGCAATTACAGAAAACAAAACAAAACAATATATTTAGGCTGGGAACAATGAAGTTCCTAACCAAAATTACAATTTCAAAAGGGAGGAGGCTGCATGGGAAGTGGGAAATTTTTCACCACCACCTCCCCACCAATCAACCAACATTTATTAAGCACCTACTTTGTTCCAGGCATTATGCTAATTTCAGGCGAGAACTTCCATTAAAGACTGGACTTGTTGGGGATGACATAGGGTGGATTACTATTCAGCTAAGGGTCATATAGGATAGTCTCTGGGGTCCCTTGCAACTCTAAAATTCTATGATGCTAAAATCTTGTATTATATAGGGCTTTACACTTTCCTAAGAACTTTACTCATGCAACTATATAAGGTAAGTATGTTGTTCAATTATTTTAGTTGTGTCTAGGGTTTTCTTGGCAAATATACTTGAGTGGTTTGCCACTTCCCTCTCCAGCTTATTTTGCAGATGAGAAAACTAAGGCAAACACAGTTAAGTGACTTGCCCAAGGTCACACAGCTAGTATTGTGTCTGAGACCAGACTTGAACTCAGGAAGATGTCTTCCTGATTCTAGGCCCAGCACTCTATCTACTAAACCAAAGTATAACAACTATTATTGCCTCCATTTTATAAATAAGGAAAGCAAGGTTTGTTTGCAGAAGTTAAAGGCATATCAAGTTATACTTTAAGCAATAATCATCAAACTACGTGCTATTGGGTAGCAAATGGGCAAGTAGATCAGTGGAACAGACTAGATAAGAAAGAATAGGAAACAACTGAACTCAGCAAACTAGTGTTTGATAAACTGATAACATAAATTACTTGTGGAAGAGCTTTCTATTTGAAAAGAGCTTCTAGGAAAACTGGAATAAAGCAGTTTGGAAGACATTACATTTGTACCATCATTTTATACCAAACAGTACCTCAAAAAGAATATATAAACTCAACATTCAAAAGATTAGAAGAAAATGAGATCAAGTATCTTTCACATTTTTGATTATAGAGGGAGTTTGCAACAAAACACGGGATAGAATTGATCATAAAAGCCCAAAATAGGTAATTTATGTTATATGAAATTTGATAGCTTTTGAGTACACACACACAGTAGTACAACTAGGAAAAGAAGGAAAGCTATCAATTGTTGAAAGAAAACACACAACATATCAAATATATCTGATAGGGAACTGATGAGTATATAGCAGGAAATGACATGAATTAAAATGACCAAGCATGATTTCCCAATAGTTAAATAATCTAAGAGTATAAACAACCAGTTCTTAAAAGAAGAATTGCCACCTCTCAGCAATCAGATTACAGACTGCTCCAGAGCACTACTAAAAATAGAAATGCAAAAAAAAACCACTCTAAAACAAAACAAACAAAAAAACAACAACAAAAAAACATTCTGAGGTTTTACCTTACACTGAGCAAATTGTCAAGTATTACCAAAGATGGGAATTGTTGATACTAGAGGGGCCAGGGAAAGATAGGCCCACTGTGACACTATTGGTAGAATAGTTCGGGTGCTCTGAAAGTAATTATAAATATACTTTAAAAATGACTAAAATGTACATACACTTTAATCCAGAGATCCCACTGCTAGATATTTAACCCTGAGAGGACTAAGACAAAAACATAGGTCAATATACACCAAAATACATATAGCAGAACTTTTGAAGCAACAAAAAACTAGAAACTGTAAAGGTCCATGAATTGGGGAAACAGAAAAATAATTGGGATACATGAATATAATGTGTATAATGACACATTGAGTAATGATGAATATGAAGAATATAGGGAAGCATGGAACGATATATATGAACAAATGCAAAGTGAAGTAAGCAGAACAAGGCAAACAAAATAAAAACACAATGACACTAGGGTAAATGGAAAAAACAATAACAACTTCTTTTTTATAAGATGAAATTGAAAGCTGGGTAATTAGAATGACCAAAAGCTTTACCCAAAGGAAATGAAAATGTATTTCCTAATCTTTGCCTAGGTGAAAAAGGATAGGTGTTGGACTAAATGGCTGGCAAATTCTCTTGCAGTTCAAGGTCTATCATTCTATAATCCTACATATTGTCAGATTTGGTTGACTACTTGATTGGCTTTGTCAAACTGCTCTCTCGCTCTCGCTCTCCTGTTTCTCTAGGTGGGTAATAATGAAGAGTTGTATTTTTACATGAAATTAGCCAGTTTAATGAAGAGAGATCTGGGTCCTGAGTCAGGAAGACAAGTTCGAATTTGACCTTAGAAACTAGCAATATAACCCTGGCCAAGTCAATAAACATCTTGCCTCAGCTTTCTCATCTGTACAATGAAGATAATAATAGCATCTACCTCCTGGGTTGAGATAATGGAATAAGATTTATAAAGCACTTCACAAACCTTAAAGCATTATATAAATCCTAGCTATTTTTCTAACTATTATTAAAACCAGGGGCGGCTAGGTGGCACAGTGGATAGAGCACCAGCCCTGGATTCAGGAGGACTTGAATTCAAATCCAGCCTTAGACACTTAACACTTATTAGCTGTGTGACCCTGGGCAAGTCACTTAACCCCAATTGCCTCACCAAAAAATAAAAATAAAAAAAACCCCAAAGGTATCCATAAAAGTTGAATTTTCAAAACATTTTTAAAAGTTAAGGATCACATAGCTAGTAAATGTCAGAAGTAAGACTTCAACCCATATCTTCCCACTCTCCAATGCAAGAGATAAATGATCATCAAAGAGTACTAACAGGATGGTAAGAATAGTCAGGACTGAATCTCTAATTTCAGATACTAAGAAACAGATATTTTTGAACTAGGGCCTTTAAGAAAGATCCCTTATAGGAATAATAATACTGACAGACTTTTCTATGGTATCACACAATTTCCAAAACATTTTCCTCAAAATAACCATATATAGTACACAGTACAAGTATATCACTCCATTTTTAGTAACTGAAGTTGGCATTGTGGCTATAGTGCCAGATTGGAAGTTAAGAAGACTCATCTTCCTGAGTTCAAATCTTCTCTCAGAAACTTATTAGGTACATGACCCTGGGCAAGTCACTTACCCTGCTTACCTCAGTTTCCTCATCTATAAAATAAGCTGGAAAAGGAAATGGCAAACCACTTCAGTATCTTTACCAAGAAAACCCCAAATAGGGTCATGAAGAGTTGGACATGATTAAAATGACCAAACAATTGAGGTTCAGAGTCATTATGTAACTTGCCCAATGTTGAATGATTCCTAAATATCAAAACCTCTGTATGTATATATACATATATGTGTGTATGTGTATATACATGTACATATGTATGTATATTTATATAGGATGTGTATATAGGTATACATACACATATATACCTATATACACATACAGGTTTTGTTAGAAGCAAATTACACACATGTGTATGTATGTATATGCATGCATACATGTGCATGTGTGCATTTACATACATATATGCATAAATATACGAGGATTCCTCTTGGGAAAAAGTCCACCAGCCAAGGTTAATACATAAATTCCTTGAAGTTTTTCTCACTCCCCAGTAATCTCCAGGTATTGGAATTGTGACTCATCTCTTTTTCACCATTGCCCAAAGTCCTCATCACACTTCTAGAATTCTCCCATGCTCTCCCAAGGCAAAAGTCCTTCCTTCTGGCCCATCAAAGAAAATAAAAAATGGTTTGCATTTTTTTTTTTGTTTTGCTTTTGTTTTTTCAATTTTTTCCCATTGCTTTCCTGGTTTTCTTTCCTGGTCTCCTCTTATCCCCAATACCCTGAGGTGAAGGGTGGAGAGGAGAGAACAGGATCTTTCCAATGACCTGAACTTGGCTTTACAGAAAAGGAATCCTTATTGCTTCCAACATAATGTCTTTCCTTCCATCTTGTGAACACCATGAGCTGAAGATTTCAAGAACACTTAGAAAGAATTCCTCAGAGATGGTGTTATCAGAAGGTCTGGAAAAGAGGTGAAGAGGACACTTTTCTTGGAAGCCTGTGAGCTTTCTCATTGGACCAGCTGAGCAAGTAGCCAACACTGTACAAAGAGGAACTAGGTGCTGACATGTGCTAGTCCACTTCATTCCAACTCTCTAAGCTCTTGATAAGTCTTTACTTCTGTCTGTCCCTCTCACCTAGCAACTGAAATCTTCTTTTCCAAGAGATTCTGAGGGCTGCTTTATTTGTTAGGAGACAAGGAGGCACTAATAAATTCCTCTGTGTGAGGTATTTAATTACATAATAATGTGTACACTAATCAGGGTAAATGTGTTTGTGAAAACACCTTGATATGGGAACAGTTAATCACCCAAGGCATTGCTTCTTAACACACCTTGGAAGTTAACTTAATTAAATTAATTAGAACAATGAAAAAATTGAACTGTTTATTGGTCCACAATGGCCCGAAGCAAGTGCTTCCCCACAAATGCGAGAAAATCTCCCAGATTGCAAACTATTTTTTCGAACCCTCAGTCCTTATGTTTATGGGTACGCCCCAGGAGGTTGCAGCCGGCAATGTCTCCCCCTGTGTCTTACCTTTGGAGTCATTTCCTATCAGAGACATAAGGCAATCAGCCTATGTGCATACTCATGACCTCCCCCACACACACTCCACCCCCAAAATCCTCCCACACGCACACTCTTACATCCTCACACATGCATTTTCCATCCCTGCACCAGCAGCTCAGAGAAAGAAGGTGAGATTTAACTATTGGCCTACTTAATTGTATTATTTTGAATTGGCCAGAGAGGAAAGTCCTACTCACTTCAAAGGGATAAGAAGAGAGTATTCAACAGATCACCATGGTGATCATCATTGTCATTGTTCTCACGTCACCATCAATAAGTCTCCATTACTTTCACTAATTCATCATCTGTGCTCACCAACACCATCACTGAGTCTTCCACCAAACTATTAGGTTAACATCTATATTATCAACATCACCATCAAAACCATGGATATTTTGAACATAATAACCATCATCATCACTACTTGCTACCACCATTTCCATCATTGTTCTTTTTAGTATCATCATGATAATGAATCCATGTCAAACTATTCAGGGCTTTTTTCTTTTATATTACAAATTCTGGACAGAGTAGTTTCTTCCCTCCAAGAATTCCATCGTTTATTTTTTTTTCTTCAGCCCCCTAGAATAATCTGTCTGGACTAAGAATCCTTTTACAAAATCCCCACGAAATAAAACTTAGACACGAAAACCTCATAGATTAGGGTACCCACCACTTCTTGAGGTGCCCATTCTATTTTTCAATTCCTTTAATTGTTAGAAGTGTTTTGTCGACTATTGAACAACACCCCAGAAGAGGTTTCTTGAAACTCCAAAAAGACAGCCTCCACAGTGACATGAACACATTAATAACTATTCCTTAGGTTCATTATAATTCAAAATTAGTCATCAAAAATCCTAAATGTACTGTAACTCTGCCCACATCTTTCTATCATATTCACAAAGATTTGTTGTTGTTGTTGAGTTGTTTCTGAGTCTTTGTGACCCCATTTGGGGTTTTTCTTGGCAAAGATACTGGAGTGTTTTTTTTTTCTTTTTTTTCCCTCCAGCTCATTTTACAGATGAGGAAACTAAGGCAAACAGAACTAAGTGAGTTGAGTTGTCCAGGATCACAAAGCTAGCAAATGTCTGGGTTCAAATTTGACTCCTGACTCCAGGCCCCAGCATTCTATCCACTGTTCCATTTATCTGCTCCTTTCATAAAGAGAGCATGAGATAATTTGTTTAATGTTTTACTGAAATCTATACAAACTATGTTTTTGTTCCATCAATTTTCCTGTTTCACCAATCTGATAAACCCTGTCAAGGAAATAAGATTAATCTGGCATTACCTATCTTGGATGAGGGTATAATAGCTTTTAGTGTTCACTACTTCCATTCTGAGAATGAATGAGTACTTATTGACTTCTCACTATGTGCCAGGTATTGGACCATGTGTTGAATATACAAATATCAAAGTGAGATAGTCCCTGTATTCAGGAAGGAAAGGGTGTTTGGTAAGTCTCAGGGATGGATTGAAGCAAGATAAAATGGACAATCTATTGACATAACCTTTCAAGAAGCAATGTTGGTATCAACTTGATTTCTGTGCCCAAAGTAAGAAGTAAAACAATGTGTGTGCCAGAAAAAAGGGGGGTGGGGTATATACCCAAAGGTAGTAGATTGTGATCATGCTATCATAGAATCATATCTTTAGAACTGGAAGGAAACTTAGAGGACATCTGGTCACAATCCTTTATTTTACTAATGACAAAAATGAGGCCCAGTTAGATTAAGTGACTTGTTCAATGTCACACAAAATAGAAATGGCAGAGCAGGTATTTAAAACCTATGATTACAAATATAGCACCTGTATCATGGTGCCTTTCATGAAATACAGTCTGTTATGGGCACATCTAGACATATTGGGCTGGGTGAATTTGGAGTTATTCATTGATCTCAGCTCATCCCCAGGATAGGAGTTCCAAAACTGAGTAGAGTAATTCCCTTATCCATGGTCTCTGGACGTTCGCAAACCATACCTTAATTATGATCATATGCTGAAGAATTGGTTCCAGGGATTAATGTCAAGTTCACCAGCCTATTTATTGCCACTCCCATTTTTGAAGATGACAAAAATGCTTACCTTTTGTCAGCCCAGTAGTACCTCTCCTGTTGTCCACAATCTTTCAAAAATCACTGACAATGGCCAACGAATTTTTCCAGTACCCTGAGATGGTGTTTTTCTGGGCTTGATAACTTAAGTTCATTAGGGGCACCTAGGTACACTCTTATTATTACAGAATCTGTGAGTTTAAAGAGTTTAGAGCCCATCTAGTCTAAACTGAATCTGACCAGGCATCCCCTACTCAACATCCCTAACAACTGAAGCCTTATCCCCAAGGTTCTCTAACAGATTCAAAACCCTCCAAAATCTGATCTTCCCTACATGTCTAAATGTAGCTATCACTCTTTCCCACTATAAATCCTCCACCTAAGCCAGGAATACAAAACAAAACCCTCCCTCCCTTCCTTCCCTCCTTCCTTCCTTCCTCCAACCCTTTCTACTCCTCATTTCCCTTCTTTTTTCCTTTTGCCCTCTCTTCCTGTCTCTTCCTTCCTTCCTTCCTTCCTTCCTTCCTTCCTTCCTTCCTTCCTTCCTTCCTTCCTTCCTTCCTTCCTTCCTTCCTTCCTTCCTTCCTTCCTTTCTTCCTTCCTTCCTTCCTTCCTTCCTTCCCTTCCCTTCCTCTCTTGAATATTTATTTAACTATTAATTATAAACCATATGGTATAATGGGGAAACTTTTAAACTGGAAGACAACATAGATGGATTCTAGATATGGCTCTTCAGCGTTACCTTAGGCATCACACTTCCTAGATCTGTTACATCACCTATAAAATGGTGAGGAGATTAAATAAGATGATTTTTCATGTCCCTCTGATATGAGACAAAACCTCTGACCTATAGGCTCAAGAATTTAGTCTTGAGTTAGCTTACCTACTAAACGAGGTTAGATTAGATATTTAAGGTCTCTTCTGGCTCTGAAATTGTATGAATCTGTTATGCCCCAGGCACTGAGCTAGGCACTATGGGGGATACCAAGAGGCATGATGGTCACTTGCCTTCCAGTAATTTTTAATCTGTCAAAAGACATAGGAGAGACATATGAATATCTATAGTACAAAACTCTGTATTAAGTACCACATGAATGGAATGAATCAAGGTGTATACTCTTCTATTAACTCTATGGTCCAGTCAAACGGATATTTTTACACTTCCTCTGACACAATTTCCTACTTTTGTGCCAGTTGTTTCCCATATCTGAAATGTACTATTTTCTGCTTTTCATTTCTTGGAATCCCTGATTTCCTTTAAGATTAAGTCAAATGCCACTTTTTTATGAGGACTTCACTGGTCCCTCCAGTTGCTAGGGCCTTCCCCACCCTACCCCCTGGGTCACTTTGTTTCCATTTTGTATCTATTTCTGAATTGTATGGATGTTTCTATCAGTGTGTGTGTGTGTGTGTGTGTGTGTGTGTGTGTGTGTGTGTGTGTGTGTGTGTGTGTGTGTGGTATAAATCTATACATTTGCTAGTTGTATCCCTACTTAGAAAGCAAGTTTGCTGAAGGCAGGAAGTATTTTGCTTTTGTCTTTTTTTCTTGAGTCATGCAGGGATTCCTAGAACAGGACCTGTCATTTAGGATAAGTTTAATTTGTCTATTGCTATAAAACACATACTTGAGACTGTGTGTGACACAGCTCTCCAGCAGTGTAAAATGGGGAGTCTGGGGAGCTTCCTGATCATGGTGAGGCCCAATGACTAAGCCACCCACAACTAACTGCAAAACAGAAACTTGAAAAGTTGGGCCATAGAGACTCATGTTGTGGTAGGTGATTAACAAATGCTCATTGATTGATATAGGAGCTCAAAAGAGGAAAAGGCCTCCTTTCCAATTCAAACTGGACTGATGAAAAATATCTTGAAAATAAAAAAATAAAACAAAGCAATAACAACAATAGTATTTAAGGTCTGCAAAGTGTTTTATAAATATTATCTCATTTTATCTTCACAACACCCCAGTGAAATAGGTCATTATCATTATTATTTTTTTAGATGAAGAAACGAAGGCAGACAAATTAAGTGACTTTTCCAGGATTACACAGCTATCCACTATCCACTAAGGCAGCACCCTATCCACTGCCCTAAATTACTTTAGTAGTTGTTGGAAGAAACAGCTTGTGACCTAGGCCTTAAAATATTCAATAATTGAAGACTGAGACCATAGTAGTGTCGATTCCCTCCCCTGGCTGGTATCCACCTGTTTATTTTTGAAGCTCTTTAATGGATATGGTCACCATCATCTAAAAATGACAACCCTTCTATTGGCATGGAGCTTACTACTTGTTTATGTCTGTTATCTCATCTGATTCTCACAGTATCCCTGTGAAGTGGAAACTTCTCTTTCTCTCTATCTCTGACTCTGTCTCTCTCCCTATTCCCCCACTCCCCATTGAACTGATGATCTAAGTTTCTGAGCCATTTATCCATCGCTCGGTTAACATTTTTCTTGAGGACGATTATGAAGGAAAGATGCATATGTCAGCAGAAAGGTCCTCTGCGCTTCATCAGCTCCATCCCCCCCACAATTACAGCCGCATCAGTTCGGAAGGACAAATGTGCTCCAGAAATGAGATTTCTCAGCACTCTTCTTTCATTCATCACCTGTTGCTCTGCAGTCCCCTTGCTTCCCTGGCCACCTTCCTTGAAACACCTCTTCCTTCCCCCTAACTCTCCTACATCTCAAAACTCAGTTCTCTTCCCAATTTCCCTAGGACCCTGTCACCATGCCCCAAGTCCCAGCGCCCAGCCACACACATCCTGTTGCTAGGGTACGAAGCTATGATGCAGTTCTGAAGGCTTTATCACTCTGTCCTTTCATTTTCGAATTCTTGATAGCTCTCAAATGCTTTACCCCTCAAGGAGCCCAAAAGGCAAAAAAAAAAGAAGCTTGGGAAAAATATCTTTCATTTTTTTCCCACATGGCTGGATTTCCCCACCCCCCATCCCTCTCCCTGAGTTCAGAAATAAAACCCCAGACAGCATGTGGTGCTGGGAGATAACATATGCCTAGAGGGAGTTGCAAAGCAGAAGGCAAGGAGGGGTGACTTCCATGACCCGAGATGGAAGTTATCTAGTGGTAACACACACCTCGATGTGTCTTCTTATGATTGCAGAAATCGCCTCAAACTTTGAAAACAAGGGCGTTTCTGTTCTGGCATGTGGCATGTCCTCTTGGAAAATGGAAGTGGGGAAGAAGGAAGTGAATTCAGGAACCCAGGATGGGAAGGGGGAAGCATTTCAATTTAATTCAGTTCAAATCACTCCTTTTTTGTTCAATTCCTGTTGGTTTGACTTAATTCAATTTAGTTTGGTTCTCTTTGGTTCTGAATGGGTTTCATTCACTATAGTTTGCTTCTTTGATTCTTTGATCATATAACAGATTTAGAACTGGGAGGGATTATAATTGGCCATCTAGTACAAACCCCATATATTACAAACCCCTCTCAAGCCAGAGAAGTTAAGCGGCTTGGCTAAGGATACAGGGATGGTTAAGTGACAGAAGTAGAATTTGAACCCAGTTCCTCTGGTTCCAAATCCAGTGTTCTATCTACCATTTCCTCTTCAATTCCACTAAACAAGTATATGTTGAGCCCTTAGAGTTGAGGCTTAACATCTTTCTACCTCTGTTGATGGTACTTAAGTTTTCTGAACCATGCAGCTCAAAAATTTTCACTTTTAAGAGAGAGTATGGTGAAATGAGAAAAGCACTGGGTTTAGTATCAGAGGTTTTGGGTTCAAATCCCAGTTCTGTGACTTACCAGGGGAGCTGGGACATTCCATTTGTTTTCTCAGTTTTAAAATCATCACTCATAAGATGAAAGGGATGCATCAGGTGACTTTCAGGTCTAAATCTGTGATGAAGATACTATGTATTCTCTTCTCACCCTGGGGAATTGGGATGAACAATCTATAGGGAACCTAAGGTTCTAATTTACTAGTTTACCCTGTAAGTCTAACATTAGATCCTGAATGAACAATCTTCTGATCTCCTGTCCAATGGAGGGGATCTCCTTCCTACTGATCTCCTCCTTAAACCTTTTAGATTTCAAAAGCCAAGATACTATTTACCATCCAACCCCCCCAAAAAACAAAAAACAACAAAAAAAACCTCTGCTTCAGCATTTTGACCTGTATTGGTCCTTTGCTCTTTCTACAAAAGGTCCCATCCCAGGGCTTCTGTGCTTGAGGCATTAGTAAAGTAGGAGGCATAAAGGCAGGGTTCATTCCAAAGGCAAAGATTTGTTCTACTTCCTTACAAGCCTTTTTTTTTATCATATACATACACACACGCGCGCACACACACACACACACACACACACACACACATAATGTATATATGTATACCCATGCATCCATGCATGTGTATATGTTCCCAGGTGCATACTTGTATATTGCATATGTCATATACACCATATATACATATGTCTTATCAGATATGCAATATCTGTATGTGCACATGTATGTATGTGTACACATATACACTTAAGTGAATATAAAATGCCATATATTATATTTTTCTTGTATATAAACACACATGCACATGTACTGATATATGTTTATATTATATATTTCCTGGTATATGAACACATGCATACATATGTGTATTCATATATATGTGTATATATACAGTATATATGTGTGGTATATATGTGCATACCTACATATATGCATGTATACATACACACAGTGATGAACTCAGTATATTGAAACACTCAGCATTCACACATATATACATATATAAATGTGTATATGTGAATACTGGTTGGTTCAATATTCTAGGTTCATTGCTGTTTTTCAACTAGTTTCTTTCTACGGTAGTTTCTGTCATCTCCTGCCATTAGGTATCTAGGAGTTCAAAGATCACCTTCAATTCCAGCCCAAGAAAGAAGAGTTTGTCAGTGCTTAGTGGTGGACAGCTAGGGAAACGGAGATACGAGGACTTTAAAAATGCTTGTTAGCTGACTGACAGACTGAAATGGCGCTGCTAGCCCAAAAAATGAGGCTAAAACTAGAACCTATGGAAAAGAAATTACACAGACAATGGAGTAGTTGCCAAGGAGGCCAGAATTTCAGAGTTCTCTAAGTGGGGGTCAATGGGCAGGCAGCAAAAGGAATGAGTAGAGAACAGGCCAGATCAAAATGGCTAGGGGAACATGCAGGCACATGGTAGCCTGGTTTGGTCTCAGAAGTCAATCTATTAAAAGGCAGGAATCAGAGAATCCCTGGAATCTTAGAGATCATCACATCCAACCTTGCCAGCTGTATGTCTTTTAACCATATCACTTACCTGACTTAGCCAATTCACTAAGTGCTAGGTCTTAGGGATACAGAGAAAGTGAAAACTAGTTCTTGACTTTAAGATACTTATATCCCGGGGGCAGGGAGGTGGTACGGTGTATAAAGCACAGGCCCTGGATTCAGGAGGACCTGAGTTCAAATCCAACCTCAGACACATGACACTTTACTAGCTGTGTGACCCTGGGCAAATCATTTAATCCTCATTGGCCCCTCCAAACAAACACTACCTTATATCCTGCTTGGGTGATGCAACAAGAAAACAAGTAGACTTATGACTATTTCAGGAGGCAAACAAGTAAAAGGGTCAGGAGAAGATGTCAAATGGAAGGGACACTTGAATTAAACCTTGAAGGAAGTAAAGGGTTTTGAGGAGGAGAGGTAAGGTGGGAGCGCCTGCATCCCAGGCACAGGGAACAGTTTCCATAAATCTTTCAGGACTGGAGGTGGATTGCCAAGTTAAGGGAACAGCAAATAGGCCAGTTTGGCTGGAACATAAAATTCATGAGGAGTAGTGATGTGAAATAAGTCTGGAAAAAGTCTGTGCCAGACTATTATGGGTTTTAAATGCCAAGCAGAGGGGTTTATATTTTATGCTAGAGGGTGCTACTGAAAATTCTTGAATAGTAGAGTGACTTGGTCAGATTTGGGATTTAGGAAGATTATTTTTGCAGCTGAATCAGGATAGATTAGACAAGGAAGAGATTGGAAACCAGGGATCCAAAGAGGAGGGCCTGAACTAATGTGGTAGCCACATAAGTAGAGACAAAATGATAGATGTAAGAGATAATATGGAGTTTGAAGAAATAAGATTGAATAAATAATTAGATAATTGAAGGAATGGAAATGAATGAACTGAATGAGGGAATGAAAGAGTGGAAGATGAAATCAAGAAATGAAACCTGGAGGACTAGAAAGATGGTGATATCTTCAAACAAAAATAAAGGAAGTTTGGATACCTTTAAGGATGAGTTCTGTTTTAAATATATTGAGTTGGAGAGGTCCAGAATCCAGTTGATGATGAAGGAAGAGACTCGGAGAGAGATTTGGGATTTATTTATGGATTGAGAGTCATCTCCTCAGAGATGATAAACCACGAGATCTGATAAAATCACTGAGAGAATGTGAAAAGAAAAGAGGGGCCAGGACCCTTGCCTACTTCTCCCCATACCCCACCCCCCACACACATACACACATATACATATACCATGATTAGAGGGTGGGACATAGATAATGATTTAGGAAAGAAGTCTGGAAAAAAAAAGTGTTTAGGCAGATAGGAGGAAATCAACATCATAACTCAGGATGGAAATTTTATCCAAGAATAGGATGTATTCAACAGTGTCAAATGCTTCAAGAAGGATCAGCACTGAAAAAAAAACCCCAGCAGGTAGAACAATTAGGAGATTATTAGTAACTTTGGAGAGAACAATTTCAGCTGAGTAGAAAAGTCAGAAGATACTGGAAAAGGTTCAGAAATGAAGAGGAAGTGATGAAGTGCAGTCAGTAAATGAAGACAGCTTTGTTTTCTAGGAACTATATTTGATTCTAAAGATAATCGCGAACTACTGGATTTTTTTTGAGTAGAGAAATGATGTGCTTAGATGTGTGTTTTCATAAAAATTCCTTTGTTGGGTGTGTGGAGGATGGATTAGAATGGGGAGGGATTTGAGTTTGGGAGACCAATTGGGAGGCTACTGTAATAATTAGTAAGAGAGGATGACTAAATAAGGTGGTAGTTATGTGAGGAGAGAGAAGAGGATGGATTCATGAGATGTAGTTTAAGTAGAAACAATAAGATTTGGTAACTGAGTGGATATATGAGGTGAGTAAGACTGAGGAGTCAAGACCAGTTACTTAAAGAAGCTTTCTTTTACCTCCCCCCCCCAAGTGGAATAAGGCTATTTCTTAACATGTCTCCTATAATTCTGTTTGGAATGATCTATCATGTGTCCTCTGTCCTATCACCATGAGATGGTAAGCTTCTTCAGGGCAGTAACTGTGTCATTTTTCATCTTGTATCTCCAAACACTAGCATAGAGCTTTGAACTTAGATACTTATTGATGATTTGCCAATTTGAATGGAATTTGGTGGGGGTTCATAGGGTTGAGACATACTAGTCACACAATGTATTTCTTCTTAAATCAGCTCATCATGAGGTAGAAGCCAGATGACTCATCTCCTCATCCCCACCCCCCCATAATACGTTATTGATGCTTTACAGGATTCATTCTGTGACAATACAGGAGAAAGAAGGTCATAAGGCATGAGGTCCTATGATAGCCAAAAGCTTCACCTGCATGAGGCCATAATCCAGTTAGTGAGAGAACACAGGTCAAGCCAAGAGGGATGACCTGATGACAATCTTGATATGCGATTGAGTGGTTCTCTTGTTAAGTGCTGATCAGCATGGGCTAAAGCAAGTGGGGACAGTTTTGTGGAAGAGGAAATGGGATCAGAAGAATGGATAAGGATTGGATTGAGGGGACAGGAGAAAAGCACGTGATTCTCTAATGACATACTTGAGACTTGAGGAAGTGGAAGTGAGGGGAATGAACAAAGCAATGGAAATTTACCTCTTTATACCCATAGCTTCCTTCAAGGCTCAGCTCAAGCTCTACCTCTTGCATGAAACTTTCCTGATGCTTATCTCCAGTAAAACAAATTCCTGTAGGGCAAGGATTGTGTCATTTTCCTCTGTCTCCATCACCTAGCATAGTGACTGACACATAGTAGGTACTCAACATTTATTGAAGGAATAATTGAAGTGCTTCTCTAACCCTAAGCCTAATACAAAGAACTCATATTGTTCCATTTTCTTGTATTTAATGCTCCAGGACAAGACTCTACCTTTTCCATGACCATTTTAATCAATAGTCACTCACTTTTTTTGAGTTTCAAGCCTAGTATTTCCTATTCTTCACGCATGAGCCTGCAGGATCCAGTAATATCTGATTTTATCATGACCAAAATGTTTATGTGGCAATATTGTTAAAGATAATGAACCCCCTAATCATTATGTTACATATCTGATTGTGCTACAACATCCGACAAATGTAGTGATTTCTTTTCAGCTGGAGATGAGATACTGGACACCACTGCTCCACAATTACATGTTAGCTTTGTATGAAAATAAACATCCACACTGAGAAAAATCAGAGCAGTGAAACTGAGAAGGCACTAAAGAAGTCCCAAGTCCCTCCCAAGTCCCAGCCATTAAAATGATTTTTACTAGGCCTGAGACTAGAGGGATGAGTTCTCATTGAGATCCATAGAAATGGGCTCTGTCCTTCACTTGATATGCGACCTTGGCCATGTTGCTGAACCTCTGAATGCCACCCTTTAGGTATGACTTCTTTTTTTTGTTTGTTTTCAGTTTTTTGGGGGGATTTTTTTGCGGGGCAATGGAGGTTAAGTGACTTGCCCAAGGTCACACAGCTAGTAAGTGTCAAGTGTCTGAGGCCGGCTTTGAACTCAGGTACTCCTGAATCCAGGGCCAGCGCTTTAACCACTGCACCATCTAGCTGCCCCCTAGGTATGACTTCTAAAAGCTAGTCTGTGTTAGCAAAGGAAGGCGACTTTTATGTCAAAAGATCTAGAGATCATGCTATATGAGGATCAGTTGAAGGAACTGTGTGTGTTTGTTTTCCTGGAGATGAGAAAGCTTTGAGAGGCATGATGTCTTCAAGTATTTCCTGGTTTATTACTTAGGTGGTGAAGTGGTTAGAATGCTGGGCCTAGAGTCAAGAAGATTCATCTTTGTGTGTTCATATCTGACCTTGGAAAGTTATTAGCTGTGTGACACTGTGCAAGTCACTTGCCCCTGTTGGCCTCAGTTTTCTCATCTGTAAAATGAGGTGGAGAAGGAAATGGCAAATCACTGCGGTATCTTTGCCAAGAAAGCCCCAAATGGGGTTATGAAGAGTCGGACATGACTGAAACAACTAAACAACAAAAAATTAGGAACCTTCTGAGGTAGGACCAGGAGCAGGGAGTAGCACTTGCCGAGAGGTCATTTTAGGTTTACGTGAGTAAATTTCCTCATAATTGGAGCTAACTGAAAATAGAATGGTCTGCCTCAGAAGTAGTGAGTTCCCAAAGCTCTAGGGTCCTTAGAGTTGAAGCTGGATGAACATGTGTCAGGGATACTATAGGATTGATTCCTGCGTACAAATGGATTGAAGATTCTGGGATTCTGTTCTCACTCTATCTCCCTTTACCCATCTATAAAATGAGCAGACTATCACTCCTTTCCTATCTCACAAAGGCCAGAAAGCCAGAATTTCTTTTTGGACCATGTGCTGTACTTAGTGAAGAAATGTACTTACTTTGTCAGAAGAGAGTATTTGGGTACCAGTTGGGTATCTAAACATATGGGTAATGCATATTTTAAGTACCAGTATACCTTACATAAAAATGTAATATACATATATGCATAATAATATAATGTATATACTTAATATAATAACATAAGCCTGACAATGTCATTTTTCTTTGTTGCTGTTGTTGCTTTTTCTGACCCATGATTTCATCAAGGTTGATGAACTCTTGATGTGGAAAGTTCCTCTGCCATTGTTAGTCAGCAAGATCTCTAATTTACAGTCTTAGAGAGTGGTCTGAGGTCCTTTGGTTTCAAGTGATTTGCCCTTGGTCACAAAGTTAGTTTCCAGGGGTAGCTAGGTAGTGCAGTGGGTAGAGAACCAACCCTGAAATCAAGATAACCTGTGTTCAAATCCAGTCTCAGACACTACTAGCTATGTGACCCTGGGAAAGCCATTTAGCCACAATTGCCTCAAAAACAACAATAAAACAAAGATAATTTCCAAAAAAAGACTTGAACCCAGTGTTGGCCCCCTGGTATTTTACTAGGCAACATTTCCTTTCAGTTTTATAGTAATATTATTACTAAATTATAACCAAATCCCCAAATAAAAACGTTGTGAAGCCATTTTGTGATATCATTAGATTAATCTCCCTTATTTGAAATTTATCTTTGGTCCTATAGAACTAAGAGACAGCATGTAGTTTAAAAACAACAACAAAGAAATAAACAAAACAAAACAAAACAAAACAAAACAAAACAAAAACCCCACTAGATTTGGAGTCAGGAGAAAAATCCTGCATTCAAACCCAGATTCTGTCACTTACTAGTTGAGTGAGTGATCATGGAAAAGTCACTTAGCTTTTCTGGGTCTTAATTTTCTTATCTGTAAAATGGGCATACTCATACCTTTAGAACCTACCTCATAGGGTTGGCTGATGTTTCTACAGTTTCTAAAGGTTAGTGAAACATCATCTCATTTCATCTATATAACAGCTCTGTGAAGTAATACTATAGGCATATTTCCCATATTACAGATGAGAATATTAAGACCCAGAGAGGTTAACTTATTTTTCCACAGTCACATGAGTATTAAGTAAAAAGGCAGAATTCACATTCATTTCCCCTGATTCCAAGTCCAGCACTCTTCATTATACCGCACTGTGTCCTATAATATAAATGCCAGATGTTATTATGTTTGCATAGCATTTTAGAATTTGCAGAATATTTTCTCTTATTTGGTCCTTAAACCAATGATCTTATAAAGTAAGTAAAGTGAACAACTCACAGTTATACAATTTAGTGAGATTGGTGAAGTGCCTACAAATATGTGAGCCTCATAGCAATAAAAATAAAGCTAGTGTTTATATAACACTTTAAGGTTTGAATAGTGCTTTATAAATGTTATCTTATTTGATCCTCACAATAGCCCTGAGACATAAGAACTATGATTACCCCCATTTTTTTTTTGGTTTGGTTTTTTTTTGGTTTTGGTGAGGCAATTGGGGTTAAGTGACTTGTCCAGGGTCACACAGCTAGTAAGTGTTAAGTGTCTGAGGTCAGATTTGAACTCAGGTCCTCCTGACTCCGGGGCCAGTGCTCTATCTGCTGTGCCACCTAGCTGCCCCAATTACCCCCATTTTATGGATGAGGAAACTGAGGCACAGAGAACTTAAGTGACTTATCCAGGGTCTCACAGCTTATAAGTATCTGAGGCTATATTTTAACTCAGGTCTTCATGACCTCAGGCATAGTACTCTATCCAACTGAACTCCCTGGCTGACTTATAGCAACCCTATGAGGCAGGTATTATAGAGGTCCAATTTTATAGATGAATAAGCTGAGGTTCAGAGAAGAAAATAGATTTGGTCATAGTCAAGTAAAGAATAATTGTCAGTGTTGGGATTTGAATCTAGGTCTCTTTGAATGAAATTCTAGAACTCCATTCACCATACCTCAGTCTTCCATCTTGTAGACAAGGACAGTATTATTATTATTATTATTATTATTATTATTATTATTATTATTATTATTATTATTATCATTATCATTATCATTATCATCCCCATTTATCAGATGAATAAACAGAAGCCCACAAATATTAAATGATTTGCCCAAGATCATACCAATGGTAATTGGCAGAATCAGTTCCTTAATTCATCTCTCTTGACTCTCAGTCCACTGTTCTTCCCACTGAGCTACTCTGCCTCTCCTAAGAAATGAAGATTACCAGGTAAGAACAAGTGAGTGATGCTTTTATGTTATTTTAATGGCTTTATTGTAATCTAATTCATTAGTAAAGAGAAATAGCAGTATCTAGTTTCTCAGGATCTCAATCTCCTACTAAGTATAACAGAATTCTACTCTACTTCCCAAATTAAATTTCAGGGTAAATTGTCAATTTTCATTTTTCCCTGGAAAATCTATTTTTATGGATTTTATGGAATGACTAGAGTCCTAACCCATTTTGTAAACATGGGAGTCTTTTTCTATGATAATGTGCAATTACTTATATATTTCTTGAGTCACTTAAGTTGTTTCTTCATGCAACTTAATCCAACAAACATTTATTAAGTATCTATTATATCCTGAGCACTGTACGGTCAGAGGATGCAAAGCTGAACCAAGGCCCAGTTTCTTCCCTTAAAGAATTTGTAATCCACTGATTTCATGAATCTGACTTTTGATGTGATTGTTCAATCTTCCAGGAGACAGGGAGAAACTACTGTTGTTGTAGGGGTAAGCTAGGTGGTACAGTGGAGAGAAAGTGCTGGGAGTCAGGAAGACACAAGTTCAAATCCAACCTTCAATACTTACTAGCTAGATGAACCTGCATGGCAAGTCCCTTAACTTTGTTTGCTTCACTTTTCTCATCTATAAAATGAGGTGGAGAAGGAAATGGCAAACAACTCTAATATCTTTGCCAAGATAATAAACCCAAAATGGAGTCATGAAGAGTCAAACATGACTAAATAATAACTATTTGTGGGGCAGCTAGCTGGTGCAGTGGATAGAATGCTGAACCTAGAATAAGGAAGGCTCATCTTTGTGAGTTCAAATCTAGCCTCAGATCCTTAACAGCTGTGTGACCCTGGGCAAGTAACGTCACCCTGTTTGCCTCCATTTCCTCATTTGTACAATGAGCTGGAGAAAAAAAATGGCAAACCACTCCAATATCTTTGCCCAGGAAACCCCAGTGGGGTCATGAAGAAAGAGTATAACATGACTGAAAATGACTAAGCAACAACAACTGTTGTTGTTTCCCCTAACCCACCATGACTACTATGATAAGGTTATGTACTTGGTAGATACTGTTTATTGCCTGGTGACTTGGCCAACTAAACGACTCACTTTCTTGGACACCAGCCTGGTCAGCATATAAGGTCTCTTCTTTGAAGTTGTCAGCATCCATGACAGACATACCTTCAAATGATTAATTAAGATCATCCTATGTTCCAGGTCACCCTAAATGCTCCAGGATGGGCTATGCAGAAGATAGGAACAGAAGAAACATGGGCCTAGCTTTTGAAGAGCTCATAGTACAATTGAAATGATAGAAGTCACATAGATGGCATGGATGCATATCTATATAGGGAAGGTTGTAACTAAGTGCTGGAGTTGCCAGTCTGATTGAGTTATAGGAGCTGAAACAAAGGAGACATCAATGTAAGTTGGAGATAGCCAGAGAGGGACTCATGTAGGATGCAGGACTAGAGGTTTATGGCTCTCAAATATGAGGCGGGAAACAAGCTAAGCATTATGGTAGGAGAATGCCCTTCACAATAGTGGGTGTCCAATATACATTTATTAAATAGAATTGAACTGCATGAATAAATATATATGTATATGTGTGTATATATGTATATGAATTGCAGTTTCATGTGCAATCATGTTTTTAAATTATACTGTTATTAAAACACTTTATTTCATAAATTAAAAATATATATTTTTTTTAATGAATAGGTTGGTCCTTTAACATATGGAGACTGAGAGAAGTTGGGAAAGGGAATTTCAGGTACAGGAAATAGTTGGATTAAAACCCCAGAAGCAGGAAAGGGTAAAGCATGTTCAAACAATGGTGAATAGTGCAGCTTAGCTGCCCTATACATTGCTAGGACAGAAACAGAATGAATGTATGCATCTATGAAACCATCCCTCAACTCAGAACACTCAGAGCAAAGGATTAGGAATTCTCTGACTAGTCTATTGATCAAGGAAAAATTTAAAGGGAAGAGAATTGACATTTATATAACATTTTATCCTTTAAAAGTCTGATTTCTAACAATAATCCTCTGGGGTAGGAAGTTCAAGTATTGGTATGCATAGATAAGATAATGTCAAGCCCTTACTCTAAAGTCTTCAGTGGCTCCATATTGCTTGCCAAAAGTTGAATCTACTTTGCCTGAAGGCCTTCCATCCCCACAGGACCATCCTACCATTTTAGTCTTATCTCATAAAACTTCCTGGCACATATTCTACATTTTAAGCATTTTAGTGGAGTTCTTCTACTGGTTTTGCCGGTTTCCCAACTATTTATCTCTGATTTCCCCTATGGCTAGAGTATTCTTCTTCCTCCTTTTGAATTCCTAGCCTGATATTAGGAATAACTTCTTGATAGTCAGAATTTTTAAGTCCTTCCCCTGGAAAGACTTCTCTCCCTGAACCTCCACCCAGTAACTATCTTTCCCCACTGTGACCACAGCTTTTTGTGCCTCTTTAATGCATTTCAAATTCTTTTTTTTTTTTTTAATCACAGATAGATCATTGAAATTTTGAATCTCCCTAACAAGTTTCACAGTATCCTGCACCAGTAAGTTTTTTATAATGCTTGTTTAATTAAATTGTTATTCCCATTTTATATATGAGGAAATTGAGGATCCAAGACAATAAGTGACCTTATCAAAATGAAATAACTAGTAAAGAGCAGAGCTAGTATTTACCAGGGCTGGAAATTCAACAGAGGTCTTCTGGTTCCCAGTCCAGCGCTTCTGACTGAACAACACCTTCTTAGCAGGTTGGATGTCATTAGACTTATTTGACAGAAGAAGAAAATGGAGCTTGAAGAGGTAAATGACTTGTTCAAAGATATACAGAGTTAGTTGGAAGAAACTCAGAATTGTTACCTACTATTCAGAGGCTTTTTCCACATTACTATAAAAAAGATATGGATAACTTTTGGCTGCATGGGTCTGATATTAAAAATATATCAATGTGGGGCAGGTAGATGGTGCAGTGGATAAAGCACCAGCCCTGGATTCAGGAGGACCTGAGTTCAAATCCTGCCTTAGACACTTGACACTTAGTTGTGTGACCCTGGGCAAGTCACTTAACCCTCATTGCCCCACCACCACCACCAAAAAAAGAAATCAATGGCTTGAATCAATTCATGGCTTCTCCTCCTGATCCTCATGGCCTATGATTTTGTTTGCCTCCTATTAATATTTCCACTGAAGGAGAACCCAGAGAAAAGAGAAAATAGATGATAAATTGAAAAATTGAAATGAATTAAAAGATTATGGATTTAGAGCTGAAAGGACCTTAGAGCTTCTCATTTTACAGATGAGGAACTGGTGACTCAAAGAGATGAAGTAGCTTCCCCAAATTCACAACAGAAGGACATGCTAGAGCTGGATTTTAAACCCAGGTCCTCTGAATCCAAATCCAAGATTTTTCCATTCCTGCTATGCAAGATCTCTAATTTACTGTGTGCAAGTTGGCAGGGAAATATGTTTTAGGGGGTTGGAAATACATGGAGTCTGTCCTTAACCTAAAAGTATGATATCAGGTAGGATGAGCACAACATTGTCTAAATGTCCTATTTTGGAGTCTAGAAAAGGGGTTAGAGGGCACTCAGGAACATCCAAAAAATCAATTTCACAAGTAGAAGATGGTGGAATCCTGGCTAGGGAGAAGCTAAGGCAGGTTTCTTATAAGAAAGGAAAAAGACCCAAAAAGAGTGATATGGCAACCATGGAAGCAGCCTTTATACACACACACACACATACATACACACACACACATATGCACACATATACATGTATATATATATATATATATATATTTGAAGGATTGTCCTGTACAAGAGTGTTCAGACTTTTCTACTTGGCCCCAGAAAGCAGAACTAGGAACATGAAATAGTATTTGCACGGTGGTAAATTAAAGCTGAATATAAGAAAAAAATACTTACTAACAATTAGAGAAAATTGTCCCAAAGTGGACTTTTCTGCCTTGGGAGATAATGGGTTCTCCCTTAATGGAGATCTTCAAATAAAGACTCCTTATTGGGGATGTTCAAAAGGAGTTCTTGTTCAGGTATGGGTTGCACTAGTTGGCTTCTGAGGCCTCTTCTAACTGTGGATTATGCAATATTCTATAGGTCACAGTGGATTCTACTAGATAAGATTTTTGAATTAAATTGGCAAAGTATTAGCAAGAATGATGCTCAGAATTTTCTATAGCTCTCATTTATCCCTCATTTCTTAGAAGCTTTTATTCTATCAGTGATTGATCGAAGTGGGGAAACAAAATATACATATATGTATGGAATAGATATGATAGAAATATTTGACATCGTGTATAAATATGTTAATTAGAAACATGGAATCTCAGAATTTGCTTTTGAGAAACTGCGAAGCTCCTTTAATGATCTCAAGTTTCCCACAGAAACAAAAGTCCGTCTTTCAAATACCAAAATCCCTTCAGTGTTGACATATGGCAGTGAGGCATGGAATACCACAATGTCCAAAAATCATCCAAATTAAAAATTAAATTTAAAATGAATAGCACAGAGGGCCATGGAGAGGTATGTAAGGGATATGAAAAGGCTTCAATATATTAACAATAAAACCTTTTGAAAAATAGGAATAAAAGCTATCATCAAGGAAATGTATGACAAAAAAGTCAGATTGAGACTGAATGCTTGGCAAGGGCAAGGGATGAAATTGGATAGCAGAGTGCTTCATTGGTTCCCTCCACTGTCATGAGAAATAAAGGAACACTTCCATCCAGAGTTGGATGGGAGTGACTCTGCTGAACTTATAGGAGGTCACGTACAAGAATTGCACAGGGTGGACAGTCATGGATGGGTCATGATATACATCATTGGAGGAGACTTCTGAATCTATGAGATCACAAATCCACCTGAACATTTGAGTATTTAAGACAATGTCAGAGCTGGAAGGGACCATGAACACAAAATAGCTCAAGCTCCTGCCTGTGCAGACATCCCTTCTACACCAACTCTCCAATATCTGGGTGGTGAGGGACAGGACCCCAGTCAACGCTTCTCCGCGGTTCACAGCTTCCTAGCCAGAATACCCTGACATCTGATGTCTCATTTGAGGGCCCCTTTCCTGCACCCACAGTTGGATTTGCTGATACTGTCAAATGCTCCAAGGAGCAGAGTTGTCAGTTGTCATAGTATAGCGCTCCATGCACTGCTGATTGGACTGCTTCCTATCTTGATCAAGCTGTGAACCTCAGAGGCTGAAATTCAGCACACAATCATAAGGCATTTTCTGCTGATTGGGCTACCCATTAGCACTGCCCAAGGAAGTATTATGCTCCCAGCTTGCAAGTCCAGTTTCAGGCTTGTTTGGCCCAATATATTATGCAAAATAAACCAAGAGGGAATTAAAATATTTTCATCATGCTGTGTCTTCAGAATCCCAGGGAACAAAATGCTTAGGGTCCTTTTTCTATTTCTTTCTTTTGTACCCCACTTCCCTGAAAACAGAGGACTGATGAGTACTCCCCAAACTGAACCAGTTGGCAGCTCAGCAGAGAGCCTGTTCTGCTTACTCCATGTAAATATGGGAGAGTCACAATGACACTGATTGCATCTTTATTTGCTTCATCCAAGACTCCGAATGCCATAGTTAAAGCTTTAGAAAATATACTTTGCTGGTCTCCAACAAACAGAATTCATACAGGTTCAGCAGCCTGGCAGTCAAATAGCTCTCTGAACTCACAATCAAGCTGATGGAGAACAGACTAGATGATTAGAAGTAGGACTTATTTACCCAAGGAGTAGGAAGGAGAGGTGGCAAAATGTTGTAGAGCAGTAGTTTCCAAAGTGGGACCGTGGTCTGGGGGAGGGGGGGATGGTGTCACCACAGGGGGACCACAGCCTGACTCCAAGGAGAATGTGACCGACCTTCAAAGGATGGGAAGTTAATTTTGAGGCTTTTCTCTAACACAACTCTACTGACCATTTGCCATCATTCCCTAACTATGCCCCCTACTTCTGCCCCACAAGCTTCCATCCTCCCCCTTTGAAAGCTGCCCCTGAAAGTAGTTATCAGGCAAACCAACTACTACCTATACCAGCTGGGCAGGTGCCACTGGGCAACCTCCACCTTCATCTCCTTCCCACTAGATCACCTTGTGGCTTTAACAGGCACCTCTTCATAGGCAAGCTCTATGTTTGGGGTCAGTGACATGTGAATAAGAACTTTGCCTCCTCTCTTTTTATTTTGAGGGTGAATCACACAGGATAAACAAGTGTGGATGGATTGTGATCTGAATGGAGGATATTATTATATTATAATTCCCCCCAAACCCACCCACCTTCTACACTTCCCTATTACTCTCCTCAATAGTTTTAATGTGGTTTTTTTTTTCTCTCTGGAGAAAATTGGTCATTTCAGTCTTCTTTCCTTATATTCACATATTGTTCCCTTTATGACTCTTTCCCATTTGGTATTTGATCCCATGAGAGCTTAAATCTGTTTCAGCTTCTTCCCATTCTGGAGAAGTCAATTTTCAACATCCTTAATCCCTGCCAAAAGTGATTTCTGAGGGGTACTGAACTGCTCCAATCAGATACCAGTTCCCTTTCCTTCAGGCCTAGTATATTCACACACACACACACACACACACACACACACACACACACACACACACACACACACACACAGCATTTGTATTGCCATCCCAGGCAGATCATGTTTCCACTTTCCAATAGCACTATCTCCTCTGTACAATGATGTGGAGGTAGATTGAGCAGAGTTCTATTACTTCTTGGCACAGAATGATGGGGGGAGGTCAAAGCAAGGGTGTACCAACAGACACATACCTGGACAGCAGCAAGAAAATTTCAGAGTAGATCCCAGAGTATAAGCTGATCTCCTGAATCCTGTTGTCCTGCTCTGACAGAGGATGGCCCCAAGCAACTTCTCTTCTGTCTGTCCTGTCTCCATTAGACACTATAATTTCAAACTTTGTGCCTTTTGTCTGGCTGTTCATGTGTTCATGGCTTCCTTAGTTTTCTTCAAGACTCAGCTCACATTTTGCCTTCTAGATGAGTACTTTACTAGCCTCATAGCCTTCAAAACTAGAATTCCCTCTCCGATTCCTTTCTACCTCAGATAGATTGATAGATCTATCAATCAATTGGTCAATAGATAGAAATCAAATATATAATTATATATTTATACATATATATATATATATATATTAGCATATAGTTATTTATGTGTTGTCTCCCCAACTAGAATGTGAATTCCTAGAATGCAGAGATCATGTTATTTCCTTTCTTCATATCTTCAGCACTTAGCATGGTGTCTGGAACACAGTAAACACTTAATAAATACTTGATGATTTACTGATGGACTGACTGACCTGCCTCAGGTCTCTCCCTACTGCCAATCCATCTCCCTTCCTGCTTCAAAAGTAATTTTTCTAAAGCACAAGTAGGACCATGTTATTCACTTACTCAGTAAATTCTAGTATCTCCCTGCTGATTCTAGAATAAAATATTATTTTATGTTTATCTCATTCTTTTTTCATTTCTATTTTTTTAAGTTTGATAATATAGATAACTACCAGTACAGTAGTGCTTGTCTGTGATTCATAAATAAATATAGAAATATAGAAATATTGGAGGGTGTGCTCAGAAATATTTTAATGACAGTAACATAGTATCCAAAAAAATTTTGGAGACCCCTGTTCCAAAGGATTGAATTTTGGGTCTTGGGTTAAGCAGCGTTTGGTTAGAATGCTGCCTTTAGCACTTACTAGGTGTGTTACTATTACAAGTCACTTAAGTTTTTCTGAGCCTTGGTTTTCCTATCTGTGAAATGTAGATGAGAAAACCTATAGGACCAACTTCATACATTTTTGTGGGTCTCCAATGGGATAGACTATGTAAAGTCATTTGAAAACTTAGAGGGATGATATAATTGCTGGTTATTGACTAAGCAGTCTCCTATGGCTGTGATTTCACACAAGGCCCACTTGTGCAAAACAAATCCTCCCTTGTTCATAGGCTCTTTCCTGAAATGTCACCATCAGCACATCATTCATATCTTTAGTTTAAGGCTTTGCGTACTGTTAAAATCATAATAACTATTAATGATGTTTAAATAGGTCTTTCAAGTTTGTGAAAATGTTCATATATGATATGCTTTTATATGCTCACAATAACCCCAAGAGCTAGATGCTACAGATACTATTCTCATTTTACAAAGGAGGCAACTGAGGCTCAGTGTGGTTGGGTGACCTGCTTATTATGGTTATACAGTTAGTAACAAATTTTGGTCTGTCTGAGTGGGGACACACATTTGGTCCCTAATACCTAATGAATTTATGAGATACCTTCCTCCATAGTGGGAAGGATCTCCAGGTGATGTGAAAGTCCTGAGGAAGTGGTGGAATAAGAGGTACAAAAATTTGAAGAAGAGTTATACTAAGAACACTTGATGGGGAGTCAAGAGGCCTGGGTTCTAGACCAACCTCTATCCCTTATTAAATATGTGACTAGGAGGTCATTTGACCTCTATGGTCTTCCATCTCCTCACTTATGCTGAAGACTGTCAGGCTAGGGACTCTAAAGGTCCTTCCAGTTTAGACATTCTAGTCACCAAAGACCAACTCCACTGCCTGCCATTTTGCTCTAGGCCAATGTCTGACTTTATTAAAGAAAGAACACTGAAAAATAAACTGAAGTCTCTCCCCTCAGTGAAGGGTGGAAATACTGAATGAAGGCTGTTCATACAACTGTATTCCTCATAAACAAATAAATTAATTCATTAATTTAATTAAGTACATGACTAACCGGGGAGACACACAATATGTATCTTCCCTCTTGGAATATGCAAAAACAACTATAAACTCTCCCGATGCATTAAATGAAGTTATACAACTCAATTAGCCAATGCAAAAGCCACCTGGCTTGGAGGAAGGAACAGGGCCTGGAGCAGCTGGAGCAGCTGAATCAATACAAGACCCAGACTCGTTGGGGAGGCAGCAGCTAGTGAAATTTCTGAAGTTAAAAGTTAGGGCTGGCTCTCTTCATTGGGAGATTAGGAATAACAGCTTACATTTATAGAGTACTTGGCAAAGCAGTTTTCTCCCAAGCATATTTATTCTCCTCTTTTTAGAGAAGAAAACTGAGACTCAGAAAGCTCAGGATCACACAGCTAGGAAGTGGCAAAGCTGAAAACCAAGCCCAGGTCTTCTGACTTCAAAGCAGGGCTCCCTTTCATCCCTCCATGTGGCTACTGCACACCCCAGATGCCATCTCCCCAGGGCTCCCACTCTGTCACTCCTTCAACATCATAGGCTGTGGGGGAGGTTTGGTGCTTCTGTTTTGCCACTATCTCCCCCGTGTTTTGATTTCCTTTTACTCTCTTTATAATGCCAGAGCTGGAAACCAATTTAAATATTACCTAGATAAAGCTCCTCATTTTATAGATGAAAAAAGTAGAGAACCAAACATACACATGAAGTCATAGAATTAGTTAATGGCTGTTAGGGGATTAGAACCAAGATCTTCTACCTTGCAGCCAGTAGCTTATTCACTGTACCATTCATTCAGAGCCAGGGTGTGGGAGGTAGGACACTTAAAAATAAGATACACTAGCACATCCTAGGAATTCCTAAAACTGTTATCTGCTAAATAGAACCCTTCATTTGCTCTTGTCAAGGGAAAAGGTTTGTTCCCCACTCTGGGTCAGAGGTTAAAACCTCATCCTTATTTTCAACTTTATCTCAAATTATCCCTCTGAATAAGGCAAGCAGTTCCTAGTTTCCTCAATGTCCCTCTGTTCCTACCCTAACTTCTTTCCAATAGACAGGAATCCACATTAATAGACCTCTGTATCTTACAATTAATAAATGGTTATTCATTTTATATCAAACCTCAAATTGCCAAAGGGAAGTACAAACTACCAATAACCATGAATAAAAGCAACTTTTCATGTAAACTTGCAAGATGTAGCAAACCCCCAGATGGGAAGTTTTGTACTCAAGGACTAAGAAGGAGCAGTGCTGCCCTTCTCTAGCCCCTGTGTGATGTGGTTTCAGAATGTAATTTAAAAGCTGCAAGCAATTTCCCCACAGGGCCCAGATCAAATATTTTAATTAAAACAGCAACTTTTAGACATTAAATTTGGTTCAAAATAATTATAAAATAATAGCTCCTGCAGCCGTGTCATAATTATTATTATTAATTATTGTTGTTTTCACTGATGATACAGTGAATGTTGCTGTTATTGTCCTAGCCAGGCATGTGCTTTTTTTCTCTCTTGGCTGACAATTTCCCACTCTGTACCCCTCCCAACCATCTTCTTGAGAAGTTATAACTTTTAAAAGCTGTTCTGAATTGTGAGGACTTAGGTTTTATAAACTAGTACCCTGGTGCTGAACTGATGCACAACCTCATTATTGTTTTATACATCATAGGCTGCTCTCTTCTGCCATCCCCATCTTCTTTCTCCTGCCCTGGGAAAAGAATGGAGCTTCTCACTTAGGAGAGAAATATCATTTGACTTCTTACTCCCTTAGACACCCACTCAATCCCCACAAATACCTATCAAAAAGAATATCCAAAATATTTATACCTATCTAGGACCTGAAATTCCATTGTCCCCATATTTTATTAAAGACTCTCCTTTAATAATATAATAATAAAAATAATTACTGGTTGTATAGCACTTTATAATTTACAAAGTATATTCCTCATGGGAACTTTAGGAAGAAGGAATAAGAAATAATATCTCCATTTTTAGAGATGCAGTTCCTTGGTGAAATTAAAAAAAAATACTAGCCACAGAACCTGGTACCCTGAATTGTAGTCTTCAAACTGTCATTAATTGGTTTTGTATCCTTGGATAAGTGGCTCAAGTTTACATGCCTCAGTTTCTTCATTTGTTAAATGTATAAACAGGAACTATGATAGATGAGGTCTCTTGCAACTCTAACATATCGACTATATTGTATATCCATGGTCATATGGCTAGAAAAATGGCAGAGTTAGCATTTGAACCCAGGTGTTCTAATTTCATTCTTATTCCTACTATACCACAGGGTGGCAAAATGGAAAGAATATTGACTTTAGAGTTAGAGTAGCTGGGTTAAAATTCTGACTCTTCTTTTTTTTTTTTTTTTTTTAAACAGATTTTTTTTTTTTTTTTTTTTTTTTTTTTTAGTGAGGCAATTGGGGTTAAGTGACTCGCCCAGGGTCACACAGCTAGTAAGTGTTAAGTGTCTGAGGCCGGATTTGAACTCAGGTCCTCCTGAATCCAGGGCCAGTGTTTTATCCACTGTGCCACCTAGCTGCCCCTGACTCTTCTTTTAACAAAGAACTGTTTCTCTTTGTGTCTTCAGAATTCCATTCGTGAAAGTTTTCCTTCCTTCTTAGGCTGACTTTTTCCTTTAAAATTTTAGACCAAGGGATCCTACCTATCCTCTTTTTTGAGATTTGCTCTACTAAAATCTGGATGGAAGTCAAACTATGCCCAACTTTACTCTTTTCTATCACAAATTCTTAGACAGGACGGTCACTTCCTTCAAAGGGAGAAGTTTCAACTGATAATTTCACCACCACCACCCCCAACTCCTTTTTTTGTTCATAAGAAATAGATCTCTAATAAAAGTTCTTTTCATTCAGATCCTTCACTTTTTAAATGATGAAATTATCATGGAGGTCATGACCCCTTCTTGAATTAAGAGACTTGAGTTCATGCTCCATGAGACCCAGCTAAAGGAACTAGGGATGTTTAACTTGGATAAAAGAAGCCTTAGGAGTGGGTCATGATAGCTTTCTTTAAGGACTGGAAATTCTATCATGTGCAAAAGGGATTACACTTATTTTCCTCGATACTATAAAGCAAAATTAAGAGCAATGGTTAGAGGTTGTAAAAAGAAAGATGTGAGCTTAATTTGGAAAGTTAATTAGAGCTATATCAAAATGTATTGAATTGGTGGCAGTTATGTGGCACAGTGGATAAAGCAGTGGCCCTGGATTCAGGAGGACCTGAGTTCAAATTCAACTTCAATATTTGATACTTACTAGCTGTGTGACCTTGGGCAAATCACTTAACCCTCATTGCCCTGCCAGAAAAGAAACAAACAAACCAAAAAACAAAACAAAACAAAAAAAGTATTAGATTATCTTTGGATGTAATAGGTTTCCCTTCAATAGAGATCTCCAAACAAATTCTGCATGACCCCTTGTCAAGTATTGTAGAGAGTGTGCTTTTCCAACTATGGAATGGACTAGATGGCTTCAAAGTTCCCTTTTTCTCTGGGATTTTGGGGTTTTGACTGGTTGGTAACAGTTGGATTTAGTAATGAGTAGACCCAAGAATGTTGATTAATGGTTTACTGTCAACCCAGAATGAAGTCTTTGGTGGTATTCTGTAAAGCTGTCTTTAGCCTTATTTTTTTCAACCTGTTTTTATTAGTGACTTGGATAAAGACATATATGTCATACTTAGTACAGCTGGGTATGTTACCAATTTGGGAGGAATTGCTAATATAGTAAGAGGAAAAAACTAGCATCTAGAAAATTCTTGACAACTTGGAATGCTATATTAAGTATGATACAACATTTTAATAAAGATAAATGGTAAGTATTTCATTTAAGGCTGAAGAACTAACTGTTAAAAAGAAAAAAAATGTTTGTGTTGGGTAGCAGATGTAAAAAGGCCTGGAGATTTTAGTGCATTGGCATTTCAATATAACTGAATGGTTTGATATGGCAGGCAGAAAAACAATAACAAAAATAAATGGCATCATAGGCTACATTAATAGAAGCATAATGTCCCAAATCAGGGATCATGTAATCATAGATCAATATTTTTCATTCATTACTACTCATTGTCTACTCTATCCATATATACCTTAGCTACTGGGTAATCAACAGTGTCAGAAATTATAGAGAGATCAAACAAGATGAGGATTGAAAATATGTCACTGGATGTGGCAATTAGGAGGTGTTCCGTGACCTTTAAGAAAATAGTTTCAGTGGTGTAGATAGAAATCACATTGCAAGGGGGCTAAAAAGGTAGAGATGAATAAGACCATTGCTGCTTATCTCCCTCTCTGCCTACATACACACTCCCATTGCCAAGGGCTTTTATTTTCTCTCTTGGGGTAAGTCAAATAGCTACTATTTTGTTTAATTTCTCCTCTTCAGCACTTAGGATAGGGTTCATCCTACTGTTTAGTTAGTGTTATTAATTGATCATGTTAAAAATGGCACAGGCTGGGAATAAGTTTGGGATGTGTAGAAGTTTAGGTTTGGATTGAGGTAGAATAGGATAAAAATGGATTGTTGTAGAAGTGGGATAGATTTGGGTGTGGATGGTGGTGTGGTGGTGGTGGTCATGATAATTAGTCAAATACAAAAGGTATATTTTTGCTACTTTCACTGTAACCATCAGAAAATATGAACTTAAAAAATAATAAGTGTGTAGTGACTTGTTCCTAACCAACTTCTATCTGAATTCTCTCAGACATGATGAGATAACTATGATGAGGGTAGTGATGGTGATTCGTATGTACTCAATCAGCAACATCTCCACAATGAAGCATCAAGCAAATGACTGAATCATGCTGATTTGCCTACAGAAAAGAAAGTGGCCAACAGAAATGGCAGAAAGGTTATTTCCAGGCAGTCAGAGTTACTGTTCAATAAATATTATGCAAAGAGATGTAGAAACTATATATCACAGCAGGTTACAAAATTTGGTGCATAGCATATACATAGAAAGAAATAATCAGATGGATAGAAGTATGCACTAGACACTCACTATCCTTCATGAACCAGCTAAAAAAAAATCTTCCTGCTACAAATATAGACCCCAAAGTATCCTTGATACTTGAAAAAACAAATTGTATAATAATTGGAATATCATCCCAGACAAAACTGATGCTTACAATTTCCCAGGTATAAAATGGGTCAATTAAAAATATATATATTTAAATTGATGTTACCCTACTGAATACTAAAAGTCTCCGAACTATATGGAATGGAAAGCTTTCAAAATTCAAATACCTATTGGAAGAAACCAAAACCATGTAAGGAAAAAATAATGTACATATCATCCTTATTGGTCTGTCTGCTACTAGAGCTGCCCAGAATATCCTTTCAGTCAATGTCAAAAAACATTTACTAAGGGTCTACTATGTGTCAGGATAAGTTGTGCCAAGCACATGGAATTATAAAGAAAGCCTTCCTTTCTAAAAAAAAAAAAAAGTAGTCCAAGGCCTCAAGGAGTTTGCAATGCAATGGGAGGAGACAACTTACAAATAACTCTATAGAAACATAGGAAATAACCAACAGAGGGAAGACACTAGAATTAAGGCAGAGTGGGAGAGGCTTCCTGCAGGAGGTGGGATTCTAGCTGGGAATTGAAAGAAGCCAGGGAGGCCAGGAGGCAAAGATGAGGAAGCAGAACATTCTAGGCATAGGGGACAGCCAGGGAAAATGACTGGTGCCAAGAGATAGTGTCTTGTTTTGGGTACAGGAAGGAGACAATAACAATATTAATAAGGAGATAGCATAGAACAATAAGGAATGAGATAGGGTGGGTTGGAGAGGAGGATGAGATCACGTAGGCCAGCATAAAAATTGACTAAGGTAGAATAGGGGGAACTGTCATGGCATGTGGAGAAAATGCAATGAGAAGTGATGGGGATGGGTTGGGATTAGATCAGAAAATTCTGTAAGTAAAACAAGCAAAGCATTTTTACTCTGCTTGTTCTCATCACTTCCAAACTTGAAGAGGGCTTTATGATTTGTGAAAGGAACTGTATATGAATGCTAATAACATTTTGGATTTCCATATGCGTTTTCTACCACCTGATGTCAATGTTGACAGTGGAGACACTCATTACTATCACTGGGAGATTAACGCTGTCTCTTTAATGTTCACCTTCTGTGATGGTTTTATGGCCTGCCTGGTCTACTTAATATGCATCTCTGCAACAAAGCACATGGTATTCCCTCCTGTCCAAATGTACTGTTGAAGAAATGGGGGGGGGGTAGAAGTGCTGTTTCTATTTCTGAGGAGAACATTAAAGCAGCAATATCAGGTCTAAGCAGGGATAATATCTAGGGCAGCACCCTAGCCAGAAAACCTCTTAAGATACTCTTCCTTAAAAGGATACTTTTCTGAAGGAAATGCTGTTGGCCAATTTCTACACTAAGTGAATTGGATTATTAACAAAATGTTGGAGAACACAATTATAAACCCATTGAAAGACCATAAGGTAATAAATTTAGTTTATTATTTCTGGAACTTTGCCTATTGGTCAGAGTATAAGATTCCAAGATACCTTATTTAAAAGTGATTTTGAAGTTGCTTTCAATAGTCTTTATGGAGGTCAAACTGTGCCATCCACATTCATTTTCCCAGTTTTTCTTGTAAGACTTACCCCAAGAGGGCATTATTAGAAGCCATACATCAAAGTTTGAGAGAGGCAGATTCAGACTAGATGTAAGGAAAACTTTCCCACAATGATAACTTTGCAATTACAGAATGAGCTGTCTCAGGAGGTGATAGCCCCCTCCCTAGATTTCTTCAAGCAAAAGCCAGATGACCTTGTGCTAGATATGTTGTAGTGGGAACTATAATAAAAATAACACAATCAACAATGATAACAATTATCAAAATTTACATAACACTTTAAATTTTAGCAGGTGCTTTGCATGTGTTGTAGTTGTGGCTCTATATTGGCACAAAATGAGGCATTCTCAAGTCACTGAACATTTAACAAGGGAAAAAGTTTACTTTGCCCTAGCTAAGCAAGGATATTCAATGAGGATACAGTAGTTCTTACCTTCTCTGGACACAGTCCTTTTCATCTCTATCTGGAAATGTGTCTGGTCAGTCAGTCATCAGGTATGGTGACTTGAATGGTCTTGGGCACCTGACAAATCCAAAAGGCCACACATACAGGTGACTGGGACCATGTATCCCCCATATCAGGAAGCTAGATTAGGGAATCTGGGGCCAATCAGATTTCATGTGGGGAAGGAGCTGGAGCCGTGGGTGGGAGGGAGGTGGTGGTGAGGGGAAACTCCATCAGGTCCAGGGCAGTTGTGTCAGGAAACTGCTGACCCTAGCACAACATATATTATCTTATTTGAGCCTTACAGCAACCCTGTGACATAGGTATTAAAATAATTCATAATAATAATAATAATAATAATAGCTAGCAGTTAAATGGTACTTTAAAGTTAGCAAAGTGCTTTACAAATCCCTTCTCATTTTATCCTCACAACAACCCTGGGAGGTCGAGGCTATTATATGGGAGAATAATTCCCTATTTTATAGAGAAGGAAACAGAGACAGTCAGAAGCTAAATGACTTAGATAGCTAGTAAATATATGAGGCTATATTTGAACTCAGTCTTCCTGATGAAACTGGTATGGTCTGAACCATGTGTATTTGTGGCCTCTTGAACTAAGCAATTTACCCATTATCACTTAGCTAGGAAATGTCAGAAGCAAGATTTGACCCCAAATCTTCCTGATGTCAAGTCGGGTGATCAGGAATTGGTTGGATTAGATGACTTCTGAGACTTGTTCTGCATCTATGAATCTGTGATTCTATGAAATCTGTTCAGGGTTGGCCCTCAGTTTATAGACACAGATAGGCACCAATCTGTGATCAGGTTATGGGTTAGTATTCATCTTGGATTATGGAGTCCATCTAGAAGGGAGAGTTGGGGACCAGCCTATAAAAGAGATCAAAGAGATCAGTCTGAAGCCAGAGTTAAAAGTCAGTACTTGGGTGCAGCTAGGTAGTGTAGTGGATAAAGCACCAGCCCTGGATTCAGGAAGACCTGAGTTCAAATCCAGCTTCAAACACTTGACACACTAACTATGTAACCCTGGGCAAGGCACTTAAACCTAATTATCCTGCAAAAAAAAAAAAAAAAAGGCAGTACTCACTCACTCACTCACTCACTCACTCACTCACTCACTCCCCCAGTTCATTGTCTCTTATTTTCACTAAATAGTCAGGTTACCTTCTTTTCCAGTCAAACATGGATTCAATAATACTTTTTATTATATGCTACTTCATCCTGTTTTTGACCATTTTGGATAACAACAGCCTGGAAAACAAAACCCTAGATATTAAAACATTTGGAGAAAGTACTCTGTTAGTGTGTAGTTACCTCAAGTCTCTGTCCACTCTAATCCATGCTCCATTCAGCTGCCAAGGTGGTTTTTTTCATAGTGCAGGCCTGACTGTATGTTATCCCTTGCTCAATGAGTTCCAGAGATTCTAGTGATTGTATCCAGTATATAAAGTGATTCTTAACCTCATCTCTTCCTAACTTTGCATTCTTCTTTTACTTTACTCCCTCAACATACTTCATTATTTAGCTACATTGTTCTACTTGCCCTTTCTTAAACATAGTGCTCATCTCCTATCTCCATGCCTTTGCCCCAAAAGTTTCTCAGGCTTAAAATGCTCTTCCCTCTCACTTCTACCTCTTCATTTTCCTTTAAGACCCAAATTAAATCCTTCCTTATTCAGGAAGCCTTTCAGAGTTCCCTAGCTGCTAGTTTTTTTCCTGAGATTACCTTCTATCTACACTGTAGGTATATTGTATGTACCTACTTGTTTACATATGTTTCTACCATTAGAATGCACACTTCACCACATTTTTTTCTTTTCTTTATACAATAAATACTTAGCACAGTGCTACATAGTCAGTATTTTATGATGCTTGTTGACCAACTGACACAGAAGAGGTTCAGTCAATATTTGTTTTCTTTTTTATCCTTTCAAAGGATGTTTGCAAGGGGAAAAGAGGATCCTGGAGGCAAAGTTTTAACCTAAAAAAATTAATGCCTAGTAGTGGGAGAACTATTTCTGGTAATGGTGGTCTTGGTAGTGTTCCTCAAATCCCACTATACTGGAGGTCTCTTACGCTTATGGAAATCTGACCCTATCATTGTACAAGTCAGGAGATTCTTTATTGTGCTGGTATCTGACACCTATCAGAGGGGTACCAGTGAGTAGAATACAGGTGCCTGAAAAATCTAATTAATATGGCCTTAATTATGACAATAATAATAATAATACCTTCCTTGTAGCATGAGGAGTTAGCATATTAAATAAGTAATATTAAATTTCCCCAGGGCCTTAAGACCCTTTAAGGTGAGTTAATATGAAAGTTCCTCAAATAATTAAAGAAAGGAAACAGACACATCTGCATGAATCCAAAGAATTGAACAGAGCATTTCAAACTACCAGTTATTCAACTAACCAGTCAACATCTGTTACTGAGTCCCTACTCTAGGCAAAGCCCTGTGCTAGGCACTGTGGGAGATGGTGAAATACAAGAAGACAGTCCCCTTCATTAAGGAGTTTATAATCTAGTTGGGAAGACAAGACAAAAAAAACAAAAAACAAAAAACAAAACATGAAGAGTCCAATGATGATTGAATACTAACAAGGCCTTTCAGTTTCCTTTTTTGATCATTCTTCAGAAGCAATTCCATGATGGGTCATCAAGGGATACATCTTCCTCATCCTGTCCTTCCCAGCAAAGGTCAGTGATGACTGTATCCTAGATAATGGCCTGAATAAGTCAGCAAACATCAGGGTTTTGCCCCAGGTGTCCCTGGTTCATTCAATGAAGCCCATTCATGACCAAACCCTCCTCTCCCCCCTACCCCAGACAACTAAGTTCTGTTCTCAGCATCTCTCTGGGGTGAATCCTCCATCTCATTAGACAAGTTTGCTGTTTGCCTGTTTCACATTGCATTTGCAAGCAAAACAATCTCTCTGAGATTCGGGATTTAGACTTCTGAATCATATTCCAACTCATTTTTTTTGTATAAGTAACATATGTTTGCTGTCTTTAAACACAATTACTTTTGTATAATAAAAGTGTTGATTTGATGATGCGACATTTTCTGCAAGTGTGTTTAAGAGAGTTTATGTTTTCATAAGTTGCAATGAAACTCAATTATGTATGTGTAATAAGGCTCCTGATTGTTACACTTGGACTTTTCTGTATAATGAAGCCAGCAATTAGAATTTGCTTGCTCTATGGCTTAGGAAAACACACTTGTTTTGTAGACAAAAGACTCTTAATGAGCAGCTTTTTTGTTGTTTAATTTTTTTGTTTAAAAACGGCCGATAACTCAAACATATAATTAGATTTCTTTAAAAGGTTTTGAGTTTTTTTTAAAGACAAAACAAAACAAACCAAGAAACAATAACTTTAGGATACACACAATCTCAAAGCTATAAGTGTATTTCTTGCTGGCATCTGCAAATTTACCTCACAAAGAATGTCTGGTCTATTTTGTGCTTTGAGTTGGAAAGATGTCACTGTGGGCAGGGTGACATTGTCTAGATGTGCATCAATATGACAATTCTCAAACCGGACCCTGGCATATGCTGCCTTTGAATAATTTTTTTTTAATTTCACTGTTTCAAATCTATTTATATTGTAGAATTCAAATCAATATGTAATTTCATTAGTATGAGAACTCCCTTGGCCCTCCATGACTTAGTAAATGGTATTCAAGAGTTGTTAAGACTGAAAGGTGTACCATTCTTCAGCCAATTTGGTGTATTAAACTCAACGCAACAAATACTTATTAAGCCCTTTGTGGACAAGCACTTTGTATCCTTGAGCATATAAAGACTTCAAGGAATTTCCATTCAACTTCTATGTATATATGTGTGTTTCTGTGATGTGTCTATGAATATGACCTCAAAGGAATTTCTCCTCCAATCTCTCATTGTAGTGGGATGATGACCTAAGGTTCCTAGAGGTTGTATCATAGTGGAAAAAACTCTTGTAGCTTTTGTCAAGATGAAAAATCCTTAGGGATGGGGTCAACGATTGATTATTTACTTTCTACCTAAGGATCCACCTAGGTAAATTTAGACAGATTTTTAGCCAGATTGGATGAAAGATGCTACTTTTTCAGACACATCAACTCTCAAAAATTATCTACTAGGATCATGGAGGGCTGCTCTTTGCATTGGTGGAGGAAAATTCTCATACCAATGAAATCACAAATTATCAAAGTATTTAGGTAAGAATGTATTTGAATATAGATTATATATGTAAATATGTATATATACATATATATCTTTGTTTATGTGTATAAATGTTTACATATGCAATTTATAGTTATGTATATCATACATGCATCTGCATATTTGTATTTGAATTCTGGTTCTTCCATTTAGTCCCTATGTGACCTTGGGTAAATTATTTCATATATCTGAGCCTCAGTTTCATTATCTGTTAAATGAGTAAGATGAATAAGATAACATCTCCTTCAGTTCTAAAACTATTATTCTCTCCTAGATATTTTCCTCCTATGAACTTTTGGTTTTCTCAATTGCTATTCTTTCTATATTGAAACTTCTCTATAAATTATCTAGCTATGGAATGGTTATCTCCCTCCCCTTTTGTTTCTGAGCTCTTTCAGTTAAATTTCCATGACTTGTTGGCAAATAGATTTTTGCTAACCATCGTTAAGTGTATTCTATCCCTATTTAAGGGACTGGTGTTTCTATATTATAAGCCATCCTCCAGAAATCAATTCTTAGATACCATCTTATATTCATTTCCCAAGCAATAACACACAGTTATTATTATTTACTACAAACTGTGCTAAATGCCAGGAATATAAATGTGAAAAATGAGATATTCCCTGCTAACAAAGAGGCCACACATAACTATGCTTAACTACATAAATACAAAGTGAATAGAAATTCATACAAAGTTAAGTAGAAAGTAGTTTGGAAGAGAGGATACTAGCAATTGAGAAAATCAGGAAATGCTTCATGCAGCATATGGTGCTTGAACTGTTTTAGAAGAAGAGAGGGAATCTATCAGATGGAATTGAGGAGGGAATTCATTCCAGGTAGCTGGGACAGCCATTGCAAAGGCAAGTGGAAATGAATGAGAGAATCAACTGGTTTGGTTGGCTTGCAAAGTGTGAGAGGGGGAATAAGGTCCAATGAGACTGAAAATGTAGGTTGGGGCCACAAAAGCTAAATAGAGTTTATCTTGGAGAAAATAGGAAAACACAAGTTGACTGAACAGAGGAGTGACATGGTTATATCTGCACTTAAGAAAAATTCCTTTGGCAGATGTGTGTAGGAAGGACTAGAGGAGTGAGACTTGAATCAGGAAGACCAATTAGGAAGCTATTGCAATAATTTTGGGGAGAAGTGATGAAGACCTGAACTAAGGTGGTAGCTGCTTGAGATTAAAGTGTTGGATATAAAAGATTTTTTAGAAATAGAAACAGATATGCCTTTCTCTTTTTACCCTTTGGTCTTCATTTAGCAGTAGTGATTAAAACACCACTTGTGGCCTATGCCTGCCATTTTCTTGCCTTGTATATCCTAATGCTTAGTAATGATTTCTTGATTCCTTCTGGAAGCATTATTTCTGCCCACACAAGTCACCAAAGGTAGAGAATAGCCATCATGTTTGGCAGGACTTGGGGCATTTTCCACTGCATGCAGTTTACATTTCTCAGGAAGACCATTACAGTTGGCACCTTCACTTTTTTTTTGGTGGGGCAATGAGGGTTAAGTGACTTGTCCAGGGTCACACAGCTAGTAAGTGTCAAGTGTCTGAGCCTGGATTTGAACTGAGGTCCTCCTGATTCTAGGGCCAGTGCTTTATGCACTGTGCCACATAACTGCCCTGGCACCTTCACTCTTTTTTGCGGGGCAATGGGGATTAAGTGACTTGGCCAGGGTCACCCAGCTAGTAAGTATCAAGTGTCTAAGGCTGGATTTGAACTCAGGTACTCCTGAATCCAGGGGCGGTGCTTTATCCACAGTGCCACCTAGCTGCTCTGGCACCTTCACTCTTAATGCCAGATTGATGGAGCAGGCTTCAGTACCCCTCATCAGGAGATCACCAATCATATTCCTCTTCTCATTTTTCTTAAGTAAAGTCCTTTCCTGGATTGGTCTCTCAACTGACATCATCTATGGATTGGTCATTTCTTAAAACAGTTCTTTCTTGCTCCATGGTTTTAGCTCCTTCCCCTTTTTGGGAAGAGCTTCCAATGTGCTACTTAGCTCCAGGTGTGGAATACTCCATGGCTTTATCCTCTATGGCACTTTCTTCCACCCTCCAACCTCCTGACATAGGTCAGGATTCTCCTATGTCACTTTTGATTTTTTTTCTTCTTTGTTTTCACATTGATTAACATCTTTCCCTTTTTTGAAAAGAACATCTTATTTTCACTGGGAAAAAATGCCGTGTGGGGGTGAGGCACTCATGAAGCCCCTTTGCCTTCCTTCCTATGAAGGAGATAGATTTATACCTTGATTGTATATAGCACTTTCTTGGTCAGTACAGATAGAAAAATATGAGAGTTTATTCAGGTCATTGCTGCCTTCACCCTGCTCTCCATAAGTACTAGAACTGAGAATCTTTGGCCTTTGTTATTTTTGATCATAGTTCCTGTGGTCAACTTGCCTAGAGAATTGTAGTAAAGTACCTTTGTGAATTCTCAAACTTTGGCGTTATCACTCTCCTCACTTCTTTTGTTTTTTCTAACCTTGTTCCCTAGTATACCCCAATTCCTTTACCTTGCCTTCCCAAATCCCTACCTTTCTTTCTCTCAAGTCCTCCAAAGTTTCTCCTCCAAGTTACAATCTGATTTTTTATTTACAGTTCCCAAGCCTTCAAAATTTCCTCTTCATAATTCCTTCTCCTCTCTCATCCAGTCCAGGCAGCTTCTTTTAATATCCTCACCAGATTGTAATCCAGCCTGTGCTTGAATACTTCCCGAGATGGTGAGGTCATTATTTAGTCATTTCTATTTTGAGATAGCTTTGTTATATTTTCCTCAGCTCAGTTATCACCTCCTACATAAGGCTTTTCATAATATATACCCCCCCAACTACTAATGCTTCATTCTTTCAAAATTATTTTGTATTTATTTTCTATGGGCATTGTACCTTTCTGCAGTTATCCCTAGTAAATTGGATACTCATTGAGGACAGGGATTGTTTCATTTTTGTCTCTGTATCTCCTGTACCTAGCAAAGTCCCTGTCACCAAAGGTGTTTAATAAATGCCAACTAATTGGGAAGTTGAGACTTCTTTTTTCTGCTGTTTAAGCCATTCCTGTTTAAGTCATTTCCTCCTCCCAAGCCAACATGGAAATGGGATGGATGGTGTGTATATGACTTCTCTTTCCAATTAAACTTCTTAACTCATAATGCCTGAGTAAAGAGACTATATCTTTTCTTTCTCTTGTATCCCACATGGCAGAATGTAAATAGGTTGCTTAGTAAATTCTTATGAGTAAATAAATGAATTAGAGACAATATAAGCCAGCATATAACCAAGGGTTAGAGAATGTGGTTCAGAATGTGAATCCTGAGGAGGTAAGAGAAAGGAGAGAAACTTGTGGTATAGGGAAAGCTTCATTTATAGGGAATGTTCACACATGGGTTTCACAGTTACTCAAAAAAATTTCAATCCTTTAATAAGAAATCTGGATATTCTTCCATCTGACCCTAAACTCCTATCTTTCCATCTGTTCCCATGCCTCACCCTTCTTAAACTTCATTTTCATTATCACCTAGAACTCCAATCTCTCCTTTTCTTACCACTTTCTCAATCCATTAGAACTTCTCTGATGTTATTTTCCTCTCTTTCTAATTTCAATCTTACAGTTAGATATTTTGACTCTGCACTGTCTTCTATTCTGGAATCCCTTACCACCTTACTTACCACTTATCTCTGGTGAAACTCCAATCCTAAATTATTGCCACTATCTGCTTCCTCTGCTCTTTCTTGCTCATGGGATGCTGAAGAAAGCTGGGGGAAATCACACAGTTGTACTGACTGCAGACATTGTAAACTTTTGTTATCCAGCTCCAAAAAAGTCTTTACTAGGTCAAGGCAGTCCTTTTACTCTTCCTTAATTGATTCCTTATTTCACTTCACACAAAAACTATTTCAACCTTTCTCTTCCCTCCTCAAGCCACCCACATTTACCCCTCCTTAGTCTCTGTCTCTGTCTCTGTCTCTCTGTGTCTCTGTCTCTCTGAGTCTCTGTGTCTCTGTGTCTCTGTGTCTCTCTGTCTCTCTGTCTGCTCTAGGCTGGAATCAATGTGCTTTGGAGTAGCATAAAGCCTGACATGAGTGGAAAGTTAGTATTAGATTGGAGGGCAAAAAAGGTTAGTGAGGTCAAGGAATAGAAGAGGGGTCAGATTATGAAGGACCTTAAATGTGAAGCTGAGAAATTATCTTTAGTTGTTTATTTCTCCAAGGACAAGAATCCTGGTGATAAATAGTACAGCACCAGATTTGAATTTAAGAAATTTCCACATCCACAGTCATCTTGTTCCTTGGACTTGCATTGGTTAACTTATCAACGCAAATTCACTTTTGACAAAGTCAGTGTCAGAAAGAGAAAGCCACATGAATCCAAATATCCTGGAAGCAATCCCCAGCGGTGCTGAGGGTAATGAAACATTGGTATCTGCTGTTCCTATCTGTTATTACTGATATTCAGATAATGGTGCCAATACTCACATTCTGGAGGCAGAAGGAATCATTGTCAGGTGGGGGTAGGGAGAGGGGAGCTTATCCAACTCATCTCCTAGAGGGTGGGAGGAGCTAGACAGAGAAGGAGGTGACCCCTGAAAAACTAGATTCTCTTCCTACGGTTGGGCAGATGTACAGGTAGGGCAGAATAGGTGGCTGACTTTGTGGTATGATTTGAGGATCATTGTAAAACAATCTCTCAGATTTCAAATATTTTTATCATCTGCTTGCTTTAGAATTTGCAATTTCCACCATTAGAAATTAATATATTTGATCTAATAAGACCACATTTACTTACATTTGTAAATTGTGAATACTTAAACGAACTTTGATATTCATTATTTCATTTGTTCTAAACCTCCACCCCCACCCTGAAGGTCATCCTAGTGGGGAAATTAAGGATCATAAAGATAGAGTTCTGCACAAAGCCATATGGAGAAATAGGGGTAGAACAGAGCAATAGGGGTTCAGACTACAAATATAACTGTGGCTCTTTTTGCTAAAATAAACAGGCAGGTCAGTAGATCTGTCCATTATATCAGAACAGTGACAAATGGTTCTAAGCTACAACCAATTAATTGCCCAATTTGGAGATGACAAGGCATCTTCTTACCAGCTCCCCCACTTCCCCACCTTGAACTAATACAAACCCTACTCAGGTGTCCTTTGTGAATCATCTCCTTAGTCATTACCCTCATTTTTGATCTTTCCTTACTCTTCTCCTCTCAGAATATACTGCTTTCATTAGTCTCTGTTCCTTTCATTCTGAGCCCTCTATCTCATATTTCATTGTTTAAGGACTATTTGCTCCCTACCTTCCAAGCTGACAGTAATCTAATCTTATAAACCACTGCTCTCCTTGTCCTATTATCGCTTCATTTCAAACTCCAACCTTGGATCACACCCCCTTGGTTTACCTCCATTGCTTATATTCTTGTGTTTCTGAATGTCCCTGGAAGAAGTCAGAAAAATATGGTAATTTAGTATGTTGCAAATGTATGGTATCTAATCTCAATTGGACCCTCACTGCTGGAAAAACAATGCATTTCCTCTTTCTTTCCTAATTAATTCCCTATATTACTCTTAACATGGTTTCAACTCCCTTCTCTTCCCTTCCTTTCCTTTCCCTTCCCTTCCCTTCCCTTTCCTTCCCTTCCCTTCCCTTTCCTTCCCTTCCCTTCCCTTTCCCCTTAGTTGAGAACTTTGCTTCATATTTTACTGAGAAAACAGATTCTATCATCAGCTGTTTTCTCTCCAATTCTAAAACTCAAATTTCCACAACATCATTATACACTTCTTTTGTTCCAGTTTTGGATAGATGATCCTTCTAGGTTCTATGGCAGACAATCTTTTCACCCTTATTTCTTTTCTCTTTTCTTTTTCTTTTTTTTTTTTGCAGGCAGTGAGGGTTAAGTGACTTGCCCAGGGTCACACAGCTAGTAAGTGTCAAGTGTTTAGGCCAAATTTGAACTCAGGTCCTCCTGAATCCAGGGTGCGTGCTTTATCCACTGTGCCACTTAGCTGCCCCTTTCACCCTTATTTCTATTCCATGCTATTTCCTTTGGCAGATTTGCCCCCCAATAATCCTCTGCTTCTTTATTCTTTAATCTTAAAAACCCTTCTTTACATGATTATACAACCACCATCTTAATTCAGGCCCTTGTCCCTTCTGAGTTTAACAATTACAATCACCTCCTAATTATTCGCCATATATATTGTTGAGTTCTGTCTTCTCTCAATCAAGTAAGCAATATTTCTTAGGTGCCTATTATGTGCCAGACATTTTGCTAAGTGTTAGAGCTACAAAAAGAGACAAAAGACAGTCCTTGATCTCAAGGAGCTTACAATTTAATGGATATAAACCTGAATATATTATATAACATATAGGTACATTTATATAGTGTGGATATGTATATATGTAACATGTTATATATTCAAAAGATTTTTTTTCATTAAAAAAATTCTGAACTCACTTGGAGCAGATGGCTTTTCCCACCACCCCACAAAATAAGCCAATTCCAAGTAAAAAGCAAATATCCATCTATAGCAAGGATAACAGTATAAACCATTTTCTGCTACCAATAACTTAGTTTAAATTAGTTTACCAGATCTCTCTCTGATGGGGTCCATTTACAAGATCAGGAGAAAGGACAGACAGAGTTTGTTAGGAGAGGGGTAATGTAGGGGACTGCTAGATGTACTCCTGCATTATATATCAGAGCTTCGTTGGACATCACTTTCCTATTTGGGGAACTAAGTGGATTCTCAAAGTTTATGCCCCCACCTTTTTTTTTTCATTCTAATCTCTAATGACAGCATTCTACATGTAGCCTCCAGTCATCATCAATCATTAAAATCATGACAAAAAACTCCATTTTATATACACATACATACATACATATGTGTGTGTGTGTGTGTGTGTTCAGGTAGATAGATAGAGATAGAGAGACAGACAGATATCCACCTACAAGTATTCAATATTTGGAATATCAAGACCGGGGTTGGTTCCTGTCCCAGCTCAGCCAAAGTTATCCCCTTTCTGAACCTTAGGTCCCTCTTTTATAAAGTGATAGCATTTGATTTATAACTCTTCTAAAATCATTTCTACCTCTAAAATTCTATGACTTCATTATCAGAATTAAATGTTTGATTGTTGGGACTGATTATAAATACCAGTTGAGATGGAAGAGAGATCATTGATGTCTGTAGCAGATGGAAAAGACTTTATGGAGGTGGAACTTAAATTAAGTTGGTCTCTGAAAAGTTGTATGTTATTGATAAGGCTATACATCTGTTTGCAGAGAGCTACAGAGAGAAACTTTTTGGTCAGACTTAGAGTGTATAACATCAGTCTAAATTATAGCAATCAGATTGTTTCAAGGGTAAGACTATGTATTTGTCTGCAGACCTGCCCATATGCCTTGGACCCTACCCTCTAGGGCTTCTGCTCCCAGAATTCTTGAACAAAGTGTCTTTTCTGGGGGCACAGCCCCGAGGCACCTTAGGTTAATAGCTGGGTGTTTAAGGGAGTTTAAGGTTAATAACCTTCTTCACAAAGTCATCAACTTCCTTTAGAAAGCAAGCCAGGTGGGGTTTGACTCACCTATCAATCCAGGCCCCATAGTAGCCAATCAAGTAGCAAGTACAGGATTTTAGTTGGGAGGGAGAAAGGATGGAAATGAAAGAAAAACTAAAACTGATGGAATTTGGGCAGGCTTGAAAGGGTTGGATTGTGATGATATGTAAGTGGTGGCTTTCAGGTCATGGTGGAGTTGGAAGATAACTCCTTTTAGGATCCCAGAAGCTAAGTTAGAATCCTACCTTAGCTGCTTACTGACTATGTTACCTGGACAAGTCAATTAATCTCTCTAGGTCTCTGTTTCCTCATGCATATAGTGAAAGGGTTAAATTAGGTGGCTTCTGAGAGTCCTTAAAACTAAATCCATGACGTTATAAACCCAAGGAGGGGTCGGGCCCAGGGTCCATATCAACAGGGGAGATCACATCAAGGCAAAAGCTACTAGAATGGAATGGAGAGGTGCAAGCAAGACAGTGAGGCAATATATAACTATGCATACCCTTTGATCCAGCAATACCACAGCTATATTTATACCTCAAAGATCCCAAAGAAGAGAAAAAGACCTTTCTGTTAAAAAAATATTTATAACAGTCTCTCTCTTTTGCCGGGGACCTTAGTTTGAATGGAGCTGAGATGCTGGCTCCCTGAGATAGATAGATGAAGGAATCTTGGCCTCTTTCTCTCTCCTCATCAAATTCTTATGCTCCTTAATAAATATTTAAAGGGGGAGCCAAGATAGTGGAGGAAAGACAGTGAGCTCTCTAACTCATGACACAATCGCTCAAAAAACCACCTAAACAATGCCATAGGAAAATGCCTGGAGCAGCAAAACTCACAGAACAATGTGCTGAAATCATCTTCTAACCAAGAACGTCTTGGAAGGTCAGAAGGAGGGAGCTGCTGGGCTGAGACAGGAGTGGAGCCCAACCCCACAGTCACCCTGACACAGATCCAGTCCCAAGAAGGCATCACCAGAGAAGGAGACCCCCAGAGCCTCTAAATCAGCTGAAGCACCAGTGTCCTCTGGAACTAAGCTCACAGTCTGGTGAGAGTGATGAGCCCTGGGCAGGGGGGAGACTACAGGGATCTATGATGGTGCTAAGGCAGAACTTAGGTTCTTCACCCCTGCTGGGAACCAGGAGGGAGGCTTGAGTAGCAGTGGCCCAGGTGGGGAAGGGCACAAGGTCGTCTGAGCTAACAACCACAACACACAAAGCTGGTTAATTAGCAAGTTGGTCTGGAGTCATCTAGGACCAGGGAACAGGCCAGGCGAGTTAAGAACCTGATCCTCCTTAATTCATACCACCTGGGACTTCTTAAGCTTAGGATACTGCAGCCTGGGAACAGTGACCCACTTTAAGGAGCTAAAAGTCAAGTAAAAGAAAGGAAAGATGAGCAGAGAAAGGTGAGGACCATAGAAAGTTTCTTCAGTAACAAGGAAGACTGAGGTGCCCCCTCAGAAGAAGATGTCTACATCAGGGACCCTATATTTAAAGATTCCAAGAAAAATATGAATTGGTCTCAGGCCATAGAGGTGCTCAAAAAGGACTTTGAAGATAAAGTTAGAGAGGTAGTGGAAAAAATGGAAAGACAAATGAGGGAGATGCAGGAAAGACATGAAAAAAAAGTCAACAGCTTGAAAAGTAAAATGGAAAAGCTCTCTGATGAAAATAATTGCCTAAGAATTAGCATTGAACAAATGGAAGCCAGTGACTTTATGAGAAACCAAGACACAATAAAGCAAATCCAAATGAATAAAAAAATAGAGGGCAATGTGAAATATCTTCTAGGAAAAACTGCTGACCTGAAAAATAGGTCCAAGAGAGATAATTTGAAAATTGTTGGTCTATCTGAAAACCGTGATCAAGGAAAGAGCTTAGACATCATATTCCACAATATTCTCAGGGAAAATTGCCCTGAAATTCTAGGAACAGAAGCTAAAATAGAAATTGAAAGAATTCACCAATAACCTCCAGAAAGAGATCCCAAAAAGAAAACTCCTTGGAATATTATAGCCAAATTCCAGAGCTCTCAGGTCAAGGAGAAATTATTGCAAGCTGCCAAAAAAGAAAGAATTCAAGTACTGTGGAGCCCCAGTCAAGATAGCACAGGATCTAGCAGCTTCTACATTAAAGGACTGGAGGGCATGGAATATGATATTCTAGAGGGCAAAGGAAATAGGATTACAACCAAGAATCACCTACCCAGCAAAACTCATTATAATCTTTCAGTGGAAAAAAATGGGACTTGAATGAAAAAGAAGACTTTCAGATATTTGTGATGAAAAGACCTGAACTGAATGACAAATTTGACTTTCAAATACAAGACCCTAGAGAACTATAAATAATTGGAGTTGTGGGACATACCTGGGGTCTTACAGTGGGTGACTGTCTCGTCTGAGGCCGGGTTTTGGCTCTGATCCCCCTGGGTCCAGGGGTGGTGCTTTGTCCACTGTGTCACCTAGCTGCCCCATGATGACATCCTTATGGTTAAATTGAGGAGTGAGGGGAATGCACTGGGGGAGGGGGAAGGACAGAGGTGAAATCCTACATGAAAGAAACAGGAAAAGGCTTATGGAGTGGGGGAAGAGATAGAAGAGGAGCAGGGCAGTAAATGAATTTTACACCCATCAGAAAAGGCTCAAAGACCTTAAACTCATCAGAGTTGGCTCAAGGAGGGACTAACACACACACACCCAACTGGGTGGAGTAATCTATTTAATCTGGGCAGTATATGATCCTAACACTCATCAGAATTGGCTCAAAGACCTCAATCTCATTAGAACTGGCTCAAGGAAGGAATAATGTACACACTCAGTTGGGTGGAGTAATCTCTCTAACCCTGTAGGAAAATAGGAGGGGAAGGGGATAAGGAAAGAGGGGCAAAAGAAGGAAGGGCAGAGTGGGGGAGGGGACAGACAGAAGCAAATCATTTTCAAGAGTGATAGGATGAAAGAAGATGGATAATAGAATAAATATCATGGGGAAGGGAATAGGATGGAAGGGCAACAGTTAACAATAGTAATCATGAAAAAGAGAAAAGGGGGAAAATCGTACAAAAAACATTTATAGAAACTCTTTGTGGAGGATAAGAATTGAGAATCAGGGGAATGTCCATTTATTGAGGAATGATGGAAAAAGCTGTGCTATATGATTGTGGTGGAATGACAAACAGCATGATCCCAGAAAAATCTGGAAAGACTAATGAACATCGATGTATAGTGAAGTGAGCAGAGTTGGGAGGACATTGTGCATAGTGACAACAGTATTGTTCAATGAGCAAATGTGAATGACTTAACTACTCTCAGCAATGCAATGGTCCAAGATAATCCCAAGGAACAAATGAGGAAGCTTACTATTCACCCCTATAGAAAGAACTGATAAAAAGAACACTTGTAGATTGTACATATATAACCTGGTTGCAATCTTGTGGAGGGGGGAGGAAAGGGTGGGAGGGAGAAAAATTTGGAATTCTAAATCTTATGAAAATGAATGTCGAATACCACCCTTACATGTAACTGGAAAAAATAAAATAAATGTTTGTTGCTAAAAAAATAAATATAAATAAATAAATATTTAAAGGTCTAATATATATATATATATATATATATATATATATATATATATATATATATATATATATATATATATATATATATATATATATATAACAGCTCTTTTTGTAGTGGCTAAGAATTAGAAATCAGGGGAATACCCAACAATTGGGAATGACTAAACTAGCTGTGGTATATGATGATGATGGAATATTATTGTGTTATAAGAAATGGCCAGCAAGATGATTTCAGAAAGGCTTAGAAATACTAGTATGAACTGATATATAGTGAAATGAACAGAATCAGGAGAATGTTGTACACAATGCCAGCAATATGGTTTGATGAAGAACTGTAAATGACTACACTATTCTCAGAAATACAATGGTCCAAGACAATCCCAAAGGACTCATGATGCAGCATACTATCCACCATCAAAGAAAGAACTTATATTGATTGAACACCGACTGAAGCATGCTATTTTTCACTTTTTTTCATTTTTTTCTTTTAATTCAAGTTTTCTTATACAAAATTACTAATATGGTAATATTTTAAATAACTGCACATGTATAACCCATATATGATTGCTTACTGCAAGGGGAGGAGAGGGAGGGAAGGAGGGATAAAATTTGGTACTCAAAACTATGAATAAAAATGAATAATATTTTTCTAAACAACAGTGAATCAAAGAACAAGAAATGGTCAGAATCATAAAAAAAAATGTAAGGGAATTTGAAGATAAATTAATTCAACTTCAGCCTTTTATTTCAAGCCCTAGAGAACCTAAATGACCTCCTCAATGTCACTCAGCCAGCAAGAACCAAACCCAAGTATCTGTGGTTCTACATTCTTTCTAATATATTTTAGGAAATTCGCTGGTTACAATGCAGAGAATCCATGTGCTGATAGGGCCATGAAGGAATCACATGAAGAATATAGACAGTCACAAATACATGTCTGCAACCTGGACAACAGCATGAAAAAGAATCCTGATTCTGAGGCCAAACTCTGTCCAGATGGGTAGCCTCTTCTACAATTCTTGCTGTAGCAGGAATTTGACTCAAACTCTGCTATGGGACCAGGTTACTGACTGCCACTTTCCATATTAGGATGCTTGGAATGAGGGCAAATCTTGGGGCACTGGCCAAGTCCCACTTTTAAGAAAAAACACTTGGTTATGTCATAAATTGCATTAAGTTCCAACCTGTCCCCCTCCAAAATAGTCTGGGAATGGTGTGTAACCAGATATACAATATAAAATATTATATTCAATAGTAGAGGTGGCCCATTGGATTGAGTGCTAAACCTGTCAGGAAGTCCTATGTTCAAATCCAGGCTCACTTACTAGCTGTGTGACCCTGGACGAGTCACTTCACCCTGTTTGCCTCAGTTTCCTCATCAGTAAAATGAGCTAAAGAAGGAAATAGCAAAACATTCCACTAACTTTGCCAAGAAAATCCCAAATGGGGTCATAAAGAGTTGGACACGACTGAAATGACTGAACAACAAATAACTTCTCATCCTCTCTAACTCTTGTTATTATGCTACATTGGGGACACACCCTACCTGTCAGGAGCCTTCTTCTAGTTTTCCGTTATAAGATGTGGTTAGGCATAGAGCCCCCAGGCAGCCTATCTCTAACTCATTTCCCTTCTTCTGGTCATACCTCTAGGTGATTATGTCCTTTATATACTACCTTTGGTGTATGATTCTTCATGTGGAAGAAATATCCTACACAGCCTGCTTGCAAGCAACACATGCTTCACTAGTGACCTCTGTGTAAGATGAAACTTTAATTCTTTATAGACTTATGTGCCAAATTATAATTATTTACTAAAGTATAACATGCTTTTCAGATAAAAAATGTCTGGAATATTTTTTGTCCCAGACCTAAAATGTCATAGACAATCACACACATATGTAGATGTGCATGCTTATGTAGGTATATAATTCACACACATATTTCATATTTTAAATTATTGTAAGAGGGGTAAAGATCAGGTCCCTCACCTGCTGTGATTAAAGCACATTCCACAGAGTGCTGAGCTTTTATCCTAGACAATTCCAAGGAAATATGGGCTCATTCCTGGAGGATATGGTTCTCTGGGAAAATGCTATAAGACATGTGTGGCCTCTTGACACCCTCCCCCATTGACACACATATCTCCCCTGACAATGCTAGGAACAAGGTGCTGAGTCAGTTTAAAAAAAGAGACAGGTTCAATTCTCTTCGTTCCTTCCTCTGGAATGTGCAACAAGCAACTTACCCTGGGATTTCCCATAAAGGTTGAAGGAAAGGGAGGTGGGTGTCTTTCTCCCTACTCCAGAAGGTATGGTGGCTAATTAAACAAGGCAATGAGAGAAGTTTTGACCTAGATGACTCTGAAATTGGCTCTCAAGCCTTTGGCAGCCTTTTCTGCTTTGCCTAAGGGAATAAACAATTCTGAAAAAGGTTTTTCTAGCATTGAGGTTGTGGGGTTGGGAGATCTTGGCCCTTCAGCTGATATTGACTATATATATATATATATATATATATATATATATATATATATATATATATATATATATATGGCACTCACTGATTCTCCTATGGGACTCTTTTGGAGATGGCCTCTTGCAGGCAGAAGGATGAGCCCAAGCCATTTTATGGCTTGTAAGAATATATAGATTTTGAGTGAGTTGTTCAGACAGTACAGAGAAGAGACAAAGGTGAAGTGGCTATTCATCAGTCCCACAAAATATTTCTTGTTTTGATGTTTTAAGTTTCAATCTCTTAGAAGAGTATAACAGCAGCTATGGTTTTACTAATTCATGTTTTAAGTCTCTGTTAATGTTCACTTATGAGTCTGTTGTGTTTTAAGTATTTCTTGTATGTGGAGAAACTAAATAGCTATCCTATACCTGATCTTCTTTGTACATGGAAGTCTTATAATCTCCTTTGGTCATAAGATCAAAGAAATAAACAAAAACAACACCTCAGAGGTCATCTAGTCCAAGCCCCTCTATTAACACTCATACTTTTATACTCTGCAGATAAGGAAATTGAGGACCAGGGAGGTTAAATAACTTGACTAAGGTCATAGTTATCACACTGCTAGTAATTGTCTAGTAATTGAGGCATCAAAGGTGAGATTTGAACCCAGGTGCTCTAGACACAGGAGCTAATGCTTTTTCCATTATACTACTTCTGAGGAGACTATATATGAGCTGAACCTAAGCATTCTTTAAAGTTGTTTTCCTCATAGGTAGGGCACAAAAAACCCATAAACAATGGAAAGAACCTGATACCTTTCTTTAAGGACAAGGCTTATGCCAGGGCTGAATCTGGGACCCAGAGGCCAAGATCTGGTATCCCCTTTTGGGAGAGGGCACCTCATGTATCTCAGATTGTAGGATCTCTTATTGACGTGCCACAACCTGTGAGAACCTAATGTCTCATCCACATCAGGATAAGGCATCATTTTCAGGGGAAAGTATCCAGTTAGTCACAGAACCAGATTTCAAACCCAGGCCTTCTGACTTTTGTCATGAACTACCTAGTTCTTCTGACACTCCAAAGCAAATAATATTGGCCTTCTCACCTAAAATTTTGAGGCATTCATTCCATTTACATCCACAGGCACTTTGAAACACTAAAACCCAACAAGTAATCTTGGCACAGTGTTAATTGCATGTGTTACACACACAATGTCTGAAGTGAGTGATCGAGGAAGGAGAATTTGATTACTCCAGGGCATCAGGGCCTTTCAACCAATAATAATTTACTATCTCTATTAAGTACCTCTGCTTGCTGTCTGCAGAGGGGACATACTGTTTTATATACAGAAGGCAGAATAGATTCCTAGGTAGGGAGTCAAATGTCTATCATGTGTTAGTGAAGAAACTGTGAGTGAGTTGGGAAGGTTTTCCTTTCACAACAAGGTCATGGATTTAGATCTCCTAGGGCCCATGATGAGACATGAAGAAGATCAGTGGTACCAGACAGAAGGAAAAGGGGGTAAGAGGGTCAAAGCAGGTATCTACTGGATCTGCCTAGGTAGGAGAGACAATTAGGCTTATCTCAGCTTCTTTTTATAGGGACTGACTTCTTGGGATTTCAGATACCAGAAATTATTTGAGTGCCTTCATGTGAAAATCGGTAGCTGGTTGGCACAGTGGATAGAGTGCTGGGCCTGGAATCAACTCATTTTCCTGAGTTCAAATTGGACCTCACATACTTAGCTGTGTGACCCTGAGCCAGTCCATTAATCCCGTTTGCCTCAATTTCTTCATCTGTAAAATGACCTGGAGAAGGAAATGGCAAACTACTCTACTTTCTTTGCCAAGGAAACTCTAAATGGGATCACAAAAAGTCAGACATAACTGAAAAAAGAAAAACTCAAGAACAACAAAAGGTGAAAATGAATCAAGAGTTTATAAATGGGAAGGGGGTGTGGAGAGAAGGCTAAGAGGCACAAATATGAGAATTAAGAGAGTGAGAATTTGATGAATTGTGAATGTGTCAAGTGCCAGAAAGCATGTAATTGGGTTTATGACAATGAATTGGTGGGTGTGGTTCTTTGTTCTCAAAGAGGACCATGACATCTGGGTGATGTCATGATTTGCAGTGAAATGGATTTAAATGAGGGAGTGCTGTGCAAAGTCACCAACCTCACTCTCTCCTCCAGAGTCACCTGGGGGCCAGTGACAAGATTAGATGAGAGAGAGAGAGAGATGTGTATATATGTGTGTTTATGTGTGTATATATATATATACATATATGTATATGTGTGTGTGTGTGTATCAGAATGACTGGAGATGGTTCTACATGTTTAAGGCAGTTGGGGGTTAAGTGACTTGCCCAAGGTCACACTGCTAGTACGTGTCTGAGGTCGGATCTGGACTCAGGACCTCCCAACTTTAGGGCCAGTGCTCGATCCACTATGCCACCTAGCTGCCCCATGACAATGCATATGTCAATAGTAAAGGGATTGGGGGCAGCTAGATGGCGCAGTGGATAGAGCACCGGCCCTGGATTCAGGAGTACCTGGGTTCAAATCCGGCCTCAGACACTTAACACTTACTAGCTGTGTGACCTTGGGCAAGTCACTTAACCCCAATTGCCTCAAAAAAAAATAGTAAAGGGATTGGTGTAAAAACATATAAGTATATATACAAGAAGATACATATGAGTGAAGGTTTCATGTGTGAGTTTAGATGAATAAGAGAGTTGACCAATAATTTACATGTGGGTCATCATAAAGAAAGAACTATTATCAAATTTCTGGCTTAGCAGTTTTCAGAGGGAAAGGAGTAACAGGTAGAACTAAATAAGGCTTAGCTTAGGCCTTGGTCTATTTAACTCCATGTTCTGCCTAAGGTTGTATGTGATACAGAAAACTTCCAAAATTTTATAACTTAGAAAGGAGTTCATGATTTGTCTATGGAAAACAAAAGTAGACAACATTGAACAGTTTATATAGAAAGGGATAGCAGAGTCACGTTGTATATCCCAGAAGATTTTCAGCCATGTGGTAATTCATGACACCATGGTAGGAAGGCTGGGGCTAGGCATCTGTTTGAGAATCAAAGTAGGGAAAAAGGTGATATTATTATGGAAATACATTACAGACCACCAGGCCAGCCAGAGGAAAGAGATGATGAGCTCTTGACACTAATTATAAATTTGGTGTAGATACAGAATATAATGAGAAATTTAAATTGTTTGGACTTCTACCACAGGTCTCTGCTAAAGGCAGAGTAGTTAATAAATTCTTGACTTACTATCCCTTTCTGATAATTACATCCTTCAGAACATGGAATAATCAACGAAGGGAGATACTGTTTTGTAGTTGATTCTTACTGATAAGGAGGAAATGATTGAAGTAGAAATGATTAAAATGAACCTTGGGAATTTTGATGATTAAATTTTAGGGTAGCAGATGCCAATGAATTCAGACATGATAAATGTCTTCAATTATGTGAAGTATAGTCATGTGGTAAAGAGATTACATTCATTTTGCTTGGCCTCAGAAGGCTGATCTAGGACCAATCAACCAATTTGCATAGAAGTGCATTTAGGTGCTGTAAAAACCCCAAATCCTAACAATTAGAGCTAGCCAAATTAGCTCCAACTAATGTCCTTCATATGAAATATATGGGTTTTCATCTCTGGTGGTATTCAAGTGGAGTTAGATAAACATTTATCACAAATATTATAGAGTGAAATACCATGGAACACTATATGACCTCCAATATCCATTGCAACTCTGAGAGTCTGTAATCATGATATTTGATTAATGTACCAGTGTCAACCTGAAATGCCTCTGTGGAAGACCAGGAAAAATCTTCCTTGATTCTGTCTGAGTCAATTTCTTTTTAAAAATCATTGACTTAGATAAAGGCATCCATGGAATGCTAATGAAATTTATAAATGACAAAATGCTAGGAAATGGGGGTAAAATATTAGAAGATTAAAAAAAAATTAGAAGATTAAATCAGGATATGAAAAATTATGAGAGTCTGAGACTATGAACTGGGGACAAAAAGATGATATTTGATAGATCTAAAAATGCAGGGGTTTATTGATGAGTTAAAAAATCAACCTCAAAGCACACAAAATATAGGCTATTATAAAATACATATTAGAAAAGCTTTTATGTGGAAAAATAATATGAAGAACATTGGAATATGCCCTCATTATTAAAAAAAAAAACAAAAAGAGCAGTAATTTTGTTCAGATTTTTAAAATAGTAGTGACATGCATAATTGCAAAAAAGTAGATACAATCAAAATGCCCAACAGTTAGATTATACATTGGCATAATGGAATACTTTAATGCAACTAAGTCTTACAAGTATGAGAAATACGAAGAAATCTGGAAAGACCTTTATGCAAGCACATAAGGTGAAAAATAGTAGAATCAGAAGAAATGAATACCTAACAACTATTATTGTTTTAATAAAAGTGAATGAGAATAAAGTGACAAACAATCCTGATAAGGACTGAATTATATATATATATATATATATATATATATATATATATATATATATATATATATAATTTTAAAAGCAAATAATTGCTAAGCATGATTGTCATTGTATTGATATTCAATATCAAGTTTTTAATAATGTTTTTAAAAGATCATGAATGTTAGTGAACTAAAAGTTTAACATGAGTTAACAGTATGGCATAGAAGCCTAAAAACTAATGTAATGAGAGGGAAAGGCTGGTCCCACTGCATGCTGCCCTGGATAGACCATATGTGAAATATTGTTTCCGTGATGGGTAAAACTAAATGTGTATGGTCACCTTACCTGTCCCCAGTGTGGGATTTACTTATAAATTAGAAGCTTCAGAAACAGTTTAGGCATTAAGCATTTATTAAAGTATATTAAAGGTTAGCAAAGAGAGAACACGTGTCTCTGAAAGAATAGAAAAACCTATCTACCCTAGAGGAGAGATCAGAGTTCAACCTGGCTTGGTTCTTGTGCCACTACCATGAGGTTTCAGCAACGAACTGAAAGAGAGAACTGCACTTCATGCCTCCCTGGGAAGAGGCAGTCCTTACACATTGCTTCAAGCTGATTGGTTGAGGGTGGCCTCATGTTATGAGGTAACTTCCAGATGCTGGCTTGACCTCAGAAAGGTCATCCCCTGCTCTCCCAGCAGGGGACCCCTGGTCATAATATTCTCACATTTCCAATTTGGGGTACCCTACTTCATAAAGGATTTTTCCAAACTAGAATATATACAGTGGAGAGATAGAAGGATTTGGAATGAATTCAAACCTATACCATATGAAGAAGATTAAGAGGAATTGGGAATTTTTAGCTTGCATGAAAAAAGGGTTTCTGGGAGCAGAGAGAGACATATCATAGCTTCCTTCCAATATTTGATGGAAAATTGAATTTTGCTGTCAGATCAACATATAAATAGACCAATAATATATTGAGCTAGAAAGAACCTTAGACACAATCTAGTCCAAGCCTACCCTTTTTCACGTGAAGAAACAGAGACCCACTGAAGTGACTTACTCCCTTTCTCACCATCACCCTTGATGTCACTGTTTTCATCATCAACATAACCACCACCCTTCTCTCAATCATTATCAACAAACTCTTCATCAATTTCTTATTACCTCCAAGTCACAATTGTCGCCAAATCACCATTTTCACCATCACCACTCATTATCATCATCAATTTCACCATAATCCCCATTGTCATCATCACTAACAGTGCCCCTACCGTAACCTTCACCAAGAACTTCATTGGTATCATCTCTCTTCTCATTCTCACTATAATTAATATTCACAGGGATTTGGTCATCACTGTACCTTCAGGTGGCACTGTATTTTGCCTTTCTCTTAAGCAACACAGACCCTAGTGTTAAAAATCTCCAGTCATGTATTCCACAAGCTTAAAAAATTATTATTATAAAAGATATTTGCCCATGATACCCATTCACATATTTACTTATGAAACCTATTCACAAAAGGTCTTAGCCTACATTACCTTTTTGCATTTCTTCTTTTTCAAACACAGCTCTACTTTTCAGACCTAAATTCGTCTAACAATTTTTCTGTGCAAACATTTCCTTCTTTTCCAAATACAATTCTTTTACAAGCTCAAATAGTCATTGTTTCCTTTCCTTTTTCTTCAGTCCCTCTTTTCCCCATGAAAAAATATGATTTTCAGCTAGTTGGTCAGCACACACATCCAAGCCATTAGTGTATGTGGATGTATATACATATATATATGTATATATATATATACATATATACACACATACATACATTTATACATAATGTGACAGGTACTGAATATGGGCACGGAACAGGGCTTAGACTTGGATAGGAGAAAGGGAGATAGGTCAATTGTATTTAGGGAATCATGCACTATTTTAAATGATGTCCAAAGCTTCTCCCAGAAACAAAGTAACATCTTTTTATTACTTATTTTTCCCCACTGATGCTATTTGGGCATGAAATAGATAACGTAAGTTTTCAAGAGTTGACGTTTCTGGTCACCTACACGACAATGCAAAGATACATGGTAGGTGAGAATAGTCTGAAGTCTGTTTTCAACAAAAAATGCATACCAAACATGGTAAAAAAAAAAAAAAATGATGAAGAAGATGCATAGGGGGGCAGCTAGGTGGCGTAGTGGATAAAGCACCAGCCCTGGATTCAGGAGTACCCGAGTTCAAATCTGACCTCAGACACTTGACACTTACTAGCTGTGTGACCCTCAGCAAGTCACTTAACCCCCATTGCCCCACAAAGAAGAAGAAGAAGAAGAAGAAGAAGAAGAAGAAGAAGAAGAAGAAGAAGAAGAAGAAGAAGACAACGACAGATCTAAGGATGTTAATTGACCACCTTATGATATGTGGGGACCTTGTGATTTAAAGAAAGGTGCCCAAAAAGTTGGATGAACCCCTATGGGTAATTTATTTGAGCATATGGATATGAATCACATAGACTAAGAGGGTGTAAATAAGTTCTGAGAATGACCCATTGGTGGGAGTACCCACATTAGCAAGATGAAATTTTTTTGAGTTTTGAAGTAGCCTTTCTTATTTTTTTTGTTACTTCTGTTTGCTATTACATTCCTTCCCATATATTTCCACACTATGATGCCTCCACTCCCACTATCATTTTCATCTCTCCCTCATAAGAATCTTAAGTTCTAACCTTGGAGCACCAGGCTTTGATAAGGGATGTTTTGCTACTTTTTGTATAGGACCGTACCTCCACATTACTGCTTTAACATCCCCACAATGTGTTGTCTCCACATCATACTTTGCTCACTCCAATTAGCCTCTCTGCCTCTTTATTCCTTCCATGCACTGCCCCGCCCCCAAAAGAACCTTAGATTCTGACCCTTGGATGAAATGCTTTGCTAGGTAAGCTTTCATCTTCTCTCTTACCTTCTTCAGAAACATGCCCTGCCCTAATCATCCTAATCATCCCAAAACCTTGCTGTCCTCTCGACTTGACCCCCTATCCAGCTTCCTTTTATATGTTGTTTTCCCTTTAGTAGAATATAAACTCACTGAGAGTAGGGGCTGTCTTACTTGCTTAAATTAGTATCAACAGCACTTAATGCCATTTTTGTGTGCCTGGTAAATAATAAGTGCCTAGCAAATCTCTCTCTTTCTCTCTCTCTATCGCCCTCTCCCCCTTCTGTCTGTCCAGCTGTCTATCTGTTTTGTCTTTCTAACTTCTTGATTAACTCTTTTAGCCTTCCATTTATACAACTATTCCTGTTGACAAATTGGGTATTTATCACTTTCAGAGTGTGGATGAAGTCAGTTATAACCAGGGTTACCATATAGTATCAATAACACACTATATTGACTCTGCCATCCCTGAATGACTTTTGTATGTATCTGGATTTGTGTCCCTTTTTTATGTGATCTTTGAGGAGGTGCCAAATAGATCAACAGTAACAATTCTCTGCAAAATTACTTTGTTTTGTGACTTAGAGCTGTAAGGTCACTGTGTTACTTTGTTCTATGAAATCGAGGAGTGTTTGGGCCCAGGGAAGGCCAAATACATTATGAGTGATGATTCACTCCTTTGAGGTCAGTGAGAACCATATCATTGATAGAACATCTCGGGCTCACACACTCTTCTCTTGGGCATCCTGGTGTCTGAGTTTGTAGCACCTTACCATTTGCCCTTTGCGGAAAGGGAAAGTTAGGGTAGAGTAGATAAGTAAATTAAATGCAACGATTTCCAGAGGAAAGTACAATTTTAATCACATTAATTAGGAATTCAATAAGCATATGTGATTACCACGTTGAGCCAATCAGAAGCTGAAGAGAAAATGAAATATCTGTTAAATAATAAGAGCCAGAACTAATGTAGTACTTTAACGTAGGCAACACACTTTCCTAATATTATCTCATTTGATCCTTACAGCAACTCTGGGAGATAAGTGCTATTATTATCCCCATTTTACAAATGAGAAAACTGAGGTTAAGTGAATTGTTCAGGGTCACACAGTGAGTAAATGTCAGAGGCTTGATGGGAATTCTACCACTGGCACTTACCAGCCCTATAATCTTGGATAAGTGACCTCTCTGAGCCTTATTTTCCTCATTTGTAAAATGGGAATAATGGCATCTACTGTATCTCATGGGGTTATTTGAAAAGTAAATAGAAAACACTTTGCAAAATTTAAAGTGTTATGTAATGTTAGCTATTCTATGGTCAATGTGTTAGATTGTTCTTAATGATAAAAAAGTAACTTTTAATCCAAAGAATACATTTAGAGAATTATAGAATCAATGAATAAATTAAGAAACCCAAAGGAATCATGGGATCATAAATCTGAGACTGGACAGAATCTCAGAGGTTATTTGGTCCAACTCTATCATTTTACAGATGAGGAAACTGAGAACCTGGGAGGTTGTGAATTTTCCAACATGACATATCCAAGGTAGCATTAAAATCAATGTTCTCTGAATTGAGAGTAAGTTCCCTTTCTCTCCTTCTCCTAGTTATGGAATCACAATTAAAGAAAATCTGCTATTGACCCTGGAAAAAATGTGTGGAAGTCTGATCCCTTTTAGTCCCATTCACCATCCCTGTAACTTTCCAGACTAGAGGATACTTCCTAGCTACTGTTTCCCTGTTTGTGTTGTCTTCATGAGTTCAAAATAAGTACCACCTGTATATTTGTACCCCTAGCACTTAAGATAGTAGTATTAGTAAATGTTTTTATCCATCCATCCATTCATTCCATGACAACATGTACTTAGATGGAACCTTAAAGTTGAAAGGAACCTTAGAAGAGGTTAGCTACTATATCTCCCTTACCAGTGTACAAATCTTCTCTACAATATACTAGACAGATTGCTATATGGTCTCTGACCTAAATACCTTCAGAATTATATCTCCACACAAAGCAATGCATTTCATTACTAGACAACACCCCAATGACACATGATTCCATCATGTTTGATACTTCCTCCAATGATTTGGTCTTTAAGAATTGTTGTGGCTGAAAAATCCATGCCCTCAGAGGCCATTTTGTTGATGAACCTTTCAAACTTTGTCAAGCTGACTCTTGAACAACAGGCGTATAGTCTGTCATGGGGCCCATGTCAGAAGCCTTTCCGGCCAAGTAGGACTGCCAGAATATTTTCTCCTTGGATATAATCTTCAGGAGCCAGAGTCGCTTTCTTGCCATCTGACTAAGCATAGGAAAACTCGTAGCAGAACATGGGGCATAACCAGGTTCTGGAAACTGTTTTTAGCCACAATTTTCCTCCTAACAAATTCTATCAGTTGGTCCCAGTTTACCCCTCCTAGAATTTCACAGAAAGTCTGTCCTCTCTTCTGCCTTATAGACCTAAGGTGAACATAGGTGAAATTTCTTGAGGCCTCATCTGCTTCCTGACAGAGCTGCTTCAGGGCCTGTTGTTTGTTGATTCAGTGGAATCAGCCTGGAGGTGTTTACACTTCACTCAGGTCAAACCTCAGCCCAGGAGTCCCATCTTTTCAGAGGTCCTTTCAAGTTGTCCTAGGAAGACAAATGTGTCATCCCTTTATTTTATCTGCTCTGTAGTCATTTTATGAAGATTTTCTGTCTGTGGAGAAAATCTGGAGACCCTGGAAATTTCTGACCTACTCTGCTGTCTTCCCAGAATTTCTCCTAGCTTTCACATCTTACATTTGTTCTTCTCTATGTTAAACGTTCCCGGTTTTCTCAGGGGCATCTAGGTGACACAGTGGATAGAGAATTGGCCTTGAAGTTGGGAGGATATGAGTTCAAATATCACCTTTGACATTTACTAGCTTTGTGACCCTGGACGGGTCACTTAACCCTAATTGCCTTAAACACCCAGGGCCATCTCCAGGCATCCTGATTTATATCTTGCCACTGGACCCATATGGCTCTCTCTGGAGGAGAAAATTAGGTTGGTGACTTTGCACAGCTCTCCCTCACTTAAATCCAATTCACTGCAAGTCATTAAATCACCCCAATGTCATGGTGCTCTTCAAGAATGAAGGACAAGGGGCGGCTAGGTGGCTCAGTGGATAGAGCACTGGCCCTGGAGTCAGGAGTACCTGAGTTCAAATCCGGCCTCAGACACTTAACACTTACTAGCTGTGTGACCCTGGGCAAGTCACTTAACCCCAATTGCCTCACTACAAAAACAAACAAAAAGAATGAGAGACAAAACAATAACAACCTCCCAGTTCCTTCAACCTTTGCACATATTCCATGGTGCCCAAACTCTTCAACCTAATCACCCTTCATGTGGACATTCTCTAACTTGTTCATGTTCCTCTTAAAGTGTGGTACCCAAAGCTAGCTTCAGTTGCCATATCCCAGATGTGTTTGGATCCATGCTGACTTCAATTGAACTATTGCCTACTATAACATGGACTCTCAAATATTGCATCATAGAATCCTAGTTGAAAATTATCTTTGGGGTCATCAATACAATTTTTTATCAGATCAATAATTTTCTCCACAGTACCCCTGACATATGGTCCTGCAGCCTTCAAATGAAGACCCCCACCCTACCAAATTTGTGTAATTTGTGTACAACTGTACAACTGTAATTTGTGTACAACTGTAATGCTTAGTAAATTTTTCTTTGTATTGAACTGAAATCTGCTTTTCTGCAGATTCTACCTAGTGTTTCTATTTCTGTCTTGTGAGGCCAAATGGGGGGATGAGAGTAAGGGAATCTTGTTCACATAGTAGTCCATCACATTATCACTTACAGCAATCATGCAACCCATAATCCTTAGTTTCTCCAAGAGAAATATTTTACTTCCTTTGAGTTCCCAAGCACAGTTTGATTTAGCTTAAAAAAAATCATTTGCATCACCTTACTGTCTTATATCTTCTAGAATATTTTTTGCTTCCAGTTCCAGTCTCCTTTCTTTCCAGCCCTGGGCTCTAGGGTCTACGCTGATTTCCATGGCTGGTTTAGCAAGCATGGAGATCAGTCACAGGGAATTGAACATGACCAGGGGTTAATGTTGATCAGCTGCACTCAACAACAGGGAAAAATAGTTTGCAGGGCACCAGAGTGAGACAACCAGATCCCTTAAAACCCTGTCTCCTCCACCAAACATTTCTATATGAAGAAAGGCCAAGGAAAAGCTCTAAGGGTCAGAGGAGGCAGTATCCATAGGCAGAACAAGCTACAACCCACAATCTGCGTTCTAAGTGTTGTTTAATCTTGCCACCTCCACCACTTGGCGAATTGAATTCCCACTCTAAATAAGCATTTAATTAAGATACTGAAAATCCCTTTTAAAATTCAAATATTGCCCAGGGGTTAGCTCATCAAGCAATTATCAACCATTAACACCTTATTGTGAATCATACTCCCTGACCCCGTATTTTAAATGGAGGAAGCCAGGTGATTGAAGTAGATTAACACACTCTACTTGGAGTAAAGAAGACCTGAGTTCAAATTTAGACTCAGACATTTATTGGTTGGGTAACCAACGTCACTTAACCTTAAATTCCTCATCTACAAAATGAAGACTATAATAACACCTGCCTCCCAAGGTTGTAATGAGGATCAAATGAGATAATATTTTTAAAGTACTTTGCAAGCACCACATAAATGCTAGATATTATTAATTCCTACACTCCAACACTTGATCATAGGTTGAACTGTATTCCCCTCTATCATTTTCATTTGTGTGGGTTTTGTCTCTCCAACTATATTGTCACCTCTGTGATGGCAGGGATTCTGTTTTCTTTCCCTCTTTGCCCCACTTTGTCTAATATGTCTAGTAGGGGCACAATAAGTCCATCCAGATGAATGATCTTTCCTCTACTATGCTAAACTCCTTTGAAATGCACAGCCCCTGAAAACAAAAACAAAAACAAAAATGACAACAAAAGATTGCAGACCAATTGAGTTACTTCTGAGCTCTGAGTCTCATTTCTAAAACTATTATTAATCTTCCATAATGTGTCCTGTTGTTGCTGTATATCTACAGATGTCATAGGTTTCTGACTAGAGGGACTCATGGGTCCCTAGACCTTCAATCAAGATGCTAATAAAGGACTAGTCACCTCACTATTGTGGTCACTGCTATGCAAACCCACTTGTTTTATGAAACTTATCCTGAGCAGTACCCAGGCAGGCTTTCTATTCCCTGTAGCCTCACTCAGACCAGCATGGAAACAAGAACAGTTATTTGAAGGTTATTAACTCTATAACCAGACTCTGTGGCTAAAGTGGGCTGGGCCTAGAAAGAACCTTTCTGCTCAGTAGAGGATATCAGGAGAGTTGGGCCCAAGTCCAAGAAGCACAGGTCTATCTTCTCTTTCACTGAAACTATAAAGTTAAAAGAGCTTCCCTTCCAGCCCTGTCATTTCACAGGGCCAGAGAGAGGAAGTTACTTACCTGAGGTCAAATAGTCAGCTAGTCTAGATTTTCTCCTTTATCATAGTACTCTCTCCAATGTACCAGCTCACCTCAAACCCAGGTTCTCAGTGCATTAAGCCTGTCAATCAAATTTACTTCCTTTCCTCTCTCTCACCCTGCATTAATGAGCTTTGCTTCTAAAATTACCACCAGCACCAGCACCACCTCCGCCAGAGCCTGCTTTTACCCTGAAGATGCCTGGTGCCTTCATGCTACTTTTGGGTTATCCAGAGTACCTCATTGCTATTCCCCTCCCTCATACCTCTCTCTCCTTTGGCAAAACCTGGTGCTAAACTATTCTCTCCTTTTCTCTTTCTTCTCAACACTCTGCTTCCCCAACTCCATAATAAGAATATCGACCATTTATATAGTGCTTTAAGGTTTGCAAATGCTTTATATATGTTATCATATTGATCTTCCGAATAACCCTGTAAAACAGGGGTTATTATTATCCACATTTTACATATGAGGAAACTGAGTCTGAGAGAGATCAAATGACTTATCCAGAATTCTACATCTAGTATATGTCTGAGGCAGGATTTGAAATCAGATAGCACATGACTGCCTTCTGCCATGTACCTGCTAAGTAAAATCTCATTATTTAAGGGACTTCTTCTTAGATTTTTTTTGTAAAGGAAAGGGATCCAGTTCTATTTTATACTAACCTGTTAATGAATAATAATAGTCTAATGTTCTCTTCCAGGGTATTTGCATGTGGAAGACAAATTAAGGCATCTAGTCGGACTGTGTTTATATTCCAGAAGAGTGAGCTATAGTCAATATCATGTTCAGATGGGATCTTGGGAAGCCTCAATTCAGGGGTGTACTGGAGCCAGCTCCAATCATTTTATAAGAGTCAAATTTTCAGCATGAGCATTTGCACATCAGAAATCACAATTTCTACAAATCAGGCCTTGACTCACTGTTCTTTCAAATTATCTAGACTTAAAAAGCGTTGATAATATAGCTAAAACTTAATGTATTCAAATATTTTTATTCTCCTAGAGATTCCAGTTAAACGTTTACTCTATCAACAATGCTCGAGCTCAGCAAGAATGCAGTAGAAGGCCTAGAGAATGAAACCATTAACAGATCAGAGGCCTGTTGACTACAGGGCAATAATAATAATAACAACAACAACGACAACAGCAAAAGCACATTTGTGTGGGGTTTTGGGATTTGTAAACTTTTATATTACTTCTCTCCTTTGAGCCTCACCAAACCCCTACTGATCACATACACACACACACACACACACACTCACATACACACACTCACACACATATACACACACACACATACACACATATACACATATACACACACACACACACACACACAAATATGTACAACAATACCTGCCCTTGTGCCTGAGCCTACTAATAGAACCTCAGTTTCTTTGAAAAACCAGCATAGATAGGCATAATACACAAATAATACATGATTAAAGAGTTACAAAACAATAGATTTTTTGATGAAGAGCAGGGGTTCTTAAACTTTCTTGTGTCATGGACCCCACTGACAGTCTGGTTAAGCCTAAGGATCCCTTCTCAGCATAATGTGTTAAATACATAAGATAAAATATTTAGGATTACAAAAAATCTATTGAAATAGAATTTTTAAAAATTTGTAACCCCAGGTTTTAAAACCTGTGTTCTTATATAAATTCCTTCAGAGGAGAGACTGTAGTTTTGTTTAACTTTGAACAAGAAAGGCTTAATGATATCTTGTCATGTATGTGGGTAAGGAGAATCATGTTAAGGTATGGACTAGGTCAGAATTTGGACTAGGTCAGGAGTTCATAACTTGTGGTCACTGAACATTTTTTTTTAATTCTTATTTAATTCCTCTTGATTTTCCATGGACTTTCAACATTCAAACAAAAACTTATTTTATTCTTGTTTTCTTTTTCTGCTGCCTACTCATAGAACTATTGTTTTAAACACTGAAAAGGGGGTTTTGAATTAAAATTAATTTTGATCTAAGAGTTTCACAAATATTTCTCCTCCACTTCCCTTCCCTCTACACTTCTCCTAAGATCACACCACTTAGATCATTCCCTATCTAATGATGAAGCATAGTAACTGAAAAATCCCAGTGTTAGATATTCCCTTTCCAGCATTTCCCTTAGCAACGTATATGAGAAGTTTGCAGTCAGCCTGTCTATCAACAGCACTTGTTAGGCAGTTACGGGCCATGTCAACATAGCACCTAATATCTGGATGACAAGTGAAAAACTCCAACTTTTAGGTCAATCAACCAATCAATCAATGAAGAATTTATGGAGCTCCTGCTTTTTACACAACTCTGTGTTAGGTGCTGTGGGTGAAACAGGGGACTAGAATACAATTTTCAAGCATTTCACAATCAAATTAGAGGGGAAAAAAAGCATGCAGACAATAATGAAGATACAAGGTAGTCCATAATCAAAGATTACAATCAGTCAGTCAATAAATATTTATTAAATACCTACTAAGTGCCAGACACCATGCTGAATGTTGAGGATACAAAGAAGGTGGAAAAGGAAGTCCCTTCTCACAAGAAGCTCACAGTGTAGTAGGTGAGACAACATAAAAACAATTGTGTGCAAACAAGCTATAGATAGGATAACCTAGGGACAATTAATAGAGGGAAGGCACTAGCATTAATGAGAATTGGGAAAGGTGGAATTTTCAGTAGCACTTAAAGGAAGCCTGGAAAGCCAGGAGGTGAAAATGAATGGGCTTGAGCATTCCAGGTTTGAGAGATCACCAGTGAAAATGCCCAGAGTCTGGAGATGGAGAGTCTCAGGTGAGGAACAGCAAGGAATTCAATGGCACTGGGTTATAGAGTACAATTTGGTGAAGGAAGGGTGGGGAAGGTATAAGAAGACCCCAAAAAAGGTGTTTATGTTAAGGGTCATGTTGTGAAGGGCTTTGAATGCCAAAGAGATGATTTTATATTTGATACTGAAGCCATGGTGGGGATAGGGAAGGACTGTGACATGGTCAAATCTGCCCTTTGGGAAGATCACTTTGACAGCGAAGTGCAGGATGGACTGGAGTAGGGAAGAAAGTGGTAGCAGACACTCCAACCAATAGGATACTACAATAGTCTAGGCAAGGCATGATGTGATGATGGTTTTTAATAGGATATTGGTGGTGTCGGAGTAGAGCAGGGTACATATGCAAGAAATATTACAAAGGTAAAATCAATAGAACTTAGCAGCAGATTGGATATGGAGGATGAGAGAGAATGAAGAGTCAAAGATGGCACCTAGTTTGTGAGCCTGGGTGACTGGGAGGATGATGTTGCCCTTGACAGTAACAGTAAAGTTAGGAAGAGGCAGGGTTTTGGTGGCAAGGTAATGTGTTCAGTTTTGGATATGTTGAGTTTAAGATATCAACAAGACATGCAATTTGAGATGTCTAATAAGCAATTGAAGAGTAGATCCTCAAAATCAACAGAGAAATAAGGACTGGATATTGATGTTTGAAAACAATCAACAAAAGGATGATAATTGAATGCATGGACAGAACTCTGTAGGGCATCCATAGTAAGAAGGCATGACTTAGATGGAGATTCAACAAAAGAGACTGAGAAGATGAGGTCACAAAGGTAGGAGGAGAACTGAAAGAGTGGTATCATGAAAACATAGCAAGTAAAGTGTATCATGGAGAAGAGAGTGATTGTCAGTGTCAAAAGCTACCAAGAGACCAAGAAGAATAAATACTGAAACATGGCTAATAGATTTGGCAAGTAAGAAAGTGTCAGTACTGGGCAGCTAGGTGGCACAGTGGATAGAGCACCAGCCCTGGAGTCAGGAGGACCTGAGTTCAAATCCGACCTCAGACACTTAACACTTACTAGCTGTGTGACCCTAGGCAAGTCACTAAAAACAAAACAAACAAACAAACAAACAAAAATAAACAAAGTGTCAGTACCTTGGAGAGAGCAATTTGATTTGAATGATCAGGTCAGAATCCAGATTATAGACAGTTAAGAGTGAAAGGAAAAACAATGGAGGGACCTATAGTAGGCAGCCTTCTCAAGGAGTTTAGCTACAAAAGGCAGGAAAGATACAGGACAATAATTATCAGAAAGTGATGTATATGCTGGAAAGAAAGTAGGGTGGGGACAGAGGTACACTGAGGAAATCTAGGTCTGCTTGCTTTATTCAGAGGGATAACTTGAGATAAAGCTGAAAATAAAGTATGATCCAGAGAGGGAAATTAACCTTTTCCCTTGACAAGAGGGAATAAAGGGTCTTGTTTAATGAATACCAGCTTATCTAGGACTTCCCCTGATATGTTAGTATTTCTTTGATTTTAAAATATTTTCTTTCTCTAGAGGCAAAAGGAATTGTATAATGAATAAGGCAATAGAATGAGAAGCAGGATGGCAGCAGAGATGGACAGTGGAGATGGGTGGAGGATGGACATTTTTGTAGGCAGCAGGGAAGCAACCAGCAGGCAGGGAGAGATTACAAAATAGGAGGAGGAGGAGGAGAACAATATGAACAAGAAAAGAAGAAGAACAACTTCATTTATATGGTATTTACTCTGTTCCAGGTACTGTGTTCATCATTTTAACAAATGTCATTTCATTTGTGCCTCACAACAACCCTGGGAGGTAGCTGTTATTATGATCCCCAATTTATAGATGAGGAAATGAGGCAAAAAAGAAGTTAAATGACTTGCCCAGGGTCACACAGGTAGAAAGTGTCTAAAGTCAGATTTGAACTCAGATCTTCCTGACTCCAGGCCCAGTAGTTTATCCACTGTTACACAGTGGATAAGCAGTGAGGATAGAGGGGGGATGTCTGTGGAAGGACAATCCTTGGAACCAGGGACTGTTTGGTTCTTATCTTTGTATCCCTAATTTTAGTACAGCAATTAAGAGGCTCCTTGAATTTAAATCATAAGGAAAGCTGTATGAATTAGTGAAATGGGGGCTATCGCATGATTTCAGAAGAAGAGGGTTCTAAGCAGGATCAAGATCCCACATATTTCTTTCATTGGTTAGAAAAAATGCCTGAAATTCCACCATTAGAGATTTTCCCATTTGATTTAACCATTACCTGCACTAAGTTCCTTTTTTAAACAGGATATTTAATCCTTAACACTTCAATATGAATAAATCCATTTAATATATGAATTCAATAAATGTGTTAAATTCTTGTTCATATTGAGTGAAGAAAATATATGTTTGCTAGACACTGGAGAAAACAAAAAGAAAATAAGACATGGCCCCTGCCCTCATGTATCTTATAACCTAATTAATTATTTTATTAGCTTTTCCTCCCTTTCAGGAAATATAATTTCAGAAAGGGGGGTAGGAGGAGGGACAGATTAAGTATGATGAGAAGACAGAAATTGTGAAGACAAATTCTGGCTTCTTCAAAAAATATTTGAAGGCTGCCCCAGTTGAGTTGTTTGGTGTCAGTAACTAGAGTAGGGTCAAATCCTTATTTTTCCCTTTTCAGTTTATCCCTCATAACCAGAGTTGGAAGAATAAACCATGGATCAGTAAATCAGCAGAGCTGAGAGATCAGTCAGTCAGTCAATCTTAAGAGTATTCTCGGATTTGTGGATGCCTTGAGAAGGATGCTTAGAAAAACCCAGGATAGGGTAGTTATTAAAAGAGATTAAAGGGTATTAGCTAGTGCCTCAGCAAGTTATAATTAAAAAGAGGGGGGGGTGATAAGAAAGGAAACAGGAGGCTAATTTTTCCAGTCACTGAAATTTCAAGGAGGAGCAAGTTGGCCTGTCTGCCCTTATTTCCTTATATTAGTTCTCTGTTTAAATCTAACCCAAGCTCCCCTTTTTCTCAGTCCAAATACCCTAGTTGATTTCTTTGTGTTAGAGAGAATGGAGACAGGAGAAACTGAATTAGCCTGCCAGTCCAACCTCCAGTGGGGTTTTTCACCTAAGGTTTTTAAATCCCTCTCTAGAAATAAACAAAATGATCCCAGAAGATTCCTCTCACCCTCATTCCTCATTCTAAGCCTGGGATGGGGCATTTCCATAATGTTGCCCCTGGGGGAGATGAGAGCAGAGACATAAAAGGAAGCAAGGCCTCCCAAGAGTGTTTGGCTGGATACCTTACTGAATTACTAGCCATCATTCTTGATAAAGCATGGAAATGACTTGGCTTTGATCCTTAGTGATTAAGAAGCCCAACCTTTTCTGTGGGGGAAGGTGAGGTATAGAGAGACTACCTACCTGGACAGGTGTTAAAATTCCAAATTACTCAGAAACAAATAAACAAACAAAACACCTGACTAGCAAATGCCTGGCATTTTACCATTTGATTTTGCTACTTACCACTCTTATGGCCCTGGGAATATAATTTAATCTCTTTGAGCCTCAGTTTTCTCATTTGGAAAATGTTGGGGTTTGACTAAATAATCTTTAAAATCCCTCCCTAAATACTAGAATCCTATAGTTGAGTTATTTGTTTAACTTCTTTTAGTGCTGTTACAAACATAGCTCTCCCCTCTCCCCATAAACTATAATGCTTGAAGGTCCAGTAAGACATGAACTCCTTCAAGGTGGAATCCCTCATCTTTCCTCCCTTCCTTCCTTCCTTCCTTCCTTCCTTCCTTCCTTCCTTCCTTCCTTCCTTCCTTCCTTCCTTCCTTCCTTCCTTCCTTCCTTCCTTCCTTCCTTCCTTTCCTTCCTGCCTTCCTGCCTTCCTGCCTTCCTGCCTTCCTGCCTTCCTGCCTTCCTGCCTTCCTGCCTTCCTGCCTTCCTGCCTTCCTTCCTGCCTTCCTGCCTTCCTTCCTTTCTTCCTTCTTTCCTACCTTTCTACCTAATTTAGTACATAGTACATGATAAGAACCTAAATAGATAGTAAATGAATTAAATCTCTTTTCAGTCATTTATACTTCTATGTGAATAGTGGGCCCTTTTGCCCCTTCTTTTTTCATATGGAAAAGAGATTCAATATACGAGGACCTTAGACATGTAGCAGAATAGATACAGAGAGAAATACACCACTGATAGGGGTATGCCAATTTTATAATTATCCTGGGACATAGTCCAAATTATTTGTATTTCTATTTTCTGGTTACTCCAAACTTCCGTTTTCTGGTAATTTCAGTCATGTAAGATAGTTCTTTCTGTGATAGTGTAGGATGAATGAGGTATCATTCGGCTTATCTTTGTATCTTTCCCAAAGCAGTTTAAATATAATATTAATTTTATTTATGTTTTAATATCACCTTCATTCCTTAATATGTCTTCCTTTCCTGCTCAGGGAGTTATCCCATGTAACAAAAATTATGATAACCAAGAGGGAAAAAAATGGTTTAAACAAATCAACATCTAATTTCTGAATAAGGATTATAAGAAACATCCCACACCAAAAGTCCACAGGAGGGATGGAGGTATTCCTTCCTCAATTCTTCTTTGGTATCAAGCTTGGTCTTACAAATGATACAGTGCTCAGTTTCTTCTTTGTGTTGTTCTTTTTGTTTACAGTGGTATAGTCATTGTTGTGATTGCTGTCTTGTTTCTTCTTACTATGGATCAGTTCAGATAGCTTCCTAATTTTGCCTCTCTGTATCATATTTGTCATTTCTTACAGCACAGTAATATTCCATTTCACTCATGTACCATAATCTGCTTAGACATTCCCCAGTTGATAGACATCTACTTTATTCCTACTTCTGTTACTACAAAAACAAAACAACAACAACAACAAAACAAACCTGTTACTATAAATATTTTGGTGTATATGGGGTTAGTATATTCTTGGCATTGGGATCTCTGGGTCCCAGGATATTTTAGTAACTTTTTAAACATTAATTAAAATTATTACCAGGATAGTTATGCAAATTGTTAGCTTCACCAAAAGGATCTTTGTGTATAGCTAAAGCCTTTTTAACATTGACTATTACAAACTTTTTGTCATCTTTGCCAATATTCTGTATGTGAGATAAGACCTCAGAGTGGTTTTGATTTTCATTTCCCTTATTAGTGATTGGTAGCACTTTGATATTGTCATTTATGGTTTGCAACTATTCTTTTGAGAATGTTTAGCAATTATCCATTGGAAAATGCCTTTTGATTTTCTTTTTACATATTTTTGTTAGCTTCTTACATATCTTGGATAACAGACCCTTATTGGAGATATCTGATGCAAAGATTTTTCCTTAATCAATACTTTATCTTCTTATCCTAGCTGCATTGATTTTTTTTAAAGTTAAGTATAGGGTACAATTAATTCCCCTCCAAAATATTGAGGCATCTTGATGTGAAAAGTAAGGTCAGCTATTCATCCAGGTGTTTGTTCTCTACAATACAAAACATCTAAGGTTTGCAGGCATGGGGTGATTAACCAATCTCTTTTGCTTTCATATTCAAAAGCCTTCTATAACATGATGCACTTTTACTTAGGGTTTGCCAAAGAAAAAGATCAGCTAACTTAACAGGGCCAATTCAAATGGTAAATGTAGTTTTTGTTGGCTCTGCCCACCCCTTTCATTATTATTGATTATTTCATGATTATTTGACTGAATTTCTTGAATCAACTTTGTTGCCTTAGTGTTATACACAAGCATTGCTTATTTGGATATGGAATAAGGACTCTGCTAGTTTAAAATGGTACCTCAGTCTTCTGTCAGTCCCATACCTATTCAGAGTATAGGTGAAAACCAGAACCCAAGTAGAATAGGGCTTCTGGGAAGCCAGGGGAGACGTCCCATACTATTGTGCCATACTATTTATGCACTTAAAACAAAGCTTTTATATTTCTCAGTGAGAATCTATTTCTTCTTCTAATTAAAAACAAATAAACCAACCAAACTAAGATTAGTCTATTAGGAAGGATGGCTGCTACAGGCTGCCACACTCACAACATGGAGCAGTAGCTGGCAGATTTAACAGTAAGTGTGGAGAAAGAACAACTATAAAAAACAGACACAAGAACTCAGAAAGCAAAGAAAGTTAGGAGACATTTAAACAGGAAGAGATAGCCCTACATACCTCAGGAGACATAAAAGGCATTCCTACATTATAGCATGGTACATTAAGTAATGTTGATAATGAAGACCCTGTGTCATTACATAAGGGTTCATCAATTCAGTTACTCTGTTAAAGAGGACATCAAAGTGTGCCAGCTTGCCTACAGATTTCTGTCTACATATTACTGCTTAGAGGAGCAAATTTCCATTTTCTAGCAAATTCACTCATGTTAGACAACCCTTTTTGAGATACTGTTGGATAAATGAGGTACCGTTGGGTATAGTTTTGCATTGGCTTTTGCTTTTCTCCAGACATTCCAAAAAGATACCATCTTTGGTGTCTAGGGCCCAGATTGTGTTTGCTATTTGGGAAAAAGAGTTGTGCTCACCTGGCAGAAATAACAATGCTTGGGGTGACCTTTAAGAGGAATGAAATCCAATGAAAACAATTTAGGGGAAATTGGGAAACCCCCTGCAGGGACAGAGAGAGATATGGCAGCAGTTAGGGGTTGCTTAGTGAGAAGGAACTGAAGCTGAGAATACAAAGCAAGTGAAAGGGACCCAGCAGCTTGATCTGGTCTAACTGTAGGGCAAGGAAGAAAGCAGTCCCTGGGGACAGGGATGTGTGTGTGTGTGTGTGTGTGTGTGTGTGTGTGTGTGTAGGGGGAGGGAGTCATCACCAACTCAATATATTCTCTCTAGCCTGGTCAGACTCCTAAGTGACCCCTGCACATGCTGTGATAATTCCCATTTCCATTTGCAATTTTCTCTGTCAAACATATGCAATGTTTCCTCCTTTCTTCCATGGCTATTAAAATATGGCCCAGCTCATCTCCTGCTTTCTCTTTGAATACTGACAGAAAAGTGATGAACTCAAGATTCAAAATGAGACAGATATTGTTGTGCAGGGACAGTGTGGGAATTTATTTTGATTGACTAGGCATTTTTGTCATGAGAGATTTCTTCTTCCCCCCCTCCCCAAACCTGCCTCTCCCCCCCATGGTAGGGAAATAGTAAGGAAATAAAATGAATACTTATCATTTAAACATGAAATAAAATTAAATAAAACTTTCTCTGTGTTAACCTGAAAGGATTGCTCCCCATCCCAAATAGCTACAATCCAAATAGCTTTAGAATTGATATTTTCAGAGACCGTGCCTCCCCACCCTACTTTCTAAGACCTGATTCTTCCAAAATCATTGCAAAACTTTATACACGGAGGACAGGCATCTTTTCCTGCCACCTCACGCCCTATCCCTAATGGCTAGTTCCTCAACTGGACATATTGATTAACTGTTGTAGGCCTCCAAAAATTATGCAGGGCTAGAGAGAATGCCTCCTCTAAATTCCAGCCACATTTGCCCTCCCCCCGCAGTCTTTCTGATGCTCTGGCCTTGCCTTTTACAAGGTCTATTTTAGCTGCAGCTTTTCCTGCTCTCCACTCTCTCTTTCCCTCCCCTCCCTGGCCCCCATATTATGTGCTACAACTTTGCCTCTCCCTCAATTTGGTGAGGAGTGACTGCCCACAGCCAGCAAAGACCCTTTACTCCCTTCCATACCCTACCTGTAAGGTCACTTCATCAAACTAAAGCTCATTAAAGGAAAAGGCAGAGAGAGGAGATCTAGCATCCTGACCTCAGATATTGTAGCTGAAAAAGCCCTTTGCCTTTTATATTTCAACCCTGAATAGGTGTATGACTCAGGACTGGAAGGATTTGTAGCTGACACTCAATAGAATCTGCTCTCGAATTTTGACAAATCCCATCTTGAGCCAAGAAGAGAAACAGATATTGATCCTAAGTGTACCTAATTCATCTCTGCACTTGTAATCCCAAAAGAAAATGCCTTCTATGACCAGAGGGCGGTCAATATTTTTTCCATCTTGTAAAATAAATAGCAGTTATTTTGGTGTGTCTTCATGCGTCTGGGGCACCAGAAGTAAACAAAGTGTTGATTTTTCCTCCTTCTGTAGCAGAGTTATAATATCTACTGGGTCCCTTGATTGGACTAATTAAAACCACATCAAATGATTTGGATTGATGAGTGACTGGAGGCCACTGTATCATACTGCAGGCCACTATTACGAGAAAGTCTTGGTCCCCAGACTGGGGAGTGTTCCATCAGCAGAGAGTTGGTTGGAGATGTACAATAAATTGCAAGAAAATTCATTTCAAGAGAATGTCTTTTACTGTAGCAATATTACTGCCCTATTTACACATAGGAGATGCTCACAGTGGCCAGAGATCTACTTAGAAATAGGATTTCATTATATGTCTTTTCTTGTTTTCACCTATAAAAAGGGAAGCACCCAGGTAACTTCTCAAGAGTCAAGAGGACAAGATCAGATCCAGAACCTTTTGTTCTTTACATTTGCCTCACATAATTATCTCCTTATAGGTGAAAGAGATTTGCAACAAAGGAAACACTAAAAATGAAGATTCCTCTTAATTTCAGCCCAAACCTACCATCATCTGTCTTAGGTTAATTCAATACAACAAAAAACATTGCTTCGAAAAGATGAGAGTTAAAGGTTGGCATATATGTTTACAAAAGTGCTGCTCAATGTGCTACACTCGGCTTTGACCATTTTGATTGAATAGTCCCCTAATTGGCCTCTCTGACTCAGACCTCTCTACTCTGCAATCTATACTCAACAAATCTGCCAAAGCAATATTCCTAAAGCATTGCTTTGACCATGTCACTCCCCTGATCAATAAACTCCCTGTTACCTAGCAGATCAAATACAAACTTCTCTGTTTAGCATTTAAAGACTTTTAGCACCTGACTCTAATGCACCTCTCCAAGTTTACTATATATTACTCTATACTGCTAAACTAACTTTTAGTTTCTCCTTGCAAACAACATTCCATTTACCATCTCTGTCTGTGCACAGACTGTCTCCCACTTGATCAATATTCTCCCTCTTCAGTTTCAACTCTTAGATTCCCTAGCTTCCTGTGAGGCTTACCTCAAGCATCATTTCCCACTTGACACTTTCCCCGGATACTCCCAATTGCTATCTCCTTCCTCTCAAATTCCATGCCCCAGCTCTCTCCAGACTCTAATCCTGTGGGCCCCTTATCCCATTGGTGAATTATTTCCGGAACCTTCATTTTTGGGAAAGTTTCTAGACCAGGGCTTCTTAAATTTTTTCCTTTCATGATCACTTTTTGCCCAATAAATTTTTACACAACCCTGCATATATAGGTATATAAAATAGGTATACATAACCTCTTATTGCTGACAAATTTTTTACAATGCCTCACATTCAATAGTTACACAACCTCATATGGGATTGTGACCCCCAATTTAAGAAGCTTTACTCTAGAAGAGCTATCTCTCATTCCCCAGACTTAGCCACAATGATCATACCCAGGTATCTATCCTTCTCCTTGATTTTCAGTTTTCCTTTTATGTGTTAGAATGTAAGCTCCTTGAGCGTAGGGACAATCCTTCTTTCATTTTTTTAATAATAAACATATTTATTTAAAGTTTTGGGTTCCAAATTCTCTCTCTCCTTCTCTCCCTCCTCTTCCCGTCCCAGAAATAGTAAACAGACATAGGTTATTCATGTGCAATTATGTAAAATATTTTCATATTAGTCATTCTGTATAAGAAAACTTTTTTGTATGAGAAAAATGGGGAGGTAGCTAGGTGGCACAGTGGATAAATCACAGGCTCTGGATTCAGAAGGACCTGAGTTCAAATCCAGCATCAGACCCTTGACACTCCCTAGCTGTGTGACCTTGGGCAAGTCACTTAACCCTCGTTGCTCCACAAAACAAAACAAAAAGAAAAGAAAAAATCAAAGAGTGAAAAATAGCATGCTTCAGTCTGTATTCAATAAATATCAGTTCTTTCTTTGGAGGTGGATAGTATACTTCATCATTAGTCCTTTGAGATTGCTTGGATCATTGTATTGCTGAAAATAGTTGCCATTCATAGTTCTTCATTGAAGACTATTGCTATCATTGTGCACAATGTTCTCCTGGTTCTGCTCACTTCACTAGACATCAGTTCATATAATTCTTTCCAGGCCTTTCTGAAATCATCTGCTTTCATTTCTTATAGTACAATAATATTCCATTGCAATCATATACCACGGCTTGTTTAGCCATTTTTGCTGGTATTTGGATCCCCAGCACTTAGGAGAATGCTAGGCACTTTGTTAGTACTTAGTAAATGCTTGTTGATGGATTCATCGTGCATTTATTTTGTATATACTTATATGTACATGTTGTATCCTTGGAGAGAGTATAATCTTTAGGTGGGTAAAAAATATTTCATTTTTTGTGTTGTATTCCCAGGGCCAAGAAGATAGTCTATTTGACATTTTAAATCAGATTGCCCCTTACAGCATACACAGAACTTAACTCATTATTTTCTCCTTAAAATCCTCCCATCTTCCAAATTCTCATATTTTTATATAATGTACCACTATCCTTTCAGTCTCCCAGGTTTATAACCTCAATACTTTCTGGACTCTTCACACTCCCTTACCTCTTTATCAAATCAATTGCCAAATCTTGTCATTTCTACCCCCATAACACCTGATCCCTTTCTATCACCTAACATAGCTACCATCTTAGCTCAGGCTCTTAATGCCTTTCCCCTAGATTACTGTAGCAGCTTCCTAATTGGTCATTCTGTCTCAAATCCTCACCACTCCAGTTTGTCTTCCTCACTGCCATTAAAATCATTTTCTTTCTTTTCTTTTCTTTTTTTCTTTTTTTTTTTTTTTCAGGGCAATGAGGGTTGTAACTTGCCCAGGGTCAAACAGCTAGTAAATGTTAAAGGTCTGAGGCTGGATTTGAACTCAAGTCCTCCTGAATCTAGGGCCAGTATTTATCCACAGTGCTACCTAGCTATGCCCAATAATTTTCTTTAAATTCATATCTGAGGGCGTAGCTAGGTGGCACAGTGGATAGAGCACTGGCCCTGGAGTCAGGAAGACCTCAGTTCAAATCAGGCCTCAGACACTTGACACTTACTAGCTGTGTGACCCTGGAAAAGTCACCTAACCCCAATTGCCTCACCCAAAACAAAAACAAAATCAAAAACAAACAAAAGGGGGCAGTTAGGTGGTGCAGTGGATAAAGCACTGGCCCTGGATCCAGGAGGACCTGAGTTCAAATCTGGACTCAGACACTTGACACTTACTAGCTGTGTGACCCTGGGCAAGTCACCTAACCCTCATTGCCCTGCCAAAAAAAACCCAAAACAACAACAACAACAAATCATATCTGACCATGTGACATCCCTACTCATTCAACTTCCATGGCCTCCTTTAGGGGAATATGCACACACATACAGATATGTACATATCTATACAATATATATACATACATGTATACATGTTAATTATATGATTTCACATACATTCCTATGTTTAACTTTTAAATTCTTTCAAACCTATTTTTCCAAGCTCTTTGGATATCAGTTCTCCTCCCTCACTTTTGAACTCATGTGAACTGGTCTTTTCTCTGTTCCTCACACAGGTAATTTCTCTGTCACTCACTGTGCCTTTGAATTGGTTATTATGCCCTCCCTCCTTACCTCCACCTCATAAAATACCCCTCTTCCTTTAAGATGCAGCTCAATCACCCTCTTCTTTCTTAAGCTTTTTCTGATTCTCTCAACTGCTAGTACTTTCCCTTCCCAACTGATTTGTATTTAACTATTGTGTATTTATCCCCCCCTTTCTCTCTCTCTCTCTCTCTCTCTCTCTCTCTCTCTTTCTCTCTCTCTCTCTCTCTCTCTCTCTCTCTCTCTCTCTCTCTCTCTCTCTCTCTCTCTCTCTCTCTCTTCCTCCCCTCTCTCCCCCTCTCTCTCTCCCTCTCTCTCATATGTGTATACATACACATATATATGTATATGTACATATATATGTGTGTATAATTTGTGCTTATCTCTTCCATCAGAATGTAATTCCCTTGTAAGTAGAGATTATGTCATTTGTGTTTAGGTCCTAAGCATCTAGCCCAGTGTCTGATATGTAGGATGTGCTTGATAAATACTTGTTGATTGATTGATTGATTGATTGATTGATAACATGGTAAAATAACTTCAGGAAAGACAGGTTTCTGTGATTAATCCATAAATGGGCTTGTTAAAGAAAATCCAGGATAGTTGTAATATATATGAGCCTTATGAAGTTGTAATCAAGGAGGATCACAAAGCTTTTCCCCAAATCATCCCTCTGTAATCCTGCAGGGAGAAACTCCTGCTCCAAGTGAGCTCCAAGAATGAGATTGACCTTATCTATTTTTCTAGACATAGTCCATTAGGTGCCATGTATGCAAATCATTTAGAGTCAATTTGATTCAATTCAGCAAAGATTTTTGAAGTACCTACTATATGCCAGTCTCTATGTGAAGTATTTTTTTTTTTCGGATGGGGGGGGAGTCAGAGGCAGGCAGAGATGGAGAGAAGGTGATACCTGTTATGCCCCTGTTACAGGGAGATTCCAGTAAGGAAATCAATGAATCAACAAACTGTTCTGCAACTTAATCTCTTACAGAATTGCCTGGGAGCACTGAGAAGTTAAGTGACTTTTTCCAAAGTCAAAAATCCATTGTATGTCACAGCTGAGATTTAAATACTGGTCTTCCAGAATCTAAGAGCAGTTCTCAGAATATTATCATTTCAGTTACTGAATGTATAAAGACAACCATCGAAACAGTTCCTGACCTCAATGCCTTACATTTTCAAATGGTCAAATGCATTTTTAACGGAATGGGCTGAATATTTCAGTCATGTAGACCCAGCTCAAGTTTAGGAAGAAAATGATCCTTAGATCTGGGAAAGGACGTTAGATTGTATACTCAGAATCAAATTGAAAGATGTAATAGATAGATGTAGATAGTTGGACACCATTTTATAAAGTGTTTTTTTTTCAGAAACAGATCTGATTTTAAATCAATCAATCAACTAATTAATTAATTAACAAACATTTATAAATACCTACCCATGTGCCAGGCACTGTGCTCAGGGCTGAAGGTATGAAGGCAGGAATGAAATGTCTTTGCCCTTAGGGAGCTTAGATCAGATCAGGAGAGACAGGGTGGACACACATAAGTTGATTTAAATAATACATACTAGGAGACCAGGACAACTTTCATGCAAGAGGTGGTTCTGGGTGTAAGATTTGAAGGTGGGTGGGCATATGAATAAGCAAAGTTGAGGAGGAAATGTATTGTTGTCTCAATTGACAGAAAAAGCTATATCTATAGGTATGGGATTCATCTGCATAGAAATGATAATTGAATCTACTGATGACACAAGAGTATCCACAAGAGATCACAGGGAAAAGAGAGGAGAGTGCAAGACAGAACCTTGAGGTACACTCATACTCTCACACTTAGGGGACATATTATAAATGATGTTACATCAAAAGGGACCTGAGAAACAAACATTAGGTCAGTAAGAAGACAGCCAGGAGAGGAGAGCCAGAGAAAGAAAGAGAGACAGAGACAGAGACAGAGAGAGACAAAGAGACGGACAAAGAGAGACATAAACCAAGAGACAAAGAGAGAGACAGAGAGACAGAGAGACAGAGACTGAGACAGAGAGAAGTGAGAGACAGAAAAAGAGAGGCAAAGAGAAATAAAAACAGAGATAGATATGAAGAAAGGGAGGGACAGAGACACAGACAGACAGAGACAGACAGACACAGAGCAAGAGCGAGAGCAAGAGTGAGCGAGCAAGAAAGAGAGAAACAGAGAGACAGAGAGAGACAGCGAGAGGGACAGAGAGAGAGAGCGAGAGAGAGAGAGAGAGAGAGAGAGAGAGCGAGAGCGCAGTGTCATAGGAAGTAAAGGAGAAGAATATGCTGGAAGAGGGGTTGGGTCAACTGTGTTAGAAGTTGCAAAGAGGTCAAGAAGAATGAGGTCTGAGAAAAGGTCATTGTGTTTAGCAGTCCTGAGATCACAGGTAAGTTTAGAGAGAAGTCTCAATTAATTGATGAGATTAGATTGCAAAAGGTTGAGAAATGAGTGGGAGGAGATGTGGAGGCAACAAATATAGATCATGTTTGCTAGGATTATGTTCTTGACAGGATGGAATGGATTAGTGAGGCACTTTTTCATGGATAGGAGATACTTGGACCTGATCATAGGCAGCAGTAATGAAGCCAGTAGATAGGGAGACATTGAAAACTAGAGATAGGGCATAAATGTCCTATGGCAGACTCTGTAAGATTTCAGGCATACTTTTGGCATTCATACAAAACAAAAGACAAGAAAATTAGTCAAATTCCAGGGGTCCCATTTTTAAAAAGGAGAAATAACGACTTCCCCTAACACAAGAACCATATCTAAAAAAAAAAAAAGTCTGTGACTACACTTACTCCTCAAATCTGTTGCTTCAAGTGATGGGAGATTTTTGTATAAACAGCCTTCTTGCCAAACCTCAGTCTTTTAAATGTCCATTTCTAAGAACATTGATACAAACACACACACACACACACACACACACACACACACACACACACATTCTGCTAGATCCTTGAGCTTCCTTCCATGCTTTTCAGCAGCTCAAGTTTGAAGTTGTCATAGTTGCTTCTTCCCACGAAGACACATACGAATATGTTTGAAAGCCCATCTCTCTTCCTACCTCCTTACTTCACTCCACCCTGCCATCTAACAAGTTGTCTGATGCACCCACTCCTGGAAGATGGGCAGATGGGCAGAAAGCAGAAAGCACTTACTTGTCAACTGGAATCTATCTTATCCATTTTTTCCTACATGATTTTTTTTATTAATACAAACTTTTCTACTTATGCTTGATGAAAATAATGACACATTCATGAAGTGTTCCACTCTTTCTCCAAAGCACTTCCACTTTATTCCATATCTTCCTCTGAAGAGAGAGACAGAGACAGAGACCAAAATACAGTCACACAGTGAGTTTAGTGGCTGGAGAGGATTCTTTGGATCATCTAATCTTTTCCCATTTCCCAGCTGGGGAATGTGGTATTCAGACAGGTTATAAGATATGCCCATGGTCTCATAGGTAGTAGGCAACAGAACTGGGTTTCAAACCCTGTCCAACTGACTCCAAATCTAGTACCACAGTAATCTTCCTACTACACCATATTGCTTTTGTACTTGGTTGATTATTTTCTGGGGAAATAGAAGGAGGACTACCTTTCCCCACCCTACACACAATTTCCCCCCCTCTAGCTGATTTTCTGAAAATTCACCAAAATATATCCCCTGGACTTGGTTCCCCTCTGGAAATATAGCAGGTGTCATTTCTGGGAGCCATTGTGGTCATGAGGTTGAAATGAATGACAAGGGAAACAAAAAGTTAAAACAAAACAAAATTTTAAAAAATCAAAGGTTTGGGTAAAACCAAAGGAAACAATTTCTGAAATCTTAGTTGTAAAGATGCAGCCTGAGTGTGAATCTATCACTAGTCACAGCTCTCCCAACAAACCAATTAGAAATGTCAGAGCCAGAGAGTCCATGTAGTAGTAAAAGAAGTGGCATATCTCAGGGGCATGTACATAAGCCATTTGGGGAGGCTTATGCTGGTGTCTTTATATGTGTAGGAGAGATACTGAGCTTATCCCAGCATGGGTGGAACTGGAGCAACATGCAAGCTTATGTTGGTAATGTTCATAGTGGATCAAGACATTTACAAGGTGCTTCTATCACACTTTGTTCTTCAGGGCTCTAAGGGTAGAAAAAGGGATGTGGAAATCAAGGAAAAAAATCATGCATAAAGTGTTACTGACTTTAAATATGAGACAGTTTGTATATTATGTACTTTGTATATATTGTGCATATATTTGTATGTATTGTATACATTACATATGTATAATATATGTATGTTATATAGGGGTGTGTATACACAGGCATACACACAAATATGTATTATGTATAATATTAAAGTATTAAAGCTGAGAAAGGCATGTCATCTAGTCCCTTATCTTCGTTTTACACCTGAGAAAAAAGGGGTTGAAAAATGGAAAAATAATTGACTAAAAGCATAGAGTAGAGTAATTAAGACAACAGTGAGGCAGCTAGGTGGTGTGGAGTCAGGAAGAACTGAGTTCAAATGTGTCCCCAGACACTTACAAGCTATTTAACCCGGGAAAATTCAATTAACTTCTGTTTGCCTCAGTTTCCTCAACTATAAAATGGTGGTAATAATAGCACTTGTGTTTCAGGGTTGTAAGGATTGAAAGAGATATTTGTAAAGCACTTAGTACAGTGTCTAGCACATAGTAGGTGCTTAATAAATACTTGTTTCCTTCCTTCTTTCTTCTCTCCCTCCCTCCCTCCCTTCCTTCCAGACCTGCATTCAAATTGTGCCTCAGACACTTACTAGCTGTATAACACTGAGTAAATCATTTAACTACTCTACCTCAATTTCCTCATCTATAAAAAGGGTGTAACACCCCAAGTTACACAGGGACAGTGATAGTACCTGCCTCACAGGGCTGATCAAGTTAGAAAATATCTGTAAAGTGCTTTGGAAACCTTAACCATTCAAATGAACCAGGAATCTCATCCACTTAGAAGTCTTTAGCAAAGAATTAGATTGGAACTGAACCATGCCAGTCCATCCTGTACAACTCCTATTTTTGACCATGTCTTCCAATAAATTTGCCATGGGTTGTCTACACAATGTGCTACAGGCCTGTCTGGCTTTCTTTTGACCCGCAGAGCAGACTGGAATAACACTCTGGCTGTTCTCCTGCCGTCCTTCATTTTCACCACCAGACCAGTCCAACTTCTTTTATGATCCTACAATTCCTTGATGAGATAGGTCCTTTACTTCTCCCCTTCTTTGGGGTTTCTTGTTGATCTCTGTCTCTCTCTCTCTCTGTCTCTCTCTCTGTCTCTTTTTCTCTCTGTCTCTCTCTGTCTCTCTTTCTCTCTGTCTCTCTCTGTCTCTGTCTCTTTGTCTCTGTCTCTCTGTCTCTGTCTCTCTGTCTCTGTCTCTCTCTGTCTCTCTCTCTGTCTCTCTCTCTCTCTCTCTCTCTCTCTCTCTCACACACACACACACACACACACACACACATACATGTTGTAACCTGCTCATGCCCAGAATGCTTCTCTACATTGCTTTCTATTTGATTCTTACTTTTAATTCTCTGGAGTCATTTATAGCAAAACTTGAAGTACTACATAAATTTTAGCTATAATCTTATTTTTTATTAAATGGAAACAAACAAATGTAAGGTTTTCTTTTGGTTTTTACTTAACATAAGAAAAGGGACAGCATTGAAGAGTGGATAGGAAGCTCACCTTTGAGCGAGAAACCTGGGCATCTGACCCCTGCTGGCTGTGTGAATCTGGTGAGATTGTTAAATTACAAGCATTAAATAACTCAGGCTACTTTCAAAGACTGTATTTAACATAATGGCTGCAGAATAGCAAAAGTGGAGGAAAGAAATCTTCCCGGCACCAATGAAGTAACAGGTACAGACAAACCAAAATAATCAAATTGATAGGTAGATTAAAATGCAGTGAATTTTGTGGAACAAGACATTAATCTTGCATTTTCTGATATGATTGAATTGGATCAATATTGGAGAATATCCAGATATCCTCTGAATCTCACCTGGTTTTTGCTGTGATTCATTCCATTGGGTTCAAATTCCGGGGAGGCAGCTCTAACAGCAGGGTCATCTGCATTCACAATTTTCTCTGAAGGCTTCTTCAACATGTGATTAATTCACCCCAAATCTTTCCCTTGCTTTCTCTGCAGACGGCAGGCAAAGGAGCAGCTTTGCTCTAAGACGATCTTTTCTGCTAGAACACTGAAGGACTTGTCAATATCTTCACAAGGCCCATTTTGTCAAACCGATATTCCAATAGACGGCCATTAGCACCTAACCCTGTGCCTCAGAATCACATTTGGCGGAATTTGCTTTGACTGATCACAGCTCACAGTGATCATTTGGTTCTATGGATCCAATCTTACTCCTCAAAAGCCATTTCCTATCACTGATGATGTGTGTTCCATTTACTCATACTGATTGGTAGTGGCTGCTCAGTTGTAAGGAGCAAGGGAGAAGGTGAGGGAGCCTCTTTTTTGATTTTTGCAGAGGCTGTCCAAAGGGAAAAGCAGTGTTCTTTCTCTGTGTTGGAGAGCCTGCTTGCTGAAGATAAAAGATATCACCACATAGGAGAAGTTTGATGAGAGGAAATTGTAACCACAATAACCTGGCACAATGGCAAATAGCATAGTATTCCCTCTGCCACTGTGTGCAGATGTTTTCTTTCGAGGAATGTATCTGATCAGGATGTTTATTGTTCTATAGATCAGAATGTGGTGATCAGTCAGATAAACCCATCAAAGGCAGAGTAAACTCAAAATGATTCTTCTAATAAGCTGTGGATGTATTTTCATCAGTGTACCAAAGAAAGATAAAATACCCAAGCTGGAGAGACTCAAGGAGATAATTCTCTTCTATGGGAAAAAAATAATAATATAGATGGAAAGATAGTTTAATAGGTCCCCAAAAATCGGGTTGATGACAAGAACAATAGATTTCACAGGAAAAAAAAATATGTGACAGGAAAGAAACATGGCATTGTTTGGGACACCTGTGGTTAATTATTGCAGCTGAAGACATTAAAATCAGTTTCCTTGCTCATATATCTTCATAGACTGTTTGGTGATATTAAACGACAAAGGCTTAATAATCAAAAGTACTGAGTTAGCAAATGTTTTCTAATTTTAATAACTTCTTGTTGTAATTACCAAGTCTTGGAGTGAAATGATTTAATTAGAAAGTAATCAAGAAGTGTCTACTGTTAATTGAAGGAATTATAAAAGATCTACATTTTTAATATATTTCTGGGGTAATAAAATTAAAGTTTGCCATGATTTTTTTAAACTATGCTGATGAGAAGTCTATGATATTGGAAATGAGGTATGGTTAGGATGCTTTGGATGGATCCCACATCTAGGCAGGGGCAGGACAGTACCTACATGGCTCCTCTGTCATATATGAAGGAATCTACCTCCTGGGATCAAGAAAGTAACATTTGACTCATTCCATTTCTCAACATTTTAGCCATGGGGTGTTAGAGGTAACAAATACCTTTAAGATCATATAGATCAGGGGGCAGCTAGGTGGGGCAGTGGATAAAGTACCTGCCCTGGATTCAGCAGGACCTGAGTTCAAATCTGGCCTCAGACACTTGACACTTACTTGTGTGACCCTGGGTAAGTCATTTAACCCTCATTGCCCCACCAAAAATAAATAAATATATAAATAAATAATCATATAGATCAAATGCTCTTAACCTTGTTTGTATGATGGACCCTTGTAGCAGTATGGTAAAGTCCATGGACTCTTTCCTAAAATATGATTTTTAAAGGCATAAAATAAAATACTTAGGATTACAAAGGAAAGCAATTACACTGAAATAAAGATATAACTTTTTATCCACCTGAAATATCTTTGATGTCTGTGGCCCCCAGGTCAGGACCCCTGGTATAAACCAGCACCACTTTCTTTAACAGAGGGATGATCTGAATAATTGAGAAGGAAAATTACTGGCTTACAATTACATAGCTGATTAGTGGAAGAGCAGGGACTAGAATTAGAAGCCAGGACTTTAGATTCTTAGTACAGTGGGTATTTTGGCAAGAAACTAGGTACCTATTTTCTGAAAAATACAAAAACAAGCAAAACCTTTGAGGTATAGTCCAAGTATCTGAGCACTGCTATAAGGTAAGAATGAATGAGGAATGAAATTCAAGCCTACTCTTGCATTCTTCAGAGGATTTCTACAATAGACCAAACAAAAATATTTCACCTAAGACTCCTTCCTTCCTCCCTTCCTCCTTCCCTCCCTCCCTTCCTTCCTTCCTTCCTTCCTTTCTTCTACCCTTCCCTCTGTCACTTCCTCTTTCCTTCCTGTCTTCCCTCGATCCATCTTCTGTTTCCTTCCTTGTCTTTCTTCCTTCTTTTCTTCATTCATTGCTACCTGTACTTTCTGCTACCTAATATTTATTCAGTAGTCTAATTCCTTGCCTAGAAAAAAACAAAAACAAAACTATTATAATCAGTCCAATTGAGTCTTAGTTTCATGGAGGGTCCATTAGATAACTGGGATGAAAAACACTAATTAGGCCTCTCCATCTATCTACTTTTATTAGAGAGTACCACAAGCCCTGTCTTCTGGAGATATGTGACTAAATTGGGGGATAGCAAGGGAATAAGCTATGATTTGATAAGGAAATCATTTATCTGTCCTGGTTTCCAGGGCCTAAATCAAGGAAACTGACTCTACATGACACTTCATGATGCTGGGAACCAGGATAATGTGGTTCTCATTCCCACAATGAATAGAACTCCCTCATATCATTTCTTATGTAAAAATCATACAAAGATGGATGTTGTATGATTATGAGCAGTATCATTTCATAAAGTAGAGAGAAGCAATGCAAGATAAAGTGGCCCTAAAACATGTTAGCAAAATATACAACTAAGCAAAGTCATCCCAAGGGCATTCAAGTATGAAGATAGAAAGAGGACTACAAACAGAAGAAAAATGGAAAATAATGGCATAATCTAGTGGAACAATTTTCTCCATCAAGGACAATGGAATCACCACACTTAGACCTTAACATCACAGTTTATGAGTTGTTGAAGCAGTTTGAATAGCACTAAAAGATTCCATGTGCTTACTGCTTAGTTGGTGATGAAAAAAAAAAAAGTATTAAACCTTATAGAACAAAAATCTGCCTTAAAGGCTCTACTACAACAAGAGGTTTCCCATCCATGTATCAAGATCATTCAAGATTCCTTAGGGGGCAGCTAGGTGGCACAGTGGATAGAGCACTAGCCCTGGATTCAGGAGAAACTGAGTTCAAATCCAGCCCCAGACCCTTGACACTTACTAGCTGTGTGACCCTGGGCAAGTCACTTAACCCCGATTGCCTCACACACACAAAAAGATGCCTTAGAAGATATAACTTAAATAACATTCGCTAACTTTTATGATACGCATCAAGTGAAGCACAAAGCATGGAGATGTGTGGTTGACAAGAGTATTCACTGTTCTGGTAAAGGAGATCAGTCAGGCAAAAGGGAAATTCCTTTTGGATGGTGAGATTATCTAGATACTCTTATTTATGGATGACATTGTTCTGATTGTATCAAGCTCCAAAAGATTGCAGTCTCCTAAAATAATTAGTAATCACTCAGTGGAGTTTGACTTGTCCATCCACAGGGGAAAAAATAATTGAATAAAGTATGTCTATTGCCCAGATTTCAACATGACTAAGTGGACACTTTCTAGTGCTTGTCTAATAGTATGTGTATGGGAGATAGACAGTAAAGGACAATGAGATAGGCTCAGGGCTGAAAAGAAAAAGAGAGAGCCAAAGTACTTTCAGGAAATTGCAAAGCAGTTTTACTGACCCCAAGCTTCCTATAACATCAAAAGACCATCTTTTCAATGCAAACAATTTTCAAGTTTTGCTGTGTAGCAGCAAGACCTCTAAAGGACTAGAGGTGATCATCACACAGAAGGCAATGGAAAAGTACTTGGTAGATGTGGGCGGACTGCAATATATATAACCAATGAGAACCTCCCAAGAACAGAGTAAAGGATATCATAAGAGATTTGTAGGAATGGCGTGAGGGACAGGTAGTGGGCCAGAGTACTGCACGAATACTGTCATGATGTCCAAAAAAAATTGTTCAGTAAAACTAATATTGTCCATGTCTAGTAGCCTATGCACCAAACTTCTGTATTGCAGAGAGGATGATGGATTTTCTCAACTTCTCTGCATAGCAAAGTCATTGGATGTTATGCTTTCTTTACTCGGCTTAATGCATTCTGCATCAGTTCATATGTCTTTCCATATCCTTCATATTTGTTATTTCTAATAGTACAGTCATGTTTCTTTTTTTAAAAGATGATGTTTTTACATCATCTTTATTTCAGAATATATCCCAATCCTCTACCCCCTATTTAGAAAACCATCCTTCATAGCAAAAACTAACACTAAAACTAAAAAGTATAGAAAGAAAAGGGGGAAAAGGATACCTCTGTGGAACTATCTAACACATCAACTGTATTTGATAGTATATGAAATACACCACACCTACCAGAATAATAACATAGATTGGCTCAAATCACAAGATCAAAGGGTTATGCATCTAAATTTGGATGGGTGTGCAGAGGTCATGTATTCCAATCCATTCAGTTTCTGGATAAGGAATCAAGTCCCAGAGAAGTTAAATGACTTGTTTAAGGTCACACAAATAGTAAGCATGAAAAGCAGGATTTGATCTGAGGTCTTCTGGTTCCAATCTAAAACTTCCTTCACGGGGTCATGTACCATAACACCACCTACACTACTTGTTCTCTTCAGCTATCCTCTCAACACTGCCCTTTCTATGTTCTATACTCCAGCCAAACTGAATAATTCCTTTATCTTTAACTCTCAGAATCTTTAGCTTTCAAGGCTCAGCTTAGATGTCAAATCCTTTAGGAAGCCTTTACTCATTTCCAATCCTCTTCCTCCTTAAATGTTTATATACTTACTTACGTTTATATACTTACTTACTGACTCAGAAATTTAGAGCGGGAAGTTACCTTAGCGCTCATCTAGTCTAATCTCTTCTTTTTTAGGTGGTCGAAGTGGAAGAGTAATGAAACTGTGAACTCATGTTCATTTTACTTTTTAAAAGTTGTATACAGGGCAGCTACGTGGTGCAGTGGATAAAGCACTGGTCCTGGATTCAGGAGGACCTGAGTTCAAATCCAGACCCAGACACTTGACACTTACTGTCACTTAACTCTCATTGCCCTGCTCCCCCCACCCCCTGCAAAAAAGAAAAAAAGTTATTCATAAAGTTTAATATATCAACTACAAAGCCTCTCCATCTCTGTAGGTAGATAGGTAGGTGGGTTTGGGGGAGTCTCAAGAATTATAGAATTATAGAGCTTATGAGGATCTCAGAAATCACTTAGTCCCACCCTTTTGAGGGTTCTAATTCTGGGACTTAAAATGGTCTTTGGAGAAGGATCAGGCAAGTCATTGACATAAAACAACAGAGTCTTTATTTGGTATATTGTTAACTCAAAGAATAGATGGTGTGAATTAACTGGAAACACCACAAGCATAAGGGAACAGGTTAGAGAAGTAAGGGACAAAAGAGAGAACGAGGGGCAGCTAGGTGGCGCGGTGGATAGAGCACTGGCACTGGATTCGGGAGGACCTGAGTTCAAATCTGGCCTCGGACACTTAACACTTACTAGCTGTGTGACCCTGGAAAAGTCACTTAACCCCAATTGCCTCACCAAAGAGAGAGAGAGAGAGAGAGAGAGAGAGAGAGAGAGAGAGAGAGAGAGAGAGAGAGAGAGAGAACGAGAACCCAGAATAAGGAAGGTACACACTGTCTATGTGGTTTTGACTGAATCACTTAACCTCAGATTTCCCTTCTAGAATAGATGAAGGATTTGGACTGAATGATCTCTAGATTTCCTCCTGGCCCCTAGATTCTTTTCCATTCTGTTCTCTTTCATTGTGTTTCATGTATTGACTGCCTCCTGTTCTACCCTCCTTGGGGCTTTGGTGTAATGGTGTAATTCTACACCCATCACTTCTAAGTTGCTCCCCTCTATTTCTCCCCTTTTTGTGCCATTGCCTCCCTTTCCCCCACCTCCCACTCCAATGTATTTTTTAATCCTTACCTTAGTCTCTAGCCTTTGGAACCATCCTGTAAACTGCTTGTAAAATGTCTTTAAATATACCAAGGACTGCTGTGGTACAAAAGTCATGATTTGGATAACTTTCCTAAAAGAAATTGCTAAAATTATACTGTGTTTGTTTCCATCCAAACTAGGCTGATTTTTTCCCAAAGCAAAATGTCTTCAACTGTCACTGAAGATGATGCAAATGCAATTTTCCTCCTTTGAGAAGAGGGCAGGCGATGGAGCTTCTCTGAGCAGCTGTCCCTGCCCCGGGGAAAAAAAGCTCCCCCCAGAAGAATGTCATCATATGAAAGTATTTGGAATGCATCTGGGGAAAAAAGGAATTTATTTTGGGGACCCAAGATAATTATTATATAAATAAATTAATAAGATCACATGTGGATGTGTGTTAAATTAGGCTAGAGTATGGACCATATCATAGGGATTTTTGACCTTGTCTGGTGAAAAGTATGGACTTCGCAGAATAATGTTTCTAAATGCGCAAAATAAAATACCTAGGATTACAAAGGTAATTAATTATATTGAAATACAATTATTGTGATTTTATTTTTAAAGTTCTTAGACTCTAGGTTAACTACCCCTAACTATAGCAAATCATGGTTTGCTAAATCACAATAAAAAGATCTTCTGTCTTAAACACTCAGCAGTCTACATTTCCTCTCAATACCCCCATGAGGTAAATAGTACAACTGTTATTGTCCCCATTGTACAGATGAGGAAACTGAGGCTTGAACAGATGAATGGACTTGCCTGATAATAGCGATAGCTGAAATGTATATGAAACTTTTTAGGGTTACAAAAAACTTTATATTAATTCTCTAATTTGATGGTCACAAGCATAAAATTTTATTTTGGGTTCTTCTTGTAGATGTCTTCATGTCATTGTCTTCTTGATCTTCCTGGTCACCATAGAAGCTTTTTCAGGTCATATTCAAGCTAGTCAGGTTCATTTTTGTTATTTATTTTCAGCATATTTCTTTACTTTGCACTTGATTTTATAGTTGGACTCTGCTCACCTCTGAGGTGAGAATAGCCAGGCAAAACTTCTATTGCTAGACCTGGGGACCTGTAAGTTTTCAGTGTGTCCAATGTGTTGTGATCTGGGAGAGGTTAAGCCATTATCCTTCTAATCTGTCTTCTGGTTTTTAACCAGGAAGGGTCTTTGCTCCCTCATCTCTATAGAAGGTAACCACTCCTCTCCACACTGGGACTCCAACCTGGACATCGGTAATGGGCAAAGAAGCTGCCAAATGATGCTAAATCCTGCACCCATTCCCAGCACAGGAGTCCTCTAAAATATCTTTTTGACCAAATGTTTGGTCTTCTTACCATTCTTGTGAACTGAGCACTCCTGGTGTCACCACTGCTGTTGCCTCTAGGCACAAGTTTCTGGTGCTACTTCTACCATGCTTCATTCCAGCTCAGCTCCTATTCCTGGGTCCACAGACATCTCTTTCTGTCCTAAGCTGTTCTGGACTAGAAAAACAGCTCTGTGACTTCTTGTTATCCCACTTCAAATTTGACTTGATGCAGATTTTGGAAGCTGTTTAAAAGGCTGGGTTAGAGAAACTTGGCAGAAGTACTCACCTCACTCCACCAATGAAACCTCTGCCCCCTCAGCCATAGTATCTTTTTTTTTTTTTTTTTTTGGTGAGGCAATTGGTGTTAAGTTACTTGCCCAGGGTCACACAGCTAGTAAGTGTCAAGTGTCTGAGGCTGGATTTGAACTCAGGTCCTCCTGAATTCAGGGCCAGTGCTCTATGCCCTGTGGCACCTAGCTACCCCCAGCCATGGTATCTTTAAGAGAATGCAAGCTCATTAAAGAAAGCAGCCATTTCATTTTTGTATTTCCAGCACCTGGCACAGTGCCTAGAACCCATTAGATGCCTAATAGATGTTTGATGATTGACTGACTGAAGAATTCTGAGTTAGGTAGAATAAATATGATTATTTTCATTTTATTGATGAGGAAACTGGGACTCAGAGAATATAACAGACTTACCAAAAATCATTCACTGGTTGATGATAAAGGTAGGATAAGAACCTAAGTTTTCCGACATCAGATCCAGGGCTCTTTGTAGCTAATGTCTTTTGAAGCTACTGTAGATAGTTCTTTAAATGTGATTAGAACTCTTTGCTCTTTCATTCACTACTTTGAATTTTCTCTTTATCAAGGAAGGTTTATCCATGCACTGAGACCAGTTTTGCAGCTCAGCAGGAATCCTATAAGGAGACCTTGGTGGTTGGCTCAAAAGTTCATTCTTATTGCTCATGCTCCATACATCTTACCCAATAAATGAAGCAACAATGAAAGAAAAAAAAGCATCTATCAAGTGTCTGCTATGTTAGATACAGTGTGAAGTGTGAAGAAGACACATACAAAAGTGAAATGGCCCCTGGTTTCAAGGAAGTTGTATCCCATCTCTCACGCCATTTGACTAGACCCTGGCCCTTGTCCTTGAACATTGTTTGTTTGGCTATTTCTTATCTCCTCTGGTCACCAGGAAGAGAATTGGGTAGAAACCAGAAAACTTGGTCTTGCCTTTGTAAAACAAAATGAAACAAAAATAGAAATAACCTCTGGTATGTCTGCACCTGGAAGTGTGTGGGAAGGTCTGGTCATCGTACTTCAATGCACGCTTTGGTTTGCTGGGGAAGAGACTAGATAATCAGATGACTTAAATAGTGGTGGGGGTGGCTAGATGGCGCAGTGGATAAAGCACTGGCCCTGGATTCAGGAGTACCTGAGTTCAAATCCAGCCTCAGACACTTGACACTTGCTGGCTGTGTGACCTTGGGCAAGTCACTTAACCCCCATTGCCCCGCAAAAAAAAAAAAATAGTGGAGGAACTTCATTTTGTTTCTTTTTTCTGAGGCTATCAGCTTTTTATTAGGAGGTCAGTAGCTTATTTTATCCTCTGAGATAATGGTTAGTCACTGCATTAGAGTTCCTAAGTCTTTTGAGTTTGTTTGTCTTTTAAAATACTGCTATTATAGAGATAGAGATAGAGATAGAGATAGAGATAGAGATAGAGATAGAGATAGAGATAGAGATAGAGATAGAGATAGAGATAGAGATAGAGATAGAGATAGAGATAGAGATAGAGATAGAGATAGAGATAGAGATAGAGATAAAGATAGAGAGATGGAGATGGAGATGGAGATGGAGATGGAGATGGAGATATAGATAGATATAAATATAGTTCTGGTTCTGTTTACTTCATTCACATCAGTTCATACAAGTCTTTCCAGAGTTCTCTGAAATCAACCACTTCAGGGGGCAGCGAGGTGGTGCAGTGGATAAAGCACTGGCCTTGGATTCAGGAGGACCTGAGTTAAAATCCAGCCTTAGACACTTGACACTTACTAGCTGTGTGACCCTGGGCAAGTCACTTAACCCTCATTGCCCCGCCAAAAAAAAAAAAATCAACCACTTCATTATTTCTCATAGCACAATAGTATTCCACATGTACCATAGTGTTCAGCCATCTCCCAGCTGATTTGCATCCCCTCAGTTTCCAATTCTTCACCCCCCCACACACACACACAGACAAAGCAGCTATAAATATTTTTGTACATAGAGATCCTTTTCCTTTTTGTTTTTTATCTCTTTGGGATATAGAACTAAGAGTGGGTAATGGGCTTAATAGTGGTACTGGGTCATTGGTTATGCATAGTTTTATGACCCTTTGGGCATAGTTCCAAACTGTTCTCTAGAATGGCTGAGTCAGTTCACAACTTCACCTATAGTGCATTAATATCTCAATTTTTCCACATCCCCTAAAACAATTGTCATTTTCCTTTTCTATCATATTAGCCAACCTGATAGGTATGGGATGGTATCTCAGAGTAGTTTTAATTTGCAATTATTTAATTAATAGTGATTTAGAAATTTTTTTCACATGGTTATTGATAGCATAGATTACTTCATATGAACTTGCTTGTTCATATCCTTTGACTATCAATTTGGGAATGACTTATATTCTTAAAAAATTTGACTCAGTTCTCAATGTATTTGAGAAATGAGGCTTTCATCAGATAAAGGCAGTGATTTTTTTCAGTTATGATTACTAACTGTGTATTTACCTCCATTCTATTTTACTCCTGTTTATGTTAAACTCTCTCACCTTTCACACTATTACTCCTCAAAATTATTTTGCCTCTGACTATTGCCTCCCCAAATCTGCCTTCCCTTTTATCCACCTTGACTTTCCTGTAGGGTAGGATAGATTTCTGTATCTAACTGTGTGTATTTGTTATTCCTTCTTTGAACCAATTCCAATTACAGTAATTTTCAAGCACTCCCTCCCACCTTTCCTATCTCCCCCTCCACTGTAAAAAGTTTGTTGCGCCTCTTTTATGTTAAATAATTTACCCCATTCTACCACTTCCTTTCCCCTCTCCCAATGCATTCCTCTTTCACAACCCTTAATTTAAGTTTTTTGAAAAATATCATCCCATCATAGTCAACTCACACCTGTGCCCTGTGTCTATGGGTCTATGCCCTCCTTCTAAATGCTCTAAAAGAGAGAAAGTTCTTAGGAGTTACAAGTATCATCTTCCTATATAGGAATGCAAATAATTTTACCTTATTGAATCCCTTAAGATTTCTGTTTCCTATTTACCTCTTTTATGCTTCTCTTGAATTTTATGTTTGAAAGTCAAACTTTCTATTCAGCTCTGGTCTTTTCTTCAAGAGTGCTTGAAAGTCCTCTATTTTTCTTTAATGCACATTTCCCCCCATGAAGGATTATATCCAACTCTGTTAGGTAGTTGATTCTAGGTTGTAATCCTAGCTTCTTTGCCCTCTAGAATATCATATTCTAAGTCCTCTGATCCTTTAATGTAGAAGCTGCTAAATCTTGTGTTATTCTGACTAAGGCTCCATGATATTTGAATTATTTCTTTCCGGCTCTTTGCAATATTTTCTCTATGGCCTGAGAGCTCTTGGATTTGGCTATATTTCTGGGAGTTTTCATTTTGGGATCTCTTCCAGAAGGTGATTGGTGAATTTTTTCAATTTCTATTTTACTCTCTGGTTCTAGATTATCAGGGCAGTTTTCTTTGATAATTTCTAGAAAGGTGATATTTAGGCACTTTTTTTTATTACGGCTTTCAGGTAGTTCAATAATTCTTAAATTATATCTCCTTGACCAATTTTCCAGGTCAGTTATTTTTCCAATGAGTATTTAACATTTTATATATGTTTTTATTTTTAAATTTTTTTATTGTTTCTTGATATCTCATAAAGTCATTATCTTTCACTTGTCCAGTTCTAATTTTTAAAGAATTATTTTCTGCAGTGAGATTTTGTATCTCTTTTCCCATTTGTCCAATTCTACTTTTTAAGGAGTTCTCTTAAGTGAATTTTTGTATATCTTTTTCCATTTGGCCAATTCTGCTTTTTAAGGTATTCTCTTTTCTTTGAAAGAAATTTTTATTTTTTAATTTAAAAACAAATTTGGTGAGGCAATTGGGGTTAAGTGACTTGTGCAGGGTCACACAGCTAGTAAGTGTCAAGTGTGTGAGGCCGGATTTGAACTCAGGTCCTCCTGACTCCGGGGCTGGTGCACTATCCACTGTGCCACCTAGCTGCCCCAAGGTCTTCTCTTAAGTAGATTTTTGAGCCTCTATTACTATTTGGCCTGTTGTTTTTTTTTTTAAGGTGCTATTGTCTCCAGTAATTTTATGCCTCTTTTACCAAGCTGATGACTTCTTAATGATTTTCTTGTGTTACTCTCATTGCTTTTCCTAATTTTTTCTCTATTCTTATTTTATTTTTAAAATCTTTTTTGAGCTTTTCTAGGAATCCTTTTTGGGCCTGAGGCCAATTCACATTTTTTCTCTGAGGCTATGGATGAAGCAAGTTCTGACTTTGTTGTCTTCTTCTGAGTTTGTGTTTTGATCTTCCCTATCAGGCATAGTAACTTTCTATGGTAAGGTTCTTTTTATTGTTTGCTCATTTTCTCCAGCCTATTTCTCAACTTTTACCATTATCTTAAAGTCGGGCCCTTCTCTTTAGGTGAAGAGTTTACTGTCCCAAACTTCAGGGGTTTTTTTGTGTTGATTTCTTTAGAGTTAATTGTTGGGATCTATAAGTTTTCAGTTCTTCTAAGGTGGTATGATCTAAAGACAGGTATGTTGACTAATCTCCTGGCCTGTGCTCTGGTCTTTGAGTGACCACTCTTTTCTGTCCTGGAACAGTGACCAGACTCCTCACTCCCCTGGGTATACTAGTGCCACTCTTCACTTTGGGACTTGATGTAGGACTCCAACCTAGATCCATGTAAGGGCAATGCAACAGAGTCCTGCACCCAGTGCCCACAAAGGGAGCCTTATTATCTCCTTCTGACTAGTTGTATGACCCCCTTACAATTTGTAGGCTGGGAGCTCTAGAAGCATCCAGTTATCACCAAGGTCTGCTACTGATTTGTTTAGACATGGCCTGCTGCACTCTTGCCAGGTTGCTGCTTTTTCTGAACTATGCTCCACTCTCACTGTGGTAAGACAGATTTTTTCTTCCAACTTTCTAAGTTGTCTTGGGTGTAACCCCCCATCCTTTGGTGAAATCTGATGCTCCAGAATTAATTGTGGGGCATTAAAGTTGTTTTGAGGAGAATTTGGAAAAGCTCTGATGAGCCTATCTTTTCTCTGCCATCTTGACTCTCCCCAAACCCAGTTTTTTATTTTTTAACAAAAATTGTGACTTTAGCAGGAGGCTCAAGGGATACAATTTAACTTTCTAAAATCATGAAGATGTTGGAGAGAAGGAACACAAGAGATAAATAATGTGATTTTGTAAAATAGGGGATAAGAAATAGTTACAGGGCACTTAGAAATATTTCCTCTCTATTCTCAGATTTTTCATAGTATTTTGCCTGGATTTATCTGCATACTTTCTCTCCATCTCTGTAAAATGAGGGCCTAATGTCTGTAGTTGTTCATGAGTCATTCCTTGTGTCCTGGAACTGCCCATCATCACTCTTTTTCTCCTTCTAGCTATCCTTGTCCTCAGTTTTTTGGTTTTTTGGGTTGGTTTTTTTTTTTTTTGCCTTTATCCACCTTGGTAACAGAGTGCCAGTCAGTAGGACCAGCCATGCATTATTTTGGGCAGACACCATTCATGCCTCAGATTTGAATGGGAGGGGGAAGGAGGGAAAGCTTCACAACCTACCTCATTATTTTGCCAGGAAAACTTATTGTTTTCCTTTCAATTTTCTCCTTCTAAAAGGACTAATGTGTTTTTTTTTTAAATGGTGATAGCATTCCAAAGGAAGATTTCTCCAAAGGTGGATCTTTCTAATTTTATAATGATAATAATAGCTGATAATATATATATATATATGTATGTATATGTGTGTATACATATATATGTGTATGTATTATACATATATGCACATATATACTTGGAAATTTGCAAATTGTGTATGTTTATAAATGCATATTTACATATTCTCACTTAAGCTTCTCATAACAATTCTATGAGGCAGGTATAAGTATTATTAGTTCCATTTATAAATTTGGAGGGGAGAGCCTTTGAGCGGTAAAGATACTTACCCTTGCTTACAAAACCAGTATCAAAGGATGAACTTGAAGCCAGGTTTTCCTGACTATGCCACGGTGATTCCTATGATAATAACACTTTATATTTGCCAAATACCTTTAACTTTTCAAAAAACATTTTCACTTTTCATTTGATTCTAAGAATACCATGATATTGGCTGGGGAGGTATTATCCCAATTTGAGAAACAAAACTGAGACCCAGGGAGTTTAAATGACATGCTTAATAATATGAGGGGGAGAACAATGATGAAGAGTTCCATATATTGAAATTCAAACGGCATACACAGTGCGTACTACATCCGGGTTTGAATTGTTTGCCCCTGTCAACATGTGTGATCTTAGGCAAGTCATTTAAACTCTTCAGCTCTCAACTCCTTGATCTATAAAAGGAGAGAGTTGGACTCAATGGCCGCTGACCTCCCTTCTGTCTCCAGACCTGTGACACTATGATTCAGACTGTAGGTACAGAAGAAGTGCAGATAGAGGTCAAGGAAGTATGATGCAGGCCTGGTGGTGTTCATTGACTTGAAGGTAGTCCCGAGAGCATTTTTGTAAAATGTGCCCACTTGACAACTGGCCATCAGAAAAGAGAATATGAAAACTGGCTTGTCAATACCCAGGATGCATCAATAACAGAAAAACAGCTCTCTGCAGCCTGTCATGGGAACAATACAGCAGACAATGCCCATTATCCATGTGTCACTTCCTGGTATAGGACATAAAAACAGATCAAGGCAAAACCCAACGCGTCCTTAAATTAGTGGCACAGATCAATGCCCATATTTCTCTGTGTCATGTTTCATTATGTTGAACCATTTATGTCATCGTAACTTGAGACATCTTAATGCAACCTGACATGCAGGTTATGTTGCATTTAAAAATGAGGAGGCCGCGCACTTCGTTAATGGGCTGGAAAAGTTTCAGGGTCCCCTTTTCTGCCCCATAATGATGCAGTGCTGCATCCTGGACTCAGGGCTTACCTTTGTAACAATCACAATAGCTGACATGCCAAAAGTGCTTTCTGTTTTTTAAAAAGCTTTACATACATTGCCTTGTTTTCTCCTCAAAACTTCCCTAGGTAGGGAGCAGCAGTTTAGGGGAATTGAGCCCTAGGCTTAGAGTCAGTTAGACCTGAGTTGAAAACCTGCCTTACACACTTGCTGTGTGATCCTGTACAAGTCACTTCATTTCTCTCAGGTTCAGTGTTCTTATCATTAACATGAGGAGGTTGGACTTGGAGGCTTGAACCATTCCAGCTCTAAATTTGATTGAGCTCACATCCTGCCTCCTACACTAAGTAGTGTGACCCTAGACAAATCACTTCAGCTCTTTCTTAGCCTCAATTTCTGTATCTATAAAAGGGATATAGTAATATCTCCTATTTCTCATAGAGTTGTGGTGAGAGCTAACTGAGATTAATAACAATAATAATGAAGAAGAAGAAGAAGAAATTTTTATATGATGCTTGCCATGGGCTTTGCTTAGCACTATGCTAAACACTTTCTAATCATTATTTCATTCGATCCTCCCAACAACCCTGGGAGGTAAGTGCTGTTATTGTCCCCTTTTTGCAAATAGGGAAACTGAGGCTAAGTGACTTGCCCAGAGTAACACAGCAAGTTAATGTCTGAGGCCTCAGTTGAACTCATCTCTATATAATTTTCATTGTAGATTTTTAAAAAGCAAAAAACAATCATAATTACAGCATCCTAGAGTTCCAGAACTGGAATGGACCTTTGAGATTTTCTAACAGCCTTTTCTTCTTAGAAATGAAGAAACTGAGGCCCAGAGAGGGTAGTAGGTAGACATGTATTTAGGATTTATGCCAAGTCTATTTCCAAAAAAGTACTTGATGTTGTTTTTTAGTGCCTGGTTTGTCCCACAGCTACATAATTCAATTTTCAAGTATTGTGTCCTGGGTTTTGATACCCTGGGGTACTACTGGATATGTTATGAAGACTACAGACAATTTGCCTGATGACAAGACAGTATCTCCATGTGGCATGAAATTCAGGCAGTTTAATTATGCTCCAAGTTAAGCCCTAGTCTCTTTCATGGATGTATGTAAAGATGGAGAATAGCTGTTTTGGATTCCATCCTGGCCTAAAAGGCAAGGTCCAGATTAGCCTTTTGCTTTCTGTCCTTTGGGGAAAAGAATCTCAGAATCCCTAGAATCACTGACTTACCCTCTCCTTGATTTTATTTGATATAGTTCTAGAAAAGCAATAAAATAAGGGAAAATAAAAGCATAAAGATAAGCAAAGAGGGGGCAACACTGTTTCTACTTGCTGATGCCATGACAGTTTACTCAGGAAATCCTAGAGAATCAGTGTTTAGGATTAATCTCAACCCTCCCTTGATCTTCCAAACATAGGTTTTACAGGTTGTACCCAACAATGGACTCCATAATTAAGACAGCAATTGAATGTCGCAAAATACACACACACACACACACACACACACACACACACACACACAAGAATAAGCGACTTTCTTTTTAATAAGCAATCAACAAGCATTCATTAAACATCTATGCTCCAGGCATCACACTTAGGTAAAGGGGATAGACACAAGCACAAAATAAGGCCTTTATATATCAATAAGCACTTTATTCCTTGGAAAATACTCTTATCTATGTTATCTTATTTGTATATCACAAGAACCCTGTCAGGCAGATATAGCAAGTATTCTCTCTATTTCAAAGATCAAAAACAAAAACAACCAATTACAATATATTAAAGTTAGGGAATAAGATAAAATAGCTAGTTTAGAACCCAGGCCCACTGCTCTTTGCACTGAACAACCTTGCCTTTACCTAGTCATGATCACAAATCTCCTCTTCAGAGAATGTGGAAGGATGGTGTTGAACAGCCTTTATCCAGAAGAGAAAAGCAGCTATGGCAATTGTCAACTGGTAGGAGGAAGAAAAAGGGCATGGAGATTGAACAGAGGTTTTAAAATGATGTCACTTTAAGAAGATGAATTAGGGGCCTGTGCAAGTTAGACACATGCTAAAGGAGTCCCAGGGGTAGACTCTGGAGTTGTTGTTACTACCATGCACTCAGATGAGTAGGTCATATTGCCTTTTCCAAGGCATTCATCCTGTTTCCCCCATTGCACTTTGGGTAGATTCAAAAAGTTGATGAGCCCCTTGGTGCTGCAGCTCCCAACTCCCTCTTCCTTATCCCATGTTCCTGGCCTCTGAGAGACACAAGGGATGTTTGCAGATCACGTGCCACTCCCTGGGCACTGGCAGTTAAGTGCCGTAAGAGCTACCGATTATTGTGATTTCCTTTAACCAGCTCGACACATGCTTTTCTTTTCAATTTTTGATGTCAGCTCTAATGTGTTTGGCCAAACACTTTGGAACTTGTTAAAATTCTCCAAATAGCCTCTTTGTGCTGCAGAAATCACACCAGTGACAGGCCCTCCCCACATTTGCCTAAAGCTTTTATTCATTCAGTTATGCACCCTACTGTCCCCATCACTCTATCTCACAGAGGAACTGACTTTCAGAGCCAGAGCCCAGATACCACCAGCCCTTTATTTTTTTTCTTAATCATTTCTTTCTGTATGTTTTCTTTCTTTATTCCATTCAAACACCCAATGTAATAAAGTTGCCAAAACTCTCCCTCCATTGGAGTGAGAACCATTCATTTGTCGTCTCAATTTTAAGATTCCTGACTCCAAATAGAGGGATATTCTCTGTGGACGTAATGGGACATTTAGCAATTCATTCATTTTCTTCACATGCTACTTATTTAGACGCTCAGCGGTTGGCAGCTTTGATGTGGAGTGGTGAAATTATAAAGACATTACATATCATAAAAATATAAATGAATGAAAACAGAGACCCTCTTTTATATCAGGCTAAATTGACTGCTGTCATATTAAGGGTATTTTGTTTTATAAATTATACCCATTTCAAGGTATTCCCTTGAGTGAGACACTACCTTGCCTTTTCTCTTTTTAGAGCAACAACAAAAAAGGTTTTCTATTTTAAACACTTGGCATGAAAGATAATAAGGGGACATATGTCTTTGTGAATATACTTGGGGTCCAACTTAAATTAGATTCCCCCCAACATCAACCAATAGGGAATTTGTCATTAGGTACTCATAGTTTCCTTAAATTATGATCTTTGTATACACATACAAAAATCACTTTTGGGCCAAACTCATAATTCCCTCAATTCAATAAACTACTCCCTTATGGGAGCACCAATGAATGTATTCTGGAAGACCCTAGCTATATCCCTAGCTTTGATTTTAAATGGCTTAGGGAAGTTCCCTGAGATATATTAATTTACGCTTCAGTAGCTTAAAACCAAAATAAGAATTTTGGGACACTGTATATTCAAGTATTTCTTAAGGTAGGTCTCCTATTTCTAGTATTTGTAGTATTAGTGGAGGATCGTTATCCACTTTTTCATCCTCTTAATGATGTAATAAACTGAGCATGTCCCTTCTGATTGAATGAACTGAAGAAGCCTCAGGCCTTTCAGTTGTTCATGTGACTTCTCTTGCCTCCCACAGTTCATTTGAGCAGGCCTTCTTTGGACCTTTGCCACCTCTGTTCTGGCTTCCTCAAGGCACAGTTGCTAGGACCAAAGGCCATTGTCTGTGCTCCAAACTGAGTCAGGACACTAGAAAATTCCTTCCTTTCTCTCTTCTCCCTTTAGGTCTCCAAGTCATACCTAGTTTTCTTGACTTCACTGACCAGTCATGGGAGAGACCTTCTGGTGCAAAAAAAAAAAAAAAAGTTAAATAAAGGAGAGGGTGAGAGATGGAAATGAAAGGTTCAATAAGCCTTAAAAGAAGTATTTCCCAAAGGAAGGAGACAGAGAAGGTGATCCAGTTGACATGATTGCTAATTTATACCTCTGGACTTTCGCATATCCTTTTCCCAGTTCATCTCTTTCATTACCAATGCTCTCACCCATCTTTTCTAATTCCAATACATTCATCAAAAGCCTCACCAAATTCCTACCTTTTCCATGTTGCCTCTCCTATTTGCTCCAACTCACTGTAATTTCACGTTGTCTCCTATCATACAATAGAAATGCCTTGAAGACAGGATTTCTTTCTTTCTTTCTTTCTTTCTTTCTTTCTTTCTTTCTTTCTTTCTTTCTTTCTTTCTTTCTTTCTTTCTTTCTTTCTTCCTTCCTTCCTTAATTTCTTCCTTCCTTTTTTCTTTTTTTTTTCTCTTTGTATCCCCAGTGCTTAGCAAATTGCTTTTCCTACAGTAAATACTTAATAAAGGCTTGTTGATGAATGGATTGAATTCTCCCTTCTCTGAATTTTAACAATTAGGTACCTATAGTATCAGAGTGTCATAACTAGAAAGACCCTTAGAGATCATTTATAACAAATCCCTCACTTCACAGAAAGTGAGGCACAGAGAGGTAGCAGTGACTTCTCTAAGGTTAAGCAGCTAGTTAATAACATATGGAATAGAGTTTAGGTCTCTGGCCTACCACAGAAGTATTCCTTCTACTGTGACACACTGCCTTAATTGCTATAGTTGGGACCCTGTTGGCTTGTGTACCCTTGACCCTCCCAAGCTGCTCCCTCCAGTGTCATTAGAGCTTATCCCAGTAATGGTAGCAATGATTTGCAAATTATAGAGTAATAAATTCTTAATCCAGTTTTATTTAACATCTTCATTAATTATCTAGAAGAGGGAGACAAGAGCCCGCTAATTAAATTTTCAGATGCTGCTAAATTGGGAGGTGTTGCAAGGCCTGGCAAGGGCCAAAATCCTATATAAAGGGACCTGGAGAGGTGAAGGCGATGGGCTGGAAGGATAAGGATGAGATTCAAATTGGAAAGTGCAGCCAGGACATCTGGAGAAAAGCAGTTAGGAGCATAGTTATTCCCAGTATAGGAAAAAGCCTGGAAGACTAAGAGAGCCACAGAATCATGAGTAATGATTTGGGGAATAAGAATGGCAGATATAACAGGTTGTCCTTGTCTACTTCACCATCTATGGTTCTCTACCCACCTCTCCCCCCAAACCAATAACTGTAACGATTGGAATGACGCCACCTGCTGGAGACTTACTGTAGAAGAGTTCTGCCCATGAAGCGAAGGTCTTTGAGGGCAAGAATGACGCCACCTGCTGGAGACTTACTGTAGAAGAGTTCTGCCCATGAAGGGAAGGTCTTTGAGGGCAAGAATGACGCCACCTGCTGGAGACTTACTGTAGAAGAGTTCTGCCCATGAAGGGAAGGTCTTTGAGGGCAAGACCAGGAGTCTTTTCTTCAGGATTCAGGAAGTGACGCGGACTAGTGGGAGGAGGAAGGAAGAGACTGGCGCTCAGTCTCGCGCTTTTTCCTGGGGACGCTGGTGGAGAAGGGAGCTAAAAATGTGCTCTCCCTTTAATAGATAGAAATCTAGGCCTTTCTCTCTCTCTTTACCAAATTCTTATTCTCCTTAATAAATGCTTAAAAGTCTAACTCTTGCTAACGCTTATAATTTATTGGCGACCACTCATTAGATATTTTAGACAGTTTAGCTAGAATTTTAGCCCTTAACATAACAAAATAGGATCAAAGGTGCCAGCAAAGCCTCATTATCAGGTCCTGATGTAGGACTGGGGATAGAATAGGAGGTCAGTTGAGTTAAATTTAAGTTGGGTTAAATTGTCTCAAAGGCAATTAGGGAGATGAGGGTATCTGTGTGGATATAATAGCTGAAAAGAAAGGGACAGTCAAAATAACCAACCTCAGTCTTTGTTTTAATGCCCCACTTTACCTCATTTCCAGGGAAACAAAAAGAGTTAGTAGAACACAAAGGTAGCACAATGACTAAGAGAAATTTCTCAGGAATAAGTGAATAGGATCCATGATCCTGGGCTAGAAGAGTCCTCAGAAACCTTGCAGTCCAGCCCATTCATTTTATAGATGAGTAAAATGAGACCCAGGGAGGTGAAATGACTGTCTTGCAAAAGATCAACCAGTTGGTGTCAGCAGTAGACTTTGAACCCATGACCTTTGATTCTAGTGTTCTTTACATTCTGCCTCAATGGTGACTGTCTAAGAGTGAGCAAAGCAACTTCTGTAATATTATTAACCCTTTAAAACATGGGGAAATTTAGAATACCAACATTGCCACATGGTGTTAATGAGATAAGAGCTACAGATTGAAGCCACTTGAGCTCTATGGCTATTTAACCTTTGGCAAGGTACAATGTGAGACTTATTTTCCTCGTCTGTAAGGAATAAAGATACTTTATATCTCCATGAACATCCAACTCCTATGCTCCATCATGATGCGGAAGGGACCCTGCATTCTCAGTTGTCATGTCTCTGTCTCTCCTCAATCTGGAATATTTTTGAGTACAGTATAAACAATGGGTTTAGAGATATCCAAGAATCAACTAAGATGAGAACAGCTGACTACCAGGTGATACTTTTTTTTTTCAGCTGTAGTGACTGGAGAGCCAAGGAGGAGTTTTAATCTACCTGGATAGATTTGAAGGACTCAACCAGCACATCAATGAATCACAGGATTGAAAGTGGCTCTTCAAGAGGTCATCTGATACAAGGGTTCTTAACTCTTTGTGTCATGAACCCCATTGATTGTCTAATGGACCTCTTCTTAAAATAATATTTTAAATGCATAAAATAAAATGCACAGGGGCAGCTAGGTGGTGCAGTGGTTAAAGCATCAGCCTGGGATTCAGGAGGACCTGAGTTCAAATCCTGATTCAGACGCTTGACACTAGCTGTGTGACCCTAGGCAAGTCACTTAACCCTCATTGACTCACAATAAATAAAAATAAAATAAAATGCACAGCATTACACAAGGAAAGAAATTATACTGAAGTACAGTTATCAGTATAGTTAAATAGTTCAAGGACCTTAGGTTAAGAACCACTGGTATAGTCCAACCCCTTTATTTTATGGATGAAGAAACTGAGATTCTGACAGGTTAAGCAAGTCCTGAGGTCAGACAGGTAGTAACTGAAGTAGGATGCCTCCTTCAAGATATCAAAGAAAATACTTGCATGAAATTGGTGCAGGAATCAAATAATATACTTTCTGGAAGAGGGCTTTGCAAACATAAATCAGTATAGACACAGCAAACTGAAATCTCTCTGTGCTCTAATAGAGTCTTCATGATTTTCTGTGATAAATCTTCTCAACTATAAAAACTCGGGAAGATTCCACTAGAACATAGGGAGATCCCATTCTGCATTGACTAAGAGATTATCCAACTTGTTGAAATCATAGCTATTATTATGATGACTATAATCATCATCAACCTTAATTACTGGGATGGGAACCCCTTATTCGCTTGAAAGAATTACTACATATCACTAACCATCTATGTTCTCCCCATTGTGGGATACAAGGGTTTGTGTAAAAGGGCTTTAAAAGTAAAGCAATGTATGAAGTTCAAGTGTTGTTATTATTATAGTTTGGGGTGGACATTCTGGGGATGCTTCATCATAAAGAAGCAGTTGTCATTGCTATGACAGCAACTGGCTCCACTCGCCTCCTGGCTCAAGCTAAACAATGTCAGGGGAAGGGGAAAAACAACAACCTAGGAATGTATTGATCTCTTCAGGATCAGTATGGAAGGAGGCTAATTGGTCTTCCTTATTGTTCCTGTGGCTCCATCAGGGATTAGGTTAAGCCTCTGTGTATGTTTCATCAGGGAATCAAAGGGATCACCCTTTGCTTCTCTGTCTATCATGCCAACACCGCCTTTAATGTTGACCAGATTTTGATAAGCCCCCCAATTCATCCTGCAGCTCCTCTTAGTCAAAACAGGTATATAATTTATGGCACCCAAAGCTACTGTTATTGTAAAAGAATTAACTAGAAAGGAAGGCTGATGTCAATGGTCAGTTCCTGACTTAATAGGTTTTCTGGTAGGAAGTGGATAACCTGCCTGTATATTAGTGAAATTTTTCAACTTGGAAAGTTTTAAATGAGACCAGACTATCATTCAAAACCAATCACTTTTTCTAAATGTAAAGGACAACTTTTAAAAGTGCTTGATTTTAGGGGCAGCTAGGTGGCGCAGTGGATAGAGCACCAGCCCTGGAGTCAGGAGTACCTGAGTTCAAATCTGGCCTCAGAAACTTAACACACACTTACTAGCTGTGTGACCCTGGGCAAGTCACTTAACCCCAATTGCCTTACTAAAAAAAAGAAAAAGTAAAAAAGTGCTTGTTTTTAGCAGATGAACATAAATGGCTGCACCTCATTAAGGGTAGTCTTGTACCTGTTATTATTGCTTGTTGTTGTTGTTAATTTTTGCTACATACCTGTGACTTTCTTTAAGTGTGAGGAGCTACGTGGTATAGGTCAGTAGTGCATCTGCAACTTATAAGAGTTAGAGTTACCTGAGGTCACTGAGATTTGATGTAACTTACACAACTAGTATATGGTCTGTGACCTAGCTTGAATCTAGGTCTTGCAAATTCCAAGGGCAGCACTGTATTCTTTAAGTTAGCTCTAATCATGTTTTAGTTTACTCTTCCTGCAGCTTCTCACTATCTGCCTTGTCACTGAAGGCACGAATACTCACCAGTCCTGACCCTGGCCTCTCTCCCTTTCTAGTTCTGGAAGAATAATCAAATCAATTCTGCCCTTGTACTAGACAGAGTGTATAAATCTATTCCTATGACTCCAGGCACCATCACTGTAATTTTCCAAACCAAAATGTCTGTCCCCGACTTCCACTTCCTTACATGTCTAGTCTCCCCCATTTAAAATATAATTTGATGAAAGGTGTTATCTTCCTTTTATATTTGTATCTCTAGCCTAAACACAATGCTTAGCATATAGTAAATCCTTAATTAATATTTTTTTCACTCATTTAAAATAATTCATTCTTTATGTCATACTTCCTCTCCACATATAGTATGCACTTTGGAAATCATTGTAAGACTGAAAATAATTAATTTCTGTTGCCCAATATTGGGGTAGCAGGTGGGACATGGCTAATAGGTAAAGGTCATAATTGGGTAAGTTGGTCTGATAAGTGTCTCATAGGAGGAATCCAAGGACAACAACTTGACTGGCCAACAGGAGAAGTTTCAGTGACAGTCAGTATACAAGAAGAGCAAAGCCCTCAATGAAGAAATTGTACAGCCTGAGACCTTTTATCCTGGCCTGCTCTGGAGTATTCAGTAAATACCAGCTCAGGTAGAAACTTTTAGTCCTAAAGAGCCCAGGTAAGCCATTCCAGAACTAGGTAACTAATAGGAAAATTGTCCTCTTAACAAAGCCTTAAAGTATTGGTGTCTGAAGCCAAGTCTTCCAAGTGGATCGAAAGCTCATGCGTTTTGTCTGGGCTCCCAAGGTAAAAGGTCAAATTTTGTTAGAGATAACCTTTAAAGTTTTAGCATTCATCATTTCTCATCCTTACTATCTATTACCTAGTCATCTTTGAGGACGGAGATAGAGGTGTGAGGCTTTAGCCCCAGAATAGCATCCTCTTTCGTCAACAAGGAAAATGATATCTGGGATATTGTGATTTGTTCAAGGTCACAGCAAATTAATGGGAGGCCTGGGGCTCATATCTGGGTTTCTTGATTCTGAGTTCCAAGGTCAGAAATGTCACATTATTCAAACAAGAGAATGTTACTTTGGTTTTCAATACAGAAGAGAATGGAGTTTGCAAATTTCAGGCCAATGAACTTGCCTTTGTTGGCAAAATTCTAGCATCTATTATAAAAGGGATTGTTAATGAATATCTAGAAAGAGACAGCATGGCTTCATTGAGAACAGGTTATGCCACATTAGGTCCTTATTTCCTTTTCTGATGGAGTTAGTAGAGTGTTACGTCAAGGGAATGTGGTAGACATAGTTACCCTAGATTTGAATGAAACATGTGAGAGTCTCTCATTCAATTCTTGTGGAAAAGATGAAAATACAGGGACTAGGTGATCACATAATTAGGTATATTTCAGAACTATTTCAATGGTCTTTTCCAAAGAGAAGTTAGTAGTTCAATGTAAACTCAGGAGGGTATCTCAGATGGATGGCCCCAGTGATTTAAATTTAGCTTTTTAAAAAAGATATATTTTTAGCACTGGTTTGGTAAAGCAATATATAGCATGTCTATGAAATTTCAAGATGATACAATGTTTGAAGTAATAACTAATACAATGGATAACAAAATTAGGCTGCAAGTAGATCTTGATATGTTAGATACTGGGATAAATTTGATGAGATGAAATCTAATGACTTAAATGTAATATTGTAAACCTAGATTCAAAAAATCAATCATCTTGCATTCTTGCAAGTCAAGATGAAGGAGACATTGCTAGACAGCAATTTGAAAAGATCTGGCAGCTTTAGTTAACTAGAAGGGCAATGAGAGAGCAGTAACATGTGATAGTTAAGAAAGCTGGTACAATTATAGGCTACACTCAGACTAGAATCATGCGAATTACCAGAGCTGTAATCTTTCCTGGTCAGACCTCATATGAAATAGTGTGTTCCTTTCTGGACATCACATTTTTAGAAGGACATAGATAAACTGAAAAGTATACAGAGAAGGGGAACTAAGATGGTAATGAATATCAAAGCCAAACTAAATGATGATTACCTGAAGAAAAAAAAATGGAATGTTTAAGCTGGAAGAGAAAAGATTTTCTTCAAGGTGACAGTTTTTTTCAATGATTTGAAGGTCTATGATATTGTGTTGTTTAAAATAATTATTATAGGGGCAGCTAGGTGGTGCAGTGGACAGAGCACCAGTCCTGGAGTCAGGAGGACCTGAGTTCAAATCTGGCCTTAGACACTTGACACTTACTAGCTGTGTAACCCTGGGCAAGTCACTTAACCCCAATTGCCTCACTTAAAAAAAAATTTATTATAGACATGTTTCGGCTAAGTATATCATTAATTTGTCAATATTATATCAGTAAGCTTATTGACCATGTGTCTCCCTAACTTCTCATGATCTCAGGCCATGTGGTAGAGAAAGCAGGGAGAGAGCTTCAACAGGAGAAAAGTCCTATAAGACCCATGTGGCCTCCCAAAGAGACTGTACTTGGTCTCAAGAAGGCCTGAGAATGAGAGAGACAGAGACCATGTGGTGTGAGAGAGTCAAATGAGACCCAGAAGATACTCCAGAAGTCCCAGAAGACCCTGTGTATGGTACTTGTTATCCTTTTTTAGATAGAGGCAGATCAAATACATCCGATACATTGATCAAAGCTAATTGGATCATTATATATCAAACACATCTAATTGTTTACCATCATTCAACTCTATTGGTTGACATGACCTGAAGGTGGTCTACATTAAAATGAACTCTAGGAATGACACCAGGGAAAAGAATGCAAAAAGCCCCTCACTCAAGTTGCTCAAGGCAAAGTCCATTCCCTAGGTGTGGTTTAATCCCATTAGTCCTTCACAATTCAGACAAAATAATTTATCTCCATTACTTGCATTCCCAGATGAGATTTGATGAAGTGTCTCAAAGAGACTAGACTTTCTGGAGGGGGAGGAGTGGAGAAAGGACTGACCTCTGGGTCCCCCAGAATCAATTATTAATAATTATTTTCTTACATTATGGAAGGATAAGATTTATTCTGCTTGGCCTAGTTAGGTAGAACTAGGAGCAAAATTTATAGATGTAAAAAGGAAAGTTAGGCTTGATATAAGGAAAATAAAAAAACACGGAAAAACTGTCTTATGATTAGGTCTATCTATAAGTCAAATGGCCCTGCTTCAGAAGGTTGTTTCCCCCTCAATGGATGTCAATATTAGCTAAAGTTGTACTTGTTTGAATTGAGTATATTGGAGAAAGTTTTCAGAGAGAGAGAGAGAGAGAGAGAGAGAGAGAGAGAGAGAGAGAGAGAGAGAGAGAGAGAGAGAGAGGTAGGTTAGATGGCCAGACAGGGCAGGGATGGATCAGGGAAGAACATCTTGAAAACTATCACTGTGTGATATGGAGTGAGCCACACTCTGGACCTCTGTTTACCCATCTTTAAAATGAAGATGTCAAACACAAAGTCCTTAAGATGTATCTAACCAGTAACATTCCAGATTTAAAAGTAATTGAGAAATATTAACAAAATAAAGATACAATGCAACATAGATAACATTACATTTCAAAACTGAGTCAACATGTAGCCTGCAAGAGGAATACTTATGTATGAATTTGTGGTCACACCATTTGTATTTTAGTTTGACACCACTGGACCTCTAAGGTCTCTTCTAGCTCTATGAAATCCTTGGATTCCATAAATTGACTAATTTCTAGGCAGTAAGGAGCCAATATTGTTTACCCCTCCAATATGGCTATCTAATTCATTAATGTAACTGACGAGCATATCTACCATCCTCTATTTTCTCCCCATTCTCCCCATTCTCCAAAAGGTAACAGGCTTATACTTTCACAATCATTTTGCTAGTACAATAATTTTTTTCTTCTTGGGCTATTTGGGGAACTAGTGGCCAACTGAAGTGGGCACTACTGATGCCAATCCTTCCTTGGCAATTGGGAGTTGCAGTCTGTCAGAGACTGGCAGAGGTCTTTTACTGATGGCCATCACTGCTGTGATTCAGTATTGAAGTGTATACCAAAACAGCTTTTGCCATCCTTTTGCCAGATCATTTCCTGATGCTCAGGCATCTGACCACCAACTGGGCTAAGGCAAGAGGAAGAGTCCTCCACCCAAATGTCTGTCCGATGCTAAGATTGAGGACCTTGGATAATAATGGCTAGGGATGGAGTAGAAGAGTTAGTCTGATGAGGTTGAAGTGGGGAGTGATAATCACCCTTACCTGGAACTCTTCAAGTCCAACAACTAATACAACCATCTGTTCCTCCTACACAGGGCCAACATCTGGGATGCTTATCGCTGTAGAGCTCAGTCTTAGAATCAATCCTAGAATCATAAATTGTCAGATGGAAAGGGACCTTAGAGTTCATATTGGCCAACCCTATCATTTACAGATGAAGAAACTGGGGACAAAAAAAAAAGAAAAGTTGAACTGATTTGCTCAATGTCACACAACTAATTAGTAATAACAGGTAGCATTTACATAGTACTTTGAGGTTTACAAAGCACTTTAAATATGTTATGCCATTAAAACCTCACAAAACCCCTGAGAAGTGGTGTTATTATTATCTCTTTTACAGATGAGTAAACAGAGTCTGAGAAACCAAGTAACCTGTCCAAGGTAAGACAGCTAATAAATGCCTGAGATAGGAATTAAATTCTGGTCCATCACTTTATCCTGTGTGCTCTCAAGTTATCTTAATAGCTAAGCAGAAGTAGAGTCTAGGTCACCTTGCCATTCCTAGTACATGAGTATTGTCTTCCCAAATTCACTGAGACCACAGACTGAGTATTATAAATTAATATCCCCCAACAATGTGAATTATTTCTGAGAAAATAATTTAAGTGCAGCATTACACAGAAAAATTAGTACCACAGGAAGATTGTTATAATAGTCAAGTACTATAATAACAGTGTTTTACCATGTTACAGTGGGGTTTGGATAATGCAGAATCTCAGACTTAGAAGGGAGCTCAGAGTTCAATCAGGTGTGCAGAAATATACCTATCCAAGATTCCCTACCAAAGCAAGTCCAAGACATAGCTAGCTATCTAGTCTCTGTTCTAAGACTTGCAGTAGATCCAGCTAGGTGGTGAATTGAATAGAATGCTGGCCACGTCAGGAGGACCTAGATTGAAAACTGGTTTAATACTAGCTGTATGACCATGAGCAAGTTACTTAACCCCAACTGCCTCAAAACAAACAAACAAACAAACAGAAACAAACAAAACAAAAACCCTGCAATAAATTGAAATTTACTAATTCCCAAGGCATGTCCACTTTTGGACAACTTTCATTGTTAGGAAGGTTTGCATTACATCAAACCTAAATCTACTTCCCCCACTCCAACATACTTCTTACTTTATACCTGTGAGGCTAAGGAGAACAAATGTAATCCCCCTTTCATATAACAGACCTTCAAATGCTTGAAAACAGCTATGATGCACCCCAACTCTTTTTTAGAGACTAAGAATTCCAGTTTTGTCAGCTTATTCTCAGTGATAAGAGTCTCTTAGCAATTTGAATCTGTGTTAGAACAGTTGAGAAAAGGAACAAATGGAATCCATCATAAAAGAGAAAAGAAAAAGAACCCAGATCAAGGAAGAGATTAATGCAATTGAAAATGTGGGGGGGGGGGCGGGATGGGAAATGAAATCTATTAATGGAGGCTCTTATGCAGGAACACTCCATTATGTTACCAGAATGGTGCTTACATTCAACTTTGTTTCAAATTTATTCTATATGAAGGAGTAGAATGTTAAAGCCTCAAGCCTATAGGTGAAGTAGAACTAAAAGGTCTTTTAAAAAATAATCTGAAATATCCAGGCCAGTTATTGATATCACTTCCTCTTGATCACAAGATGAATTGCCCATATGCTATATGACTACAAGGCACGTTAGTGTTATAGTAGGTACAAAGGTCTTCTAATAATTTTCCAGTTTTTTGGATCTCTGTAGTTCACAACACCTTTATCTCGTCATAGAGTCCTTGAGACTATATTCCTAATTTGTCAGAATTTAATGTCAAAACCCTTTCTATTAAATTCTTTATTCTTGACTTGCAATAGTAATGAAAGTTGTATAGTTGTAGAGAGATGATTAAAATTCTCTCAAAGCCCTTTAGAAAGTTATATAAACCTTCAGAGGGCAGCTAGGTGGTGTAGTAGATAGATTGCCAGGCTTGGAAGACTCATCTTCCTGAGTTCAAATCTGACACTAGCTGTGTAACTCTGAGAAAGTCACTTAACCCTGTTTGCCTCAGTTTTTCTCATCTATAAAATGAGCTGGAGAAGGAAATGGCAAACCACGCCAGTGTCTTTAATAAGAAAATACCCAATGAGGTCACAAACTGTCGGACATGACTAACAACAATAAATTTTTAGTTTCCTTGTTAATTGTGACTCTTGGCTGGTAGAAGGATCCTTAACAGGTGACTAAATTTCAAGTATCTGCTTGACATAACTAATAAATATCTGTTTCCAACAGAGCAATGAGACATTTTAGTATAGTGGCTATTGTACCAGATCTGGAGTCACGAAGACCTTAGTTTAAATCCTTTGGCAGATGCTTACTTCCTGTGTTGTCTTGGCCAAGGAGATTAACCTCTCTGGGCCTCAGTATCTTCATCTGTGAAATGAAGGAGTTGAGCTCAATGATCTCAAAAGTCTCTGTGAGCTTTAAATCTATGATCACTAAACACAACACTGAATAATTTAATTTATTTGTCTCAATTTAACACATGACCTCTTACCTTCCTGGGAATTTTCTTGTCAGTTATTGTTGTTTGTTTTAACCCTTGATTAGGTCAAGTCATTGGAGAATATGGCTATTTTCTTTTTTCTTTTTTTTTTTCAAGTTTCCACTGACTGAGTTTCTTTTATTGTTCCACTCACTGTGCCAACGAGTGGACTAGCATCTCAGTTCTACTTAATTACTTAATATAAATTAGTTGTTTACAAAAGGGTATTCACTTCAAAGATATATTGAGAAAAAAGTTTAAAAATATCGTCCCAACACCTTTTTTTTTTTTCAGGTTAAATAGTTTTCTTTATATTTTTCTGTTTCAATCTCTATCCCTCCTTCCTTTCCTCCCCTCCCCCCTTCCCGAGGTGGCAAACAATCTAATATGGGTTATACATATATGATCATGAAAAACATCATCATATTTATCACTTAATGAAAGAATGTGAAAAATAGCATGCTTCATTCTGTTCCATCAATATCAATTCTTTTTTCAGAGGTGGCTAGTATGTTTCATCAATATTCTTTTGGGATTGTCTTGGATTATTGTATTGTTGAGAATAGTCAAGTCATTCACAGTTCTTCATCAAACAATATTGCCGTCTGTGTACAGTTCTGTTCACTTCCCAATATATTACTTCATACATGTCTTTCCAAGCTTTTTTGACATTTTATTAAATATGTCTCTTCCACTGCTCTTCCCCACATTAAAAATAAAGAAAATGGAAAAGAAAATTCTCATTGTATAAATGCAGAATCCTGTAAACCAAATCCCCACACTGGCCATGCTCCCAAGATACGTGTAATCACCTCTCTAGCAGGAGGTTAGTCTATGTTTTCATCTCCAGTCTCCTGGACTCCTGATTTTTCATTACATCATTTAGTTCTAAAGTTTTTCAAAGTCGTTTTTCTCTATGCCATTGTCTTTGCACAAATCGGTTTCTTCATCCTGCTCACTTCATTCTACATTGGTTCATAGAAATCTTTCCTGTTTCCTCTTAAACTCTCCATTTAATCATTTCTTGCCTGTGTTTATTTCTGTCTCTCATGGTGCCAGACACAGTGGGTGTTTAATGTCTGTTGAATGAATAGTTATAGAATGGAGTCCAGTCTTCAGCAAGCACATTGATCATTCTTTAATGGTTCAGAACATGGGGGATTAAAAGCTGAACGAATCTTCAGTAAAAAAAAAAAAAAAAGGCTGACATTTCAACTAAACAAAACAAACTAAGAGGAACCCAAATGTATCTAAGACAAAGAAAAGCATCAGCCCTAAGCCAAGCTTTATCTTAACCAAATCCTAAATCTAACTTTGGCCTAGGTGTGGTACACATAGGGGTAGAGAAGACACCTTTATGCTTAGATAACAAGAGGCAGCCACACCAAAGAGCCAACCAGAAATGTGGAGCTTCGTACAATTGCCAACAATTGCCCTCAAGGATCCCATCAGCTGTATTGCCACCCCCACACCATCTGTTGCCCTCTCCAGTCTGGTCTCCTTATGGCCAAGCTGGAGCTACCAATTCCTCTCCACATCTTCTTCTCCCCTGCTTCTGTACTTTGCTTCGTGTTATTTCCTTCCCCCTGGAATGCTAACTTATTTTCTCTCCATCAATTAAAATCTGTCCTCTTCAAGAACTAGGTGAAGATTTCTTTTTCAAGAGGCTTCACCTGCCTAAGCCTCACTTTACCTTCCTTCAGAATGTTTAATAAATAGGCTATAACTCATCACAAAAAGGCTGTCAGCTTCCTGAAGTCTGGAAACTCCTTCTGGAAGTCTTAGAATCATAGACCTAATAGATTATTGATTCTAAATCCCCTTAATCATGAAAAAAGTGAGGCTTAATAATAATAGCTAACATTTATAGCACTTACTATATGCCAGACACAAATATTATCTCATTAAATCATCTCAATGACCCTGGAAGGTAGTTGTTATTATGATTCTTGTTTTACAGTCAAGGAAACTGAGTCAAGCAGAGGTTAAGTAACTTGTCAAGCATCACATAACTATTAAGTGTCTGCCGGTGCATTTGAACTTGTGTCTTCCTGACTCCAGGCCTCTATCCATTGTAACAATTAGCTGCCTGTAGGCTAGAGAAGTTGAATAATTTACCTGAGGCCACACACTTGATAAACAGAGAGGTAAGATTCTAGGCCAGACATTCTAATTCTAAATCTTCTGCCTTTTCATTCTTTTGCGTGTCCCTCCACAACATGGCCTAATACAGGTTTGGACGCCTAGTAGCTGCTACAGAAATGTTTATTGAATTCAATTTGATGCATGGGAATTTAATTTTAAAAATAAATTATTAAATGCCTGCCATGTGCAAGGCATGGTGCTAGGTATTAGTAATACAAAGGCAAAACCCAAATTATTACTTGCTCAGTCGATCAACAATTATTTATTAAGTGCCTCCAATGTGAAGGCAATGGAGGTAATAATACAAAGAATGAAATAGTCTCTCTCTTAAAGGGCTTTCTTTCAAATGGGGGAGGCAAGGACACATTTATATGTAGGATAAAAATGAAGATATTAAGTATAAAGTCTTTAAATACAAGTTAGCAGTGGGAGGGTTCAGGAAAGACTTGAAGTAAAAAGTAGTGCTTAAGCTCTATATGGAAGGAAGAAATATATTCTATTGAGATGAGAGTCCAATCCAGGCTTCTCAAAAAGCTCATATTCTACTGGAAGAGGAGAAGGAGGGAGGGCAGAAATAATCAGCACAGGTACCATACCCCCAAAAGTTCCATGCCCCAAGTCTGAATCCTTTCCATCTAATAGATTCATGTGTGAATATAACCTATATCAGATTGCTTGCTGTCTTGGGGAGGCAGGCAGGGAGGGAAGGGAAAGAGGGAGGGAGAAAGATTTGAAACTAGATATCGTATAAAAATAAATGTTGAAAACAATCTCTATATGTAACTAGAAAATAATAAAATACTTTTATGATCAAAATAATCAAATGAATGAGTGAATGGGTAGATAGCTTGATAGATGATAGATGAATAGATGAATGAATGAACAAATAAATAAATGAACAAACCTACAAATAAATGACTGAATGAACTAATTCATTCATTCATTCATTCATTCATTCATTCATGCATGTGTGCTGATGTGCTAATGGGAGAGACCCAAAGGCACTTCCCAAAAAATGCTTTTGCACAAGGGCATTCTGGAGACAAAGTGCCTACATCTTTGCTGTTTAATTTAGTACTTACTCCAATGGTGGGATACCAGGTACTGAAGGCATTTTTGAGTAGGAAATCTTTTAGGTGCTCCTCAAATCCCATCATATAGACCACTGTGAGTTGTTTTTGGTCATCTTTCATTTTCAAAGATGATCAATGACATCAGTGAGTGATATCTTGATTTTTAGTAAACCGCATTTAAATTAGGCAGAATTGCACAAAATTAATTAGCCTCACTCTGTCTTCCCATCATCGAAGTCCAGTAGCAAGAAAAAAGGACAGTTGGTGATGGCCTGTGATGCAGTGGCTGACCTTGGTGTCTGATGTCTCACCAAGCTCTAAGCACTCCACAGTGCCTGGTAGAACCACTTTTGTGGCTATTGGAATAACTTGTTCTCATCCACCCATTCTGATGGGTGAAGTCTTCACATGCTTTGGGGTAGATATCCCCCAACTCACTGATGGATTTGTTACCCTCAACCTGATTTAGCCCACTAAAATTACCACCAATAACTGAGAAAAAAGTAAAGATCAATCGATGGAATATATTATTATTAATAGCTAACATGCTTCTATGTGCCAGGCACTGTACCAAGCATGTTAAAGTTATTATCTTATTCAATCCTCACAACTAGCCTGAGAAGTAGCTATTATAATCCCCATTTTACAGATGAGGAAACTAAGGCAAACTGACTTTTATTGATTTGCCTAGGGCCACATAGCTAATAAGTGTTAGAGGTGGGATGTGAATTTAGGTTTTCCTGATTATAGTCCCAGCACTCTATCAGCTGTGCTATCTAGGTGCCATCTTAAAGAAATGGATATTTATAAGGCTTTTTTTTTTTTTCTGACACATTTCAAGACAAATAAAGGTCAGACTTTCCCTAAACCAGGGTCTCAGTCCATTCCTCCATTCCACCCCAGTGACCTCCTCTTTGCCCTAAGGAATCTTGTGTTTTCTTTACCATCAGAACATTTGATAGGTTACTTTTCTCCCCTAATTAAACACTTTGAGCTGTGAGTCATTTGTAATGATTTATGGCAGCTGTACTATTGCCAATCTTAACACAGTATTTTTCTTATTACTTAATTGTCTTAGTACTGCTTCAGCCATTAGTTTCCGAGTTCTGAAAACAAGAAACAGAAGTCTTCTATTATAGACTCCTGCCTAATTAGCTCAGAGGCTGTCTAATGGGGGCTATTAAAAATGCAAATGAGGTGTGATCAAACAGTGAAAAGTTTGGTCCTGACAGAATATACTAATGTGTTTCCGCAAAATCTACCACAATCCTACATGTGATTCCCTGCTTCCCCTCCCCAAGGAGGTGAGAGAGACAGTTGTTTGTTGGTATCTGGAGGCTCCCTCAGCTGAATTGGGCTGGGGTTTGGAGAATATGCTGGAGGAAAACATCCTAGCCTTGTGGAGAAGAATTGGAGTAGGGAAGATGAAAGTACCATAAAGTGAGAACAACGAAAACTGCCAGTGAAATTTACTGAAGTAGAAGGGATTTAGGTGAGAATAAAAGCAAGGGTCATGACAAGCTAGAAAAAAAATGCCATTAGGTTGTATGAGGGGACTCCAACAAAATCAGCAAGTATATCAATGCCTACTATTTCCCTAGAACTTTGGGGAATAGATACAATTTTTAGGCATAGTTCATACCTTCACAGAGTTTATGGTCTGTTGGGGAGATGAGGTCAATGCACCATGAAACATCAAGGAAAATCCAAGGCAGTTTATGCTAATTGTCTAGTGACTGGTATAGATAATAAGTGCCATCATTCAGAGTTGAGAGATCTGTTAACAAGTATTCATTAAGTGCTTACTATGTGCAAGGCACTGTGTTAAGTGCTGGAGGTACAAAAAAAGGCAAAAAACACAATCTTATGCTCACCTTCAAATAAGAAAAGGTCATGAGATCTGACACTTAAGAGGCCATTGGTAACTTTGGGTAGAGCAGTTTCAATAGAATGATGAAGAAGCCATATTGCAGAGGGTTAAGAATCAAACAAGAGGAAAGGAAGTGATAATACCAATGGCAAAAGGATTTTTAAAGGAATTTGCCTCTGAAAGGGAAGAAAAATTTAAGATGACAGCGAGAGGGGTTGGAAGCATCAAGTGAGGGCTCCTTAAGGATGGAGAAACATGGGGAAGGAAACAATGAAGAGGAAGGGAATAATCATTTAAGTGTCTACTATGTACCAGGCACTGCATTAAGTGCTTTACACCTGGTATCTCATTTGATCCTCACAGCAAATAGGTACTATTATTATCATCCCCATTTCACAGTTGAGGAAACTGAGACCGACAAAGATTAAGTGACTGGCCCAGAGTCACACAGCTAGGAAATATCTGAGGTTGGATTTGAACTCAGGGCTTCCTGAATTCAAGCCCACAGTGCTCTCTTCACTGGGCTACATATTTGTAAGTAGCAGTGAAGCAACCAGTAGCCAGAGAGTAATTGAAGATGAGAGTGAGGATGAAGGGGATGAAATTTGCTTGAGAAGAAAGGATTAAATGGAATAAAAAAGTTTGCCATGGCAGAAAGATGGGCCACATCTTGATGTGAGGCAAGGGTGAAAAAGGGAATGGAAGGGAAACCCATCTTAATGATGTGAGAAGAGGAGAAGGGAGAAAAGTGAAGTCTCATTGAATGACATGTTTTAAGCAAAATATGGAACAAATTCTTTGGTTGAGAGGGCAGGGAAAGGGGACAGTATGGGAAAAATGAAAAGGGATGAGAATGTTTGGAATACCCACTGTAGAGACTAGGATAATGAATTGATTAGGAAAGTATAAAAGGTTTGCCTTGAAGCAGTGAGGACCCAGTTGAGATTATGTAATATGAATTTGTAGTGGTCCTAGTTTGCATAATTTCATAATTTTCTCCAGGTCTGTTCATTGGCAGGTGAATTTCAGGAGCAAAGGAAAGAGATGGTGGGAGTAATCCAAGGTTATTGCTTGGTAAGACATTATTGACAATAAGACAGTTGTCACTCATACATTTTGGTCCTGTCTAAATAACTGTTCATGCCCCTATTTGGGTTTTTTGTGGTAAAGATATTGGAGTGGTTGGCCATTTCTTTCTCTAACTCATTCCTTCTCCAACTCAGATGAAGAAACAAAAGCAAATAGGGTTAAATGACTTGCCCAAGATCACACAGCTAGTTAAGTGTCTTAGTCAGCATTTGAATTCAGATCTTCTCTATTCTAGGCCTGCCACTCTATTGATTGTACCACCTAGCTGCCCTTACAATAAAACAAAGGGGGAAAGAATTTAAATTTAGAGCAGATGTTCTGAACTTTTTGCGCGTCATTGATCCCTTCTTATTAAAGAATACATTCAATAAAATACATTGATTATATTGAAATAAAATGTAATTTGTTATCCATCCAAGGTCATGGACCCATTCCTCATGAGGAATTTATCTTGAGCTAGAGAAGGGAGCAAAAATCCTTTAGGTCAATATACCTTTGAAATCTTCCTTTTTAACAACTAGACCTAGTGTCTTGGATGGGAGCCTCTGGCATTGACTCCTTTGAAAAGCAACATTAAGCAAATCTGTGAGCTGCCTCATGCTAGTGATTCAAGTAATCACCAAGGCCAGTGAAAACCCCCACTCCATCTCCCAAGGATAAAAGGGGCAAGGTCCAAATTGGGATTGAGGCAAAGTATAAACCAGAGCCTGGGAGGGGGTGGGTATCAGAATTATTTTTCCCTGAGGATCTCCAAGTCCAAAGGACTGAGGTAGAAATGAGAAAGCCTGTGGCCAAAGGAGGGATTTCAAGATAAGGGAGTTTGCAAAGAAATCAGAGAGGTGTCAAGGAACAATTTGTCTAATAGAATCTGCCTCCTTATGCCTTAGGGATTTATGGTGACCCTTGTTCTGATAGATCAATGTGACAGGCCCCCAAAGGGACTCCTGCAGAAGCTTGTGGGAAGACCTACCCTTCACCAAAACGGCAAAGCCATTAGAGTTTTTCTTTTGGCCTCCTATTTCAAATGCTTCTTGTCCATTATGCTTACTTGGGCTCTTGCCTCAACTTTCTGTTGCTCTCAGACATAAGCAGTGTCCTCCATCAAAACAAAAACAAAAACAAAGGACCCTTATTTCCCTCTAGCATCATGATTCAATGCTCTGTATTCAGCTAGCTGTCCCAGAAGAAAAACTTCTGGTGAACTAATTTACACTTCCATCTTAGTTCTTGATAATGGCTTTGGTTTAAATATTGCCCTTCCCAGGACATCTTATAAGCATAGGTGGCTATTGAGCAGAATTCCAGACACAAAGGAAGAAAACTCTTAACCTTGATTTCCAAGTCTTCTAAGTGTAAAAGTTGTGAGCAGGATTACAAGCACAAATCTTACAGCGGAGGCAAATAACTATTTCCTCATATGAAAATTTCCTCACAGACTGATGTCAATCAATCTATAAGTATTTATTAAGCTTATATTTGCCAGGCACTATTCTAGGCAATGGGGAAACAGATGCAAAAAAAAAAAAATGAAATCATCCTTACTCTCACAGATCTTGAGGAGGGCGTCTAGTAAACTAAAATTATTATAGTGCACGTGTCTGGGATTTCATTGGTGAAAGACTCCCTCCACCTAGATTGAAGTCCCTCATCTCTTTCTTTAGTTTTTGGCAGTTTCTTGGAGGGGTTAAGGGATTTGTCAGTGGTTACACCACTCCTGAATGTCTGAGGTGGGCATTTGAATCTATGTTGTTCTGTCTCTAACTCCAGCCATTCTGCTTGCTCTGCTCTGCTGCCTCCCTTAACTGACTAGTTATAACCCAAAGTGCTACCTTACATTTTAATTCTGATTTTAAATTTTTTCAAATACTTTCTCATACATGATTGTATTTGTTCTCATAAATAGCCTTGCCCAGAAAGCGGGACAGGTGTTTGATAGGTGGTGGTGGTGTTTTTTGTTTTGGGGGGTTTTTTCCTCCTTTAGACAAATGGGGAAGTTGAGGTCTAAGAAAATGAAATTAGTTGCCCAAGTTCATATAATAATAATTAAGAGAATTGTGAGAGGGCAAAGAAAATATAAAGGCCCTTCTGCGGGGGCAGAGAGGAGCAGGCTTTGGGGGACAATGTGGGAGGAGGGGCTGAGCTGGCTCTGGGTAGCTTAGGAGTCTGGACACTCCTAGCCTTGAGACAGAGATGCCTTTCAAACCTGATTTGAGGAGAGGGCCATGTCTGGTGTCCAATCCCAGGTTTCAGAAGAGAAAAGTCACAGACAGGCTGGCTGCTGAGGCTTTCGGCCTATCAGATTGGGGATATGAAAACTCTCTGAGCTGTAGCTAAGTCTTGCATTTTCTTCCCCCCTGTTGCTGTATTAATGAGATAGAGACCTTCTATTGATTGGCCTTGTTATTGCTATTGCTGGAGTCCTGCTCTGCCAATCTGGCTGTTCGGAGCTGGCTGCAGCTCAAAGGTTGCCCTGGCTGTCAGCTGTCATTCTCTCCTATTCCTCTCCCCCAGCCTCCCCCTTTCTTGTAGCTGGAATGGGGAAAAAAAATAGGCAGAAACAGGAAAAACTGAAAAGGCTGCTAGTAGGCCAGAAGGTTGGTTTTCTAAAATTGCTCCTTGCTCCAGTCAGGCCCATCTCCTAAGGATACTGGCTAGCTTCAAACCCTTATTCTATACATCTATATCTAGAATACCTACCCCACAGCGTTATTGAGAGCATCACATAAAGTAAGGAATGTAGAGTGCTTTACAAATCTTAAAGGGTAATCCAGAGATTATGACTGGACCTATAATTTCATCTGTGTGGGTAACACCTAACAATGTAAGTCGGCACCTTCTTTGTAATTTACCATCTTAAAAAATTGAACTGAGAGTTGAAAGGTTAAATAATTTGCCCAGAGCCACACAATCAGTGTTTGTCAGAGGTGAGCCATGCTTGGCTTCAAGGTCAGCTTTCTATCCACCAAGTCACACTGCCTCTGTAAATTAGAATCTCTGTTGGATGTATTTTCTTCTTCTTCTTCATTTTCATCTTCATCTTCATGATCATCATCATCCTCTCAATCTATCTCCCCAATGAATCCAGGTGTGCTTAAGGGTGAAGACTATAGCTCCTGGGGCAGCTAGGTGGCGCAGTGGATAAAGCACCGGCCCTGGATTCAGGAGTACCTGAGTTCAAATCCAGCCTCAGACACTTAACACTTACTAGCTGTGTGACCCTGGGCAAGTCACTTAACCCCAATTGCCTTACCAAAAACAAAAAAAAGACTATAGCTCCTCCCTAGATGGGATGTTCCCTGAAGAGTAGAATAGGTGATAGGTTTAGAGCTAAAATGAACTTCAGAGTTCAATTAGTTCACACCCCTCATTTTTAAAGATAAGGAAAATTAAGATAGTGGAGGCTCAAAGCACTGCATCAGGTGTTTATCATCAGACTAAGGTCCAGTCCATTTTACATCTCAACTCAGGACTAACCCAAGATTCTACATACAGAGGGCAGGGTAACTCAAAATTTATTTGGTGATTTCTGAATGATCTGATAAAATCAACCAATCAATCCATCAAAGGGTTAACTCACACATCATAAAAATAGGACAAAACTAAAATAGAAACAATTTTGAGAATTGTTTTCCTAAATTTAAAAAAAATGGGAAAAATAACCAGACGATAGTCCCAGAATTTGCCCTAAAAATAAAATAACTGAATACTATTACTGGTTTTATAGCACTTTACAATTTACAAAATGCTTTCCTCACAAGCACTTTTCAATTTTGTAAGGTAAATGGTAAACATATAATTATTTCCTTTATATAGATGAGCACACTAAGGCTCAGAGTAGAACCAAAGTAATGAGTCCATAGTTACCCATCTACTAAATGGTAGAGTTGAGGCTCAAAATCAAGCCTTTTGCTGCTCAGTCCAGGGTTCTTTTCACCATGCTATACTGCTTATTGCCTAAATTACCTAGATGTATTCCCACATCTACCCAATTTTGTGGATGTTGTTCTTTGTCCAACCTTCTTTTTCAGACCAATTGGCCCTATGCCATTCAGATCATTAGCCAGTCAGTAAAGCTTTGCTGACTGTGTGCTCAGTCTTTTAGAAATGGAATAGGAACACATAAATCATTTGCTTACTATTACCAAGAATTATGATAAATGCTGAGGTAACAAATTGAAAAGTGGAACAGCCATTGCCCTCAAGGAGCTTACATTCTATTGTAATTGGTGGAGGTAATGCATGATGGAGGCTTCTGTTCATGGCAGATGGAAAGGCCAGGTGGTGCTTAGGCTCTGGCAGGGAAAGCATCAGGGCAGATGGCAAGGGCCTGAGGATCTTGGGAAACAATGGAAGGGCAGATGGATTAGCATCCTTTTGAAAGTGAGTATCTAGTGCCTGCTGGGAACTAAGCAATGGGGATTCAGCTGAACTGTAGTTCCCTGTTGTGGGATCCAGTGGTTCTAGCCTGGTGGCCAAGTAGTTATTGAAAGACTGTAGCAGGGAAGGGGAAAGAAAAGTCGTCTTGGACAGTGTGGAGGAGAAGAAAGAAAGAAGGTGGTCCCTACTCTTGGAAGCTTCCATTTTGGTGAGAGAGGCAAGGCACACATGGAGGAACAAGAAAATAATAGGGGATCATGGGTAATCCAGTGGTGGATTGTGCAGTTCAGAGTCTGCATGATAAAGGAAATCCAAAAATGGAGAGAGCATGGTTTGTTTGGTCAGGCAGCATCTTCCAACACAAATACTCAATCACCCAATTCCAGCCAATTTCACTGGCTGCTCCCCATGCCTGGAATTCTCATCTCTACCTCCTGCCTTAACTATGTTTCTTCAAGTGCTAGCTAAAATCTGTTCTACAAGCTTCTTCTGATCTCCCTTAAAGCTAGTACCTTTCCTCCGTTGAATATCTTCAATACCCTGTAGAAATTTTTTGTGTACATAGTTGTTTTCATGTTGCCTGCTATTAGACTATGAGCTCTTGAGAATAGGGGCTGTCTTTTTGCCTTTCCTTGTTACCCTAGAACTTAACCCAGCCCTTATCCCAGCACACAGTGGGCATTTAGTAAATGATTACAGACTGACACTCTCCTTTCTCCAGAAATCCGTCAAGCTCAGCTGATTATAATTTAGAAATCCATATGGTCATCTAGGGAGTGGAAGCTGGGATAGATTTAGCTCCTCCTCAGTGATGGTTTTGGACTCCACTACTTTCATTCCTTGTCATCCCTTCTTCCCCTCCCCCTCCCCCTCTTTTGACTTTAAATCCCTGCAACCCCTTCTATTTCAAGACAGACACTGTCCAGTGCTGACATCTCTGGAGATTTTGGGTTGTGGAGCAATAACCAAGGAATAATCATAGAGTAAGGCTCCCCACCCTGACAGCCCCAGGGGTACTCATGATGCTGACAATTATAGACTTCAGGGGCCTGGAGGAATCATCTCCCCAAACTGCTTCCAGGGTGAAAAAGACTGGTTCAGCTTATGTGTCTGGGGGCTTTAAGAGTTATTTTTGTCCTTGAAATCTAATAGTGGGTTATTGGTAATTACAGGAAAAAATGGAGTGGAAATAAAGGGTTAGGATGGTTTTTTTCTGATTATAGTATTATATTTTGGATTTCCTATTCAGTTAGACACCACTCTGAGGAAGGAAGCCTCTATGATTATAGCAGGAAAAGACAAGCGTCTTCCATGGAACTGTTATTTCTACCTCGTCTCCATCTCTATAACTGGCATCATTTCTCTTTAAGCCACAGAGAAGGAATGTTGCTTAAATGTGTGTTTGGCACAGTATAGTTTTCATGCATCAGATTCATGTAGTGCAGGGACACACCATGGATACCAGATCCATCCTCCTGAAGCAGGGCACTACTTGAACTTATAAAGTTTGAACCCCTTAAACAAGCCTTCACAGCATCACAGAATTTCAGAATTCAAGGGGACATTAGGTGTCATTTCAAGTCATTCATCAAAATAAATCAAAGGTTTCCCCATTCAAGCTCTTCCATAACCTGCTCCCATCCATCCTATTTATGGTCATCTTATACTTTTTTCTAATAGCCTCTGTTCTAATTCCTCATTGAAAACTGCTCCTTTTCCCATATTTTTATTCCTGTTCCTTACCTTTGTCCCTTATACTCTTGCCTGACAGTAATGCCCTCCCTATCTAATTTTTTTTGTTTTGTTTTGTTTTTTTTGTGGGGCAATGGGGGTTAAGTGACTTGCCCAGGGTCACACAGCTAGTAAGTGTTAAGTGTCTGAGGCTGGATTTGAACTCAGGTACTCCTGAATGCAGGGCCAGTGCTTTATCCACTGCGCCACCTAGCCGCCCCCCTCCCTATCTAATTTAATAGTAATTCATCACACATGTAATTATGTAAAGTTTACAAAGGATGTCCACTTACTTTATGCCATTTGATCCTCCTTTCACTTGTCTGAGTTGGTTGGGGTAGAATTATCCCCATTTCATTGATGAAAACATTAAGGTTGTTAGAAGCCAAGTGATTTTCCTAAGGTCATAATAGAAAATAAATAGCTAAGCAAGGTCTAGACTCTAGATCTTGTTACTGCAACTTTAGAGCAATCCTTTTATACCATACCATACCATACCATTCCCTATTTTTTCCCCCAAATATTCAAATCTGACTCATCTTTCATGCCCTATTGCTTCCATGGAATCCTTTTCCTATACATAGGCTCATAATGCTCTCTCCTTCCTTTGCATTCCTTTTGACACACCTATTTATGTCATTCCCATTGATGCATGATAAACTTCAAAATTATTCATTTTGTCTCCTTGAGAAGAGTATAAATTCCCTGAGGGATGAAGCCACTCTTGTGTCAATTCAATAATTATTATTTGGGGGGGGGGCGGGGCAATGGGGGTTAAGTGACTTGCCCAGGGTCACACAGCTAGTAAGTGTCAAGTGTCTGAGGCCAGATTTGAACTCTGGTACTCCTGAATTCAGGGCCGGTGCTTTATCCACTGCACCATCTAGCTGCCCCAACAATTATTTTTTAAGCACTTTGAATGTGACAAGAACTCTACTAGGCACTGGGGATAGAAAACGAAAAATGAAATCTTTCCTGCCCTCACAGAGTTTACCTTACCTGCTGGGGTGAGGATAAAAAAAAAAAATGTGCACAGATAAATGAATACAAAATATATGCAAAGTAAATACAGTCTTCTGTAGGGGGTGAAAATTGAGCTGCCCCCCCCCCTTTATTTTTAGGCGGAGCAATGAGGGTTAAGTGACTTGCCCAGGGTCACATAGCTAATAACTATCAAGAGTCTGAGGCTGGATTTAAACTCAGGTCCTCCTGAATCCAGGAGCAGTGCTTTATCCACTGCACCACCTATTGAGCTAAGTCTTGAGGGAAGCTTGGGGTTCCAAGAAATAGAGTGATCTTGGAATTCCTTGTGTAACCCATAGGTTTCTACCCAATATTTCTTTACTGGACTATCTAAATTCAGGGAACTCACATGTAGTAGAGCAATCTCTAATTGTCCTGATAAATATCTTGCCACTGGACAAAGGTGGCTCTGGAGGAGAGAGTGAACTGGTGCCTTTGTACAGCCCTTCCTCACTTAAATCCAATTCACTACAAGTCATGACACCACCTCCCCATATCATAATCCTCTTTCAGAACAAAGGACAAACAACATAGATTTTGAAAGTGAAGGGACCTTAAAGTCTAATAGTTATCTAATCCCTTCATTTTACAGATAAGATAATTGAGGCAGAGAGGTTAAATGACTACACCAAGGTCACACAGAGGTATTAAGGGGCAGGGATATTATCCAAACCCAGGTTTTTTTTTTAACTTAAAATCCAGTGTTCTAAACAACATATGCACAGATAAATGAATGCAACATATATACAAAATATTACTAATTAAATTTGACACTAACAACAGGGAAAAGCAAGGAAAGTGTTCTGTAGGGGGTATTGCTTAATCTGAGCCTTTAAGGGAGCTTGGGGTTCAAAAATGCAGCATGTTCTTGCCTCCATATTTGATGTCTAGTCTGGTCCCAGGACTTCATTACCTCCTCTACTGACCATAAGGTGGGTCCAAGGATTGGTGATCTGTCCTGCTTCCCTTCTCATTCTGGCTTCTGACCACCAGTACACATGAACCCGCAATACAGAACAAAATCTTCACAAGATACTCCCCGTTATCCCCAGTATTCAACATGCGAGTGAGATCCTAGGCAGAGCTGACTTGGACGAGGGTGAATATCTCAAGCCAGCCACACCTCTCTATAACCAGCCTGGTCCTGGACCTCTACTTACCCCTGTCTTGACCATCAATTAGGTAGGACTAACTGATAAGTGTGGCCATCCAATACTCCGTGACATTATCAAGTAGTGTTAGTAAAATAGATATTATCTTTGCTAGTCTGAAGGGAATGGAAATAAGCTACTGCTAACTCCACTCAGAATCCTTGTGATTCCTAATGATAGAATGCCTGTTCCCTCATTCTCTGACCTCCCAGCTCCTTGATATTCATGGCCACCAACCACATTTCTCTGGTAACCCTATTCCCCTCTTTCTAGCTCTTCTATTGTGCCCTCTGGAACCCCTACTCTATTCTTACAAACAGATCCTGCCTTTGTCACTTGTGACCCCAGGCAAATCACTTAACCTCTCTAGGCTTCATTTTTCTCACATAGAAAATGGGGGAAGGAGGAGTGGCAGGTTAAGTAGTATTCAATAGAGCCCTTCTGGTTCAGATCCCATAAATCTATTAGATTACCCCATAATCTGATATAAACCACCTATAGGTGGTATAGTGGTATAGTAGGTATAAATTACTAAACAATATCCATTGTAATAGACCTGGGCCAGAGATTACTAGGGGTAATATGTAAATATTTACTCCAAATAAAAAGTAAACTCCTTGATGGTGGGGACTGTTTCACTTTGGTTTGGTATCCCCCAGGGCCTAGCCCAGTGCCTGGAACAAAGCAGGGGCTTACTAAATACCTGTTTAATTAAATTGACTCCAACAAAATTGAAGAGCAAAGCCATTAGAAAGAATCTAGGACTAAAGGAAACAGACCTTCTGGTTTCAATGCCACCCCAGCTGCCCCCTAAGAGACAAACCAGTGCCAGGCATGAGAAGGTAATTTTGAGTTACATTCATTTTGTCTGTCCCAGTTAGGAGGTGTCTAAAAACAACAACAACAACTACAGTATTGGGCATTTTCCTCAGGGTGAGTTTGATCCTGACAATTGCTCAATAGTTTCACAGGGACATCCCCTGATGGTTTGAAAGGATTGAGAACAGAAAGTACATTAGTAGGAACATGTGGTGAGTAGAGAAGCTGGCATAGATATGTGTTTGTCTGCATCCTTAAGATAATTTCCAAAGAGTCTGATTCTCCCTCTAGGCTGAATCATTCCTGGTATTAAGGTATTATCTTTGCTGATAACAATACCTCACATTTTTATAATGTTTTTATAATTCTTAAGTGTTTTTAGAGAGGGTATGTGTGTGTTCTTGTGTGTATATATGCAGATACATACATATATGCACAGATACATACATATGCATATATACACACACATTTAGACATCTGTGTCCATACATGCACCTACATGCATATATACACATATCTTTACATATACATACACATTCACATATGTACATGTATTGTGTGTGTATGTATGTGGGTAGGCGGATGTATACATGTATACTTTGATTTCCCTGTATTAACCTAGGAGGCATATATACATATATCTTTACATATACATACCCATTCACATATGTACATGTATTGTGTGTGTATGTATGTGGGTAGGCGGGTGTATACATGTATACTTTGATTTCCCTGTATTAACCTAGGAGGCATATATACATATATCTTTATATATACATACCCATTCACATATGTACATGTATTGTGTGTGTATGTATGTGGGTAGGTGGGTGTATACATGTATACTTTGATCTCCCTGTATTAACCTAGGAGGCATCATGCTTTTGTGGAAAGATCCCTGGATTTACAATCTGAGTACCTGAGTTCAAATTCCTTCCATCTCCCATGCATCAGTGCAGAAATCACTTGATATATCTGTTTATTCACCTATAAAAATTATATTTACATATATATTATATATAATATACACATACATACATACATACAGAGAGTGAGAGTGGGACAGAGAGAGAGAGAGAGATCCTTTTTTCAGGATCCCTTCTGACTCTAAATGAATAATTCTGTGACACTCTGTGGTGCAGTAGTAGAGATGAGTGGTTTTACATGAGGTTATAGGATCTTAGATATAGAGTTAGGACCTTAGAAGACATCCAGTCCCACCCTCTCACTTTATAGGTAACTAATCTTAAGACAGAGAAAGGTTAAGTGATTTTCCCAAGGTCACACTGGTAGTATTGACAGAGCCAAGACAATAACTAGTGTCTGATACCTAGTGCAATGTTCTTTCTACTGCAAATTAGCCTCATAAAGAGACCGGTAAATTCTTTTTGGTTATGAATGTGATCATTTAGACAGAATCTCTCACCTATTAGCTGCCCAACATGTATTTTTTAATCAATGGATCATTTCGGTTAAGGAAAAAGTTCTGTAAAGTATCTATATCTTATTTTAAGTGTGCATATATATATATATATATATATATATATATATAGAGAGAGAGAGAGAGAGAGAGAGAGAGAGAGAGAGAGAGAGAGAGTTATGTACTCAAGAATCTCAATGTATTAAATTAAAAAAAGAATCTCCTTTGCCAGGTGTGGCAATGGTAAGGATTTTTGGCAGGCTTGCATTAGCTTTCTGCTTATTATGTTCATTATGAAGGAGAAATCTCGAGATGGAGCTAGGTATTAGCTCTACATTTAGGGAACTGGGTATGGACAAGTGTGTGTGATAATCACCACCTGCATCCTGCCTTGGCTGACTGCTGATTAGGTTCCATGAATCTGGAGCAAATCCCAAGGATTATGTGAGCATCTGCTCTTGAACACTGCCAGTCGGGGCATGGGCCTAGACATGAGCTGAGCCAGAGGCTCCCAAGTGGTCCAGGCCCTGATCAGGAGAGGCAGGAGAGCAGCTTCTGAGAAGAAAGCTATGAGCCAGCTCAGCAGGGACGAGCAAGTATGTGACCACAGCCAGCCTCATTACTGTCCCCTGCACACATGGAGATCATTCCTGACTCCAGGATTTTGTTCCTACTCCTCCCTCACCCAATCTCTCACACTGGACTGTCCCCACTCTTCCCTTCCTCTTGGAACATTTCACCCATCCTTAATCCCCACCTTCTTCAGAAATTCTCCTTGACTAAGCTAGGCAGAATTCAGAATTTCTCTGAAATTCTGAAATATTTATTGTCTATAATATTTGATTGGCATTTAATCACATTCTGCCTTGTATTCTCTATTTTGCGTGTATACATGTAGCTTAAAATTTTGGTTTATTTTATTATCTTCATTTTTTTTTGTGGGGCAATGAGGGTTAAGTGACTTGCCCAGGGGCAATGAGGGTTAAGTGACTTGCCCAGGGTCACACAACTAGTAAGTGTCAAGTGTCTGAGGATGGATTTGAACTCAGGTTCTCCTGAATCCAAGGCTGGTGCTTTATCCACTGCGCCACCTAGCTGCCCCAGTTTATTTTATTATAAGCATATCTCTGGATCAGTGTGGCACAGTAGAATGAGAGTTGTCTTTGGAGACAAAAAGACCCAGGTTCAAGACCTGACTTTGTTGTGTATGTAAGTCTCATTTCATAAATTAAATAATTCTGTTCTATTAGAAGACACGGACAATGGCCAGCCCTCAAAACATAGCACAATGCTAGACACTCAGTGAACCAATCAACTTATAAGTAAGCACCTACTATGTGCCAGACACTGTGCTAGGCACTGGAGATATAGGGGAAAAGAATACAACAATTCCTCTGTGAGAGGAGTTTAGACTCTAATGAGGGACACAAATGTGTATGTTTGTGTGATACATGTGTTTTTAAATAAAAAGAGAAAGTTAATAACTACACGTGCACTTTCATAGCCTATATGTATACATATTACATGTGTAGATATACATATATGTATATATATGCACACATAAACAGTGGTTAAAAAGAAGGGAGTTCGAGAAGGAGGGCACTGGCATCAAGAAAGGCTTAATGAAAAATATGGTGTTTAAGGGACCCACATGTACAAAAATATTTATAGCTGCTCTTTACGTGGTAGCAAGGAATTGGAAGTTGAGGGGGTGCCCATCAATTGGGGAATGGCTGGACAAGTTGTGGTATATGAATACAATGGAATACTATTGTGCTGTAAGAAATGATGAGCAGGAGGAGTTCAGAGAAACCTGGAGGGTCTTACGTGAGCTGATGAGTGAGATAAGCAGAACCAGAAGAACATTGTACACAGTATCATCAACATTGAGTGTTGATCTATTGTGATGGACTATATTCTTCTCACCAATGCAATAGTACAGAAGAATTCCAGGGAACTCATGATAGAAGAGGATCTCCAAATCCAAGAAAAAAACAACAACTGTGGAGTATAGATGCTGAATGAACCATACTATGTCTTTTGTTTTTGGTGCTGTTGTGTTTTTTTTCTATTTTGAGGTTTTTCATCATTGCTCTGATTTTTTCTCTTATAACAGGACTAATGCAGAAATAGGATTAATGTTATTATGTGTATATATGTGTGTATAGATATATCTATATCTATATCTATATAGATACATAGATATATAGATATAACCTATATCAGATTACCTGCTGTCTAGGGAAGGGGGGAGGGAGGGGAGGGAGGGAGAAAAATCTGAAATTGTAAAGCTTGTATAAACAAAAGTTGAGAACTATCTTTACATGTAACGGAAAAAATAAAATACCTTATATGTAAAAAAAAAAAATATGGTGTTTGAGCTGGAATTTAAGGAAGAGAGCTTTTCTATGAGGAAGAAGTGAGGAAGGAGAGGGCCTTCTAGCCATGGGAGAAAGGAAAGAATGAAGGAAAGTTGGTGTCAGGCTCAGAGTGATCAGCAAATTGAAATAGGGAAAGAATGTGATTAGTTGGTAGAGAAACTATGGGGCAGTTTAGAGAGTTTGAGTCATTTTGTGTATCTTTAAGGGTCATTACAGGTATGGATCCAGAATTTACAGATGTGTTTCAGATTAGATTATTTAAGGGGCTACAGCAACAGATCCCACGTGATTTCTGTTTCTGTGCCTGCAAATCTCCAGAGTATTTTAGGTTCCCCCTGGGGCAAATCTTATTTTAGGAGTTTAGGGAAAGTGAGATTTTATGCAGCCCATAAACACAAGTGACCCCAATCTGTGCATGGGATTGGGTAGACTTATAAAGAATTGGCCTAGTGCCTCCCCATGGACTGATTCTAACACTTGGGGACAGTGCAAGTCCTGACAAGTGGGGAATATCTGAATGACACAGTTGTGAGTCCCCTGCATGGAAGAGAGAGTATAAAAAGATCCAAGTAGATCGAGAATTAGTAGGTGAGAGTGAGACCACACATAGGGGAGGCAAGTGGGACTTTGTTTGAGGGTGTTGGCAGTACTTATAGTCCTTTAATAGCAGAAAAACAACAGAGTTCTTAAAATTAGATACAATAAGTAACGAGATGATAGGCAGGAATGATCTCTCTTCTCTTCTCCCCCTATATGTCTGCCTCCCTAGCCATGATATAGATCTGTCTCAACTTCTCTGTCTCCCCACCACAGTGTAAGGAAGGAGCCCACCTTCTAGCTCTATTCAACTGAGGGCACACTTCTTGATACATACCTTGTATGCGGATTGGGCAAAAAACAAGTTCCTGATTATGACTCTGGATATGTGTCCAAGCAGGTCCATACTGGAAGAAGAAAAAGGCAGACAAACAGAAGGAAAGAAGAATGGAAGGAAAAGGGGTATAAGGAAATACATACATATATATATATGTATATATATACATACATATACATATATATAAAACAAAGTGAGGTAGAAGCTTAAAACTGTCAAAGTTATAAAAGCATACATAGAGATTTTCATTTTAAACAATGGATCCTGTTTAATAATAAACCCATTCTATGACCTCTCTTTAAGCCTCCCCTCTTGATCATGTTTCTCCTTTCTTCCATTTATTCATTCCAGTAAGTTTGTCTAGGACAAATTTGACTTGTTCTGATCTATTGTTAAAAGATGAAAGGGTTACTTGTAGAGGAGCCCTTAAACTCATATAGATAAATGCAGGCAAAGGATGTTGCTATAATTTATATTTAGCAAAACACAATCCTGGAAAACCTCTGATTTTTTTCAAGCCTAGATTTTTTGGTATCTGACAAACTAAACATGTTCCCTCCTCTTGTCTGGTCCTCTCTTTCCCTCTGTTTTACCCCTTCTCTGCAACCTGCTCCTTGCCCATATCTATAATCATTATCTACGACCAGAGTTCTCCATACTAGAAGTTCCCAGTTTTTCATCTGATTGGTGCCTATCTGTCTATGATGTTAGAGATGAGATCAATCAGACATACTTGAGCAGGCCCCCTTCCCTCCTGATAAAATTCCTTAGCTGCTTAGCTATATGGCATAAAAGTTCACCCAAGAACCCCAAGGAGGGATTGGTGTAACTCTTTGACAGGTTCCAGAAATAGCCTCTTACAATAGTTTTGTGGATTTCATCTTCTTGTTATGACCTGAAGGTCATTATCATTCCCAAGGCTCCCTGAAAACATCCCTAGTAGTGCCCTTTCTTGCCTTTTCCCATTTCTGCTTTGGGGATGTTTGTCCTGGTCTCAGTCAGTGGGAGTATTAGGTTGCCCCAGTACCCCTTGTGTCCCTGTTTCTGGCTGTCTTGGATGTTTCCAGTTAAGCCACATGACTTTCCCTTGAAAACACCAGATAACAGATCTGTCTGCATTTAGTATAGACTGCCTCATCTGCGTCCTCTGTTGGAGACCCTTTATTTCTAGCAATGTTCTGCAACACATCTTTGCTATTGGCATAGTTCAAGGGCCTGAAAATATTTACCTCTTCCAAATAACTGAAGCCAATGTCAAAACTTTTTCTACTTATTTTAAATATTTTTATGGAATTCTATATGTATCATCCAATATGTCCTTTCTTAGTAAACTGAGCAGAAGGAATAGCAAAGCATATAATCATTTCTAGATGACTTATAATCACTAAGAAGAGCAGTGATATTGTGAGGGACATACAGTGATCCCCTCAGGGGTTGATAAAGTGTGTAGGGTTTCAGATATCCTTTCAATGACTTTTCTGGAAATGTTTTGCTGATCTAGTTGGTGATTCTGCTGTCTCCCTCACCAGTAATGCCCTTAGAGGTATCAAGCTGCTGATTGTTCCAACACAATATTCTAGAATCTTTGAATGTCAGAGCTAAAAGGGGTCTTAGAGTCACCTACTACATTCCCCTAACTCATTTGAGGAAACTGAGTTCCAGTAAAGTGAAGGAGAATAGGTGGTTAGTGGAAGAATCAATAAGGGGAATACAACATTAAAGAACAAAAATACCAGTATGACTACAAATGTATGACTTCAAACACAAAAGGACCCAGTCTGATTCAAAGTCCCAGAAACAGGGGGAACTTAGGTGGCACAGTGGATAAAACATTGGCCCTGGATTCAGGAGGACCTGAGTTCAAATCCGGCCTCAGACACTTGACACTTACTAGCTGTGTGACACTGGGCAAATCACTTAACCCTCATTGTCCCACCAAAAAAAAAAAAAGAGTCCCAGAAACAAACATTTGAAGACATTTTCCTGCAGCACAAGAAGCCTTACAATCAAGAAAAAGACAGAATCAAGACCATGTAATAAGAATTTTCAGGCTAAGGACCAAGACTTGGGTGGGGGCAAATGAGCCCCATAACCAGCTACATCTGTTCTAAATATTTGGCCTAGCTCATCACCATGGGAACAATTGACAAAAATCCATGGGCAGAAGTCTTCCCTTATGATGAGATGTCAAAGAGCTAATGATTGGTTTTGATTAAGTAGCCAGGATATTGTTGTTGTCACTTGTTCAGACCCAAGAAACCTATTTATTTTCTCTCGGGTATGCTATTAACAGAGACAATATGATACAGAAAATTGGTCTCAGAGTCAGGAGGACCTGGGTTTCATTTCTACCTCTTTAAAAATGCTGGCTATGTGACCCAGGAAAGGTTACATAACCTCTAAGACTAAGTTTCAGAGAAAACACCAATCTGAATTGGTAAAAGAAGTTCCTTCCCAGAAAGTCTATCTGAAAGGAAGCACAATTCTGGCCTAAATTAAGAAAAACATTTTTGCTGATTGTGGCATCAAGGATAGAAGGCGGGGCAGCTAGATGGTACAGTGGATAAAGCACCAGCCCTGGATTCAGGTGTACCTGAGTTCAAATCCAACCTCAGACACTTAACACTTACTAGCTGTGTGACCCTGGGCAAGTCACTTAACCCTAATTGCCTCACCAAAAAAAAAACAAAAAAAAAAAAACAAAGGATAGAAGGCAAACTTTGGAGTCAGAGGCTGCCTTTGATGCATATTACCTTTGTGATCATGGGCAACTCACTTAACTTCTCTGTGCCTTAGCAAATCTTTAAGAATATGAGCTATTGCTATGTGACTGATCTATAATGACGGAAAGGGTTTCCATACCAGGATCTCCTTACATAGGGAAATAAAAGGACACAGGTCCCAACCAAATTAAACAAGTAAACAAAATGTTACTGGCAAAATTAGGATATTTGGTTACTAGGCTAACAATGGTACCTTGGTCCTTGTCATGGGATAGCAACTTTCAATCTAGACAAAAAAAAAAAAGAAATAGATTAGGTTTCTCTTTTTCTGTTCCTATTTCACTGGGTCTGGAGTGGGACTGAGACACCCACATGAACTGGTGAGTTCTGGGCCAAATCAACATGTTTCGAAAGGTACCAAACATAGAATTCAGGCTAGAAAAAGCAGCCGAGTTGTTATGGGAGTATAGTATCCTAGGTGTTAGAGTTGGAAGGGACCTCAAATTCCATTTAAAGCAATGACTCCACTTTACAGATAAGGTCTAAAGGACTTAAGTGACCTGCCTGATATCACTCAGGACATAATTAGGAGAGCCAGGATTTGAAGCAGCGCTCTGTATACCGTATAGCTCTCTTTGTCAAGGATTGCAGAGGAAAGCCAACAGTGTCAGTTATAAGTCAAGGGAGAACCACATTTACTGATATTATGGGGCTTAAGTGACTTTCCCAAGGTTATACAGAGAGTCAATAGCAGTGCTTGGCCCCAAATCTAGGTTTTCTGACATCAAATCCAGGGCTCCAACCAACCATTCCTTATTTTCTCCATTTTATAGAATATCTACAATTATTTCAATAAATTTTAAAAAGACATAAAAAACTGACCCCAAATATTTCAAGAAGGAACTAACAGCTCCCTGTCTTACTACTATTATCAGAAAGCTTCACCCCTATTTTATATACCCTGACTGCATACCCTCTCTCCCTTCTCAATTTCTTCCTTAATTGTTTTTCATAGGATAGGATAATCAAGTAAATTTCACGAATTGGCAAGAAACATACTTGGATCTTATCATGACCCCAGATTGGGGGCAATGACTGGAACCTCCCAGCACTATGGAAATTAATCAGTATGGGTTGGCTAAGGAAGGTGGTGCCCCCCCACCAGTTTCCAGGTGCCTCTGGATGACAGGAGAGCTGAGGTGAAGGCCCTCTCATTGGCTGCCTCTGGCCTGGAAATCAAACATGATTTATCCATATTAGTGGGTTTCGTCTTTGTCTTATTATCCCAGGCCACAGCTATGCGACCCAAGCTGACATTCCTGCTTTTTAATAAACAGATTTAATAGGTCTGATAGTTTGGCAATTTGTAGAGTAAATTAGATTTAATTCAGCCTGAATGCCACTGATTTCTCATATTGTTCAAAACAATCCCAGCCAGTTCTGCATATCATCCCAACTCTTTTCTTCTGATGTAGATGAAAACAGTAAGCTGACTATTTAAAATCTATCATATGGACATTCAGCAGCCAGTCCAGCACTTCTCTCTTGCTTCTGTTTGACACAGTTCACCCAGGTAACAATCCCAAAGGCTTAATAGGGGATGATAATGATGATAGCAATAATAATCCTAAATTTGTTGATCAAGAGCAAGAAGGGACCGCAGAGGCTATTCTATCTAACCCCTTTATTGTACAAATGAGGAAGCAGACATTTAGAAAGGTTAAGCAATTTGTCCAGCATCACACCAGTTATCAGCATGGAAAATTAGAACCCAAATCCTCTGAATCACTGATCTTTCCACTGTACCATGGTGAGGATGCAGGGTTAGCACTATTATTTGTCATCATATGTGAAATAAGCTGGGTTACTATTTCCAGATGACTGTTGATTAGTTCCTTCTTGAAATATTTGGGGTCAGTTTTTTATGTCTTTTTAAAATTTATTGAAATAATTGTAGATATTCTATAAAATGGAGAAAATAAGGAATGGTTGGTTGGAGCCCTGGATTTGATGTTTAGTCTCCAAACTCCCCAAACAAGCCCTTTGCTAAAAATTCACCTTAACAGGCATATATTGAACCAGCCTACTATATGATCCCACGAGCATCCCTATTCTTTCAAATCTTCAATTGTCCCTTATTTACTTGATCCTTCCTTGCCTCCCCAAAATACTTTTAAGTCTTCCACATTCTCAAAAACCTCTGTCCTTATCCTTTTTTTCTCCATTAGCTACTATTCCCTATTTCTCCTTTCTTTCTCAGTTCAACTTTGAGAAAATAAGTTGTCTATATTGTGTCTCTACTTTCTCTTCTCACTCTCACTCCTCTTCAATCTGTCTTCTGGCCTCATCACTCAACTGAAACTGCTCTTTATAAAGGGATGAATGACCTCCTAAATGTCCATAATAATGACCTTTTTCACATTCCTTATCCTTCTTGACCTCTTTGATACTGACTCACTTAAATTCCATGAGTTTCAGTTTCTTCATCTTCATAATATTTGCTCTGCCTCCCTCACAGGATTTCTGGAAAGATCAAATGAAATCATATATGTAAAGGACTTTGTAAAGTGCCTGCAAATAGACAACAAATTCCTCAATAGATAGAAAAGCTGGCCACAGACCCACTGTTCATTGAGAATTAAGTTGAGACAATATGCTGCATACCACAGTGTAAAGATAATAATAATTATAAAATAACAACAATAATGACATAGCATTTCTATGCCACCTTAAGGTTTGCAAAGCTTTATGTATGGATGTATGGATGTACATGTGTGTTTATATACACATATACACACATCTTATTTGATTATCAAAACAACTGTTATGTAGGTGCTATTATTATCCCCATTATACAGATGAGGAAATTGAGGCTTATAGAGGTTAAATGACTTGCCCAGGGAAGGAAGGAAGGAAGGAAGGAAGGAAGGAAGGAAGGAAGGAAGGAAGGAAGGAAGGAAGGAAGGAAGGAAGGAAGAAAGAAAGAAAGAAAGAAAGAAAGAAAGAAAGAAAGAAAGAAAGAAAGAAAGAAAGAAAGAAAGAAAGAAAGAAAGAAAGAAAGAAAGAAAGAAAGAAAGAAAACAAGCAGGAAGGGAGATTCTACCCTGGAGGAGCTTCCTTCCTTCCTTCCTGTTTCCTTGTCATTCTCTTTCTCTATTTATCTTCCTTATTAATGATTTCCTGAATTTCTTCTACACATACTAAATAATTTTGTAATACTATGTATCAGGTACTGTCCTAGGTAGTATGAAATAGTCCCTACTCACAATGAAGAAGATAGCATGTACATGATAAGTATGCAGGGAATAAATGCAAGTAAATACAAAGACATTAAATAGAAGATATTACAGAAGGAAGGTTGCTAGCAGATAGTGTGTGGGGAAAATTAAGAGAAGCATCATGTAGAAGGTGGAGCTTGAATTCCATCTTGAAGGAAACTAATCTATAACTTCTAGTCTTAAAGAGCTGCTTGGGTCACTGGGAGGTTGAGTGACTGGACAATGGTTAAACAGCTCATATGGGACAGAGGCAGGATCTGGACCTGTATATTCTTGATACCAAGGGTAGTCTTCTAATCACTACACTACATTGTCTCATGGGAGAAGATAATGAATGAGTCCCATTTTGGACACCCCACACTTGTGATATGGGATAGGAGATATCAATAAGAAAGCCAATGTGTTCTTAGAGTTCAGGAGAGAGATGAGACCTAAAAGTTTAGATTTTAGAGTAAACCATCCAGAGATAATAACTAAACCTTTGGATGTTGATGGCATCTTCAAGAAAGATGATATGGAGAGAAGACAAAGAGGCCCAGGATGGAATCCTGGAGAAGTCATGTGAACAAGCTAGAGATAGATGATCAGTAGTGTCTCAATAGTAGAATGCTAATTAGAAATTTAGAAGAGTCAGAGAGATCAAACTAGGGAGGAAAGCTTAGGGAAACCTCAAATTATTCAATTGTAAAAATGCAATTTTAGCTTCATGGAAGATAGTAGAGTTGAGCTGAGCCTTATAATCCATAGTCCTAAGTAATTTGCTTAGGGGATGCCAATGCCTAATAGGAGTGAAGAGTAGAAAACCCACAATGACAATGCAGAAGGGAATATCAGTCTTTGAGTGTCCCCCAGCTAATGCTATAGAATATTCTAGTTAATGTGTCAGATTCCTGCTTTTCGAGAAGAGGCCAAGACTTGCTTAAAGGCTTATACAATTCTCTGCTGAAAGTGGGTAGATGCAGAATGGTCTCCAACCTGATTCATTGACTGAAGATATCCAAGAGGGAAATGTCAGATCTTGGAAATATCTTCTGCAAAGCCATCCTTCTGCCTCAAGGCAGGCCTGGTATGTCAGCCATCACAGATAGATGGTTATTTCCCCTCACCCAGAGTTTAAATGGATGACTCCTGAGGCATCTGATTTTAGTTCCAAGGGGTAAAGTCATTGGTTTGACCACTTTGCAGGGAAGCCCAGTTCAACCATTTCAAGCAATATCAGGCCTGAACCTAGTGTAGCCCTTGGGGGAGAGGCAGAGAGGAGGAGAAGAATTGCTTGAAGTAATCCAAACGGGTTAGCTTCTAATTAGGAGTGATGGGAGGAAACCGAGCGAAGGAGAATTTAAGCTGAATTGCAGGGAAAAAAAATCCCCAACAATGAAGCGTATTCAGCTGTGGAGAAGGATGACAGAGACAGATCGGCAGCAGTCATTCATAATTTCTTTATTGGTAATTTGGTCTCTATATTTTGGAATGAAATACATATCTGGGAACCAAGACAGGTCATGCGAGGCCTACCCTCTAACAGGCATTTAGGGCTATAGCATTAATGGCTTGGTGAGAAAGAACCAGGATAATTTTGAAAGCAAGAGGGAAATGAAAACTGGAGAGAATGAAGTTTTTTTTTTTTTCCCCCAGTCATGTCACAGGCCTAGGAATCACACTAAAGGTATAGATATAAGTAGACCTGGCATAGTCTGGACAGTTCATGAAGGATCACTTCTCCCTTGAGGAAGTGAGGCTACAGACTGAGGAATAGGGACCCTTAACAGGGAATGGGGGAGAAAAACATACTGGAAAGAGAAGGCATAGTTGAAGTCCTGATCTGGGAGAACAACCAAGATTCTGAGTGAACGAAGTCAGAGTTCTTGGTGGGCTAGGTTACTGATTCCATAGGTTAGGTAGGAGCCAGGAGTTTGTGGTGATTGCCCAAAGGCAGGAAGGTTAGCATAAAGTAGGGAAGCATGCCTAGAAGGAAGCAGTGGGAAAATGACTGGTTATTTCACATGCTTGTCTCTTCCTGAGATGGTAAAACCAGCCCTCTTCACTCTCCACTCCATTGCTGTCACCTGGGACCTGCATAATAGGAGATGTACAATGGCAATACAAACGTTATTAATCCCCTACCCTCTCCAATTATTCTGAGTTCTCCATTTATATTTGATTTCAAAAAAATGTCCTATGCTTCACTTTTTATTATACATAGCTTTTTTGTTTTGTTTTGTTTTTGTGGGGCAATGAGGGTTAAGTGACTTGCCCAGGGTCACACAGCTAGTAAGTATCAAGTGTCTGAAGCTGGATTTGAATTCAGATACTCCTGAATCTAGGGCTGGTGCTTTATCCACTGTGCCACCTAGCTGCCCTCATACATAGCTTTTTGACAGGGGTCAGAGTTGTGGTAAAAAAAAAAAAGATATAATATTATACCAGACATCCATTCCCTATGCCAAGGCATTCTCAAAGTGTTGTGCACTGGACAGAGCACTGAACTTTCTACTACAGGGGTAAAAACTGAGACCCAGGCTCAAACTTCAGCACTTCCACTTGCTAGCCATTTGATCTTATATAATTGCTTAAGCTAGATGGTGCAGTGGATAGAGTGCCTGGCCTGAAATCAGGAAGATTCATCTTCCTCAATTCAAATTGAGCCTCAGACACTTACTAGCTTTGTGACCTTGAGTAAGTCACTTAACTCTGCTTCAGTTCATCACCTGTAAAATGAGCTAGAGAAGAAACAACAAACCACTTCAGTATCTTTGCCAACAAAATTCTAAATGGGATCACAAATAATTAGGCGTGACTGAACAAAAACAAAAATCATTTGATCTCTCTTGACTTTGGTCTTCTCCTCTGTAAAATGGGAATAATAGTCCCTATCCTATGTACCTTTCAGAATAGGTGGAAGGGAAGTATTTTATAAGCCTCCAAGTGTTTTTGGGGGGTTTTTTTGGTGAGGCAATTGGGGTTAAGTGACTTGCCCAGGGTCACACAGCTAGTAAATGTCAAGTGTCTGAGGCCGGATTTGAACTCAGGTACTCCTGAATCCAGTGCCGGTACTCTATCCACTGTACCACCTAGATGCCCCCCTCCAAATGCTTTTTAAATGTGAATTATTCTGTTCCTTCCTTTCAGTTTCCACTGCCAGGGACCATAAGCCAGGCCTTCATTGCTTTTTAACTGAAAAATTACAACGGCTTTCTATTTGATCTTTTGCCATAAAGACTTTCTCCTTCAGTCAATTCTACCTATATATTTGTTTGTTTGTTTTTCGGGGCAATGGGGGTTAAGTGACTTGCCCAGGGTCACTTAGCTAGTAAGTGTCAAGTGTCTGAGGCCAGATTTGAACTTAGGTCCTCCTGAATCCAGGGCCGGTGCTTTATCCACTGCGCCACCTAGCTGCCTCAATTCTACCTATGTTTTTAAGATGAATATGCCCAGTCTAGAAGTTGGGCTCTAAAACCCTGCCACCCCATTCTTCTCCCCATCTCTAGACAAAAAATATGTCATATATATGCATGTACACACAGGCACACACACATACACACACACACACACACGCTGAGGCACATATACACAGGTACACACAGACACATGCTTCTCTATACTGTATCTTTGCTCCTGCTTTTCTCTCTACCTATTGTATTTAAGAATCTTTAACATATCATTTAACCCTTATTTGTTCTCTCATTACAATACTTGCTTCCCCAAACCGGGAACACTTCAAGGGTAGGATGGTCACTGGAATCTCAATTCAACTCGACTTAATTCAGTTTAACTCAAAGAGTGAAAAGTAAACAAAATCTCCTATTAAAATATCACATAGTTGAAGACCAACATTACAGCTATAGCTATAACAGCTATGTCAGGAAACAGCTCTTCTAAAGGGAGGTAGTTTTCATGTCATTAGCCAGTCAATAAACATTCATTATATGCCTACTATGTGCTAAGCTCTGTGTTAAGCACTAAGATACAACGAAAGGCAAAATAAAATAAAAACAGCCCTTACTTTTAAGGAGCCTGCAATCTGATTGGGGACATAATGTACAAACAACTATTTACAAACAATATATAAACAGGATAAATTGACAATAATCAACAGAGAAAATACTAGAAATTAGGGAGATTGAAAAAGGGATTCTATAGAAGGTGGGACTTAAGGGAACCAGGGAAGGTAGGAGGTAGAGATGAGGAAGGAGACAATTCTAATTTTGGGGGACAGGCAGTGACAACACCCCAAGCTGGGGGGATGGTGTATTAAGGATGTTAAAGACATGCTTCTGTGACATGTCTCCTACAACCTCTGAGCATGAGGAGGCAGGACACACTGTTCATTTCTGTGAAGGCTAAACCCAGGGGATGTGATATCATCTTTAATAGTCTACATTGGCCAGGACCTAGGGAAAGCCATGAATATGCAGGCAGCACTATCCTGTCACCAGGCTCCTAACTCATTTCCTCACCAAGTAGATGAGTCCTGGCCTGGGCGATTTTATTTTCCAGATGTCTGAACTCTGCCAGCTTCATAAATCATCAGCACTAGCTACTTGGTAACTCCATCAAGTAATGGTGCTTAACGAGGTTAATTTTCTTTTTAGAAAAGGAACCTAGGTTATGAAAAGGAATGCAGTGTAGCTACCAGCCTAAAACCTATGTTTCTTCTGCTTGCAGCTTTTCTAAAATGTGTGTATGTACCTGAATACACACAGACTCAGGGCAGCTAGGTGGTGCAATGGATAGAATGCCGGGACTGGAGGCAGGAAGATAGCTTCATGAGTTCAAATCTGGCCCCTGACACTTACTAGCTGTTGGACACTGGGCAAGTCACTTAACCCTCTTTGTATTATTTTCCTCATCTGACAAATGAGCTAGAGGAGGAATGGCAAAGCACTCCAGTATCTCTGCCAAGAAAACATCAAATATGGTCAGGAAAAGTTGGACACAATTGAAATGACTGAACAAAACAAATATACTCATATATACACATAGAATATATGCATATATATCATCTAAGTCTTCCATGGCCTACCAGTCCTTGACTAATCTTGGGTGTGAGAAATTACAGAATCAGAGAATGTCAGAGTGGGAAAGACATTCAGAGGCCATCAAGTCAAATATCCCAGGACACAGACCCTCCTGCAATGTATTGTATAGTCCCTTTGCTTGAAAAATTCCATTGACTATCAAGAATTCATCAATTAGGATGCTACTTGTGAACTTCTGGGAAGAAACTTTCATGGAATTCAGAGGTAAGGAGAATATGGAAACCATATTTTTAAGGAGTTGGGTCAGTGATGAAGAGTAGGAGGTAAAAATTTCAGACCCCCCTCCCTTTTGTAAAATTTGGCAAGAAAGGAGGTGGGAGAAGAGAGATAGAATGACAACTTCCAAGACAATCCATTTCACTCTTGGACGACATTGTTAGGAAGCTTTTCTTGAAGTTGGTGGTAAAACTATTTTCCAACCCTTGCTCCTAGTTCTGCCTCCAGGACCAAGAAAAAACATTCTAATCCTTTCCTATATCAACACTTCCTGCACTTAAAGGCAGCTATCATAGAATCATAGGTTTAGAACAAGAAGTCATCTTGTTTGAAAGACTAGAAAACTCATTCCCATATGGATATGATCACAAATCTAATAAGTACCAGAGTCAAGATCTGAACCCAGGATTTTCTTACTCATTGTCCAGTGCTCGGTCCAGCTTGGCCACTATATGCTTCTTCTGTCACAGTCATTAATGGAGAAGACTCGCCTGGTCTTAAATAAGCCTTCTGGGATTTGTAGGATCAATCATCTGGGACAGTGGGTGCCAGGATGGAGATCCAAAGTGACTTGCTAGGCCAGTCACAGAATCATAGAAAATGATAGCTACCATTAGACACAAATATGTCTATATGTAAAACCATTCTATACATACTTCTCTTTATTGGGGAGAGTGGATGAAAGGTGACAGAAGAAATAAAGGAAAAAAGAAAAAAATGTTACAAGATAACTTTATTATAAATTTAAAAAGAACAGCAACAAGTACATAATAGATTTGCAGTTGTATGTATAATCATCTTTTTTCTATTCTACTATTTTATAGAAAGATTGTTTTATTTCTTAAGTTCAGAATAAAATAAATTTTTTAAAATGAATAAATGAATAAATAAACAAAAAGAAAATTATAGCTAGGAGGGACCTTAGAGATACTATTTTTAGAAATGAGAAAACTAAGTCCCAGTTAGGGAAAGTGATTCACCAAAAGTAATAGAGACTTACTGGAAAAGCAAGTCTCAAAAGCAAGTTTCCTTATTTAACTTAGGCTTTTTTTTTTACTTAGTCTTTTTTTTTTAACTATATCTTACTGCCTCAATTAATCCTCATACTTGAAATGATGCAAAAGTCAAGAAATAAACCTCTAGATCTTTGCTTTTCTTTTTGCCAGGTGGTGATAATAATATCTGCTTCAAGGGGCTGTGAGGGGAAATTAAGATGTCAACTTGAAAATGATCTGAAAAGTCTTCTTTTAAAAGATCACTATACACGTCACAGGGGAAATGGGTGGTGGCATTCCTCTTTAAAGAATTATACCCTCTCATACACAAATCCAATTAGAATAAAATCATCTTTTATTTAAACACTAGAGAAGAAGACCTCAAAAGGGGTCCCAAGGGGAGATAGTTCCAGAGACATGGTTCTTTGAGATACCTATCTCCTCAAACAGGAGAAAGGCCATAGCTTTTATATATGGTCATGGGGTAACTGGATGGGGTCACCACCTGACAATGAAAAGTTCCTTTTGGGGGTGGGGAAAGCTTGAGTGAAGGCTTGAATAAGAGGACATCTGGAGTAATCTCTGTCCCCTTGGCACCACTCAGGCAGCAGCCATGCCTAATGGGTTTATCTCTCTTGCTTCTCAAGGTGTGTCTGTTCTTCAGTTTAGCTGGCCAGTTTAAACTTTAATCCTAACCCCCAAACAATACAGATATTAGGCACTTTCATAGTTTTAAATATAAACATAGCTGGAAACAAAGTGTAGCTTGGAGGTGAATGGATAGTAACTCTTAATAACCAACGAGGAAGGAACAACTAAAGGTATTCATTCTTTAAAGATACAAATAATAATATTTAGCTATGGAGTCATTGGGATCTAGTAAGACATTGAAAAATAGTAAATTCAACATATTTACAATAAATTTTATATATATATATATATATATATACATACAATGAAAAGATATACAGTTACATTTGTGGTAGTGTAGTATTTACTCATAACATCCCATCTCTTGTCTCCTTACTTTATTAGGAGCTTTCCCCTATGCTAGAATACACTCCTTCTTCATTTCTTTCTGCCTCTAAGAATCTTTTTTTCATTCAAATCTTTGCTCAAATGCAACCTTCTGCATAATAATGTGGGGACCAATTTTTAATAGGGGAGTGCTAGCTAAGCGGCTCCCCGCAATATTGGGGCAAGGAAGGAGACTGGCAGCCTCCCTCAAAACAGAACAAGATTTATTTTAACAAGAATGAACTTAAAAAAAAAAACACAAACAGGATCAGTACGATCAAGGGAAAGGAAATAAAATGGGGAAAGGGAAATTATAACACCTGAAAAAATACCACCGCCCAGGAATCAGCTGAAAATACACAGCAAAATGCCTGTCGCTCTCCAGCTTCCACCTAGAATGCCCAATTCTCCTCCCCCAAACCTAGAAAAAACCCACACAGCCCCAGCCAATGGGATGGCCGCTCTGACAGTCACATGACTGCCCTCACTAGACTTCCAATCATTATAATTTTGCCAGGCCCAAGTAGGCGTCGGCGAGTGGTGATGATGTGAGATGCCAGAGCCCTGGCAACAGCTACAACCAGTGGGTGGAGCACCGTGCGGTTTGCGGAGCCCCAGGCCAGTGCGCGCCAAGGCATAAAAACCTCAAATAACAATTAATTCTTTACAGTAATAAGCATTTATACAGTGCTTTGAGATTTACAAATATAATCTCATTTCATCCTCACAGTAGGTGGTATTATTATCTGCATTTTTCAAATGAAAAAACTGAGGTACAAAAATATTAAGGTACATGCCCTGGGTCACATAACTTGTAAATGTCTGAGGCTACATTTGAACTTAAAATAGCAGGATTCCAGGGGCAGCTAGGTCATGCAGTGGATAGAGCACTGGCCCTGGAGTCAGGAGGCCCTGAGTTCAAATCTGCCCTCAAACACTTTAACACTTACTAGTTGTGTGACCCTGGGTAAGTTACTTAACCCCAATTGCCTCACAAAAAAACAAAAAACAAAACAAAATAGCAGGATTCCAAGTCCAATGGTCTATACATTGTGCCACCTAGCTGTTGCCTAGTTATTAGCATAATGTCATTCCCTGATCCTCTTCCTATTTTTTAGTATATCTTCTATTATACTTATTTATGTACATGTCATCTCCTAACCCCATAAAATTTAAGCCCTTCAGTGTAATGTTTGCTATCATGAAAGGAGATAGGGTTTGGCACTTAATTCAAATACATTTGTGATTCTGAGTGAGTTATCCCCTTGAAGGCAGGGACTCTTATTTAGCATAGTGCACAGTCACATAAAAGACACTTATTAAATACCTGTGGATTGAATAATTGATAATTAAAGCTGAAATTGGGAGGACCTGTGTTCAAACCTTACATCAGATAGTTACTAGCTGTGTGACCCTGGGCAAGTCACTTAACTTTAATTGCCTTAAACATCCAGGGCCATCTCCATTCTTTCTGATCTCTAGCTTGCTACTGGACCCAGATGGCTCTGGAAGAGAGAGTGAGGTTGATAATTTTGCACAGCCCTCCCTCACTTAAATCCAATTCACTTCAAATCATGACATCATCTCTCAATGTCATGGTCCTCTTAGAGAATGAACTGCTCTGAAACTCAGTTTCTTTTTCTCTAAAATGATGGCAATGCCTTGTAGTATTCATCTCACAGGGCTGTTATATAGTTCAAATGAGATATTATTTATGTGCATGTGCATGCATATACTTATACATCCTTAAACACACACACACACACACACACCACATACACATGATATTCCAAAAGTTTTTGCTCATTTGTAAACTATTAATGTTTAAATTTGCACTAAAACTTTTGGGATGCACAAACATGCATGCATACCTAGATATATACATACTACATACTTACATGCATACATACATATATCACTATATAAAATTGGTTATTGCTATTGTTGCTGTTTAGAGTTAAAGATGTTAAATAACACATAATCTAACTAAATTATTTTCCAGATGACAAAACAGAGTCAAAGACATTAAGTGACTTGTACAGTATCACATAGGTAGAAGTCAGAGGGATTTGAACCCGAGTTTTCTGATTTCTGCTCTGCTGTTTTCTCTTACTCAATTCAATTCAACAACTATTTCTTAAAGAGAAGAAAGTGAGATTTTAAACCTCTGTTTATGGTCTGGTTGTTAATGGTCTTTTGTGCCTGGATGTTAATATTCTGTCCTTAGTAGGTAGGTGACCATCTTCTGAAGTTAGGAGAAGTAGAGAAATAAAAACTTAACAAACTGTGGTAGGGGAGACAGGAAAGGAGGTTATTAAAGGGAACTGAACTGTCAGTCTGTAGGCAGAGGAGTGTTTCTTGGGATAGGGTTGAAAAGGGAGAAGGAAGAAGAAAAAGGGAGACATATGGAAAGGAAAACAGAGGGTCCTGAGTCATTCCAGAGGGAAGAAGAATGTTTCTTTCCTTAAAGGAAAATTGAAGTTGAAGATACAGAACATTCATATGGGAAATACTTCAATAGCAATATAAGACAATATCAATTCAAAATGAAGTCAATTCTGTGCATCCTAATTAATATTTCTTAAGTGCTGACTCTGTGTCAGGCACTGCTGGGGGTGGGGAGTGGTGGAGAGGAGGGAAAGAAGATATTCCTTACCCTCAAAAGACATACAATAGAGTCTGATATAGCTGTGTGACCCTGGGCAAGTCACTTAACCCCAATTGCTTCACCAAAAAAATTTGTTTGAGTTTTGATAGAAAAATCATATGGAATATGGTTTGTTATCATGGAAGGAGCTAGGGTTTGGGAGTTAAGAGGCCAACACTAAAGTCCCTGCTTTAACTCAAATACCCTTGTGACTGATAGAGTCACAATACATATATTGACTATTTTATATGTTTTTTTTTATAGAAAGCATTTGGTAAACATTAAAGAATATATAAATGAGTTATTAGTATTATAATTTAGTAAGGGACAAGACATGCACAAGAGTCTATAAATCAATTTAGAATAATATTAAGTGCATAGGAGAGATCAAGCAGTATTATGAGATTCACTGAGAGAAGAATTACTTTAAAAAATATTTCAATTGGTGTTTGCTTTTACATTGCCTTAATTTCTGAATACCTCCCCTCTTTGACCCAGTAAATTATCTTTTGTAAGAAACAATACAAGAGAAGAGCAGGCAGGGAAAGTAACCAATCAACACATCAAGCACATTTGACAGTGTGTGCAGTAGATCACACACACACATAGTACCTCACCTCTGCAAAGATCCTTGGGAGGGATATGTTTTCAACTTGCTTTTAGGGCAAAATTTGCTTATTAAAATTACACAATAATAATTTTTAAATGTTATTGTTATTGTTGTTATTCTCCTTCCATTTACCTCTTTTCAGTCATAGTATTTATTTTTTTTCCTGGTTCTGCTTACTCTACTCTGCATCTATTCGTATAATGTTTTGTAAAATTTATAAAATCAATTCTAAGTGGGAGGATAAGGGAAGGCTAGTTAGAAGAAGTGGTACCTTATGTGAGTCTTAAAGAAAAAAAAGAAAGATTTCAAGAGGTAGAGATATAGGGGGTACCTAGGGTAGGTATGAGTGGACGGACCATAAACTAAACCTTCTGCATAAAAGAAAGCAAAATAGGGAAGGATGAGACTGGGCAATAGTGAGTAATACTGTTTGGTTAGTGTCTCCAAGACAAAAAAAGGATACTGGAGCCTAATTCAAGAGGATCTTGAATACCAACATAAGAAGTTTGTGTTTTGTCCTGTGGTAATGATTATGAAAGGTAGTGTTGCATAGTAAATAGTGAGTTGACCTCAGAGTCAGAAAGACCCAAGTTCAAATCACAGGGCTGAAGCACTTTGATGTCAGAGTAGCCAATGTAATTTGACTATAGGTGTCACTTAACCTCTTATTGCCCCGGGAACTTCTGTAAGACTATAAGTCACAGAGAAGATGCATACCTGAATTGATAGGGGTAATGTCTTTCTTCCTTCTTCCCTATACCAATGAAGTACGGGTCTGGTCCAAAAAATAAGCATATTGACATAGTATCCAAACATTTATATTACATTAACAATAACGTCTCTGTTATGTAGCACCTTAAATGTACAAAATGCTTTCCTCACAAAAAATCCTGTGAAATAGAAATCATAAATAAAATTTCCTTTTTTTTCTAGATTATAGAAAGTGAGCTTCAGATGTTATGACTTATACATGGTCAATAGGTAGTTAGCTTCAGAGTCAGATGGGCAGCTAGATGGCATGGTGGATAAAGCACAGGGCCTCGAGTCAGGAAGACTAATCTTCATGAGTTCAAATTTGGTTTCGGACACATACTATCTGTGTGATCCTGAGCAAGTCACTTAACCCTATTTGACTAATCCTGAAAACTGCAAGGTTACTTTGGCAGTAATGTGGAGGATGGATTGGTGGCAGATTGACCAATTATTAGTATTTGTATTTGACTATTGTATTATAATGGTGTAGGAGAGTGAAAGAAAGGAGAAATAAAGAGAACGAAAGAGGTGTAAAATATACCAAGTTCATCATTGTCGTCGTCATCATAACCCCTATTTGTATGGTGCTTTAAGGTTCATATCACACCTTACCCACAGAAAGTTTTGTGATGTAGGCAGAATCATCATTATATCCTCATTTTAGAGAAGAAACAGACTCAGAGAGCTTAAGCAATTTTCCAATATCAATACCTAATATGCATCAAAGTCCTGATTCCTAATCGGGTCCTCTGGTTTCAAATCCAATATCCTATTCTCTATACCGCATTGCTTCTTTGAAAAGGGACCTGCCAACTGATTGGATATGAGAGATGAGGGAGAAGATTCCACCAGAAGCTTCAGAGGAGTTACTGGGAGAGGCCTCACTAGTAAGTGACACTTTGGAGATGCTCATCCACAGGCTGGCTATAAGGTGACTGATCGTTCAGCCACAACAGCTGTTGGAAGTAATCTCTAAACTCATAAAGGGACCTCAGTCTGCATCAATGAAGGGTGTTTCTACACAGACAAAAAATACAAGTGTGTCAAGGAGAAGGGGCAGATGATGGGAGGAAGGTGGAAGTTTGGGATACAATTAATTTGAAATGCTGACAAGACAACTAGGTAGAGATGTTAAGTAGAGATGGAAATGAGGTACTAGCACTCAGGGAAGAGGTGATAAGGAGAGTTAGATTGGGGATCCATCTGCATAGAGATTAAGGCTGAAAACTTGTGCAACAGAACCACTGTTCAGAGCAATGAGAGGAATTAGTAAAAGGAGATAGAGATGGAACAGTTGGAGAGGTAGAAGAGGACGAGCTTTTGGGTGGCAAGGACAGCAGAAACAAAGGCATGGGGAAATCTGTAGGGAATAGTGAAGAAACATACCCAATCAGATATGATTTTTCTTTTCTTCCTATAAGTTCATCTTCCCAATTTTCTGCCTTCAGGCTGAGTCTGAACCATATCCTGGCCAATGGCCATGGTATCCCATACATGTAGGGATAAAGGATAAGGGGAAGGCAAATCAGGCCAACGCTTTTTTAATGACCATGAATCATCCCTAAACTAGACAATAATAATAAATGATGAATTCTAGATCAGTTCACAAGTGTTTTCATCTACATCAACTTGTTTGAGACTCATAAGAATTTGATAATGCTATCAGGGTAGTTTTTGTTATTATACCTATTTTTCAGGTAAGAAAATAGGCCCAGAAAAATTGCGACTTGCCCCAGTCTACACATGTAGTAAATGGCAGGGTCAAGACTTGAATGCAGTCAATTAATCAATAGACATTTAGAAAGAATCTAGTCAGTGTCAGGTACTATGCTAGGCAATGGAGATGTAAAAATGTACATTGAACAGTTCCTGGCATCAAGGAGCTAACAACATTCTACTAGGTTGGATGCGCTCCCAGTTAAATAAACCTAAGTTACATAGAAACTATGGTGGAAGTATGGTACTCATGTCTGGGCAATCAGGAAAGGCTCTTTGAAGATGGTTATACTTGGATTGAGCCTTGAAAAGAGCTGAGGATTCAAAGAGGCAGAGATAAAGACAGAGAGCATTCTGGATATTAGACATAGTTCCTATAAAGGAATAGACCCAAGAGACTGAATATTGTATATGGGGGACAGGAAATAGGCTAGTTAGGCTAAAACTTAGAGTTTGGGAGGAGGGGTGGTCTGTAATTACTCTCTAAGAATAGGCTGGATCCAATATGTGAAGGAATTTAAATGGGAACCAGAGGGACTTGTATTTTTCCCGTAGAGGCAATGGGGAGAGATTGAAGCTTCTTGACCAGGGGAGTGACATGATCAGACCTTTAGGAATATCAATTTGGCAGCTATGTGGAGGATAGATTAAAGAGGAGCTGAGAGAAGAAAAGGTTAAAAAGGAGAGATGACTTCAAGTGTGTCACACAGGCAAGAGGCAATGAAATCCTGGACAAAAGCAGTGGTGGTATCAATGGCAGGAAGCAGATGAGTGTGAGAGGACTCAGGTGTCCTAAGTTTAATGCCCATTTCTAGGACACCTTGTTGTCTGGAAAAGTATAAATAGCCCATGAATAGAAATGTTAGCTGACTGAGTCTGTTGCCTATCCAGGACAAGGATCTATGGCTCAAAAAGAAGTTAAGGTTATCCTTCCCCAGAGAAGGCTACCTGTCTTCAGTGAGGGAGTGAAGATGCTGTTCAGAATGAAGAATGTTGTCTATGAATTGGGCCACACCATTAACCTTATTCCTGCTAACTCTGTGATGTTAAATAGTAATTAGAAAATCACACATTTGTTTTCCACACGGGCCCTTGGGCCCCTTGAAATCACCTCATATTTTAGTTCTAATGGGACATGCTAATGGAGCCAAGAACTGCAGACCTACCAGATTGCAGAGTTGAAGAACTTTTGGGGGAAAGTCATGACAAGGACATGTTTTTTTTTTTTTTTGCTGCAATAACTGACAATTATCCTCAGAGAGGTTTTGGAAAACTGCCTTGGAAATGCAACATACCAATCACATCTTGATTATTTAATGGAGAGATATGATCATTCAGTTGACAGGGCTGTCATCTTTAGGACTGTATACTCATCTGATCTGGGGCACCAAACACACTGCCAGGAGGAAAAACTCACCATGACACAGAGCATGCTGGTGCAGGAGCCTCAACTCTAGCCACACTTATACACATGCACGGATATAAGTGTATGGCTCTATGTGTATGTATTGAACACCTATGATTTGCAAGGCATCATGTTTTCCTGTTTTCACACCTGCATTCAGAGTGAGTTCTTTCAATATGCTACTTTCCCTGTTCCCACCATCCAAATCTTATCCATCTCTCAAAGTCGACCTTAAAGCCAATCTCCTCCAAAGAGGCTGTCATGGACTATTTTAGTTCATTCTAACTTTTCTGACCTCCTACAGTCTTTAGAATCTACATGCTTAGAATCTACAATGCTTACTTTAGCCGATGATTCACCATGTGTTCCAGACCCATTGGACTCATAATAAATGAGTGACAATGAATTTCTACTGAAGTGGAAAGTTCTCTAAACACTTATGTAATTGTTAATAGCTACAAATGAATGTTATTTAATATGATCAGGTTTGGTGGGGGAAGGACACATTTTTATTTGCTAATTGGAAGAAGTTTAGTGGCTATCAGATGTTCAATTAAATTGACTGCCTAGAGTTGTTCCCTTACTCCCTAATCCCACTTACATCTGAAATGTTCTCCCTCACTTATTTACCCTTTAACCATTCTTCAGTCTAGCTCAAGTCCTTCATCTTTTATGATGATTTTCTTGACTACTCCCATCCTCCAAAGTCAAAATAACCTCTATTACCTAAATCACTTAGCCAACAAGTAAGCTTGAACTTCCTGGCTATAGCACTTGTATTATTATTTTTCCATCATTTCCTCATGTATTTATGTTACCTTCCTAAGGTAGACGGCAAGCAACTAGAGAGCAGAAGCAATGAATCATCTCTTTGTAGCCTCTTTCCCTCAGCAACTAGCAAAGGGATCATTTTAGAATATAGACCACTAAAGAAACGACCTAAAGTAGGAAAGAGGCCAGGCCACATTAACAAACCTAGTCTCTTCTGAAGTTTTCTTTATTCTTCTCTAACCCCTCAGATGTGTTAGTGGTCAAATGATCTAGTGTCCATTTTTTTTCTTCCCCATTTACAATAGGAAAACACCTGGGGAGTGATTTGCATTCTTTTTCCATTCCCCCTATTAGGGCTCATGGGGATCCTGCCATTCCCCTACTCTGGCTAGGTAAAGGTTAGGCTAGATACTAAAATCATTATTTTACAACTAGAAGGGACCTTGGAGGTCTTCCAATCCAACCCTCTTATGGTACAGATGAGAAAAATGAGGCCTAGAGAAGTTACATGACTTACCTAAAGCTACATGGGTAGTAAGTGGCAGTGAGGGAATATAAACCCAGATGCTCTGATCTTAAATCTATCCCTCTTTACACTGAACCATGCTACCTCCAAAGATCTGGTGATACCTTCTGATTCTGTGATTCTAATATTTTATAGTCTCCATTGAACAACAATTCACCCAGCCTGTGGTATGCCCTTTTACCATCTGTCTCCCTCTCCTTTCTCCCTGCTCAAATCCTCATGTGGTTTATTTTCCCCTCATTCTTGGGTTTCACAGGCCAGGTTCTGCTTAGTCTTCTCCATGCAGCACCACGAGTCTCAGAAAATGGAAAATTCTTTATTAGAAAGCCAGCAAAGAAAACCAGTAGACCTAGTCCGGGCAAATCACTGAGTGGTGGTACTTTCTTTGATGCCTAAGTGTTTGTTGTTGTTGTTTTTGTTGTTTTAAATAATGGCTACTTTTGAAAATTTAAGATTGACTTTCCTTTCTTTCCTGACCTCTTTCTTTCCTGGTTCCTCCTCTTTCTGTTTACTTAGACTCTACCCAACATATCTGGACATTACAAGTTTGTTAGTATTGCCAAGGAAGAAAAAAACTACAACCTGAAGGCTATTATTATCTCCCCCACCAGCCTGCAATGGTTCCTGGAATCCACCGTTAGGGTTATTCATTTGGATTAAGACATTATATTTCCAGGAGGCTCCTATTACAATACAAATAAGTGTTATGTCTGGAACTCTCAAACATGCCCTGAGGTTGATGGTGCAAAGTTTCAGACAGTTGCCATCTCAGGGATGCAGCCAATGCTGTCCCAGAATGACTTTATCATCACAGACTCACCTGTCCCCGCAGACTGATTTCTTCTCTACCTCTCTGCAACTGGAGAGGTACCAGCGCAGCCATTGTATTGGGAGGCTGAATATGTGAATACAAAAGACAGAACAAGAAGGAAAGATCAGGGAAACAGAACGCAGTGCAGCTCCGCCAACCACATTCCTACAAGTCAGGGCATCAAGAGAGACAAAGGCAAAGTCTTCCCACACCCTGGAAAGTCACCAAGTTCTGAATCACATTTTTTTGAGGGGTGGGGGAAGATCAAAACTCCACAACAGTAGGGTTCAGTCTAATTATTGGGAACAGGTATCATCATCTCATCTCTCTATTTCTCTCTCTCTCTCTCTCTCTCTCTCTCTCTCTCTCTCTCTCTCTCTCTCTCTCTCTCTCTCTCCATCTTTGTCCCTGATTCTCTGTCTGTATCTCTGTGTCTGACTCTTTCTGTCTTTCTCAATGTGTCTCTTTTTCCATCTTTGTCTGTTTCTGTCTCTCTCAGTTTCTCAGCTTTCTCTGGCCATGGTGCTAATTAAAGTAGCTCCTATTTACCCCCACCCCCACCCAGGTCCTTGGGTGAATTAAAGTCATAGACCCCTCCTGGATTCTAATTTTGCTGATGGCTGGTCTGAGATGTAGGAGAGCTTTCTTTTCTTTGTTATGTATGATTCTCCCCTTACATGTTCCTAGATTTAGCAATGAGATCCCCAAAGTGAGGGACGTCCAGATCACATTTTTCCATAATCCACCAACTATTTGGGGACCTATGTTGTTAGCTATAAATTCTAAGTTAAAGAAAGCAAATAACTAAGGCATTTGTTCTATTCCCACCTCAAACCTCATTTCCGAATTACAACCCCTGATCCTTAACTAGCCTCTAAGTAAAGCAGATCACTTCTGTGGTGCCACTATTTAGTGCAGGGGTTTACTTGTGACGGATTGCTTGGACATTCTGGAAAGCCTACAGAACTCTTCAAAGAATACTTTTCAAAACATGCATAATATAAACTATGTAGGATTAAAAAGAAATTCAATTATCTTCAAGTACTGTCAAGATACTTTGATAGCATTCAAATACAAAATTTATCAAAATATTTATTGGAAAAAAATCAAGTTCAAAGAAGCCAGGTTAGGTATTTATATAAGTCCTGGACTTGAAATTTGAGTAGACATGGGTTTGTGTTCTGCATCAAAGAAAAATATTAATATTAAAACTATACTCTGTGTTAAGGCACCTTTCTTCTAGAAAGTTTACTTTATCCTTAATCCAAAGATTTCTAGCTTGGAGAGAGAAATGCTGAACTGGTATAGTTTCCCTTGCCCTCTCACATTACTCTCTGCCCCAAGAAATTGGGGTAACATTTATAGATATCTTGGATTTGACTATAAGAATTCTAAGATTCTTTGCATTTATGATTCTGTGAAATTAATTAGTAGACATGAGGGAAATATTATATTTTTTATTTTTAAAAATTGTTCTGTTAGGAAAAAATAGAAATAACTGGTGTTAGTTGGCTTCTCTTAGCTTGTACTTCAAGGACATATCTCCCACAGACCTGATAGTGTTTCTACCAAAATAGACCCCAGGAAGAGATCATGGAGTCACAAAAGTTTAAGGTTATAAAGTACCTTAGATGTCATATAATCTACCTTCTTTATTTTGCAGATCAGAAAAGAAAGTCTAGGAGAAGTGAAGTGGATTTCTTTAAATTTTACAAAGGTAGTAAGTGGTAAAGCCTAGCCTAGATTCCAGGGCTACTGACATAGTGCAGTACATTTTATTCTGGGCCATGCTGTCTCCTTAACCAATTTCTATAGGGTTGGCCTTATAAAGCCCTATGAAGTGATGGTAAATAACATGACAAGTAATTATGATTTTTAACAAATTGCCCACTGACACTAATAAAATGATGGCCCTGTTTGACAGCAACCTGATATCTTGAACAGCTAAGAGTAAATAAATAAATGAACCAGGAATGCCTTTCATCAGACCTGAAACTTTCTGTTGATGCCCATTTAACTCACTAATTCTGTTTGGCTGTTGATCTGACACCATCACCATAATACAATATGAAGTGCTAATTACGGCCCAACCTGATGATACAATTTACCGGGTGAGAAAAGGTTTCCTCTCCTTATTGGAAGCTGCTCCCTCTAAAATTTGATCAGCATTCACTGTGATAGGAGAGGAAATCACATTGCCACATTGGCCTTCAGCCCTAACTAATGGAAAGAGCAGTTCACTCTCAATCCATGTTATTTTTCAGATAATTCAGCACATCACTGGCTACTTAAGAGTTTCTCTTGGTAATCTAAGAAGACAAAACAAATCTGAGATTCAGTATCCCTTCAAATGGGCAGCTTGGCTGGCTAGGATGATGAATAATCAGAACCAAGGACTTTCACTTTTCTCTTTGTGCTCTGAATTCATTTGTGCATATGGAAGCTGGGGAGCATGTTTCCAGGGCCTTGAATGAAATGGAATGGTCAGTTTCAATATTCTCCCTTGCTCCAGATTTCCTGCAAACCCAGCCACTACCCTCAAGAGACTGTCTCAGGGGAATGGTTGTGAATCACAGTAGCCAAAGGACATCAGTGCCCTTCCCTCTAAGCAAAGCAGTGTGTGAATGGTCCCACAGTGGTACTTGGTCGGCTTCCCCTGAATGCCCATGACAAAAGGCTATGTTTGAAGTTTGTTGAAGACTGATATTATCTGTATAAACATATACGATGTACAGGGACTTTGGTGACATATCCTTGGAAATAGGTATTTGGATTAGGAAATTGAGGCAGTTGAGACTGAGACAATATTGGATTATGGTTGTATGCAATACAATGTAATGAAAGGCAAAAATGTAGGACAATGCAGGGCAATAGGAGATATTTTTGAGATCCCATTGTATGTAGAGTACTAGATTAGCCAACTGGAGAGGGATTAAGTTTAAGTAGAACAGGTCCTCACCCACAGAGAGTTTTTAGCCCAGTAGGGGATAAAACAGCAGCTAGGTGGCACAGTTGCTAGAGTACTGGGTGAGCCTAGAATCAGTAGGACTCATCTTTGTAAATTCAAATCTAGCCTCAGTTACTTATTAGCTATGGGACTCTGGGCAAGTCACTTAACCCTGTTTGCCTCAGTTTCCTCATCCATAAAATGATCTGGAGAAGGAAATGGCAAACCACTCCAGTATCTTTGCCAAGAAAACCCCAAATGGGGTCACAGTTAGACACAACTGAAAACAGCGGCAAGAACAGCTGGGGACAAGACAGACGCACATATCACATGGACTTCTGGGGGAGGAGAGTGAAGATAAATGAGCAAATAAATTTTGAAAACTATCTCTAAATGTCACTGGAAAATAATAAAATATTTATATGGAAAAAATAAAGATATAGAAGTTAAAAAAAAGATAAATGACCAATAAAATGCCCCAACCTGATTAGTCAGGGAAGGGCTACTTATCATAACATTACTAACAGGTTATAGCAAGTTCTATGGCACAGATACTGTTATAGGACAGGCAAAAACCTTCTACAAGGTTCTAGAGAGAGGGAATTCTTTTGAGTTTGAGAGCTAAGTGGGAGACAAAAGTAAATTCAGTGACTGTTAAATCAAGAATGGAACCAGGGAAGACCCATATCCTAGCCTGCTCTATTCTCATTCCCAGGTAAGAAGCAGAGTTTCATGCAGTTATTAGCTTTGTGGCATAATGGAAAACGCCCTGGATTTGGAGTCAGGCATCTAGTATATGATCCTTGATCCCCATACTTACAAGCTGTGCGACCCTGGTTCAAAATGTTCAAAATAAAGAACAATAAGAGAGTTGTTACTGGTGTGGGGGGGGGGGGAGCGGGGAATGTACTTTGTAAAACTTTAGCATGAATTGTTGTTTTTGTTGGCCAGTTCAGTGGATAGGGCTGGATCAGAATTCTGTTACTTTTGTTGGCTAATTAGTGTCTCTTAACTTTACCATTTTGCATATGTTTGCAAATTTCTACCCTTGTCCTAGTAAAAAGTAAACCCTTATGAAACCTCTTTATTGCCTTGGGAATGGAAAAAAAAAAAAAGCAAGTGTGTGGATGGGGGTGGGGGAAGCAAATGTCCAAGGACATTTGGATGGCAGGTGTCATTAGGGACTGTGAAAGAGGGTGGCACAACCAAGGTTGCTTTAGACCTCTCTGTCAGCAAGAATTTGGTCAGCCCTGCACTGTAATAATAACTCACATTTCTATAGCTCTTTGTCTGCAAAGAACTTTCTTATAGCATCCTTATGAGTTATATGCTGCCTGCATTCTTACCTCCACTTTGCAAGTGAAGAAACTGAAACTCATCAAGGTGAAGTGATTTGACAGATATTATTCAGTTTGTCAATGCTAGAGCTGGGATTCAGACTAAGATTGTTCATCATCAAACTCGGGGTACTTTCTTTTGTATTCCTTTTCTGTACAAGAAGGAACCTGCATGGGACCTCATGTGTAAAGAGGGTTTGTGTTTCTGACAACCCTTCTGGTTTATAAGTTCTATCTATTGCTATGCCGGACAGCTTGGATTTGAACTGACTTCTCTGGAGTGACAAAAACTCAGACAGCCATGCATAGCTTTTCTTCATGAATCCTAGGGATCCCGCTGTGTTTGTCCCAATATCCAATGACTACCATCAATTACTTTTTTGTATCAAGATTAATCTTCTACATGTATAAATGATTTCCTCTCTTTTTTTTTTCCTTGCTCCTAGCTCAGTAGAAACATATTTGTTCATATTCTAGCAGGTGTTTTCATAAGCACCAGCTTCCCTCAGTTGAGCTTCCTAGCCAAACTGAGTAGCCCTACCTTTTTCCTGACCGACCTCTTTCTCTGCTTAGCCCCAGCATAGGCACCTCTCAGTGAGGATAGAACCTGATGGCTTGGGTACAGGCCCAGGCACTATTGAGAGAAGCTAGTTGGCCCCTTTGATGCCTCTGCTTATGCACCACCTGCTCCTAGAATGAGCCCTCTGTCTCCTAGGCTATGAATCTCCTTTTGAATTTCAGTAGCACTAAATTTACCTAAATCCATATTCCTGGAGGTCATAAAATGCAGCCACGGGAGAAGAAAGGAAAAGAAATTTTTGAGGGCACAAGCCTCTTAAAAAGTTCACTTTAACGGTGTCCAATGAATGAAATATTGAACAGCAGGTATATTATTTTTAAAAGGGACATAAAACAATAGTGTGGCACTGTCTGGTTATATTACAGTATCTATCTTCTCATGTATCAGCAAAAAGTAAGGCTGAAGTAGGCCTAATTATCATATTTACAGTGGTACAGGTAGTAAAACAGTTATGTTTTGCATTGCTCAGGATGTTCAGAGCTGAAATAGATAAACTATGTAGGAGACTAGTAATAGGTAATTATTCTCTACTTACATATTCAGCCTCATAATTCTAAATTAAGGTAAGTGGAAAAAGCTTATAAAATATTCAGAGCTCCTTTATCTTTCCTCCTCCCTCTTATTAGAAACTGTGCATGAATTTGCATAGAATAAACTGAGCTCATAAATCAAAGCAGAAACTGCAGGAATGCTCTTTGTAAGTTATAATTTAAGGTTAACTGTAGCACATTTTGCTTACTGTATTATTAATGACTTTCGTTCACTCATGACAAGATTACATATTAAAAATTGTTGGTAGACAAAACTCAGTTCATAATCAATTTGCTTCTTAATGTGAGCAATCGGCGTGCATTCCTGCGGCGCGGGCAGGTTTAGCGAGGATAATGGAAGGAGTGTCTCGGGAAAGGAAGGGGCTCCCGCGGTTGGGCTCTGGTGGGGGGCGTGATTGACAGCGAACTCCAAACGGGAATTAAGTGAATAGTGAAGGGCAAACAGCCGAAAGCTCCAGCCTCCAGCCTGCTTCCCCAGTCCCTAAGCTTTCTCCGCCCTTAAAGCATTCTATCCCTTTGTTCCTCTTCATTTCTATTTACCCAGCCCATCTCACTTTTCAAAGTGCTTTCTTCTTTCTTATCTCATCTGCTCCTTCCCCCCCCCAATCATCAGACACATTTACAAAGTATGCATAGTTGCACTTCTTTTCCCAGCAGCAAACAATGCCCTCCCCAACAAATGTCCACCCTTAAATCATGTCAATTTATTTTCAATTCAAAAAGCGAATATTCTTTCCCCTCTTTTGTTCCTCCTACCTTTTCTTTCATAATATGCTTTACTCTTCTGGCTAGTATCTCTCTTGACGTTTTTATACACTCATATCCTTCAACATTTCTTTCATAATTTCTTTCCTTTTCTCTTTCTTTTCTAAAAAAAGAGTCAATAACAACCCCCCCCCCCCTCCAAGCCCCACACCCTGTTCTCTATAGCTTATTCACTCTTTCACCCCCTTGGCAATCTGGCTATGAATGTATCTTATACATTGGCACATCGGGGTCCAGATGTCCTCCGAGATATGTGGGACAGATGTTATTATCCCCATGCACAGAGGAGGAAAAGAATACACATGGATTTTAAGTGGCTTTCTCAAAGTCACACAACTAATTAGTGACCAAGCTAAGAAACCAATTTTACTTTCTTTCAAAGTATTATTTTGTATAGGGTTCCTCTATCTAGCCTCAGGGTACAAGGCTTCCTAAACTTTTTTATGTCATGGCTCTTTGACAGTCTGGTGAGTTTTAAGTACCCCTTCTCAGAACAATATTTTTAAATATATAAAATAAAACATAGAAGATTATAAAGGAAACCAATTTATTGAAATACAGTTAGAATTTTTTTTAAGTTTGTAATCCTTGCAATTTAGACCATTGCTAAATAGATTAATTTGATGGAAAACACAGTTGATTAGGAGTCAAAAAATCCCTGTTCACCATCATCTAGTTGTATAAACTTGGGTAACTTTCTTAACTTGTTTACTCTTCTATAAAACAAAAGGGCTGAACTATTTGACATGGACTAAGGTCCTTTCTAAGCACAGAACCATGAGTCTAATGATGTGCCCACTTCAATGGGAACCTTCTTCCTAGATGTCTCTAATTTCCCACTCAGACAATAGAGGTAAAGGGGAGAGAGTATGAGAAGAAATATTTCTCAATTTTTGTGTGACTTGAACAGAATGGGGCTGGGGAACCAGCACATATATAGAAGGTCCAGGAACTATGGTATCCAGTCTCTTCAAAGTGGTCTGGAAGACCTATGAATACCTATTGTCATGCTCTATTGAGATGAAGTAAATGGGGCTAAAACAGATTAGCTAACTGCCCAAGGCTGCATGGCTATTAAAGATTAAAAATGGGATTCAAGTCTTGATCTCTTAATTCCAAGTTTATTATAACTCACTGCCTCAGAGTGTTGCTCCTTGTGTCAATGTTATATGTATGTATACATGCCTTATGCAGAAGCTAAGTGGTGCAATGGATAGAGTTTAGATTTTGAGTAAAGAAAACCTTAATTTGAATCCTGTCTTGGGACATATTATCTTTGTTACTTTGGTCAAGTCACAACTTCTTTCATCCCTAGTTCCTCATCTATAAAATGGCAATGCACATACAAATGCATGTATGTATGAGAGAGAGAGAGAGAGAGAGAGAGAGAGAGAGAGAGAGAGAGAGAGAGAGAGAGATATTTGAGGTAGGTAGGCTTTAATTTCAGGCTGAATCAACAAGTATTGTTTCCACAGACATATTATCCTATATGTTTAGGAATTTGTAACATTCTATGTAACTACGAGCCATTTTAATTCTTATTGATGCCATTAGTATTATACATTTATGTGATTTAGAATGAATTCCATTAGTAAATGTTTTGAAATTTTTAAAAAACTCTTGAATTAACTGGATATATTATGGGGGTATCAGTTAACCTGAGTTTGGAATCACCCTCATTTTATATGAGAGGAAAATGAGTCCTAGTAGGGTAAATTAATTTAAGAAATTCACATAGGAATTAAGCATCAGCTGTAGGATTTGGACTAGATCCCCTGACACCACTGACAGTACCTTACCCTCCCCTACTCCTACCCTCACCCCACCTACACAGGCATCACAAGGAAGAGGTAAGGGCAACCTCCCTCATCCTTGGAGCAATCATTTTTTGTTTGACTCCAGTTCCCAGGAGATGGCTCCCCACCCCTCTTCACCTCATGCATCTTATGCTCCTGATGAGATAGGAAAGAACACAATGCCAGGACAGGCTGGAAGATGAGAGGGAGTGAAGCAATGGGCTTGAAGGGGTTGGAGTAGAAAGAGAAGAGAACAGAGAAACACAATCTGGGGTGAGACAACGCAAAGACTTGAAAGGAAAGGTGACAAAAATTCAGATGTGAAAAAATCAGGAATTAATTAAACTTAAATTAAATAAGGAGAAAGAGGAAATTAAAAGTTTCAAGGGACTAGCCAAGCCTGTCACAGATATTACAAAAGGATCTGCAATGCCTGAATTTTTAGCTATTTCTCTTTGCATACCTCTTTTATCAGACAGAGGCAGGTTGTATATTTCTTCAATATTCTGATATTTTAATCAATATATTGATCCATTGAACAAATACTTGGGGACAAGGATTTCAGGTTAATTGGATATTCTGGGTATCAGAAGAGTAACCCACAAACTTTTCATATTTACTCTCTTGTTGATGGAAATTTTGTCCAAATTCCGAAGTCTTCTCTCCTGTTTTAATCCTCCCTGGTGACCATAATGGATTGCTTCTTTGCCAAGTCACAGTCCTTTGGTGCTGTGCATTATTTCTCTGTATTCTGGACTATAAATCAAACTAAAGAAGCCAGAAGATTGGGCTAAGCCTAGGATGTTCCAGAACCAGAATTTGGACTTTTGAATGAATCCAGTGATTTATTATTAACATTATTTTGCAAATGAGAAAGGGGCATTTGTTCTTCTTTCCTCTGAGCTGAATATAGGGAGGAAAACACAAATTTTGATCATTAAAAGGTATTGTTAGTTGGGTCCCAGTTAAATAAAATGTTGTTATATACACACATTGCTTTTATGTTGATAGTATGTTAGAAAGATCATGGGATTTAGACCATTTTCTTCAGCAGCAAAATGGAAAAGGAGAGATATTAGATGACCTTTGAAATACCATTCATCTTTAGGGATGGGATGGGATGGATTGGGATGGGATGGGATGGGATGGGATGGGATGGGATGGGATGGGATGGGATGGGATGGGATGGGATGGGATGGGATGGGATGGGATGGGATGGGATGGGATGGGATGGGATGGGACGGGTTGGGATGGGATAGGATAGCATAGGATCCATAAAATGGCAATGCTTATATTTATAGTACCTACTTTGAGTAAATAATTTTTTAAACAACTACAAACTAGTTAAGTGTGAATGATTATCTTTCTCATGGGACTGTGATGATGTGCTTAAAGTGTTTTGTAAACCTTAAAGTGCTATATATAAAATCATCTATTATCAATCTAGAATTATTTTTTTAAAACAAGTTAGCCTTAATAATTGACCATTGATCAATATTTATTGAAAACCTACTATATATGATGTGAGAAACAAGTACAAAACAACCTTCTCAAAATAAGTCCTTTCAGGGGCAGCTTTGGTAAGACAAAAGCCTTTATTGCATTCTCATGAGAATGGGGTACCCACAGTAAAGCCAATTAATGAGTGCCAAATGCCGAAAGCAACACCCTGCATTTATCCTGAGCCTGATTTGTTAAGTCCCTCCCCTGAACCACTATAGGTTGCTGGGCTCAGGTTCACGATCTTCCCAGAAGAATTCTAACTAAATTCTCCTTGATATGTTACCTTTCCCATCCACATACACCTTCATTTAAGTGCATGATCAAAAATGGGGTGGAGATTTTAGGCAAGAGAGGAGAAGGTAATATTCATGTCTATTAAGCAGTAGCTCGGGTTGAACTTTTACCTACTTTTACTAGAGCACTGGCAAGAGTCGATTCAAACTGGTTTCTATCTCTAGCCCTGAAAAACTTGCTTTTCTATTCCTTGAGTTTATGTAGTTAACCAGATAATATTGTCTTGTTTTTCCTCATATGGGCATGCCTTTCCCTGAGAAAATTCTGCCATGCATCAACTATTACACTTTCCCACATATGACATTCTGCTTTTTACTATGGAGAATTAGATAGATAGCCTTAGTCTTCAAGGTTCTTATAATCTCGGAAAGCTAGGACATAGGAATGTGAAAAAGCAAACAACAAAAGCCAAGAACTAGGAGCAACAGATGAAAGTTGCAGGGAGAGACACTTAGGATATAAGGGGGAAAAGCTCTCCTAACATTTAGAGCTAAACAAAAGCGGCAGTTCGTCTCATCAGGTAGTGAGTTCCTCATCTCTGTAGATTTTCAAGAGATGACAACATATCCAGGATAATAAGAAGGATTTTTTTTTTTGTTCTGGTGCAGTTTGGATGATATGAGCAGATAAATACTAAATGAGCAGAATGGACAATAGTTGTATAGAATTTCAAAGGCAACAGAAGAAATCTGTACTGAGGTGGTCAGGGAAGGATGAGTATTCAGAGGAAGAATAAGAAACAAAGGAAAGACATGACAGACTGAAAAATAGAGAAAAAGCAGTATAAGATCACAGGATTTGGAGTCACAGAATCTGAACACATAACCCTCCCTCAAAAAAACAAACCAAAATGAAACCTTACGTTGTCTTTGCTTTGTGTTTGTTTTTACCTGTCTGTGTATGTTATCTTCCCACCTGGGGCTGCATTAGTATAGCCCCCACTTTTACCTCCTCTCAGGCATCTGCCATACCCACGGAACCCATATCTGCAAAGGCAGGTATTAAGCAAGCAAAGATTGCTTACTGGCTAGTGGCCTGACTTCAATGATGAGAAAGCCAGGGGCCAGAGCTTCTCTCTCTCCCCAGGTCTTTAATGACGCCAGGGCCCTCACACTCCCTGCATGGCAAGATGGGGACTTGCCCAGTTTCAGCCCCCAAAGCCTCATCAGTCTTTCCAGAGGCTCCATTGCAGCAATTACAATCTAAATCCAGAGTCAATTACTCACTGTGTGAATCGCCCCCAAAAGATTGCTTTTCCTTTTCCATTAGTATCGCACATAATTGCACTCTGTGTGGTTCCTGGACTCTCATTCCAGACTTCAACGTCCAAGAGGATCCAGATGGACTATTAAGTCCCTTCACCTCCCATCTCTGACCTCTCCAATGTCTTCAATGAGATTCCTTTACTATTTTCTTTCACTACTCATTATGTAGCTCCTTATGAGGGAGAGACCTTGATATTTTTCCCTGCTGATTCTTCCAAAGACTCACTCTTTTTACTTTCCCAATCACCCTTCCTTAATATATGACCTTATGGTGAATTTCAGCACTCTTGTATGCCGTTTGGAAAGCAGAAGTGCTGCTGCCTGACTGAACAGGATACCCCATCACGTTTTGCCCTACCGGCTGTTAAGGGCTAAAATTCTAGCTAAACTGTCTAAAATATCTAATGAGTGGTCGCCAATAAATTATAAGCTTTAGCAAGAGTTAGACTTTTAAACATTTATTAAGGAGAATAAGAATTTGGTAAAGAGAGAGAGAAAGGCCTAGATTTCTATCTATTAAAGGGAGAGAGCATTTCTAGCTCCACTCTCCACCAGCGTCCTCAGGAAAGAGAGCGAGACTGAGCACCAGTCTCTTCCTTCCTCCTCCCACTAGCCCGCGTCACTTCCTTTTCCAAAGAAAAGACTCCTGGTCTTGCCCTCAAAGACCTTCGCTTCATGGGTGGAACTCTTCTACAGTAAGTCTCCAGCAGGTGGCGTCATTCCAATCGTTACACTGCCCAGTGTTCCAAACTGTTGTGATTTTTCTCCTTTCTTTGGCCACTAGCATCACAAGATACTTGAGACTGGCCCTACTTCCCCAAGGTCCTTCTAAATCTAATACCAAAATTCTATCTATTATAGAAAATTCTATGTTCTATGCTGGGGAAAAGTGGTTGATGACTCATTTTTAACTGTTAGCTCCTGGTGGTATAACACATTAACCAAAATAAGCCCCTTGAGTAGAGCCATTTCCTGCACATTGATAGGCCAAGTTCAGGAAATGAGTTAGGGAAAAGCAATCTTACAATAACCCTTAAATCTCACTTGTAGGTGGCTACCTACTCTGCCTACATATGGGGTTGGACTTCAGGAAACAGATTATTTGATGTGACTAGGAAGACTATGAAACATGGAATTTTAGAATAAGAAGGGTTCTCAGAGATCATCTAGTCTAACCTGTATCTGAGTAGAATTATCTAACATATCCCAAATAACTAGCCATTTAGTTTCTGTTTAAAGACCTCAGGGAGAACTGATTATTCCCCAAAGTTGCCAGATCTATTTTTTAATAGTTCTGATGTTTGAAATGATTCTTAATAATCTTGAGTGATACTCCGCTTCCCTACAGGAAACAAAATGTACTAGGATTGTGTTTTCCCATTTATATTGTTTTGGGGACCAAAAATTGCACTGGGTCAAACTATCGGCTGTTAATTTTTTTCCCTTGAAAGCTCACTGAGAGTCAGAATTTGGGTGTTGTTTCAATTGATCATAGAGGATTTGCTTTTTTTTACATACATACAAAGTGTGACTATAAGGCAATAAGACACACTTACAATTTAATGCAAAGGAGGCTCATCTAGTGCCCATGCTATGCTAAGTACCATGCATGATTCTAATTATTGGTGGAACTTGCCATTTTACTGTAGAAACAGAACATGGATGTACATTTTAAAAATAACTAACAATGAAATACTGGTAAACTGTAAAGGATCCATAGGAAGACCGCTAGGATGGTGAAATGTTATGCGAGATACCATTTGGAGTGTCAAAGTTTAAGAGATTTTCCTAAGATGACACAGGTCATAATAGAGCATCAATTTGAAGTGAGGTCCTCTGACTGCCAACACCAGGAGTCTTTCTACCATGTTGCATTTCCTCCACCAGCCCTAGAATATGGATGAGTCCAATACAGTAGAGGGGACAAGGGAAACAGTGAAATTAAACCTAGTTCCTAGCACCTGGGTAATAGGCAAGCTTTATGGCTATCCTCTCTTGGGTGAGCAGAGTGATTTGACTCTCCCATCACCATAGCGATAAGCTGTATTCCACTTACGTGGAAGTAACACTGCACATACATAAGTGGTCTTGCTACCACTTTTATTCATTGAAACATATGAGATTACACTATCTATAACCAGAAGGCCCTAGGAAGAGTAAGGCATAGCTATTCTTATGCCCTACTCTCAAAGTGTGCTTATTATTCAGTCAACAGGCCAGGCACTGTGCTAACTGCTGGGAAAACAAAGAAAAAATGAAGCTCATATTCAAGAAACTATCTGGAAGATAATATGTTTAGATATGTATATAAATACATATGTGAATACAGCACACATAAATATAGGTATATAAACACAATACATATATAAATATATTTATACATGTGTAAATGCATGTGTGTATGTACACACATAAACATGTATGCGTGCACATTCATATGCATTTATAAACATATGTATTCCTTTATGTATATTAAAATGTATGTACTTAATTCATATGCTTATATGCATACATGTGTGTGTGTCTAGATTAGCCACAAGCAAAGCAAAAACAAAGAAACTTTATTTGGGAAAGCACCAGCAGCTAATGGGGAGCAGGAAAAAAAAGCCTCCTGCAAAAAAAAACACTTGAATTGAAACTTAAAGGTAGTCAAGGTGTCTTTAGAGACAGAGGTGGGAGGAGAGGACATTCCAAGTATGATGGACAGCCAGTAAAAATGGGGAAGAAATGAGATATGGAGTGCCATGTCTGAGGAATGGCAAGTAGGACATTACAGTTGGGTGGCTGAATGGTAGAGAATGAAGGGGATATTGTGTGATCAAGTTGGGCAGAGAGGAAAGAGCCAAGTGCTGAAGAAGTTTCCATGCCAAATAGAAGAGTTGTATTCAATCCCAGTTCCCCCAAGGGACATAGCTCCCATAGTTTATGGTTACTCACTGACAAAGCAAGAGGGCAATGCCAATTAATCACCCTAAAAGGAGGTAAAATGGTAATGATAATAATAATAATACACAGTCATTAACAGAACAAGAATTTACTGAGTTCCTACTATGAGTCAGGTACTTTACTAGGCACTGGGGATACAATTAAAAAGAATGAAACATTTTTTACTCACAAGGAACTTACATTCTAATGGGGCAGAAAATAAGTATATCTAAAATATTTGTAGCAAAAATGTAAAGTTAATAAATATTAATATATACTAAATGGATTTGTACAAGGTGGTTTGGGAAGGAAGGCACTAACAGTAGGGACAGTCAGGAAAGGCTTTATGCAGAAGATGGTGTCTGAGATATATCATGGAGAAGGGGAATGGAGTGAAGTACAATGTGTGAGGCACGAAGAGAAAACCAATTTTGACTATATACAAATTAGATACTTAGGATAAATTGGAGATGATCTAAGAGGATGACACTAAGATTAAGTAGGATTGAGAAAGGCTTCTTGCCTTTGGAATTTTAACTGAGACTTGAAGGAAATGAATGATGCCAGGATATGGAGAAAAGGAGGGAGAGATTTCCACACTGAGGAAACAGCCAATGAAAATGCCTTGAGTTGTCAGAGGGCCGTGTGCTAGGAAGATCTAAGAGACTGGGGTCACTGGACACAAAGTATGTGGAGGAGGATAAGGAACATATAAGAAGATGGGAAATACTATGAAGAGTTTCAAAAGCCAAACAGAGGGTTTTATGTTTTATTTTGGAAGAAATGCAGAGCCATTGAAGTTGATTGAATAAAGAGGTTGACATTGTCAGACCCGTGAATTCATGAGATTTATTTGACAGCTGAGTAGATGACGAACTGAACTGGGGAGAAACTTGTGGCAGGGAAACCAAGTAGCAGACTCTAGCAGTATACCATGCATGAGAACTTGCACCAGGGTGGTAGTAGAGTAAAAAGAGACAAAGGGGTCTATGTAACAGATATTATCTAGGTAGAATTGACAAGATTAGACAATTGATTAGATATGGATGCAGTCAAGAGATAATGAGGGTTAGGGAGATTTTTGGGTGGAGGATGATGACATTTTTAACAATAATAGGAAGATGGGGTTGGGGAGGGTTTAGAGGAAAGTAAAGAGTTCAGTTTTGAACATTTTTAGTTTAAAATTTCTAGGGAACAATCAATTGAAGATGTGTGACAGGAAGTTGAAATGTGAGACTGGAGAGCATGATTGAGGTTAGGACTGGACAAGTAGATCTGAGAATCATCTTTATAGAGATGAAAATTTTATCCATGGGAGTTGAGATGCCAAATGAAATTGTATAGAGAAAGAAGAGAAGACAGCCCTGGAGAGAGTCTTGAGGGACACCTATGGTTAGTCATTGTGGCCTGGATAAAAATTCATCCAAAGGGACAGAGAATGAAAAAACAGGTAAAAGGAAGACTGAGAAAGAGTGTCACAAAAACCTAGTGAGAAGATAATGCCAAGGAGAAGAGAGTAATAAAGATGTGTCAGATCCTGCAGAGAGGTAAAGAAGAATTCAAATTGGGAAAAGGTCAATAGATTTGTTGAGTAAAAGATCATTGGTAACTTTGGAGAGAGCAGTTGAATGATGAGGTTGGAAGCCAGAATGCAGAGATTTAAGAAGGGAATGAGAAGAAATGAAATGAAGTTTATAGGAATCATAAAGGGACTTTCTTGAACAGGCATTATTCCCTAGAAAGGTGGGAAGAAGGGCTATGATAATAATAATAGTAATGATGGCTAACATTTATATAGTACCTAGTATGTGTCAGGCACTTTGTGAAGCACTTGACAAATATTATCTTGCTTGATTCTCACAACAACCCTGGCAGTAGGTATTCCATTTTACAGATCAGAAAATTGAGACACATCGATTGTGACATGCCCAGTCTCACATAGCTCATAAGTGACTGAGGCAAGTTTTGACATCAGGTCTTCCTGACTCCAGGCCCAGTGTTCTATCTACTACACCATCTAGCTGCCATGAAGGAATAAAGGAACTTCAACAAATAGGATGTTGATTGCAGATATAATATCTACAAAGGCTTGGAAATGGGAGAGGACAAAAGAGGAATCAAGAATGGAAGGCAGTCCAGTTTGGCTAAAATATAAAATATGTGTAGAAGTGTTAAGCTAAGGATAAGAGGTAGGTGGGACCCAAATTGTAAAGGATTTTGAATGTCATAATCAGGTGTTTATATAGGCAAAGGGGAATCATTAAAGTAGAATTGTAAGTAGAAGAGTGACATAAATAAAATGTTATAACTAAAATAAAAGCTATATCCAATAATCAAGGTAAAGCTTAAAGATTTCCCAGGACAATCTGATCATATGGAATGAGAACCCCTATATGTACTTTATTTAGTCAGAAAACCTTGCCAAATCCAATCTCTCTTTTAAGGATACAATAGAATCAGAAAGACCTAGAAGGGAAAGGGTTCTTTAGAGGCTACATCATTGATTTTGTTTTCTGTCAGTTCCTTCTTTTCATCTAGGAGTGAAAGGGAAGGGACCATGCATTTATCAAGCACCTACAATGTACCAGACACTACGTTAACACATACTAAATATCTCAGTAATATTTTTTTTCTTTTGGCAGGGCAATGAGGGCTAAGTGACTTGCCCAGGGTCACACAGCTAGTAAGTGTCAAGTGTTTGAGACGAGATTTGAACTCAGGTCTTCCTGAATCCAGGGCTGGTACTTTATCCACTTCACTACCTAGCTGCCCAGTAATAATTCTTCATCTATGAAATCATCAATCCCAGGTAGATAGTGTGGTCAAGAAAATCAAGTAATTACCAAATCAGCAAGCATTTATTAAATGTCTACTATGGGCCTATCACTTTGCCACAAAGAGTGTCCTCCATTCAAAATGTACTAGGCTAGTGTGGCCAGGCAGGGAGACTACCTCTGCCTCATTGAATCATTCAGTTCCTTTAAGACACATCTCAAGAACCACCTTCTACCCAAAGCCTTTGCTAATGTCATTGGCTACTAGGGTACTCCTTCTCTAACTACCTTGTTTTAATTTTGTATTTAGCCTTTCTATATTTATTTTATATAGATATATGTGTACAAGCACACACCATTATTTGTTTCCCTCAATAAAATGTCATCTCCTTGATCACAATGACTTTTGATTGTTATCTTTGTGCTTCTAGAATCTAGCACACAGTGCCTGGTACATATTAGACACTTCATAAATGCCTATAGATCAATTGATAAATTGATCAAGAAGAGAAGCAGGACAGGGAAACATGACCTTCTACTTGAATTTGTAACGATTGGAATGACGCCACCTGCTGGATACTTACTGTAGAAGAGTTCTGCCCATGAAGTGAAGGTCTTTGAGGGCAAGACCAGGAGTCTTTTCTTTGGCGGGAGGAAGTGACGCGGACTAGTGGGAGGAGAAAGGAAGAGACTGGCGCTGACTCTGGGGCTCTTGCCTGAGGACGCTGGCGGAGAAGGGAGCTAGAAATGTGCTCTCCCTTTAATAGATAGGAATCTAGGCCTTTCTCTCTCTCTTTACCAAATTCTTATTCTCCTTAATAAATGCTTAAAAGTCTAACTCTTGCTAAAGCTTGTAATTGATTGGCAACCACTCATTAGATATTTTAGACAGTTTAGCTAGAATTTTAACCCTTAACAGATGGCTGACCACGAAGAGGAAAGCTGAACCTCACTTCTGATCTTCTGGTTGGGTAAGAAATTTCCCCTACCTTCTCCCTTTAACTGCTAAGTACTGGCGTACTGGCTGTGTTTTGCTTTTAAATTTTTTCAAATGGACCTTTTAAACTCCCTAATTACCCTATTTTTGATTTTAGTCCATTTAACCAGACAAATGGGGGATAAGATCATGTTAATGCTTTGTTTTTGTGGATTTTCTATTTTTCTTTTTATTTTTGTTAAAAGAGCCAGCAACTTACTCACACAAGGAAATATCTCTCCCTCTCCCAACCATGCTTTTTCAGAGAAACCTGAAGAGATTCCTGCAGCTTTTCCCAGTTCTAACACTAATTGTTGCTCTAATTTTGCATGCCTGGAGGCAATGACCCACCCTCTAGAAGCTTTTAATCCCCTAGCACCTGGAGGCAAAGTGGAGGAAGAGGAATCCAGGCCGGAGTTCAAAATCAAGTCTGATTCAAATTGTGCTGGTCCCTCCCCTCTTCTCCAGACCCCACCCTCTACTCCTCCCATGGATTCCCCTGCCTAGGAAGTCCAGAGATCTGCTCAACTTTCTCTAACTACATTTGCAGCTTCAGGCTCAGCCCTTCCCCAGCCTGGCTGTGCTTCTGAGACAACCTTAAAAAGCCCTTTAAATTCCAGATATGCTCGTTTTGTTCATAATATTGCTAACCTGCTTTTGTCTTTAATTAGTAATCTTATAAAGCATTTGTATGGTGAAAAGACTGACAGACAATATAGAGGGGTTAAAGAAGAAAAACTTAAGCTGAATAAGAATGACAACCATCAACATAGTTCAAGACTCCACTTCTTTTGCCATGGAAGGGTATATATTTTAGAGAAATGTAGAAGTAAGCAGCAAGGTATTGATATGAGTATTGGGGATTTTAGATACCTGAATCAAAAGTGTTCTGAATTCACTCAGAGTAATAGTATCAGTTCAGAGATTACATAGGATTTCTATGCTATTACATATACATTTTGAAATTAATGGTATGGGTTTATTTTCATAGAGAGTTTCATGCTTTTGAGATTGTGTTTTATACTTAAGCTTTTACAATAGTCATGTGATCAAGTTTATATTTTATAATATTCTTATTAAGTTCACATTCATTTAGACTTCCTTAGTTTGAATTTCATTGTCTTTTATTGTTCCATGTGTATTTTCTTCTATTCGTTTATCTATCTAATTTTGAAAAATTGCAAGATGGTTTTGATTTCATAATACAATGTTAATTCTAGGAGTATTGTGCTCCCATAATCTGAGTTGTTTGTTTTTGTTATTTTTTTTCCTCAACTGATTATTTGATCAAACTCTTTAAAGCATTTCCCTGGCAAATTAGTTGCCATGGCAAGTATAAATTGATTCTAGAAGTATTATTTTTGATAAGCATATTCCAAAAACAAAAAAAAAGAGGGGAACATTTGTAAAAGTTTTCTTTGAGATTGTGTTGTGATTTAACTTATATTTAAATGTTATGATTTTTCAAAAAAGAAATTGTATACTAAGTAAAAAAAAAGGGTATTATTTGAAATTGTTGCATAATTATATATTGTGTTCTGAGTCAAGATGTATTCACATTTTTTGCAATCATTTATTATCCTCAATTTTTAAATCCATATGAGACTTGGATTATGGGAACTTATCATTTAAGACATTAATTGCCTTTATTCTGAGTTATCAGATGCCAGTTGGCCAAGGTGCCATCCAATCACAAGAGGAATACATGCAAGAGCAGACACTCAACTGTCACATGAGGGGAGACATGCATGAAGTCAAGGTATGGCCAAGGGAACGGCTTTTGACAAATGTTGAGGTTGGATTCTCTTGGTTTAATATTTTTTTTTATTTTTCCCCACAATATTGTACAGATGGCTGGAAGTATTGATCCCACCCATCTCACTTCTACACCTGGCTTCTATGCTCCCTCCTATATGCCTGATGCCATGGACATCTCAATCCCATGCATCTGATTAAGTCTGACTCAGTTTCCTCCAATATGTTCGGTGCCATGGACATATATTCCATCCACCTATTTTAAGTCTGGCATACTGCATGGACAGTATATACTGCTCAAGTGTGGGAGTGCTCATATCCCATCATTTCTCTGTTCTTTTATGGTAACCCCCATAATTATCTCAGGTGTCATGATAAATAACAATGTTGAATTTGGCCTTGACATCTGTTACTAATTATATTAGATTTTAAAATTTCTCATAATGGCATGAGGATAATTAGGCAGATGATGCAAAAAGTGATGAAACAAAGATAAAAATTATTTTTAATAATTAATATTGCAACAATTGTCTTCTCAATTACCCTCCATAAGGGGGGGACTATAGTAATATTATAATTTTAAAGAATGGTTCAATTTTTGTTTTATTATATGTTTCATGTGTAACAACTAAGATTCTGAATTCCCTTAGACATGTTTTTGAGAACTTTCATTGTTTGATTTGATTATTGACAAAGCTATTTTAAAGTTGTGTTAAGCTCAATTTTGTAGGAAATTTTCCTGGCTGATTACCAGCATCCACACATCAACCCCTGAAAAGACTTCCATTCCACGACTACACCTAGAGGACATCTGAGAAAAGACTTTCAGAGACTTTAAATGAACAGTTTTGATTTGTTGTTTTTTTTTCTCTTTCTGTTATAATACACACCATCTGTAACATGTATTCTCTGCAGAGGCCCTCCCTTTGCAAGACTAATGTCAAAGCGTCGGTTCATGAGGACAAAAAATCGCCCCTCTGGACAAAACTTTCCTCTCTTCCTTTTCTATATTGTTGTTCACATATTATTAGTTAGCAATAGTTATTATATTGTTTTTACTGTTCCGTCAAGGAAACATTTTGTTTCTTGAGGAACAACAGGGGGGACTGTAATGATTGGAATGACGCCACCTGCTGGATACTTACTGTAGAAGAGTTCTGCCCATGAAGTGAAGGTCTTTGAGGGCAAGACCAGGAGTCTTTTCTTTGGCGGGAGGAAGTGACGCGGACTAGTGGGAGGAGGAAGGAAGAGACTGGCGCTGACTCTGAGGCTCTTGCCTGAGGACGCTGGCGGAGAAGGGAGCTAGAAATGTGCTCTCCCTTTAATAGATAGGAATCTAGGCCTTTCTCTCTCTCTTTACCAAATTCTTATTCTCCTTAATAAATGCTTAAAAGTCTAACTCTTGCTAAAGCTTGTAATTGATTGGCGACCACTCATTAGATATTTTAGACAGTTTAGCTAGAATTTTAACCCTTAACAAATTCCTGGGTCAGTTAGTAAAAAACTTAGGGGTAAGATTAAGTTTAAGCTACTGGCAGGGTCAGAGAACAAATCCCTCTGAACATTGGCAAGGAGTAGGGATGGTGCAGAGAAAGAAAATGTTAGTAAACTTTTCTAAGGCTTCTATAATACTTTTTGTTGTTGTTGTTGTTCAGGAAAGGATGAGAAAATGTTTGTCTGGATTGGAATTGACTGAGCTAGGCAGCTCAGACAGAACCTCTTAAGTGCAGCCTTTAGCCATAGAAGAGATATTGAAGGTGATACAATCAATGTCACTGGAGAGGACACAAGAGGGAGACAACTAAACACATTAAATTTGATTATTAGTCAAGAATAGCTAGTCAGATTCCCCTGATAGGTTGATTTGATGTAATTCTTATTCTTGGTGGCCACCTTATTTCATCCAATTTTTAAGTCAAAGAATCATGGACTTTCTGAGCTTGGGAACAAGCTTTAGTGGATCACTAATTCAGCCTTTCTTTCACTGATGGGCTACATTCTCCATAAACCTTACAAATGTTCATAAAGTCTCCTTTTGAACAATTCCAGTAACAGGAGAAGATTATTTTCTGAAGCAATCCATTCCAAACATATCAGACCCAGGGAATCACTAATTACAATGATCCCATACATACAGACTAAAGCATGATGTTAAATGAATATTAGTTTCTCCAGGAACAGGGTCATTTCCTTCTATTAAAATACTACACCAGTATTTCATCATAGAACTAAAGTGACCTTGAGATCCTGGAGGGATATATCACAGAGGACAAACTCTTAAAAGTCTTGAAGAAAATGCTTTCAAATCCTAACACACATACTTATTAGGTGTGTTGCCCTAGGCAAGCCACTTAACCCGTCAGTCTTAATTCTGTAATCTTTAAAATGGAAATGATAACAGTACCCACCTTCCAGGATCACATATATAAATTTCTGTGTAAAACATTCCCCCTGCCATTTTTAAACATTGTTACTTAAAGTTTTGAGTTTCAAATTCCATCCTTTCCCTTCCACCTCCCTTTGATGGTAAACAATCAGATATAGGTGTTACATGTGGAATTACATAAAACATTTCCATGTTACTCATTTTGCATAAGAAGACTCAAATAAAGGGAAAAAATGAAAGAAAGTGAAAAAATAGTATGTTTCAGTCTGTGTTCCATCAATATCAGTTCTTTTTCTGAAGGTAGATTGTATGTTTTGTCATTAGTACTTTGAGATTGTCTTGGATCATTGTATTGCTGAGAATAGCTATCATTCACAGTTCTTCATTAAGCAACATTGCTGTTACTGTGTACAATGTTCTCCTGGTTCTGTTCACTTCACTATAAATCAGTTGATGTAAATCTTTCCAAGTTTTTTTTTCTTCTGAAATTATCCTGCTTGTCATTCCTTAAAACACAATAATATTCCATTACAACTATATACCATAGTTTGTTTAACCATTCCCCAATTGATAGGTATCCCCTCAATTTCCAATTCTTAGCCACCACAAAAAGAGCTGCTATAAATATTTTTGTACAAATAGATATTTTTCTCTTTTGGGAGATGTCTTTGGGATATAAACTGAGCAGTGGTATTTCTGGATCAAAGGCTACACACAGTTTCATAGCCCTTTTGGCATAGTTCCAAATTGCTTTCCAGAATGATTAGATTAGTTGACAACTCCATCAACAATTCATTCCACTTTTCTCATATCCTTTCCAACATCCAATGTTCTCCTTTTTGGTCATATTAGTCAATCTGATAGGTGTGAGGTGGTACCTCAGAGTTGTTTTAATTTGCATTTCTCTGATCAATAGAGATTTAGAGCATTTTTTCACATGACTATAGATAGGTTTGATTTTTTTGTCTGAAAACAGCCTATTCATATCCTTTGACCATTTGTCAATTGGGAAATTACTAGTATTTTTTTTATAATTTTCACTCAGTTCTCTATATATTTGAAAAATGAGGCCTGTATCAGAAATACTTGTTGCAAAATACCCATCCCCATTTTCTGTTTTACTTGTAATTTTGGTTGCATTGGTTTTGTTTACACAAAAGTTTTTAATTTTATATAATAAGAGTATCTTTTTATATTTCATAATGTTCTCTATATCTACTTTGTTCCTAAATTCTTCTTTTATCTATAAATCTGGCAGATAAGCTACTCCAGGATCTCTTAATTTAGTTTATGGTATTGCCCTTTATGTGTAAAGCATGGATCCATCTTGACCTTATCTTGGTATATGGTGTGAGATGTTGGTCTATACCTAGTTTCTGCCATTCTGTTTTCCAGTTTTCTCAGAATTTTTTATCAAATAATGAATTTTGTTCTAAAAGCTTAGATCTTTAGGTTTATCATATACTAGATTACTATGGTCATTTACTATAATGTAATTTGTACCTAATCTATTTCACTGATTCTTAGGCAGTGCCAGATTGTTTTAGTAATTACCACTTTATAATATAGTTTGAAATCTGGTACAGCTGGACCACATTCTTTTACATTTTTTTCATTGATTCCCTTTATATCCTTGAGCTTTTGTTCTTCCAGATGAAATTTGTTATTATTTTTTTCTATATCTATAAAATAATTTTTGATTGTTTGGCATGACACTGATCTGTGAAAATCTTAAAGTAATTTACTTTTAAGGTAAAAATTATATCAAAGTGAGGCATTATTTCTAATCTCATTTACACATTTTTCAATATTCTCAGATGGAAATGGTTTGGAGACAAGTTGCTATCATATAATCTGAAAGAGTAAGAGAAACCAAGAGAGAGATAGAGACAAAGACAAAGAGAGACCAGAAAAATATGAAATAAGGGATAGAGAGAAGGAGTAAGGTAGGGTCCGGTAAGTCAGAAGGGGAGGAGAAAGTGAAAATGGAAAGAAGGGAACAGCAAGAGAGAAAAAGAGAAGAAGAAGAAAAGAAAAAAAGCAGAGAAAGGAGAGAAGGAAGTAGAAGGAGTAAGGAAGAGAGAAGGGAAAATATTACTTATCTGAGATGGGTCCTTAATTGTTATGTTTATAGGCAAGGCTTAGTGATCTGTTAAATGTCTATAATACCTAAACTATTCTTTCTATACTAATAATTTCACATAATTGAAATAATATTTGCCCAGAAAGTACTTTCTTCACAAAAAACCCAGTGAGGTTGGTAGTATGATGCATGTTTTTCTTGTTGTTGTTCAGTCATTTCAGTCACATCTGACTCTATGAACCTATTTAGAGGTTTCTTGGCAAAGATACTGGATATGTTTGCCATTTCCTTTTCCAGATCATTTTATACATGAGGAAACTGAGGCAAACAGGGTAAATAGAATTGTCCAGGGTCACACAGCTAGTAAATGTCTGAGGCTGGATTTGAACTCAGGTGTTCCTGAGTATAGGCTCAGTGCTCTATCCGCTGTACCACCTAGTTGCCATATATTTTTTTGTATGAGGAAACTGAGGTTCAGGGATATTAAAAGTTCACATGAGGCTAGTAAACAGCAAAGCCAGGAAGTCTTCTGGCTGCAGGTTCATTGCTCCTTCTCTATTCCTCTGATGCCTCAGACTTGCAGGATATCTTATGGATAACAAATTCCCAAGTCATAAAAATCACAATGATAGCAAGCAACTCACATTTCTAGAGTATGTTAAGGTTTCCAAATAGACCAAATGATGGATGGTGTGTCTCTTGACTGAAGACCAGCTTAGCTGTGCTTAGGACAGGTTCATCACAAGGTTGGCCTCAGGGTGATGGATTTTTCAGCCACAGTAATTCTGAAAGACCATATAGTAAGCCATAAATGGGCTTCTATCAGGAGAGGAAAAATCCCTGTAGACAAAATTTCAGATTCTTGAAGTAAGTTATGGTTAACAAAATGTTTTCCTCAAAACAACCTCATGAAGGAGGTAGGTCATAGACTTATAAGGTCATAGATTTCTGGTTGGCAGGAACCTTAGAGGTCTACAAGTCTACCGCCTCATTTGACAAGTTCATCATTCTATCCACCACTCCAGAGGTGTCAGATTCTGGGCGCAGGATGCATTTGATGCATATAACTCCCATACTGCAGAACCAGATTGAAATGTAATTAAGAAATATGTAACACAATAAATAAAAATACAATACAATATGGATAATGTTGACTTAAGATATTCTAGATCAATATTTCCTCTGCAGAAATCCATTTGTATGTCAATTTGACACCACTGAATTATATCACTCATTTTCCAGAGTTGTTCCCTGGATCCATACTCAGTAACTTGGAAAATGTGAAAAGTACTCCCTTTATCTATCTACGACCATTATGCCCCACACAACTAGTGCCCTTCTATTCTCCAACCTCACTCTCTTTTCTCCTTATAAAAGAAACTCTTGATAAATTTCTTCATGATTATGTGCTAAGCAGTAAACTTGGGGGCAGAAGTTTCTGTGCCTTAGGGAAAGGAGGATATCCTAAAAGAGTACACTGGAGAGGGTTTTAATTAGCACAAAATATTGAAAATCGGGTGAAATTCTTTGCTGAGCTTAAAAGAAGAATCATAGAAGACAATGAAGAGCCAGCCAATGCTAAAAACCCTTTCATTTGCTTCAGAAAACTACATATTAACATTATGGATGTTCTATTATATTTTTCTTTACTTTGTTCAATATTTCCCAATTACATTTTAATTTGATTCAGATTGTATCTTGGAATATTGTAGCCACAATTCAGCATTTGTGTGTTTGGCATCATTGATCCAGATAATCTCTAAGTTTCAATCTAGCTCTAATTACTCTAGGACTTGTGGTTAAACTGGAAACATCTAAGCAAGCATGGAGGGGAGGGGTGCAGGTAAAGATAATACAGTGGCATCAGCAGTTGACACTTCCACATAAGGACCAGCTGCCACCCCACCTCCACTGGAGCCAAAAAAGCTGAAAAAAAGCAGAAAAGGACTACAACCTGGGCTGCCTGACTGGCATCTTAGGAATGATAGTCTTCAAATCAGGGCAGGAGGAGAGAGGGTCCGTGATGGTCTAGTGCCAGGCTGTTCCAAGGATCTGGTGAATTGCTAAAATAAAATTATTGCTAGAACTTTTGTTGTTCATCTTCACTCACTTCATGCATAAGTTGAGTATAGGCATCTCAAAGGTTTGTAAAGGAAGACTGAACTCCTGCTCAGATAGGGATCATTGGTTGCCCACTTCATGGGAAGGGAGACTATAAGTTAGGAAAATGGACATTTCTAGCATTGAAGATTCAAAACCTAGAGAATCCAGAGGGGAAGAATTCCAGAGAAGGAGCCAGGGGAGCAAAAAGGAATTGCCATACAGTAGGAGAATGACTATTTTTTAAATATATATATATATATATATACATACACATATACAAATATACATATATACACACACACACACACATATATATATTCAACAAGTCATATATATATACATATGACTTGTTGAATGGAGAGAGATGAGGTCAGAAAAAAATGAGGTTGTTTTGTTTTTGATTTGTTTTCCTAAATTGAAACAAGCTCTGGTGGAAGAATTTTATGTATCACCACGCATAAGTAAAAGATAATTATTTTGGGGAAGAAGGAGAAAAAGAGGTAAAAAAACCCTTAGTAAGCATGTAATACATTCTTGTTCCATGAAAGAATGAATGATATATGATCCACTCAAATCACATCTTGTAGGTGGCCTCTTACTATCCAACAAGTTCTTTCTTTTAGGATTTTTTTGCTTTTAAATATCATTTATGTTTTATTAAGGGCCTTCAATGTCTCATCTCCAAAGGAAAACTTATGTAGAAAATGGGGCCACCATGGTAGGTGAGTTGAGTAGGAGATATTTTTGGACTATCCTGCCTTTTGGTGGTGCCTAAAAACAGAAGTACTGTGAGACTCAAATGAGATTATGGATGTAAAGTGCTTTGTAAACCTTAAAGTGCTATATAAATTCCTTTCATCATCATCATTATTATTTCTTAGCCTACAGTTGAAAGTTCTCCAGACTAGTGTTAATGTCATTCTCTGAGTCTTCTTTCTACTGCTTTTAGTGCTTGAGGTCACCAGAAGACTGACCTCAAGTAACAATTATAAAGGAATGTAAGGGTGTGATGATAAATATTTAACAACCAGGCTCTCTAGGAGAAAAAAATATGTATACACATTTAAAATTTTAATCTTCATTACTAACACTTTCTTAAGTCTAGACAATGAACAAAACAATAAATTAAATTACGATTTCTAGTGATCATTAATTTCTTTGGTGTAATTTCTCACACTAAAAAATTAACAATGAGCTCTGAAAACTGGTTAGACCTAGCCTTAGCATACCCCTGTGCTTAAATTACATCTTGTCAGCATCTAACTAGTCCATTTATGCCTAAAACCAAGACTACTTGGTGTGGTAGCTTGTTAGAGGCTACCTAAATGTTACATATGCTTTTGTTAACTGACCATTATCTCTGAAGAATCCTAAGAGTTCATGGAAAGAATACATGACTAGGAGTGAGAATTTTGCACCAGGCTAAGTCACTGAGTGGAAGGAGACTAGGAAAATCATAACCTCTCTGAATAATTCCTCATTTTTTAAATGTGTTTGGTAGCTCTGTTTAAATCCCAAAGGTTTTACAGATATGAAATGAGATGAATTAAGAAAGAGTTTTAAAAATGTATAAAGCTCAGAGCCAAGATGGTGGAGTACAGGCTGGGACCCAACTAAACTCTCCCAACATTCCTCTCCAAACAACTTTAAAATAATGACTCAAATCAAATTTAATTTTTTTTTTGCAGGTAATGGGGGTTAAGTGAGTTGCCCAGGGTCACACAGCTAGTAAGTGTCAAGTGTCTGAGGCCGGATCTGAACCCAGGTACTCCTGAATCCAGGGCCAGTGCTTTAACCTCAAATCAAATTTTGGCATCGTAGAGTCAACAAAAAGTCTGTGGGAGATATTTTAGCAACCTAAGACAACTTAGGAGGTCCACAGGAGAGGTCTGCAGTACTGGGGTGAGCTCAGGTACAGAATATGGCAGGAGCACCACCAGTGGACTTTGGAGGTGGCCACAACAACACTTTTGGCAGCTCTCGGCCTAGAAACAGTAATGGGGTTAGACAACTGGTCAGAAAAAGAGTACAGGTAGCCTTTGCTGACACTGGGTGTAGCTGGTGCTGATTGGCAACCCTATTGCTCATAAGTAGTTCTGGGTTGTAGTTAGAGGGCAGAGAGGAACACCTGTGATCAGTCATAAGGAAGGAGGGAATCCAATCACAATTCCAGGGCCAAGAGGAGCACTAGTACTTGTGGCTGCAGAGGAGTAGGGGCCCTTCCTGTGTAAAGAGCAGAGTACAGATCAGGAGAGCAGTGATTACACCTATCCCAGGATAACACCACCTTGGAAGCACCAAAAACTTGCAGCCCCCCCCAGAACTAGCTTTGAAAACAATAGCACAAAAAGCCTGGAGCTTGGCACATAGCATCCCCATTCCCAAATAAGGAAAGCCCAACTTTAACAATAAAATTTAAAGTGAAGAAATAGTCTGGGGAAATGAGGAAACAACAACAAAAAGAGAACTTGACCATAAACAATAACAACAAAAACCTGTAATAGTGTCAGGGAAGACAAGATAGAAACTTAAAAAAAAAAAAAAGACAAACAATGTGAAAAAACACTTACAAGCACTATTCATTACACATCCCTTTATCTTCTTTGTTCTCATCCATGGAGTGAAATATTCCTTCCTATCCCTGTCCCTTCTCCCCTTGAAGTTGAGGAGCTGGGCTACCAACCCTGGAATGTTGAGATGTCAAAAGGAAGCTTTTTCCCTTCAGCAAATAAAATATTAAGAGGGCTCAACGAAAGCCATTGGGAAGTGGCTTGGGGAAGAAGATGAAAAATTAATTTTAATGCATGGGAGACTAAGTAATTCACTTATTTCACAACCTCAATCAATTTTAATATTTTAGTATTTAACGTGAGTGTAGTGACTCTCCAATAACATTTTAGAAGTTTTTCTTCTCTCTTTGGCTCATGACCTAAGTGAAGTTGTTACTTTCTCTGTCATTCTCCTTGGTTACCAAATATGATGGAGAAAAATGAGTGTTCTCAATATGTGATTCTATCAGGAGTTTGGACCTTGGTGTTGGAAGGCAAGAACATTACTAAAAAGGGAACAAAGAAGATAAAACAGACAATGTTGTGTTATATAAGGAGCAGCCAGATCTGAGACACATCTAAGTTGCCCATGGGCAAGTCACTCAAACTATATGAGTCTTAATTTATTCATCTTTTAAATGGGATAATACTATTTTAAATGCCTACCTCATAGGATTGTTGTTAGGAAAATGCTTTCTCAATCTTAAAATTAATATTAAATGTGATGATGATAGTGGTGAAAACAATGGAGAAGGATACCCACTGACATCATGACTTGGTTGCTTCCCATTCAGGTATCATTTGCCCTAAGCAGGGGCTCCTCATATTTGCTACTTCTGGAGAAGAATAAGGGAGAGGGGATTAGCCCTTTGTGTGCTGTTTTAAAAAGCTCTAGGAATATATAATTCACTGGTGTTAATCAATTGTATGAAACTCTTATTAAATTTAGAACCATTTTCTTTATCTGCCTGGTACTGAGTTTGTACTGATCATTGTCCTTGGAAGGTTGACTCTTCCCATTCTCTTACATTTCCTTGACTTAGTGGTGCTGATTATGCTCTCCTAGTATATGGATATACATCTTGTTTCTGGCCCTTTTTCTGTATTCAATTTTCTAACCTAATAATGTCTCCTCCTTCCTAGGATTCTCCATGTTCATCTCTGTCCTTTACACCTTCAGATTATTTCAATGTGTACTGGTGTGTAGAGGAAACCATACTGACTTTAGAGTCAGAAGAAATGAATTCGAAGACTCTCCTTGTCATTTGCTTCCTTGTGACACCTAGCTTCTTTTAGACTCAGTTTCCTCATCAGTAATTTGAGGGGTTTAGACTAGATCTAACCAAAGTCCCCTCCAGCTCTAAATCTTTGGTCCTGTACTTATATTAAGACTTGTGATCAATGCTAGACAATAAAAAGGGATTTCCAAGCTATATTAAGGCTATGAGAATATCAAAGAAAATATAGGAACTTGGTTTAGGGGCAGATAGGAAGGAGAGACTACAAATAGGATTTGAACTGCCTGGTAAGTGAGAAGTGCTTAGAGAACACTGAGATAGGTGGTGCCATGGTGCATAAAGTACCGGGCCTGAAAAGAGGAAGATTCATCTTAGTGAGTTCAAATCTGGCCTCAGACACTTATTAATTCTGTGATTCTAAGCAAGTCACTTTACCTCTTGGTGCCTCAGCTTCCTTATGTGTAAAATGGGGAATATAAGCATCTACTTCTCAGGATTACACAATACCTGTCACATAGGAGGCACTTAATAAATGCTTGTTTCCTTCCTTCTTTCTGCTAAGATTCCATAAAAGAATTAAAATCATGGGGCCCAAAAGATTGTATAGATGTGATTGGTGAACTATTTATTGTTGGTAAACCTCATTAAGGATTTGTCTTTGGCCAGACCCAGTGACTTCTATCATCTCCCTTCTCCTCTGAACCCAAATGATGATTAGAAGGCACAATACCTTTCCCATGGTTTATCAAAGGATAAAGTAGAATGATTAATCACCGTATGTGACGTTTGAGTGCAGCTCCTTCTCTGGGTAATCTTTATTCCCCTCATGGAGATATACTCTTAGTAACCAGGATTCCAGCAGATCTGGGGGAGCATGGACCATGTCAGGTCAGAGAAGCCACTTCCTGGGGTCATCTAGTCCTAGGCTCGACCATTAGTGTGAGGTAATAAAGTCCCCGATCATGCCTACCTACCTTACTGGTCTTGTCTTGACTTCCACAAGCTTCACTTAATTGTATCTATGGTACAGTCCTGGAGGATACCAGTAGGCCCTGAGTGTTCCCTGCTAAGGGAACTCTGAGGAATCACTGAGATTTCCAGCCAGCATCCAGCTTGCCCCATAATGTGTGAGGGAAGAGAACAATTCTGAGCTCTTCTTCAAAACTGCCATCATAGAGAAGGATACTCTTGTGACCTCGTTATTCAAACATGTGATTGGAACAATGGGAGGAGGGCTTATCTCTGATCCAAAGGACTTCAGAGGCTATTTACACATGATCACAGCCGAAAGGCAGAGAGATGAACTTAGGGATCATTTAGCTCAACCCAAGGAAGTTCAAGGACTCTTTTCAAAGTGTCTACGTAGGATTTGAACCCAGGACCTCTAAGTCTAAAAGCAATGATCTTTTCACAGGATCATATTGCCTCCTTTAAGCAGGAGTCATTACTCATACCTTGGAATACCACTTGTCATGTCTGATGTAGTGAAGATTCCTGATAATATTTGTGGCACCTGCTCTGGACATCTGGCTTTCTGTGGTTTTGTGAGATTTGGCAATGAAAGTTTTGACCCCAGAGACAATTCATGTTAGTTAGAAAAACCAGCATTTTCTGAGATAAGAAGGGATAAGCACTCAGACACATGACACTTAACTAGCTGTGTGACCCTGGGCAAGTCACTTAACCCTCATTGCCCTGCAAAAATTAAAAAACAAACAAACAAAAAAAAAAGAAGGGAGAAGCAGAGGTCACTTATCTGTTACCCTGGCCAAAGAAAGGAAGCTGCTGACCCATGAAGGCCTATATTTTCCAATTGCTCAGAAAAATGGTTACTAGTCTTTTTTTCCATTTCTACACATTTTCACATTTTCTTAACCCAAAATGCTCTCCTGTCTTTTCTCTGTCTATTCTATTTCTTCCATTCCTTTTATAGGCCTAGCTCAAGTACTGTCTCCTCAATGAACACTTCCTTGACCATTCTAGCCCTCATTCTCCAGCCTCTAGAGACTTATTCCACTTTGCATCTGCTGCCCTGTCTGCATTCAACTCCATGGAACAAGATGTACCTCCTGGGATAAGCTCCTCATTTCTAAACTTATCACCATGCTGTTAACTTAAGTCTTATTAACACCACTTCCCTCAGCCTCCTCTCACTTCTGATTGGAGGATGAAGTATTATACTCTTTCCTTTTTAAGGGGCAGACACTGGACCTAGCACATTCTACTTTGCATTTACTGCATTGCTTGGTTTTAACTCCATGAAACAAGATACCACCCTCAACTGGTACCCTCTAGTGGCCTCTCCCACCCAACTGCCCTGCCTCCTCTAGATTTTAAGCTCACTGAAGGCAAGAACAGTCACTTAATCTATCTCCCATGGTTCTGGATACATAGTAGATACCTAATACTTGATGTATCCTGTTTAGGGGACTTTAGTGGCAAAGTTTATTCTTCTAATTCCAGTTCTCTCAGTTTTAGTCTTTTGTCCACAAAACCCTATAGCTTAGTGAAAAGAGCTGTGTGCTTGAAGCTGGAAGATTTGGGTTCACTTCCCATATACTCCATTTAATACCTGTGTGACCTTGGGTAAGTTATTTTGAGGAAGTTTGACTGAATTAACTCTAAGATCCATTTTGGCTCCCAAACCAATGTAATATTAATAATGCTCTCTTTCAATGTATCCTCCAACCATGGGTTGGCTTCTGAGCAATTCATCAATCAAAGTCCCACCTTCCCAGGCCTTTGTGTTCAGACATGGAATCACTGGTGTAGATTAAGAAGGGATCTCAATAACCATTTAATGCAACCCATTCATTTTATACTTGAAGAAATTGCAACTCTAGCAGAATAACTTTACTAAGGTTATACAGGTAGTAGATCTAGGTAGTGTGCAGTAGATAGAGTGATGAGTCTGGAGTCAGGAAGACTTGGGTTCAAAACTGACTTTTATTAGTTGTATGAATCTAGGCCCATCACTTAATTTCTATCTTGGTTGCCTAGATGATAAAATTGGGAATGATAATAACACCTACCTCACAGAGCTGTTTTGGAGATAAAATTAGATAATATTTGTAAGGTTCTTAGCACAGTGCCTGACACACAGCTGTTATTAGACACAGAGTTCTTTTTGGGGGCAGGGCAATGAGGGTTAAGTGACTTGCCTAGGGTCACACAGCTAGTAAATGTCAAGTGTCTGAGGCTAGATTTGAACTCAGGTTGTCCTGAATCCAGGGCCCATGCTTTATCCACTGCACCACCTAGCTACCCCTAAAGACAGAGTTCTTAGTAAATGATTGTTTTCCTTCTATAATGCTTGTGTCAGATGCAAGATTTGAACCTATGTCCTCTGATTTCAGAGACAACCTCTTTTAACATGTTGTCACATTTCAAATTTCTGAATGTCATAGTTCAAGCCACTGATATTGCCATCTTCTCACAAAGCAGTGTGGTATAACACAAAGAATTCTGACCACTTAAAATGCCTGTTTGAAATCCTAATTGCAGCCCTCATTAACTGGGTAGCTATGGTTACGTTATTTAACCTCTAAGAGCCTCAATTTTTTCATCTTTGAAATGGGACCTGTAATACATCATCAACTTCACAGAGTTGTATGACGAAAGGATTTTATAAATCTTAAAGTTCTAAATGAGCATGAATTATTGTGGAACCAACACATATCCCAGATGAGACTGGATTGTAAGCTACACTTGCTGAAAATTCAGAGAGGAAACAATGCATAAAGGGCTGGTCATCGAATGGCAGGTCATGACTGCCTTCAGCATCATTTGAGGGCTCTTCATTCCATGGCCCCAGGATAACCCCAGTATCATTCAGTACTATCCACATGGTCTGGCATGCTGCTTACAGTCATAATCAGATCCATTTGGAGAGGAGAACAGAGCTTGTACCCAGCTGTTCTTTCTCTCTCAGTGCCTGAAAGCAGAAATGGTACTTTGAAGCCTGACGGTTGGCTTGCTGTAAAATCATGGGGTAATGGTGGCTTGTCTGTGGAGGCTTTACCCACCTTCAGCATAATGGGATGGTCTGACCTTCTCTAAGCCATTAATCCAAAAGAAGGCAAATAAAAAAGAAAAGAAAATCCTTTCTGCAGTAAGGAATCTACTGAAAATCATTTATAGGTAAAGTAAAAGTATTGTCCTTTAGAGGTTTAAATGCTCTTATGAATAGGGATACATCCCTTTCTTCCAAACCAGGGCAGGTTTCTGAAAAGGATATACTCATAAGTGTATTCAAATAGTGGCATAAAATTACCTCACATATCTTGTAATCACTTTTCTAGAAAATAGTTGGTAATATGAATGTGAACTAAAAAAAAATCTGAGCAGTCAAAAGAGATATCACAAAAGCCCATAGACTAAATAAAACAATGCACTTTGCTATCCATATAGTCTCAGTCCCTCAGGGCCTATTTTCTGTTTGGTTTTGTTTATTTTTACAAAGAATCCTAAAGAGCATGGATAGCTAATGTCCAAAGACACAGCAGGGTATTAGCAAGACATTATAAGGAGTATAAACAAGAAATTATAAGACATTTTCCCCACTAAAAACAAACAAAACTAATCTCACTGTTTCATCAAATAGATACGTTCAAACAAAACAAATTCACCTATTAGTCATGTTTGAAAATGCATGCCTCGTTTTGACCCTGTTGTACCCCATCTCTTTGCCAAGTGATAGGAAGCATCCTTGATCATCAGATGTCTGCAGTTATAGAAGGTCACTACATTGATCATGTTGTTGTTTAGTTGTTCCTGACTCTGTATGACCCTGTAAATCATTCTGTCCATAGAGTTTTCTTGGCAAAAATGCTGGAATAGTTTGCCATTTTCTAGTCCAGTGGATTAAGGCAAACAGAGGTTAAGTGACTCGCCCAAGGTCACACAGCTAGTATTTGAAGCTCAATTTTAATTCAGGTCTTCCTGACTCCAGGCCCAGCATTTTATCCAACAAGCCATTTAGCTGTCCTGCATTGATCATGGCTCTTAAGAATTCAAAATTGTTTTCCTTTACAATGTTGTGGGCATTGTATATTCCTATTCTGCTCATTTATCCTATATCAGTTTACACAAGTCTTTTTGGGTTCCTTGAAATCTATTCTTTTTTGCTCTGACCCCTTTTCTACCATTCTAATACTGTCACTGTGTAAAGAGAAGAGGAACATGCAAAACAACTTTCATGTTCAGAGGGTTGTTGTGGCCAAAAAGCAAATAAACAAACAAACAAAAACAACAACCAACCAATCAACCAAACCAACAAAGAAAATCAAAGAAAAATCAAAACAAACAAAACCAAACATAGAACAAACAAAAAAACAATCTAAAAACCAAACAAAAACCTAGTGGATAACCAACCTCTCTGTTCCCATCTAGACTGGTTATTAGACAGAATTCTGTCATGAGAACCATACTTAAAAACCATTCTGTAGGGGGCAGCTAGGTGGCACAGTGGATAAAGCACCGGCCCTGGATTCAGGAGTACCTGAGTTCAAATCTGGCCTCAGACACTTGACACTTACTAGCTGTGTGACTCTGGGCAAGTCACTTAACCCCCACTGCCCCACCAAAAAAAAAAAAAAAACAACATTCTGCCTCTGTTAAAGCTGGCATTCCACAGGCATAGGCTCCAAGGATTCATGGCCTACTCCATGCCAAGATGACACTGCAAAGCAGGGTTTTGTCCCTTTGGGAAAAAGGCTTATGTGAATCTGTGCCTTTTTGTTTATATTTAAAGAATGTATAATAATAAAAGATAAGATAGGAAAGATATGGGAAATAATATTCATATGTGGGTTTGGACTAAAACTCAAATTCCATCGTCGTAGCTGCTTAGAACAAGGATTAGACTCAATGTCCTCTTGAATACCTTCAGGTTCATAATTGGTGATCTTCCATATGTATAAGGGCAAGCCTGAGTGTCCTTCATGGTGTTCAAGAGGTCCATTGCTTGACCTCTCTGGGATACAAGTCATCAGATCTAAGACTTAAGTTTATAATTATATGCATGGTGGTTAATTGTTTAGTTTTCATTACTCCTAAATCATAGAAGGGAGTGCAGATCAGATGACCTTGAACATCATATTTTTCTCTGTGATTGAGTAATGCACTATGACAAAAATTGGAAATTATAATATTGCACTATTTTATCCATGATGCCCCAGATGCCTCTATTTCTTTGTTATCCTAAATCTAATCTCCTCAGCCTGGCTTTTGATGCCTTCTATAATCTGTTCCCATCACTGGTCCCTGATATACATCCTCCATTTCAGCCAAAGAAACACTGACCCATGTCCATTGAAGAGGTTTTCTGAATACAAAAGAAAGTCTCCAACCAATGTCTTCTCTGTGATTTCCTATCCTTAGGAGATGAATGGGTTGCCTCTAGAAGCTTTTCTGAGGCCTCCCAGGTTCTTATGTGGGAAGTTAAGGAAGAAGTAGCACATCACAGTACAACCAAATTGACCCATTCTTGGAGTACTGCTTACAAATAATAAGTTTGTGCATAAAGAAACCTCAAGGCCTCAGTTTTCCTTTTCTGTAAACTAGAGGGGTTAGATTAGGATTTCTCCAAGCTTCTTTCTAGTTCTAACAGTCCAGAGTTCTAAGATTCTTAGATTATGTCATTCTGTTTTCCTGTTTCTTTCCTTGATAAATCTTTGATCTTGTACTTTTCTAATTATTGTCACATGATTATAAATAATTGAGTTACAGAGGAAAAGAAATGATCCTCAGAGTCATCTGATCCACCCTCCCTGTGATGATCTAATCAAAATGCAAACTAAATAATATTCCATCAATGAAAACAATTATAAACTCATGATTGAGGCCTCACTACTGGTGTCCCAGAGATGCCCATATATTGTAATATGAATAAACATATTATAAGACAATGCTATGTTTCCCTATTGTCCTTCCAAGGAGCAGGAAATGACTACATTTCAAATACAAATCTTCCAGGTTAAAGTATAGTCTCCAGAAGACCTCTGTCAAAATGTATAGATAGTACTTGGGAGAAAAAAAATATTAGCACATTAGTGATTATTAACACTCTTTATTTGTTTATGCCAAGTTTCAGCTGAGATAACATTCCCTCTTTGAATCCTTCTTCAATCCCCATTCCCCACAGTTAGTCCTTTACCATTTCTCATATTACATTGGTTCCTTTCTGTGTACATATTCTATCACTCCCTCCTCTTCTTTTCACCTTGCCCCAAAGAATATACATTCTCTAAGATCATGAACTCTTGCTTTTGCCTTTATATTTCTAGTACCTAGCACAGTGGTTTGAACATATTAGGTGTTAAATTCAATTTATCAAATTAGTTAGCTGTCACCTCTCAGAGAACAAAGACTTATGGGAAATAACACAAGATCAGCTATGGGGATGTGACATTGCCAATTTTATGATTGTTTCATGTGTGTATAGCTCCTTGAGGGGAGGGACCTTGTCTTATTGTACTACTATAATCCCTACATCACCTTGGCAAAAGTTATATATTTAGTCTGAAGGCTCCAATAATGTATTTGCTAATAAGAATAGGTATGCCCTGCTTAATGATGCTGATTGGTTTCATAAAATTATGACATTGGGTGAATAATTGTTACAGGAAAATAGTTTTATAAGTAGAGACCTGAAGTGAGAGAAACTAGAATTACCTAGACAAGGAAGAAGGCCAAAAGCCTCCTGTGAAAGGAGTACATAACAGCAAACAGCCAATTGATTGATTGGGAAGGCTTGTCACAAGAAATTATGGTGGGGTGAGTTATGTTGCCATGTTGTTTGTTTTTTTTTAGTGAGGCAATTGGGGTTAAGTGACTTGCCCAAGGTCACATAGCTAGTAAGTGTTAAATGTCTGAGGTCAGATTTGAACTCAGGTATTCCTGACTCCAGGGCCAGTGCTCTATTTACCGTGCCACCTAGCTGCCCCATGTTGCCATGTTTTAGGGACAATATCACTAAATGTTAATTGTGTCCATGTTATGTAGGGCATTTTTCAATAAATATACATTTAACATGTGTCCATTTATACCCCTTTCTTTAAGCCAAGAATTAACATTAGAAAAATTAGACCATACATTGACAAAAATTCTTCATAGTGGAGAAATGAGCTACTTGTTTTACCCTTTGCAGGCTTTCTAATTTGTCCCTCAGATGGAATAGTTCAATTAAGGGCTTACAAAAGAAAGTTGAAAACAACTAATGTCTTCTAATTGTCCAATTATTACCTCCTACTCCCCACTTCCCACCCACCCCCCTTTTGCTTATGGTTCACAGGGGTAAAATATGGAGGGGAAGATGAGCAAAGATGTTCTGGAAATAGGACAAGTGATTAGCTTCTACTATTACAGGAATGCAGAGCAGTTCTCCAAGACAGTTTCTGATCCTCATAAGGTTTGGGCACTGTGAAATGGACTCCATACCAACACTTTGATATCCTTGAACACGCAGAAACGTTTATACTTTGCTATTGTGCTGGAATTTTTTTAGGGACCCAAGAGGGTCCTTACTCACTAGTCTGGGTTCTTGACAACAGGATCTAATAATAGCAGTAAGAAGTCAATTAAGAGTGAAACAAGGGGCAGCTAGGTGGCACAGTGGATAGAGCACCAGCCCTGGAGTCAGGAGTACCTGAGTTCAAATCCGACCTCAGACACTTAACACTTACTAGCTGTGTCACCCTGGGCAAGTCACTTAACCCCAATTGCCTCACTAAAAAAATAAAATAAAAAATAAAAAAAAGAGTGAATCAAGATGGGAGACAGCTAGGTGTCAGAGTGGATAAAGCACAGACCCTGGATTCAGGAGAACCTGAGTTCAAATCCAGCATCAGACACTTGACACTAGCTTGGGCAAGTTACTTAACCTTCATTATCCTGAAAAGAAAAAAAAAAGACTTGGAAGTGCTTTTCTTTCATTGACCTTATGAGGTAGGTAGTATAGTATAGTATTATTATCCTCATTTAGTACATGAAAAAACTGAGGCACAAATAGTTTATGTGACATATAAAATGACACAGCTGCTATCATAGCCAGGATTCAAATTCCTTTCCCATAATTCTAAGCCCAGCCATCCTTCTGCTAGTGCATGCTGCTACACTAATTCAGAAAAGTTCTCTGTGCCTTAGTAGCAATTTTATAATTTGATGAAGTCAAACAACTTTTTCAGCTTGTGGTTATGTTCTTGATGATGAACCTCTTCAAATGTTGGACCTCAGCTAAGAGGCCCAAATTCTCTTGCAAACCCTGTACCCAAAGCTCTTCCATTTCAGTGAGACATTTCAGAACCTGGGCTCTGCAAGCATAGGCTTTTTGAATCAAAGATCACCTGTACATTATTACATGGAATTTGCTATACACATATAATTGAAAAGAATTGCAGTATGAATGTGTTAGGTAACTTGAAACCTCTTCAATTCTGGGAAACCCTGGAGGACAAGATATTGATTTTGTTCGGCATGGTTGGAGTAGTGATGAAGAGAGTTCTGGACCTGTGGTAGATTTCATAATTGTAGATAACTCAGGAAAGTTCAGTGACTTGCTCAGAGGCACACAAATCAACATGTATCAGAGGTAGGACTTAAATCCAAGTGTTTCTAATTCCATGCTCAGTTTTTTTATCCATTTTATCAGGCTGCCCATTTTTTTTTAGGCATAAAGTCTATTTAAATGATAATATCACTGAGTCACAGTACGCTTATTGCCTGCTTTGCCTTCTAATTTTTTCTTGCTTTTTGTCTAACCCCCAGACTGGCCTCCTTGATCAATTTCCCCAGGGAGCTTGCCTGCATTCATCTCATGCTACAGGAGAACTGCTCTTTCCTTGGTGTCTTAATCTCAACCACATCAATTGCAGAGGACTAAAATGAAGACAGAAACACCTCCCTTGGGTCTGAATCATGTTTTCCTGTTATTTATTGTAGTTTCATTACTTATATCATTAGGAGCCACCTTTGTTACCTAGGAATAAAAATTTAGATCAAGTAACTTTCAGCAATGTCAAAGTTAGATTAGATGATAGATTAATAGAAGCAACTTTTATAGTGCTGAGATGCTTTTAGAATACAGTATGGTCTTGGTATCTCTGGATACACTCCAAAGATACAGAAGAATTTAATGGAATTCTACCAAAAAGAAGGGGCAGGGGGAGAGGGATGTCATGGTTCTAGTTCTGATGGAAATGGCTAATAGGGAAAGATTTAAGTGGAAAATATGCAAAAGTAATACAGTAACAGCCAATCAGAGAAGGAAAACGATGTGGGCAGATCAACAAAAGGTCTTGTGATGAAAGAGGACAATGAAGGCACCAATTATCATTGACTTTGGTTCAGGGATTTAATCTGAAATAAAAGCTACATAAATTTATGGGGGGGGGAGTGCTTTTTGTACTTAGAGTGATAGTAAATACTCAAGCTTCTTCACTCTGGGTTGCTACAGGATGAAAATATAAATAGCTTCAACAAAGATTTAGTGAAATCCCTTGAGCGCAAATTTAGAGGGTATTGTTAAATGAAAATTGCATGTTTGGGGAATGTCCCATTCTTGTAAGGGAAGGTAAACTTGGTCTCCCCAAATCTTCCCAAATTCATCCCTCCCATCAGATAGAGTCCTAGACTCTTTTCTGGCTACCCCAATATGGAAATTCTTAAACTAGCTCATATTTATATCATACTCAGCAATTCGCTTTCATCATAAGAACACTATAAAATAAACAGTAAAAATATCATTGTTCTATTCTTATAGATGAGGAAACAGGCACAAACAGGTGAAGTGATTTGATAAGTTCGGGATTTGAACCCAGCTCTTCTGACTCCAAATTCATTTTTCTTTCTTCCTCCCCTCCTCCATTTCCCCCCACTACAGTTATTTGTATCATGTTAATGTGTCATGTTGAAAAGTCCCAATCTGGATACTGACCAAAGAGTGTACAGAATTATTAACTAAGATTACCGCTAGGCAGACAACGTTAATAGCTGTCTGAAGTCTGGTTAATGTTGACTTTGGAAAAATAAATATGGAGCATTTACTAACGTCTGATTTCAAAGTAGTGTCACTCATAGCCTTGAATATTTAATCAGTATAATTATTTGTTAGCATTTATAACAGTTCGTTTTTAATTATTATGAGGCAATGATATGAGTATTGCAATAGTGAGTTTTTGCTCTCTCCAGATATAAAACTAGTAATCCTCTGGTTTAAGTTCAGATTATTCAACAGGACTGGGATATTAGCCCTACTTTCTAGCCAATCTTTATAACAAAATTGTCTGTATGCTAAGGAGAATTTTGTTATCATTAGTGGTGGCAGTGATGGTGGTTGTTGTTTGCTTTTGGACATTCACTAATTTATTTTAATAATAATTTTTTTTCTCAAATAGGAGAGTTTAGAAGATTTTGGTTGGGTTTTTTTTTGGGGGGGGGTTGTTTTCTTGGCCATCAAACTCTTTTGAGGTCATTGGGCTGACAGTTCTGGGTCATATGGAGTTTAATCTTTTCTGTTCCAATCAAATTATGGAGAAAATGCTGTAGAAATGGCTCCCTAAAAACTGGCATTTTTCAGAAATAATGAAGGTCTGTAATTTTGTGAGATAAGTATCTAAGTGATGGTGTGATGAGAACAGCTTTGCCTCTTGGGCTGATTGTTACAGAGCTAATGGCAAGATGACTTAAGGAGACAGCATCATGCAATGCAAAGAGAACTAAGTTTAAGAGTTAGTGAAACAGAAAGTGATTTCTAGCTCTGTCTTTTACTATTTGGTCAACCTTGACAGGTTGGCCTTAGTTTCCTCATCTGTAAGATAAAAAAGCATTTGGCTATATAACTTCTAAGCTCCTTTTGAGTTCTAAGTCTGTGCTCCTAGGACTTCATTGTCTTTTAGAAATAATGGTTGCACCGAAAATAATCAAGGCATGATACATAAACCCGGATTTCTGTTTGAAATTCAGTCCACTTAAAAACTGATTTGTATTGTAGGGGGCAGAGCTAAGATGGCAAAGGAAAGACATTAAACAAACAGAATTCCTGACACAATTACCACCAAAATAGCAATAAAACAACCCCTGGAGCAGCAAAACTCACCAAAAGAGGGGCTGAGATTATTTTCCAGCCAAAGACAGCTTATAGGGGCTGTGCTGGGCTGATAATAGAGTCCAACCCTACAATTGCAATCCTGACACAGTCCCCAGGCAGGCTGCACCAGAGAAACTTACCTCTGAGCATCCCAATCAGCTGCAGCACCAGCATCTTCTGGAACTAAACTTATGGTTGGGTGAGAGGGCTGAGTGGATGGCTGGGGTGGGTGGGGGGGGAGACAGGGGTGTCTGCAGGACTTAAGGAGCAATTCAGCTATCCCACCCCAGCAGGGAACCAGAGAGAACCAAGGACAGCACAAAAGGTTTTGCTAATTGGTTAATTAGCAAGTTGGCTTGAGGTAATCTTCAGACCAGAGAACAGGCCAGGAGAGAGAAAAACCTGCCCTCCCTCAAACCAAAACACCTGGGACCCTGTGAAGCTTGGGACAGTGTAGCTTGGAAGAAGGGCCCCATTGTAAGAGGAGATTAAAAGTCAAGTATAAAATGACAAGATGAGCAAGCAAATAAAGTTGAAAACTAGAGAAAGTTTCTTCAGCCACAAGGAAGATCCAGGTATACCCTCAGAAGAGGATAACAATCTCAGGGCTCCTACATCCAAAGCTTCCAAGAAAAATATGAATTTTTCTCAGGTTATGGAAGTGCTCAAAGGGGACTTCAAAGAGAAATTAGGAGAGATAGAGGGAAGATTTATGGAGGTGGAGGAAAGAATGGAAAAAGAAATGAAAGCAATGCAGCAGAGTCATGAGAAAAAAAGTCAACAGCTTGAAAAACCAAATGGAAAAGGAGATACAAAAGCTCTCTGAAGAAAGTAATTACCTAAGAATTAGGATTGAATAAATGGAAGCTAGTGATTTTATGAGAAACCAAGACACAATAAAGCAAATCCAAATGAATAAAAAAAACAATGAGGGCAATATGAAATATCTCCTTGGAAAAACAGCTGACCTGGAAAATAGAACCAGGAAAGATAATTTGAAAATCATTGGACTGCTTGAAAACCATGACCAAAATAAGAGTTTAGACAGTATCTTCCAAGAAATTATTAGGGAAAATTGTCCTGGTATTCTAGAAGCAGAAGGTAAAATAGAAATCAAAAGAATCCACCAATCACCTCCTGAAAGAGATCCCAAAAGGAAAACTTCCAGGAATATTATAGCAAAATTCCAAAGCTCCCAGGTCAAGGAGAAAATATTGCAAGCAGCTAGAAAAAAAGGAATTCAAATATTGTGAAGCTCCAATAAAGATAAAATAAGATCTAGCAGCATCTACATTGAAGGACCAGAGGGCATGGAATATGATATTCCATAGGGCAAAGGAACTGGAAATACAGACAATAATCACCTACCCAGCAAAACTGATTATAATCTTTCAGAGGAAAAAATGGGACTTCAATGAAAAGAGGACTTTCAGACATTTGTGATGAAAAGACCTGAACTGAATAGAAAATTTGACTTTCAAATACTAGACCCTAGAGAAGCATAAAAAGGTAAACAAGAAAAATAAATCTTGAGGGATATTAAAAGATTAAACTGTTTACATTCCTACATGGGAAGATAATACTTCTAACTCATAAGAACTTTCTCAGTATTAGGGCAGCTGAAAGGAATATACTTAGAGGACACAGGTCTGAACTGAATATGAAGGGATGATATCTGTTAAGTATTTATTTTTTGTTTATTCTTGATTTTTGTGGAGCAGGCTGGGTGGGGTGGCTTATGTCTGGGGCAAGATTTGGGCTCAGGGCCTCCTGGGTCCAGAGCTGGTGCTTTGTACACTGTGCCACCTAGCTAACCCATGATGACATCTTTAAAATAAAGCTCAGGGGTAAGAGGAATGCACTGGAAGAAAGGGAAAGGGAGAGGTAGACTGGGGAAAAGTAGCTCACATAAAAGAAACAAGAAAAAATTTATGGAGGGGAGGGAAGGAGGTGGAAGGAGTGGGGGAGTGATTGAGCCTTACTGTCACTACAATTGGCTCAAAGAGGGAATAACATGTACACTGAAGTGAGTATAGTAAAATATTTTGCCCTGAGGGAAAGTGGGAGGGGGAGTATATGGGGGGGAGAAGAGGAGAAAGAAGGAAGGGCAGATTGGGAGAGGGAGGAGTAAAAAGTAAAACACTTTTGAGGAAGGTGAAGATGTTCTACATAACTACACATGTACGATTTATATTGAATTGCTTTATTTCATAGGGAAAGTAGAGGAGGGAGGGAGGAAGAAAATTTAGAACACAGAATTAGCTAAAAGACCTTAGTCTCATCAGAGTTAGCTCAAGCAGAGAATAACATACACACCCAATTGGGAGGAGTAATCTATGTAACCTTATAGGAAAGTAGGAGGGGAAGAGGTTAAGGAGGAAAGGGTGAAAGAAGGGAGGGCAGAGCTGGGGAGGGGACAGTCAGAAGCAAAACACTTTTGTGGAGGAATAGGGCAAAATAAGATACAAAATAGAGTAAACATCATGGGAAGGGAATAGGATAGAGGTAAACAGTTATGATGATTGATTATAATGGCAAAATATATGGTACCTACTTTGCTCAGCTATTATGAAGAAACTTCTTTGTCAAGTTTAAGGTACTATATAACAGTTATTTTCCAGATCAGTTGTCTTTCCAATGAGGTATTTCATATTTTCTTCTATTTTTTTCAGTCTTTTGATTCTGCTTCACTGATTACTGGTGTCTCATGGATTCCTTATCTTCCAACTGTCCAATTTTAATTTTTAAGGCATTGTTTTCTTCAATGAGATTATGCACCTTTTTTTCCATTTGGCCAGATGAATTTTTTAAGGCATTGTTTTCTTCACTGAGATTATGCACTTTTTTTTCCATTTGGCCAGTCAATCTTTGTGCTTCCTTTTCCAAGCTGCTAATTCTTTTTTCATAGTTTTCTTGTTTTGCTTTCATTTCTCTCCCCATTTTTTCTTCTACCTCTCTCAATTAATTTTTTTTTGTGGGGCAATGGGGGTTAAGTGACTTGCCCAGGGTCACACAGCTAGTAAGTGTCAAGTGTCTGAGGCCAGATTTGAACTCAGGTACTCCTGAATCCAGGGCTTTATCCACTGTGCCACCTAGCCGCCCCCTCAATTGATTTTTAAAATCCTTTTTGAACTCTCCCAGGAAGGCTTTTTGTTCTTGAGACCAATTCACCTTCCTTCGTGAGGCTTCACATGTAGACAATTTGAGGGTATTGTCTTCATCTGAGTTTGTGTTGGCTTCTTCCCTATTGATACAGAAGCTCTCAATGGAGAGGGCTCTTTTTTGCTTCTTACTCATTATTGCAGCTTATTTATTTATTTTTTAAGTTGAGGTCTGCTCTTGGGGGCACCAGGGTCCCTATTTTGGGCTTCTTGTGCAGGGGTATAGGTGTGACCGGCTTTTTACTTTGAGGCCTTTATAGTGGCCTCAGAGTTCGTCCCCCTGCACTTCCTGTCTGAGTGCACTCAGTCAGGTGCCTGATCTCACCTGTCCTGTTTGTGGCCCTACAGCTGGCAACTTACTCTCTCGGCTGGTACAGGTAGGTTTTTCCAATGTCCTTCTGGGCCACCAGATTTTTGAGCCAGGTTCCAGGGGCCTCAGTTGTTTGGCTGTGGCCCGCAGCTCCTGCTGACTTGCCCCGACCCCCTCGGCGCTGGGCTGCTGCCCTGCGCTGGGCCTCCCTTTTGCCCTAGTCAGACTGAACTTTTCCTGAAGTCTTCTAAATTATCTCTGGTTGGAAAACTGTGTCTCTATGTCTCTTTGCAGGTTCTGTAGTTTCAGAATCCATCCAAAGGCTTGATTTCATGTTCTATTTGAGGGAACAGAAGGAGAGCTCAGTCAGCTTGCTGCTTCCTCTCTACCATTTTGGCTCTGCCCCTCATATATAACAGTTATGATGAAGATGCTATCAGAAAAACCTGGAAAGACCTACATGAACTGAAACAGAGTGAAACGTACTGTATACAAAATAATAGCAATAGTGTAAGATGGTCCATTGGTAAGCATGTGGTTATTTTCAGCAATGCAGTGATCCAATATAACTCTGAAGGACTTATGAAAATTGTAATCCATCTACACACAATGAACTGATGCTATCTGAAAACAAATTGAAGCATTTTTTTTTTACAGTTCCTTAATCTGAAATTTTGTTTTTTATCTGTTTTCTCTCACAACCTGGCTAATGTGGAGTTGTTTTCCATGACTACTCATGTATAACTTATATTGAATTGCTTGAGTTCTTAGGATTTGGGGGGTGGGAAGGGAGGGAGGAAGAGAAGTTGGAACACAAAGTTTTAAAAAATTGATGTAAGAATTTGTTTTTACATGTAATTTGGAAAATAAATTTTTAAACAGGAAAAAAAAAAACAACAACAACCCACTGATTTGGGGCTTCTGTGTCCTTGTGATTAGCAACAGAACCAGAAGATGGTAGGCTAAGAATCTTCTATTCTGCCTGCTGAGGTGTAGAGAGGAAGCGAATTTGAAGGGATCTCAAGTATTATCTATTCAGTGAAATGAAGAAATAAAATTTAAAGATATTAAATGTCTACTATGTGCCAGGTACTGTAATATGAATTTATGCATTGAGGATAAAAAGAAAGACAAAAGATAGTTCTTGCTTTCAAGGAGCTCACAGTCTAACTGGGGAGACAACCTGGAAACAATTATCTACAATCAAGGTAAATATTAGATAAATTGGAAAATTTTAATATAGGGAAGACACTAGAATTGAGAGATATTAGGAAGGGCTTCTTGTAGCAGGAAAGATTTTAGCTGTTACTTGAAGGAAACCATGGACTCCATCTGAAGCATGGATCCCCACTGCAATATCTCTGAAAAGTGATTCTCCAGTCTCTGTTTTAATACTTTCAGTGACAGAGAATTCATTTCCCCTTTTCAGACCCTTTTATTTATGTATAACTATTAGGAAATATTCTGATATCAAGACAAAAATCTGTTAATTCTACCTATTACTTATAGTTTTATATTCCTAGACTAAAACAGAACAAATAAAATTAGCCTTCCTTATGGAAGCTCTTAATTTTATTTCTTCATTTGTAAAATCAGAAACTTTGGCCAGATAAACTCTAGGGTCTTTTTCTGTTCTACATATACGATTCTATAAAAAATTTGAAGCCAACTCTCTCCCCCATTGAATCTTCTCTTTTCTGAACACTCCCAATTCCTTCAATTCAGCTTCATATTGTATAACCTTGAGGACATTTTCCATTATCAGCCACCTTCCTTTGAGTATAATCCAATATTTAAATGGCCCTTCCTAAACTTAGCAACAAGAACTGGAGCTACTATTCCAGATATTTTTTGACCATGGCAGAGTTCAACAGAATAATCACCTTTTTTTCACTCTAGACATCTACTAATCCTGCTGAAGATGCAATTAGCTTTTGACCATCCATAGTATATTCCTAATTCACGAGTTAGCATTTTACTAGAATAGCTCTCTTCCCTGAACTGATTCTTGGAAAAGTCTACCACATTCTAGACTTGTAAATATTTTTATTCATCAAAAATGTATCCTCATTAGCTTTCATCTCATTAGCTTCATCCCATAGTAAGTCGGAATCTAATTTTTTTTTTAGATCCTACTTTTGTCATCCAGGGTTGTGGTGAATAAAACTATATATGATCACCTTATTTCTGCCCCAAGTTTGGGGAAAATCAGCTGGGATTTATAATATATGTTTTACTTAGAAATTAGAGGCTACTGCACCAGTTTGGAGCATTAAGCATTTATTAAAGCATATTAAATATTAGTAAAGAGAGCAAACATGGCTCTGAAAGATAGGAAAGCCTAGCTAGGAAAGAGAAGAGAGAGAAAAGAGAAAATGGGGAACCCTAGTGGGTTGCTTCTGCTCTCCCCAAGTTCCTGTGCCAAAAAGAGAGTGTATCTGTATAAACTTGCTGTGGGCAAGAGGAGAGTCTGCCCATACACATTGCTCAAAGCTATGTGAGATTTAAAATTGGATATTAGATCATAAATCTCCCCTACTTAACCTTTCCCTTAATTTATCTCCCAAACTAGTAAATGGAAGCAGGTTTTGGTTTTCTAGATAGACCTTTTTATTTATAGTTATGATAGTCACAAGGTGATGTTGGTTAGAAGGATAGGAAAGTAGAAACACAATACAAATCGTCTTAAGTCTAAGCTTAGTCTATATTCCTTATAACAACTCACCAAACCGACAAGGCCACCAACCGACAAGGCCACCAACCGACAAGGCCACCTTTGGAGAGAGAGAGTCCGTGCCGCGCCGTCAGGAGTCCCGCCAAGCAGGCAAAAAAGGCCTCTCTCCTTTTCTCCACCCCGGAAGTCAAAAAAACCCGGCAGGCAGTCTGACATGCGCAGCAGGCGCACTGTACCTGGCAGGCAGTCTGACATGCGCAGCAGGCGGACTGTACCTGGCAGGCAGTCTGACATGCGCAGCAGGCGGACTGTTCATCTCCTCCCCAAAAGGGTGGTCCTTGAAAAACTGGCGTCTTTCAGTTATCCTAACCGACTGTTAAAAACTTTCATATTTTACCACATTTCCCCCCTTTGCTTCCTCAAGAAACGGAATGTTTCCTTGATGGAACAGTAAAAAGAATATAATAACTTTTGCTGACTAATAATATGCGAACAACAATACAGAAAAGGAAGAGAGGAAAGTTTTGTCCAGAGGGGCGATTTTTTTTTTTCCTCATGAACCGACGCTTTGACATTAGTCTTGCAAAGGGAGAGCCTCTGCAGAGAGTACATGTTACAGATAGTATATAACAGAAAGGAGATAGTAAAAGCTAATAAAGCAAAACAGTTCATATAAAGTCTCTGAGTTCTCTTGTCTTCTTGAAGTGGTAAGATGTCATCAGGAGGAAACTGGATTCTGGTCTGGAAAACTGGATTCTGGACTCTGGTCTGGAAAGCTGGATTATCTTCTTTAACTGTTTGAATTGCTGTATTTTTAAAACCTTAGCATAGCATTGTCAATGATCAAATTAATAAATTCCATTACATTCCCTCCTTTATATGGTTAGACTTGTAATAGAGGGTTGAGGTAGTTATGCAATGTGTAACACTTTTTACCACCATGTGTCTGGATCAAAGCCAAATTTAGTATGTGTTCATGACACCTGAAAATGTTATGGAAAGGTTATCATACCATATCTCATGGTTCTGAGACAGCCAGTGATTGTGCTAGGCCACAGGTGAATTCAACTGAGTGAGATAAAAAGATAAATAAGTTCAGTTAAATTAGGTTAAATTAGGAGGGAGAGAGGATGAATACTGGACTGTGCCTAGTAATTGTGCTCTACATAGTCACCATCATAAGCAAACCATGGACTTACGTATACCTGTCTCTCCTTTTGTTGCACATATATTCTCTCCAGGGCCTGCGTCAGAGTTCACAGCAAGTTAGTCTCTGAAATGATAAGTTTCCATATTTCTGAAATCTCATTAATTTCACCAAAGACAATATGATGGTAAAAATGTGTGCTATGCTGCATAACTGAGAATATATTAGTGATATATACAATAATTCCAAACCATACCCAGAGTATAATGACATATAAATAATAAACGAATGTAAATAGCTGATTATATTAGACATTGTTACATAATCTTCTTTTAGACATTATTACATAATCTTCTTTTAGCAAGTAGACCACATCATCTTATACATGAATTCTCTGGTATAACAGTAGCAGATACTTAAAGTGGTGATTAATTCATCAAAAAGAAATAAGACTTCAATTAGCAAGATTCAATATTCAATGTTTTCAGTGAGGTATCAAGCAATTTCTGGTACTTTTTAGTTAAACAGAACAACATACAAGAGAAAGGAGAAAAATAAATAAATAAAACAAAACTCATTAGAACTCATGGTTCTCTCAAAAAGAAAGAGTAAATAAAAAAAAAAAGAAGAATTCTGGTAGCTTCTGAGGCCCGATAGCCTCACCCACAGCATATACTTAAAATGTCTTTGAATAATCACTTAGTTTACAAAATTTAGTTTTAAAGAAAAGCAAAAGAAACAAAAGTAAAAAAAAAACCAAAGCAAAACCAAAAATAAAAAATAAAAAGCAAAAGATTCGCTAAGCACCCTTTTGTGCTCTTAAAGAACTTAAAGGTGCAGTCAATTCCAGGTCTTTTCAGTGCCTTTCAAAAGTCAAAACAAAAACAAAAAAACCCAAAAATTAATAAAAAAAAAAAATAGTTGAGGTAGGCCAGAAAACTAGGCCATGTACTTCAGTGCTTTTGCCTGTAGAAGGAAATGCTTGTTAAATTATAAGGTATTTAAGCTGCTAGAGTTTGGGGTATGCCACATTGTTTTAACTGGTTCCCCAATTCTCTGCATGCCAAAGTGGCAGGGGTTTCTGAATTGTCATTGATCTTTCTAATGCTGTCATAATGTTCTTTATGGTAGAAAATGTGGAGTTCTGTAGCATCAGTTTTGTCTGTGCCACTGATTTTCAATAAAGGCTGATTTAATTGATGAACCACAACATTCAGCTGATGCTGCTTAGCAAATGCTACAATTGTATCATTTCCTCCCCACTTTCCAAATTTCTTTAATTCATCAACATATTCTTCAAAAGGGGAGTCATTTACTATAAAAGACTCAAACTCTTGTCTATGGTTAATCATATAAGAAGCAGCTTCTTGTCTGTGTCTGAGATGATTTCTACAGTGACCTTCTAGCTGGTCTGCTAAAGCCCTAAAAAGGCAATTTCCGTCTCCTGATACTTTACGAAGACTGAGTCCCAAAGCATTTAACTGATCAGTGGGATTCTTAAATGGGAACTGCCTGTTTCCTCTGAACTTTCTTTGCTCTTTAACAGTTGCTATCGTTAGGGTTTTTACCTCTTTAGCGTCTACCTCAGGTCTATCTGAAATCTCTTCACCTATGAATGGTGCAGGCTTTATATGAGAGCAATGAATCCATGAGTCTTTTTCACCAATTTTAATGGCAGTAGGAGTTGTCAATAATACCTGAAAAGGTCCTTCCCAGGCAGGTTGAGTTCCACTGGTTCTCTGAAAATTCTTTACATATATTTTATCTCCTGGGTTGAAGTTATGCAATGAAAAGTCTAATGGTCCTGCCTGGACCACAGCTCCTGCCTCATGGAGTTCACGTAGCCTGGTCTGTAATTCCTGTATATAGGAAGCAACAGAAGTATCACCTCCCACCAGTGATGTATAAACTGGGGAAAAAGTTTTAGCTTGGATAGGAGGGTGACCAAAAAGCATTTCATAAGGAGATATATGAAGTTCTCCTCTTGGTCTACTTCGTAGATAGAATAATGCCAATGGTAGAACATCAGGCCATTTCAAATGGGTTTCAGTACATAATTTGCCAATCATACTCTTAAGCTCTTTATTCATACGTTCGACTTGGCCTGAACTTTGTGGATGGTAGGGCGTGTGGAATTTTGGAGTCACTCCCAAGAAAGAGTAGATTTGGGATAAAATCGAATCAGTGAAATGTGTGCCTTTGTCAGAATCGATGCGGGCTGGTGGGCCAAAACGAGGTACTATCTCTTTAAGAAGAATTTTGGCAACAAAGGCAGCTGTGGCTCGGGGGCTGGGAAAGGCCTCCACCCACCGAGTGAGCTGATCAACTATAACAAGGCAAAATTTATAATGTCCTGCTTTTGGCATAGTAATATAATCAATTTGTAAGTGCTCAAAAGGTGTATATGCTAGAGGACGCCCTCCATAAGCTTTGGCCTTAAAAGCATACTGATTATAAGACTGACATGTGGAGCAGCCCGAGCAGATTCGAGATGCTGTATTAGTCACACCTGGTGCTATCCAGGTTCTCTTAATAGAGTCTACAATGCCTTGTGTACCAAAATGGCCTTTTCTGTGAACAGAGAGGCATACCTGGTGGTAGAATTTCCGGGGAAGAAATGGCTTACCTTCCGGAGACACCCAGATGCCATTGATCTGTTTCGCCTTAAATTTCTTTTTCCACTTTTCTACTTCAGAATCGTCATAGGTTAGGTTGGAAGGAATATCCTCAGAAGGTGAAAGGTTAAATACATGTTCAGGAGCTTCTAATGCAGCAAGCTTGGCTGCAGAATCGGCTCGTGCATTTCCCTTTGAAACAGGGTCACTATTCCCTGTGTGGGCAGGGCAATGTACAACGGCTAGGGAAGAAGGCAGTTTTAGGGCATCTAAGAGGTCCTTGATAAGGTCCCCATTGGCAATAGCCTTGCCCGAGGATGTTAGAAAGCCTCGTTGACGCCAAATCATACCAATAAAGTGGCATATGCCAAAGCCATATTTCGAGTCAGTAAAAATGGTGGCACTCTTATCTTTAGCTATATTACAGGCCTGTGTAAGAGCCACAAGTTCAGCAGCCTGTGCACTAAAATGGGAAGGCAGAGAAGCTGCCCAGAGGGTGTCATAATCAGAAACTACAGCAGCTCCAGTAAAACGGGTTCCCTCTCTCATAAATGAGGAACCATCTGTATAGAGGACAAGATCAGGATTTTCTAAAGGTGTATCAAAAAGATCATCACGGGGTTTTTCAGCCATATCAACTAAAGAAGCACAGTCATGCAACGGTTCCCCCGAGAATGGTAAATTAGGGAGTAGTGTTGCTGGATTAAGAACTGTGCAGCGTTTTAAAGTGATATTCTCATTACCTAACAGGGTTATTTCATACTTAGCCAGCCTTTGATCTGAAAAGGCTTGTGTCCTGTGACGTAGTAAGAGAGCCTCCACTTCGTGAGGGCATTGCACAGTTAGAGGGTTACCTAGGACCAAATCAGAGGCTTTTTCTACCAAAAGCGCTGTGGCCGCCACTGCTCTAAGGCAAGGTGGCACTCCAGCCGCTACAGGGTCCAGCTGAATTGAATAGTAGGCTATAGGACGCTGGTTAGGCCCCAGTGACTGAGTCAGGACTCCAGAAGCCACCCCCCTTTGTTCATGCACAAAGAGAGTGAAAGGCTTACTATAATCTGGCAGTCCTAGGGCAGGTGCTGATAACAAGGCCCGTTTTAATTCTTTTATGGCTGAGAGATGCTGGGGATCCAACTGTAAAATGTCTGGAACAGAACTTTTTGTAAGAGCTATGAGGGGTTTAGTAATTTCACCAAAAGAGGGTATCCATTGTCTACAGTACCCAGCTGCTCCCAGAATGGCTCTCAACTGCCTCTTAGTAGTGGGGGCAGAGAGTTGTTGAATGGCCTGGACTCGCTTAGAAGAGACAGAGCGAGTTCCAGCAGCCAAAATAAATCCTAAATATTCTACCTGGGGCAAACACCATTGTACCTTTGTCTTAGAAACCTTGTGTCCTCTCTTGTGCAGCTCCAGCAGTAAGTGACGGCTATCTTCCTGACAAATTTCAGCATTAGGAGAGGCCAAAAGTAAGTCATCAACATATTGTACTAGTGTGGAGGCTTTAAAGGTAATAGAGGCCAGATCCTGCTGTAAAATTTGGGAAAATAATGTGGGACTGTCTACAAATCCCTGTGGGAGTCTAGTCCAGGTCCACTGTCTATTTTTCCAGGTAAAAGCAAATAAATATTGGAAGTCCTCATGTACTGGTATGGAGAAAAAGGCAGAGCAAAGGTCTACCACTGTGAAACATGTAGATTCATAGGGAATTGAGGAAATTATCATAGCCGGATTTGCGACTATAGAATGTCTAGGAATAACATAATTATTAATCGCTCTAAGATCTTGCACAAAGCGATAAACAGGTTTACCATCTGGCCCAGGCTTGGGTTTTTTAACTGGCAAAATGGGAGTATTGCATGGAGAGTGATGACATGGAATAATAATACCCTGGCTTTTCAAAGCCTCAATTATAGGGGTGATCCCTTCTATTGCTTCCCTAGACAATGGATACTGTGGAATGGAGGGGGGTGGTCCCCCCTTAACTTTAAAGGTAACAGGCATGGCAGACTTAAGGAGCCCCACCTCATTAGGGGATGAGGCCCATAAAGACTCAGGAATGTCAGAGGGGATTTTGGATACCTCCCCTGCTGTTCCTTGAGCTTCTGTAAGTAAAATTGGTAATAAATGAACAGTATCCTCTGGCAATTGTAAGGAGACAGCCCCATCTGGAGCACAAGATATGGTTGCTCTAAGCTTGCAAAGGAGATCACGACCTAATAAATTTACAGGGGCATCAGGCATGAGTAAAAATGAATGTTCTACTGTTAAGGGCCCCATAGATACCATGCGAGGATTCAATTTTGCCACTCTCTGGCTCTTTCCTGAGACTCCCACTACATTCAAATATCCTACAGGTCTACACCCAGCATCTGGTTTGCTTACTAATACTGATTTAGAGGCTCCTGTGTCTAGCAGACAATCATAATAAGTCTCCCCCACTTTTAAGGTGACATGTGGTTCATTACTCTGGGGAGGTGAATGGACTGGCACAAGTGCATTCAAAAAATCCGGATCTGGGAATATATGGCTTTCATTATCTATGTTCCATTCCTCCCCAAGACACCATCATTTCTGTGTCCTCTTCTGAGGGGGGTCTTGGTTACCATTATTCTGGTACTGCCTTTCTGTATTCCTCCAAAAAGATCTATTTCTATTTTGATTTCGCCTGTAATTAGAATTAGAATTTCTTCTCCAAGTCCTACATTCTCTCAATTCATGCCCCTCCTTACGACAGTAACAACACACCTTAGTGTCCTTGCTCCGGTATCCACATGGCTGACTAGTAATCGCTGGTGCCAGAATGCTCTGTTTAGGGTGATCTGGATCTTCCTCACGTGAGTCAAAGACATAATTTGCAAGTTCCTTAATTCTATCTACTGAGAGATTTCTCCAGTCTGGACATTGTTTCAGAAAGTATCTGCGTATTTCTGGCAGTGAATTATAAACAAATGTGTTGAGAATGATACAGGAATCTCTTAAATCTACTGGATCCAATCTGGTGTACTGTCTAGCGGCCTCACAAAGTCTATCATAAAATCTGTTTGGTCTTTCATTAGCCTCCTGAGGTAGGCTTAAAAATTTCTGCCAGTTTTCTGGTTTTCTAGAGCAAGATTCCATTCCCTTCAGAAGTGTTTCTCTAGCATCTTTTAATCTTTGGAAATCCCTATCATCATTATAATTCCACTCTGGATCCTTTAGAGGCCATTCCACATCGGCCTTACCTTTCGCAACAAGGGCATTTCCTGCTGAGATAACATCTGTAATCTCAGTTGGGGACAGTAAAGTTTCCAAAAGGCAAGTAACATCAGCCCAACTGGGTTGATATGCATTAAATATAGTCCTTAACTGTGAAATTACAGTGTTAGGATTTTTCTCAAAACTAGGGATGATTGATTTCCATGCGCTCAAGTCACTTGGTCTAAAGGGGCTATATTTTCTGACTTGAATTGGCACTCCCTTCTTACTATGTTCTATAGCTTCCTGCAGAGGGAGTAGTTTCTGCTGATCTGATTCTGAACTTGGATCATCTCTAGTAGAAACAGCCATTTTGAGGTCTCTCTCCATATGTGAGAATTTCATTTCGAGGTCTCTCTCCATATGTGAGAATTTCCCCCATATCATAACAATGATAATAACAAAAACAATGATAATAACAAAAACAAAAAAAAAACCAAAAAAAAAATAAAATCCTTAGTCGTATGAACTATGGATGTGGTATTAAAAGGTATTTCAATTGCAGGCATAAAATTTCTACTTATATTAAACGTATTTTCCCAAAGATTCTCACGTATACTATTATACAAAAAACTTTTTGCTGCCTGAATGAGGAAAAAACCAATAATGTTATGAAGGACCATTGAGTAAACTATTCCTCTAAGTCGGGATGTTATGCTGTCCCAATACATTCCGATGAGAAAAATCAAAGGGATAGTAGAATATTCGAGCATCTTGCCCTTTAAACTGGGCTGGCTTTTCTGTTTAAAGCAAGACTCTTAGAGGCTTAAAGTCTTTAAGGGAGATTAGACAAAGGGAAAGTCCGTGGGGGGGGGGGTAATTTGGAAAATCCACCGAATTGGCCGGCTTATGGCCAAACTAGGGAGGGTGGGAGGGTCCTTAAGGTCCCTTCGGGGTCGCCAAAACTGTGAGATTTAAAATTGGATATTAGATCATAAATCTCCCCTACTTAACCTTTCCCTTAATTTATCTCCCAAACTAGTAAATGGAAGCAGGTTTTGGTTTTCTAGATAGACCTTTTTATTTATAGTTATGATAGTCACAAGGTGATGTTGGTTAGAAGGATAGGAAAGTAGAAACACAATACAAATCGTCTTAAGTCTAAGCTTAGTCTATATTCCTTATAACAACTCACCAAACCGACAAGGCCACCAACCGACAAGGCCACCAACCGACAAGGCCACCTTTGGAGAGAGAGAGTCCGTGCCGCGCCGTCAGGAGTCCCGCCAAGCAGGCAAAAAAGGCCTCTCTCCTTTTCTCCACCCCGGAAGTCAAAAAAACCCGGCAGGCAGTCTGACATGCGCAGCAGGCGCACTGTACCTGGCAGGCAGTCTGACATGCGCAGCAGGCGGACTGTACCTGGCAGGCAGTCTGACATGCGCAGCAGGCGGACTGTTCATCTCCTCCCCAAAAGGGTGGTCCTTGAAAAACTGGCGTCTTTCAGTTATCCTAACCGACTGTTAAAAACTTTCATATTTTACCACAGCTAATTGGCTACCATCATTCAAATCTATTGGTTCACTGGATTTGAGGGTGGTTTGGTGCAGTTATGCTGAGGTCAGAGCCCAGAGAACAGATCCTCTGGAGAGAACAAGGCTTTCAGGTGTGTGTGGTTTAGAATGGGGTAACTTCCTGACCCTGGGCTGGCCTTAAGAAAGGTCAGGCCAGGTTTTCTCAGTGGGGGATGCTGGGAGTACCCAAAACCCCTATTATTAATAATTTTCTCACAGGGTAAAACATTTTTCCAAGCTTCATATCATCTTCAAAATAATAAGCACATAATTGATTCCTTTATCAAGATACTCATAAAAATTTTAATGTGAATAGTGTCAAGACCAGAGCCCCACAGCACTCTATTAAAGACCTCCTTCCTGGTTGGCACCAATCTAGTCCTTGTATCCTTTCATTTAACTAGTTTCGTATCTTTCCTTTCAATGCACAACTATGTCATGAGACACCTTGTCAGATGTCTAGCAGAAAGCTGGATATTTTATTCAATTAATGTTTGATACAACACAGAACATGTGAAATATCACAATGGATTTGGCTATAAAATTAAATAGGTGGCAATCTGCACAAGGTACATTTTGAGAAATTGTAAGATGATTAAAAGGGCATTAAGTTAGCATCTGCTTTGAAATGTATTCAGGGAGTACTACATTCATAAAATCCCCCTTATCTACTGATATCCTGTAAAAAAAGAAAAAAAAAAAGAAAGGAAAAAAGAGGTTAGTTTGGCATGTACTTACCTTATTAAGAGTTTTGGCATTATAAAGTTATAAATTACATTAAGTATAATGTAAATGGTGACTGTTGTCATTGTTAAATTGAATTAGAAACTTTCATAGCTTGGCTAAGATCCAATTCTATTATTCTTTTTCATCTTCTCTCCTTTTCCATTCAGTTCAGTAGTTTTTTAGTTGTGTCTGACTCTTTGGGAACCCATCTGAGGTTTTCTTGGCAAAGATACTGGTGTGGTTTGCCATTTTCTTCTCCAGCTCATTTTACAGTTGAGAAAATTGAGGTAAAGTTAAGTGACTTGCCCAGGGTCACACAGCAACTAAGTTCCTCTTGACTTCAGGACCAGCACTCTATTCATTGTGCTACTTAACTACATCAATACTCCTTTCATTTCTGTAAATGCCCAGGTAAACATATTTTATAGGAAATTGACAAAAATAAAGTATCTAAATGGGGTTAACTGGATATAGTCTAAGGTCTAAAAGTACATGTCATTTTTGGAAGAGATGAGGAAGATGACAGTGTCTAGAATAGAAAAGAGAAGACAGAGTAGACATGATGGAGAGCTTCAAAAATTTAAGGAGTGCCATATGGAATATGGAAAGCCTTATGCAGCTCTAGATGTCATCACTAAGATGGATTACTGGAAGTTATAAGGAGGCAGATTTGTGTTCAACATAACAAAAATATTTTCCTAACAATTAGAACTGTGCCACGGTGGAATGGAGTGCCTCCTAATGAAGAGAATTTCCTATTGCCAGAAGTGTATTAGCCATCGTCAGATGACCACCTGTCAGAAATTCTATACAGAAACTTCCTATACTGTGGGAGAAGTTAGACTTGATTGACCTCTATGGTCCCTTTCAATGTTAAGATTTATTACATCTTAGATTGTCTAATTGTAACATGTTATGGTTCAGAGTGTAAGGGCAAGGATTATATAATTTATTGCCTTCCTATCTCTACAACACCACATGTGACATTAAAATACTAATTGTTGACTGAACAATGATGTATAACTCCAACCATAAGACCTATCTTTGGGAATTCTTCTACTTTTTAGGTATTAGACAATTTCTATAAAAAGTCAGTGCAGGGGGTGGGGGCCAGATAGGTGGCGCGGTGGATAAAGCACTGGCCCTGGATTCCGAAGGACCCGAGTTCAAATACGGCCTTAGACACTTGACACTTACTAGTTGTATGACCCTGGGCAAGTCACTTAACCCTCATTGCCCTGCTCCCTCCACACCCCCCCAAAAAAGTCAGTGAGGAAGGAAGGGGTAAAATGAAAGGCTATGTTTGAATGCATTTAAATCCTAACCAAAGTTCTTCCTCTGTCTTAGAATCCAAGAATACTATTTCTTTTTTGTAACTTCTTGTTATTCACTTTTAAGCATTATCCTTCACCTTGGTCTTAGTTTGGTTTTAGAAGAAGTTATTTATACTAATATTCTGGGCCAGGCCTAACTCAGGACAGTCCAGTGATTCAGATTCAGGATTGGAACTCAATGAGACCCGTGGGGATCATAAAATGCAATAAAAATGACTTGACTCATCACTAAGGATTAAAAGTTATAATTACTAAAAACTGGCATTACCCTTCTCAACTTTTCAATTCACCAAGGCAGTATTTCCCCAGTGAAGTAGAAACTTTGCCAAACATCAGGAACACGAATTCCACAGAAACTAGGCTTTTTATGCCCTATGTCTTTTGAATCACCAAATCCTCAGGATGTCCTCCTTGCCTCCTGAAACAGGAGCCTGCCCTCCTTAAGGCCAAATAAACACTGCTGCTACCTAACTAGTTAGTTTGATTCAGCTGGATGAAACAACCATGTGTTAAGTGTTTAACAAATTTAACAAAGTGTTAAGTGTTGTAAACACTATTTTAGGTGCAGAGGATTTATTTGTTTGTTTGTGGGTAATGAGGGTTAAGTGATTTGCCCAGAGTCACAAGGCTAGTGTCAAGTATCTGAGATTGGATTTGAACTCAGGTCTTCCTGAATCCAGGACTGGTGCTTTATTCACTGTGCCACCTAGCTGCCCCAGTATAGGGGATTTAAAGAAAGAAATTATATAGCCCCTGCCTTCAAGGAGTTCACAGTCTCCTGGAGAAACACAGCATTTGCATACATAGAGTGAGAGGGTGCAGAGGGGAGATCCAGATTCAGTGATTTAGTAAAATGTGAAGAGAAAGAACACTTTTATCTAGGGAGATAAGAGAAAGCCTTACAGAGGAGGTGAAGCCTGAACTCATCCTTAAAGGAAAGCAGAAATTAAAAAGGCATAGATGAGGAAGAAATGTATGCATTCCAGACATAACAAATGGCCTACACGATTTCATGGAGTCAGACTTGGCAAGATAAGATCAGGAAGTAGGAAGCAGTCCAATTTGGCTGGAATATAGAGTGTGTAATGTGGAAGAAGATGAAGCTGCAAAGGTAGGTGGGAGACAGATTGTGGAGGGTCTTAAAAAGCCAGAACAAAGAATTGGTGTTTTATCTCTGTAGGCAATATGGACCAAAGATTTTTGATCTGGGGAGTGACAAAATCTGGTCTGTGCATTGAGAAGATTATTCTATTAGTCATATGAGAGATAAATGAGAGAAGAGTAGAGGTAGGGAGATCAGTTAGGACACTATTAAAATTGTTAGGGCACAAAGTGATGAGTATCTAAAGTGGGGTGTTGATTCTGTGAGTGGAGAGAAGGGGAGAATTCAGGAAATAAACTGATAGGAATTAATAATTGATTGAATGTGGAGCCTGAGTGAGTGAAGAGATAAAGATGACTGAGGTTTTGTGCTAAAGTGTTTGAAAGAATTGTGATGCCATCGGTGGAAATAAGTAAATTGAGAGCGGGGACTTGGACTGTGGGGAGGGGGGGAGGGGGAAATGACAAACTCAGTTTGGGGACATGTTGTTGTTGAGATGACAAAGATTGCAATTTTAGTACTTTAGGAGAGAGAGAGAGAGAGAGGGGGGGGGGGGAGGATTTCTATGGCAGTAAAAATCAAGTCCTAGGGAGCATAAAGGGAAGCCCTGAAAGGGAAAGGAACTTGAAACAAGCAAACTTAGCATGCATTTAGAAGGAAAGTGGAAGTCCTATAAACTAAGCTTTGTCCAACTTGGGGCATCTATGCACTGGTAAATAGATATGTGAATCCCCAAGCCTTTGCTAGCACCACAATGAAATAACCACCTTTTCCTTTGCCAAATGCCTCAGAAATTGCTAACACTTATTTGGAATTTAAGGTTTACAAGGGGCTTTGCATATGCTATCTCACTAGATCCTCACAAAACTGAGTTAGATGTTATTTGTACTCTTGTTTTACAAATGGAGGAAATTAGGCTGAAAAGGATTAAGTGACTTGCCCAGGGTTATGCAGCAAGTAAATATCTGAGGTGGGATCCAATCTGTTTTTTCTGACTCCCAGTCTGGCTCTCCAACCATTATCCCATACTGCCTTCCAGCTTTGGAGAACCTGAGAGATTTAACAATCCATTTTCTATGTAACTATATTCCAAGCTCTATGTTAAGCATGAGGAAAGCAGGACAATTCCTGCCAAAATGGAGCTCATATTCTCTTTGGGAGAATAGCAGAAGAGGAGGGAGAAGAGGAGGTGATAGAAATAGTTATGGTGACCTGGTTCTGGAGAGGAAAAGGTGAAAGCTCACTTATGAGAGCCCAAGGTGAGTCTGAGGGCAGAAATCAAAGTTTCTGTGAAAGATGAAGCGGTTGAGGACAATGCACAGAGTGTATGTAGCACGTTTTGTTTCGGTATAGATGATACAGATTTAATTCTTATTTGACTAGATGTCCTTTGGAAAACAGAGTAAACTGTCACAGGAAGCTGAGGATTAGAAGTTTCCTTTTCCCTATGTTCCATATCTAAGATCGGGCCAATAAGAGTATAGATTCTCTCCCCAGTAGACGAATAGGGAGCGAAGTTATTCTAAACTATGGCCTTGGTATAACCACATGCTATAATCTCACCAAACACAGAGACTACCTTCTGCATGCCATAATTCAACCTACTGTGTTGTCTCCTAGAAATATTTATAGTGTTGACTCTAAATAGTTGGAATCATTCCTGTTTCCAATAATCTACTATAGCTCCTCATTGTTTAGGTTAGACCTTAATTTATCCCAACATTTCAAGTCTTCCCCATTTTGACTGAATCTTTTCTACCTAATCCATTATCCTATTCATCTCTGAAATAAAACATTCATTCCAGCCTGCCCTGTCTGCTTACTGTTTCCTTTGTAGCACAGGTCTACTATTGCTTTCTTGACTTTTTCCCATTGTTCTCCCTGTGGACAATGTCCGCTCCTCCTTTTAACATAACCAAATCTTACTTTTCCTTCAAGGTTCAACTCCTTTCCTTCCCTCACGAGGAAGCCTACCCTGAATAGTCTAGCCTACCTTGTTCTCTCTCTATTGCAACTTCTCTGAGAGTTCATTTTTGTCTGCATACTACATTTTAATACTGGATTATATTCCATTTAAAGGCTTATTTTATATTTTGCATGATGTGTGCTATTGTTGCTATAATATTAACAGTCAGTGTGATGTAATGGAAATCATAGCACTACTATATGATGTTGTACACAACTTTGATCAGCCTTAGTTTCCTCACTTATAAAATGGCACCAAATACTAGTGCTATGTACCTCAAAAGTTTGCTGAAAGTGAAGTTCTTTGTAAAACTCAAAGTGCTATAGAAATGAGTTATTTTCAAGATAGTGTGCTTGTCACTCAAGGGCCAAGATCTTGCCATATAACTTTAGTACCCCATCTACCCCACCACCAGAACTGGATATTATGAGAGGATAAGCAAAACAGTGAAGGGGGTCAGGAAAGACTGTCAGGCTTGGTGTTGATCCAGCAGCTATTTTTTCTGAGTAGAAGAATGACATGAAAGTTTTGCATTTCATATGTTCCCCCACCCTTCCCATGGGTGCCCAGGCACCCTTCAGAATTCTCATCCATCAGCCAGCAAATGGACACATTTTAACGAGCACAATCTCAACCAAGCAAGTTCTGGCAACAAAATATGCCTCCACTAATGATATTCAATTGTTCTAAGAAGACAAAACGGTCTGAAGTATAATGAGATGCCAAACACACACAAAAAAAACCCGGCTGCTCATATTTAAGCCCTTCTGTTTCTTGAAGTGAAAACTCATTTTAAGAAGATTATGGCGCATATATTATAAAATGGGATGATATTCCACATTCATGCCCCACTGGGGCCTTGACTGTATTAAAAAAAAAAATGAAAACAAAACCAACAACCACATTTTGTTCCCACACAAGTACTTTGCTAATAGGACATGTGACTCAATAGTCATTCATTTGGGTTATTTTTAATGCAGGCCTTCCTCATGCATCTCTGCTTCTTTTTACAATATGCATTCTGGGAATTCTGTAGCCAGGCCTCTTGAATAGAGGACCCACTAGAGCTGAAGGGGAATGGGAAGGGCAGTGGGAGGAGGTGATCAAATGAGAAATAGGGGAGGTTGTGAGAAGACAAAGAGAAAAAAATAGTATATTTGGGTGCTGACTACATAGTATCAGGGTGAGATCGACCCTGCCTACACCAGGGCAATTGGACATTCACCTGGGCTAACCAGAACTTAGTCCTATCTTGGTTCTTTCCTGATCAACATTTTATCAACAACTTGGATGAAGACATATAGAGCATGCTTGCCAAATCTGAGAATAACAGAGCTGTGAGGGAGAGATTTTTGGATAACAGAATAAAGATTCAAAAAGACCTGAATATAGATGAACACTGGACTGAAACAGATAACATCAAATTTGAGTGGGATAAATGTAAAGTCCTATGTTTAATTTAAGGGGGTGAGGGGGAAATCAACTTCTTGTATAAAGGATGGGAGTAGAGAGGGAGACATGACTTTTTTATGTGAAAATAATTTTGGAGGTTACAAGACAGTGAGCTTTATAGAAATTATAATGTAGCACACAAGAATAAAATCTAAATAGCATAGCAGAAAAAAAGAGCTAATATGACTTTAGGTTCAATTAAGAGGAGGATAGTGTCTATATTAGTGACTCCATCACAAAAGGAAATGATAGTTCTGCATACTCTGCCCTAATCAGACCACATATGGAGTATTATATCCCCTTCTGGCCTCCACATTTTAATAGAGATGTTGACAAAGCAGATTGTGTCACCTGTGCTCCCAAAGGAACCTGATGCAATGCAGACAGTTCCATTGCCTTTGACTCATTTCCCTGGCAGGTGGGGGTGACATGTACCCTGGCCGTCTCAAGAGCAGAAGTCTATTCAGCTGATCAGTCAATCAACAAACTACTATTTTCAAGGCATTTGTGCTAGGCACTAGAGATACAAACAAAAAAACCAAATCACTCCAGCCCTGAAGAAAATTTCATGGGGTGGGGTAGACAACATGTACCTATATAAATATACAAAAATATGAAAAATAAATACACAGTGATTGGTAAGGGAGGGTATTAGCAGCTGAAGTGGTAGGGTATGGCTTCATGGTGTTTGAGTTGAATTTCAAAAGGGGCAAAGGATTGTAAGAGGTGGAGGTAAGGCAATCAAAGCTGAGTATAGCAGGTGCATAGTTTGAGACAGGTAATAGGGTGTGTTCCACCTATAGGCAGGGTCAGGACCTACCTCTGTGATAGTAGCACATGCAAGAGCCATCAGATGTATTTGTTTTTGTTTTTCCCTACTAGTTGTCATCTCTGCATTTCCAAATAGCTCAATTTACAGAATGCAACCAAAATATGAACATTGATTTTTTTACTCATTTGGTAGATCTATGTTGTGATAGGACTACTGGGTCATTCTGCCACATGACTTGCAGGTGTCAGTAACCCCCTTATCCCCACCAAACTCTTTTCTTCTCCTTGTATGAGTTTTGTACATTTTGCCCAGGTTCCAGAATTTCAGTCTCTAGTCCAGGACAGGAATGCTTTATCAAAAGTTGGGAGGGAGTCCATTGTGACTCTGTTGGGCTCTGTGTGGAAAAGAACACGGGAAAGTCATCTGGGAGAAGACTTTCCTTAGTAGAACCAATTAGTTCACACTCTAAGTCTGCAATGAGAGAGAACCAGATCTGAAACCCTGCATATGAAAGCAAGAGAAGGTGATTCTATGTCTTCTACAGGAAGATAGAGAACCTAATGTGGGGAGGGTAGTTTAAATCAAGGCTGACATATAGAGAAGAAGATAATCAGGAGATTGAGTCACCAGAGTCCAGGTGATTTGAAAAATAGAGAATTCGGGGCAGCTAGGTGGTGCAGTGGATAGAGCATTGGCCCTGAAGTCAGGAGGACCTGAGTTCAAATCCAACCTCAGACACTTGATACTTACTAGCTGTGTGACCCTGGGCAAGTCACTTAACCCCAATTGCCTCACCAAAAAACACACAACAAAAACAAAAACAACAAAAAAAGAAAAATAGAGAATTCTATTTGAGCTAAAAGGGACCCATGAGGGGAGGGAAATTATCATATACAAACACACCACCTGCACAAACCCTCATCCTTTTTCATGTGACGAGTTTTTGTTGTTGTTGCTGTTTAAAAAAAAAAAAAACGTACTAACCCTCCAAAAATTTAGGGTATCTTTCATGTTCTCCCCTCACTTCCTGAAGTCTTCTCTTTTCAAAGCTAACTAATCCTAGTTCCTGCTACTCATCCTACCCCCATGTTGTTGCCTCATGGGGAAAGAACTTTGGGGAAAACTTCTGAACAAGAAGTTTTTCTGTTCTGCATGTGCAGAATAGAATAACAATACTGAAGACCATTGTATGGAAGGGACTTTCCATTATCTCCCTGTCAAAAGTATTGCTGCAATCATTCTTATTGACTTTTGTTTTGTAAAGAATCTTATAATATGTATTAGTTGCTCAAAAGTGTAGCAGCAAGACCTTTGGAGTTGATCTTTTAGACTTATACCAGTGGAAAGGGCCATGGCAAACTAGGCTACTTTCTAACAGCACTGGGAATCCCCAAAGGATTACCACCTCCAATGAAGACTTCCCCATCTCTTTGGAATCCCCAAGCTGCTCTTTATCTTAAGTCATTCTTGTGCTACTTACATTTATGTACATATTATAACCACTCCCATCACTATCTCAGCAGAACTTTAAATGTCTTGTGGTCAGCAATTGCTTTAAGCACCAACTAAATGCTGAATTGAATTAATTAGATTTCCTTTCAACTGAATCCATTCCAATTCTAAAGACAGGTAGCATGTGTCTACTATATACTGAGCACCTAGTCAGGTACTAGAGATGTTATGTAGTCCTTGCTGTAAGGATTTCCATAAGGGAGTTAAGGCACATGCATCAAAAGTTGCTGACATGTTAAAATGTGATAAGTTCTTGTCCAAATAGAGGACAAGAAATCAAGAAAGGAGAGAGTCTTTAGGTAGAGAGATGTGATAGTTGTAATTTTTATGATTTTTGATTATATATTTAAAATGATAGCACTCCAATACTGAGTCACTTTGGGTAAGTGGCCCTAATGCCCATTAAGCATATAGGCAATGATGGTTTTCTACCATCCTGATCTATTTTAACCTTTCATCAAATAGTTAATATTTGCAGTTTCTGAATAGAGAAAACTCTTGGCTGACTACCGGGGGCTATGGGCAATGCCTTTTCTGTTGCTTCAAATAGTCAACTCAAACTCTTACCTGATTTCTGGTCTAGGTAAAGAAAATCCTCCTAGCCAAGTGTCACCCAAGCCTGCTATCAATAAGTGACACCAAGATCTTCATTACATCTTGGTCTGATTAGCAATATCACCTCTCACATCTGGCATCGATTATTTGTCCTCCACCAAGGCTATTTTTTAGGGTATAAAACTTCTCTTGTTGTTGGTTAATCATTTTGCTATCATTTCTAACTCTTTGTGACCCATTTTAGGGCTTTGTTGGCAAAGATACTTGAGTGGTTTGCCATTTCCTTCTTCAGCCCAATTTTACAGATGATAAAACTGAGGCAAAGTAAATTAAGTGACTTGCCCAAGATCACACAGTTAGTAAGTGTTTGAGGCTGGATTTAAATTCAGATCTTAATGACTCCAGGCCCAACACTCTTATCTACTGAGCCACCTACCTGCTCATAAAACTTTCCTACTTGAAACCTAATTTTGAGTATGCACTTTCCCTGACATGTCTCCCTCTTCCTTGAGCTGGAAAAGTTTATTGCATTTGTGGGTATGAACCTCTGTCTATATTGCCATTGTGTGTGTGTGTGTGTGTGTGTGTGTGTGCATGATTGCTGCTCTGTATATTAAAGTTTTTATTTATTTTAGTTTCCTAAAGTACCAATTTTCTATAAATATTTGAACCCAGAGCTTTATTTTCATTGGAGCCTTGAGATTCCCAAAAACAAGGGACCCGAAAAGGCTTCATGGAAGAGGTAACACATCAACTGAGCCTTGAAGGAGAAAATTCTAGCAGGCAGAGTTATAGAGAGAGTCTATTCTAGGCATGGCAGACACTATACAAATTTGTGAAAGTCTGAGTCCAGAACAATATTGAAGAATTACTATTATCCAGTTTAGCTGTAACACAAAATGTGCAAAAAAAAAAAAGAATAGCATGAACTCATGCCTGTCAAATAAAAAGATTGCCCCAGAGTGGGAGGCCTTGAATGACAGGAAAAGGAGTTTGAATTATATTCTATAGGAAATTGGTAGCCAATGAAGATTTTTAAGCAAGCTAGTGACTTGGTCAGACATGGAATTCAGAATGAACACTTTGGTAGCTATGCAAAGGTTAGAATGCAAAAAGAAAACCTATTAGTACGTTATTAATGGACAATAAAGAGGCAGCAGCTGCATTCCAGAGTTGAAGAGGACTCACAGATGTCCATAGTTGTGAATTAACCTCTGGGCTATGAAAGGTCAAGAAAGATATTCTGCTGACAGCAGTAGTGTGTGGCACCAAAATTGGCCCCTGGGGTTGTGAAATATGGCTGGAGAGATAGTGTTGTGCTCAGAATGATCAGAAGAGTATGTGTATATATGTGTGGGGGAGTAAAGAAAGGGAAAGGGGAAAAGGAAGGGAAAAGGGGGAGAAGAGGAAAGGAGAAAAAGAGGAAGAAGGGAAGGGAAAGAAAAGAAAGGAAAAATTGGAAATGGGGGAGTGAAATGGGGAGGCGGGGGAAAGAAGTAACCAGCAAATTATGGGTATGCCTAGGTTTAGAACTTTGACAGTTTTATGTATTTTTGGACAAAGAGTGATAAAAATTTCAGGTTTCCCCTCTTAATACACCTCAAGTTCTTGGATCACTGAAATAACGTGAATTAATGTATTATTCACAGACAGATACCCTCGCAGGAGCATAGCCTAGAGTCAGCAAGACCTAAGGAGAAATATTGCCCAAGACACTTAATAGCTATATGACTGTGGGTGAGTTATTTTGCCTCTGCCTCAGTTTTCTCAACTGTAAAATAAGGTTAATGATAGCACCTACTTTCCAGGGTTGTTGTGAGTATCAAATGAGATAACATTTGTAAAAAGCTTTTAGCATAGTTCTTGGCATATAGTAGTTGTCATATAAATGTTTATTCCCTTCCTTTTCCCTGCCTGGTGCATATAATTTGCAAGATGAAATGCTTGTGGGTTTTAGGGTCAAACCTAAGGAGCAATTTCAAGACATTGGTGACATAGCCCTGTTTGATGTCAGATGTCTGAATGGCTTTGTTCTAACACTCAAATTGTCTTCATGTGGAAAAGTGAAGATGGAGGTGGTTAAGGTGGAACTGGAACCATATTATCTAAGTGTGAGCCTGGGCAGGGGCTGTGACTGCTGTCCTGCTAAATCTAAACAAGAGGTAAGGAGGTCCTCCTTCGATTAGGGTCATAGTCTTAGGAATGGATATGCATGAAATATTACTTATTCAGAATCAACAGGACTCGGAAACTGATGAGATGTGAAAGGGAAAGAAGACATGACTGTGAAATTTCAAACCTAAGGAATTAGTGCCTTCAACAGAGAGAAGGTAGTAAAAGGGCAGGTTAAAGAAGGGAACATGATTTCAAACTTATATCTAAAAGTAAGGTGCTAGAAGAACATTCAATTAGTTTAGGGGAGAGCTCATAGATATGGGACTGAGAGGAACCATAAAAAGTCACCTATAAATCAGTAAATAAGCATTAATTAAGTACCTACTATGTACCAGGCACACTACGTGAAGTGCTGGGATTACAAAGAAAAAAAAAATCTGTCTCTGTTCTCAAGAAAACCAAACCCTTTACAAATGAGCAACTGAAGTCCACCTTATTAGGCAAAGCTCTGGCACAACTCTCCCCAGATGTACCAAACAGGGGCCTCTGTTCACGCATAATATTCAGCAAGAGATCAGAGCATGTGTGTCACCAGAAGTGCCCAAGACAGGCTCAGATCCATAGGAAGCAACCCAGTCCAACAGATCATGGTAACTACCCTTATTTTCCTATTACACCAGGAGTATTGGAGCTCAGCCAGCCTGGTTGTATATGATTTTTATTCAGAGATATAGACTCTGGTTTGCCAAAATATCTCCCTTCCCTTCCTCTTTCCCTGGGATCCTAGACTTATGCCCCAAATTGCTAACCTCGGCTCCTTGCTTGGAGGAGCAGCATTTGTCATCTAAGCATCAGTCTCCATGTCTTGGTTCCTATGATCTCTGGGTCCTATTCTTTTTTTTTTTTTTTGAGAGGCAATGGGGGTTAAGTGATTTGGCCAGGGTCACACAGCTAGTAAGTGTTAAGTGTCTGAACCTGGCTTTGAACTCAGGTCCTCCTGAATCCAAGGCTGGTGGCTCTATCCACTGCGCCACCTAGCTGCCTCTCTGGGTCCTATTCTAATACCAAGGATTCTTGTCCTGACGTCGAGGATTACCTAGAGATGATGTGAAAGGAAAGTTGAACCTAAGAAGTCAGCTGCCATACCAGTCTGTTAGGCCCTGTTTGACATTTAGTCCCTGTACTGTGTTCGGTCATTGTTGAATCCTATATCCTGCCTTGGATTCTAGTCTGGTAAATCCTGTGTGTGTGTGTGTGTGTGTGTGTGTGTGTGTGTGTGTGTGTGTGTGTGTGTGTGTGTTTTCCCCAACACTTACTCAATCTGGTAACTTAAAATGTCTATTTTCCTTGTCATGTCATGTCTTCTGAAAGATTCCATGTTGGTCTCATTTTAGAAAAATTGGCCAGAATTGTTGAGAAAGTCCCTTGCCCCCTTAATTCCCTGAATCTGCTCCCTAAAGCCATTACTTCTGTCACTGATGCCTTTCTAATTCTACCTCCCAGCCCTAACTACTCTCCTGTGTACACTATCACCCTCCCACCTTAGAACAAAATGGTTTACATTCACATTTGAGTGGATGATTCTAGAGTCTTTTCCTAACAGTAGCTATTTATCATGTGAAGGAGAGAGGCAATGATGGCACAAGCATGTTAAAAATAGGGAGAGGGCACCTCCAAACTGAGGAATTGGAGGCTGGGGTATACTCTTGATTTCACAGTTTTCCCAACCTTGATGTCCTGTCAGTTTTGGAATATACCGCTTCTGGGTTGCGGTATTTTGAGGGCATCATCGCCACCTTCATCTTCTTTGCTTATAACCAAAAGACCAAAAATCAAGGTCATCACCATAAACATCACCATCATCTCCACTTGCATCTGTATAGGTGTTGAAGCATTCAAAGTACTTGCCTATTCATTCTCCTCTTGATTGAAAATGGCCTTTCCTTCCTCAGATTTCAATGGCCATTTGTTCTCCTCCCTGCCCTCCTCACCACACCCCAGGCTATGGACTACAATTATATTTTGTGGAAAACAAAAACAAAAACAAAAACAAAAACCAACACTGCAGCAACAATGACAGCAACAAAAACTACCTTTCAAGCCAGAGAAACTGACCTTGAATTCGTGCTTTGAATGACATCAAACATATTCCTTCAATTCTCTGCTCTCAGTTTCCTCATCTGTAAAATTAGGGCCTGAGGGGGGCCGCTAGGTGGTGCAGTGGATAGAGCACTGGCCCTGGAGTCAGGAGTACCTGAGTTCAAATCCGGCCTCAGACACTTAACACTTACTAGCTGTGTGACCCTGGGCAAGTCACTTAACCCCCTTTGTCCTGAAAAAAAAAAAAGAATTTGAAGTATATATTAAAAAAAAAATAGGGCCTGAGACAAATGACTTTTGATCAAGAGAACAAAGTCCTGTATCTGAGAAAGGACCAGGAGGGAGACTGAGAATCTTTGTAAACTGAACTGTTAGCTTCTTCCTACTATGTTCCCCCTTCTAGGGCTTCTTCATAAATTGCCTGTAAATACTCAAATGTACATTATGGGAGGGGGGAACATTATCATCAAAGAGAAATAAGTGTGGTAAGGTGAATTAAATCCTTAAATTTTCTCTCTATAGGGAGTGGAAGGATTGGAAACCACAATGAATTGGGAGCAGTTTGAAACCTGAAGTGGGCACCAGTAATCAGAGTCCTAAACTTCCTTTTGGAGGGAAAAAAAAAAGTTTATGTTGTGGGATCTATGAGGTACCTTACATCTATCTACTAGATTGGTATTATTAGAAGTAAAGGCATTCTTGGTAAGTGTTAAAGTGTGAGTCAAGGGTTGGAGTCAGGAAAGTACAGAGAATGTTAGACAGTGAGAGGCCTAAGCAAGAGGGCTTCAGTGGAGGATTTGTATAGGAGAGGAATGGCTGATAAAGGTAGGGTGGAACTAGAAGATAGAGGACTTTGAAGCCAGGCCAAGGTATCCTGAAACACAACTGGAACAGACAGGATGGGAATCAGGCCAAGCCACTCTGCTACAGTGTCCTTGACAAAGTCATCTAACTAATCTAGGCCTCAGTTTCCCTCATCTATCAAATGAATGGATTGGAATAGATAATTTTTGAGTTCTTTTCCAGTTCTGATATACACTATGTTTCTCTGTCTTCATTCTGTAGGCAATGGGGAGCCACTGAAGGTTAAAAGGAATCACTTCTAATATGTATTTCTAGTGATGAAATAGCAATTTCGCTAAGCTCTCACCAAATGATATGCTCCCTTTGTAACACCCTATATTTGAATATCATACAATCAGCAGAACATGATTATATTCTAGCTGTTTCTGAAAGTTATGCAATTACCTTGATATTTTTGCACCATTAAATGGGAAAAAATATCCTTGTTTTCTCTCCTTCTCTTTTTTGGGTTGCTTTTAGCAGTCTCAAAATCAGCTTTCATTTTGACTGCTGCTTAACAGAATTTGATTAAAAAAAGTAAACTAATTACAACGGAAATGCAGCCCTGCGAAGCTTTAAGAAAAACACATTATTTTGTTTTAGGGTTCAGTTACTATACATTCATTTATCATCTTTATAAGCGATGTGCAGGCGATGATGAATAGGCCCTGGCTTTGAATCAGGAAATGTAAATTATCCTCTTTCTTTTTTTTGGGCGAATAATGAATACTAGTAAATTTGAAGCTAAAAGATGTGCCAGGAAATCAGGGATGATGTAATGCCATGTAAGCAATCCTATGGGCTGAGCATCTGGGAATCAAACCCAGGAAGGAACCCTGGGTGAGGGGATTCCCATTTGGAATGTGGCTACGTTGTCACCCATGAGCGTGGTCCAAACCAAGTGAAGGAAAACTTAAAAGATTCAGGAAGGAGTGTTGATTGGTATTTGCAAAAGTGAAAGGAAGTTTGATTTCTTTTTATTTCATAATGAAATATAGGTTGGCTTTCATTGGGAATGGGGGACATGGTGGGATTAAGAATCCTTGTGGTCTCCTCCTTACAAAGGACTTAGGGTTTGGTACAGGGAAGAATGCATTGCCTTGGGAGTGAGAGAGCCTGATTCAAATCCTGCACCAGAGGTATACTATGTGGATGAATTTTGAGTCATCTAAACTCTTTAGGCCTCAGCTCCTCAGATGTAAAATGAAAGGGTTGGAAAGGATGTTTTCTGAAGTCCCTTTGAACTCTAGATCTATGAGTCTGTGAACTTGGCTAAGCAGAACTGGTAGCAGTTTAAGAAGGGAGAATCCAAGAGCCAAGATCTGATGGGGGGGGAGGGGGAAGAGGTACCTTACGACCTATTATATTCTTCCAGATGCATTCCCACTTTGATTCCTTTATTTATTCTATTCCTCCAGGCTAGAATGGTCTTCTCTTCAGATTGCCTATCCATGTTTTACATGGTTTTCAAGGCCCTGTTCAAATCCCATTGCCTATAAGATGTTTTTAATAACCATTTAGCCCATAGCAATCACTTAAATAAACTATTTAGACATTCTACTATATTGGGGTGGGGGGAAAATGGGTTATATTTTGCAACAAGTAAGGCAAAGTATTGTGGATAGAACCTTTGATATATAGTGAAGATGGCTTGAGTTCAAATCTGGATTCAGAAACTTACTAGTTGTGTGATCCTGAGCAAGTTCTTTAAATTCTCTGATCCTTTGCTACCTCATCTCTAGAATGAAATAAAAATAGCACCACCTCCCAGGGTTGTCATGATGATTAAATGAAATGACAAATGCAAAGCAATTGGTAAACTTTAAAATGATTTATAAATGAAAGTTATTAATATTTTAATATATCATAATAATAGCTAGCATTTATTTAGTGCTTTAAGGTTTAACAAGCACTTTACACACATTATCTCATTTTATCCTCACAACAACCCTTGGAGGTAGGATCTATTAGTAGCCCTTATTTTAAAGATCCAGAAATTGAGGCAGATGGGGGTTAAGTGACTTGCCCAGGGTCTTACAGCTAGTAAGTGTCTGAGCCCAGATTTGAACTCATATCTTACAGACTTCAGGTCTAATTCTTTATACTCTGTATCACCTAGCTGCCTCCTCCCATACAATAATTTAGTAACCTGACATAGACTGGAAAAGACCCTGGACTAGGGCTTACAATATGGTTTCTAATCCTGAGTCTACAACTTACTAGCAATATGACTTCATGTCACATATTGTTGATTGTCGATATATTTTCAATATATTCATATTGAGAAGTCAGTTCATTCCTCTAGGCCTCATTCTTTTCCTCTGAAAAAATTAGGGCTGGTTTATTGTATGAAGTGATCTATAAGATTCCTTCCAGCAGGAACATCTTGACATCCTGTGCTTCCTAGAGTAGCTGGTTTTCTTTACAGAATGTGTACAACTTAAAATAAGCTCCAGCAGATATCATTTAAGGAGGTAGGCAGCCTGGAGGATGTTATTTTTTAGTTGGGGTAAATTGTATGACAAGAAATCTAAGACTGAGAGGTTGATTATATTAAGGATGGATATACAGAGTCCATCTTTCTGTCATACCTAAATTTGTTCAGGTGCCCACTCCTGAGCTTTTGCCCATCTTTTTCTCCATGCCTGGAATGCTCTCTCTGATTCTTTAATTCCTGCCATTCTTTAACCCCAACCCAAATTCCTCCTTTTCTATGAGAGTTCTCTCCCTATCAGTCAAGATCACTCCTCCTTCAACCTCACACAGCACTTGGTTATTTATCTCTCATGTAATATGGTATATTGTGTTAATTTTGTGTATAAATCTTGTTTTCTTGCTAGATCATAAACTTTATGAAGGTAAGCACTGTATCTTTCCTAAACTTTGTACCTGTTGAAAATTCAATGAATAGATTCGGGGTATATTATAAAAAGAAATAAAAGAGGATGGCCAGGGTTATCCCCCCAATCTAAACAGTCAGTTTATAAGACATAAACTTCTTTGAGACGAAAGTTACCTTCAAACCACAAGTTAAGGAATAGCATAGCACTGATGTCAGCTTGATTGGTACAGAAAGTTGTGCAAACTTATTTTCATTTTTATGGCTTTTCCAGTGTATTTTCACTAACATGCATATGGAAAGTTTAAGTTGTTTGTGTGCATTCTGAGAATTAATTTTCAAATGGCAATTTACACCCATTTGGGTAGCATTTATGGATTAAGACATTAGCTGCATACAACACACACGGAGAAAGTTATGTTTAAATCATTAGTTCCTATACACAGTATAAAGTATGTCAATTTGATTTCCATGAAGTGATTTTACACATATCCTGTTTCCTTTTTTGGAAATCAGACCAAAATCTCTCAGCTTACCAAACCATATCTAAAGTATTTTGCATATCAGTTAAAAAAATCAACACCTTTCATTAATTCTTATTTCTTCTCATTTCCTCTTTTGAGGGGGTTGTATTTATTATAGCTTCCATCATGGTAATGCCACTGAAGAAAAGATTAGGTATTCTGACCTTGGACAAATAAATAAAACAAGACAAAATATGGTATACTGTCGCTTTAAAATGTAGTCCATCTCCCCTAACATATTAAAAGTCTAAATATTTTATTGTCCAGGAACAATCTCATTTTTATTGCCCAAATCACAGTTCATTGGTTAGCATGTGCTGGGCAGAGAAGCTAGCTGGTCAGCTAATAGCCTCCCCACTGCTAAAATTAACTAATAGTTAAAGTAATAACCATAGACCCTCCTGGCCTGAGTTAATAGTCAGTGGTAATCTGGGAAATTATTTTGCTTCTTTCATTCCAATAAGTCTTCCCATTGGCTATTTCTACCCCCTCCCCATGCTCTTAAATGCCCTCTAGGTAGCAAAGACTTGCATGAGGGCCCACAGGGAACTTGGGTAGTCACTCCCAGTTGCAGACATGGATCTGTGCTTCCCTTCTGATGATGTGGAATGATTAGACATTGTCATGTTCCCGAAAGTCTATAATCTGGCCTCATCCAACTTTTCCAAATTCATCTCTTTCTTTTCTCTATAGGAATCCTCTGTTTCCATCAAGATGGAAATGCTCAATAGTCCCCCATTCCTCACCTCAACAACAATTCCATTTGCTATATGCACATCTTTTTTTCCACATCTTTGTTCACATACTGCCTGTCCCCCATCCATAAACACAACTAAAAGCCTGTCCCCCTATTCAAAACCTTATCCCTCAAGACCCAACTCATTTTATCTTTCCTGAAGCATCCCTTTAAAGTTCCTTTCAAATATGTTGATTCATTCCTTTTCCTGATTTTCCCTAGCACTTGTTGTCCCTACTGTTTATTTTGCTACTTATAACAGTAACATTCTAGAGGGAATTTGGAAATCATGGTATCTAGAGCTATAAGAGAACTTTTTCCCACTCATTTGACAAAATAAGACAAAGGAGACCAGAGGTAGTAATGACTTGTCTTAAGCTAATGTAGGAAATTAGTCAATGCTCTGGGATTAGAATCCAGGTTTGTCTTTCCAATACACCAGTTTAGCTTTAAAAAGTTAATTGGGGGGGCAGCTAGATGGCGCAGTGGATAGAGCACCGGCCCTGGAGTCAGGAGTACCTGAGTTCAGATCCGGCCTCAGACACTTAACACTTACTAGCTGTGTGACCCTGGGCAAGTCACTTAACCCCAATTGCCTCACTAAAAAACAAAACAAAACAAAACAAAGTTAATTGGGGGGGGGCAGCTAGGTGGCGCAGTAGATAGAGCACTGGCTCTGGAGTCAGGAGTACCTGAGTTCAAATCCGGCCTCAGACACTTAACACTTACTAGCTGTGTGACCCTGGGCAAGTCACTTAACCCTCATTGCCCTGCAAAAAAAAAAAAAAAAGAAGAAGTTAATTAAGTACTTTATACAATCTAGTGTTACACAGTGAAAAATGGACTGCTAGATGGTGCTATAGTGCATAGAGCATTGAACTTGGAATCAGGAAGACTCCTCTTCCTGAGTTCAAAGCTAGGCTTGGACACTCACTTTCTCTCTGACCCTGGGCAAGTCACCTAGTCTGGTTCACCTCAGTTTCCTCATCTGTAAAATAATCTGGAGAAGGACATTGCAAACTATTCCAATATTCTTGCCAAGAAAATCCCAAATAGGGTCATGAAGAGTAAAACAGTGGAAAACATGCTGAAAGAGTATCATTGAATCTTTGCTCTGCTACTAGTCTCAAGTGATTTTCAACTCAAATTATTCATCTATAAAATAAAGTTGGACTAAATAATCTCTGAGGTCTCTTTCAGCTCTAAATATATAATGTATGATACATATATATGCATATACATATGTATGTGTGTATACATATTTTACATAATATGTATATACATTATTATATAATATATATATACATTTTATATAAGTATATATTTATGTTCCTGAAATAATCTCTACTTATTTCATAACTGCTAGTCTTATCTTCCTAATGAGAATATGAACTCTTAAAAGATAAAGGTCTTCTTTGTCTCCTTAAAAGTAGCTAGGGAGGGGGCAGCTAGATGGTGCAGTGGTTAAAGCACCGGCCCTGAATTCAGGAGTACCTGAGTTCAAATCCGGCCTCAGACACTTGACACTTACTAGCTGTGTGACCCTGGGCAAGTCACTTAACCCCCATTGCCTGCAAAAAATAAAAAAATAAAATAAAAAAATAAAAATAAAAAAAATAAAAAAAAAAGTAGCTAGGGACAAGTACTAGAACATCAAAGTAAATCAGTAAGCATCTTTTCAGTTGAATGTGGAAAATTGAAATCTATGGCAGTTGGCTGCTGTGGGGTATAGTAGTAGATTGGTTGACCTGGGGTCAGGAAACCTGAGATCAAATCTAGCCTCAAAACTTCCTATCTGTTTGACCCTGGGCAAATCACATAACTTCTTTCTGACTCAGTTTCCTCAAATGCAAAATGGAGATAATAGCACTTTCCTTCATGGTTCTTATAAGTATTAAATGAGATAATAAATGTGAAGTGCTTTGTAAAGCTTTAAGTAGTATAAATGCTATCTATTACTGCCACCACCACTACTAACTACTACTAACTACTAACTATTAACTATTACTACTAACTACTAACTACTACTATGACTACGACAACGACGACGACTACTACTACTACTATAATGTGGGAATAACTGATATCTAAGAAAAATATTAAGGTCTTGTTATTACCATGGTTGAAAGGGAAAGAGGGGAAAGGAAATCCTGTGGTTTTCTTTTCACAGAAGACCTAAGAGTTTGTTGTTCAGTCGTTTTTAGTCGTCTAATTCTTTGTGACATGATCTGTTTTTTGGTTTTTGTTTTTTGCTTTGTTTTTGTTTTGTTTTGTTTCAACAAAGAGAGTGGAATGGTTTGCCATTTCCTTCTCCAGCTCATTTTACAGATGAGGAAACTGAGGCAAATAAGATTAAGTGATTGTTCAGGGTCACAGAGCTAATAAGTATCTAAAGTTGGATTTGAACTCAGGTCTTCCTGACTCCAGGCCAGACCCTCTATGTACTATGCCACCACCTAGTTGCCTGTGAAATTTGGGGACCCAATTAAGTAAGAAGTAAGGAATGTGGCATAAAGCTATCAGGGAACCAGTATGAGCTGAGCCCTGGGCTAGCTAGTTGAGAAAAAAAAAATAATGAAGTTATGGAGTGGGTATACCTCGTGACATCACAAAGAGCCACTGAATGCTCTTGAATGATAGAGTATATTGTATAAAGTACTATTTCAGAAAAAATCACTTGGATACAATGTACAGGGCCCTTAAAGGCAAAGAAATCAATCTTCCTGAAGCACAAACTTGAATGTTATGGCTGCTTTTCTATAATTGAGTTCTTAGAATAAAAAAAATCTTACCTATCCTTTAAGGCCAAGTTTGCAACCCTTCCCTCCATGTGTGTTTTTCATACCTTTCCATCCCAAAGTGCTTTTCTGTAACACTTATGGTCTGTTGCACATATTTGAAGTATGGTGTGGTACAGGGGATACAATGCTGCCCTTATAATTAGGAAAATCTGGCTTCAGGTTCTGCCTTTAACACATACTGGTTATTTGGTTCTGGTCAAGTCCTTTGACTTCTCATTGCTCTAGGCCTAAGGTGTCAAACACAGTGGCCAAGCTGGAACCAGAATAAATGTGAAATTGGGAAATATTTTAACAAATAAACAAAAATACAAAAGAACACATAAAATGTTAATATATGTGTTTTTTTTAAGCAAATCTGTGACCCACAGGGATCCTTATGTATTGTCTAGTTTTCCCTATTTCTATTTGAGTTTGGCCAAACTCAAATCAAGACAGATGCCTAGAAACCCACAAATTCACATTATATATGTCTATTGTATTTTTGTTTATTTTGTTAAATGTTTCCCAATCACATTTAAATGAGGCTGGGCCTGGCTCAGGAGTTTTTCAGGCCTTCAAATTTGACATCCCTGCTTTTGGAATCTCTTTTAAGACTAGGGGTTAAAAAGAAAAAGCTGACTTATATTGATAGAGGAAATTTCTTACTAGTAGATATCTATACTATTATAATCAGAGTCCCTCTCAAGTACCTATCATGTGTTAGATGGAATTACCACTTACCACTAAGTGATAAAAAGGCAATGGTTAATGGCCAACTCTAAAAGCTTAAAGACCTTATGGGAGCTGAAAAGTTAGAAAAGAAAGGAAGGAACCAAACATTTATTGAGCACCTACTATTTGCCAAGCATAGGGAAGTGTTTTACAAAAAAAATCTCACTTGATCCACACAACAATCTGCGTGATAGCTACTGTTATACTTTCCATTTTTGCAGTTGAGGAAACTGAGGCAGGCAGGGGTCACTTGACCAGGGATACCTAGCTACTTTTTAAGGACAGATTTGAACTCATACTCCAGTCCCAGTGTGGCACCTGGCTATTAGGTAAAATGTTGAAATGTTATTCTGATACTAAAGAGTGGCAAGGCTGAAATATTCCTTTAGAATAAAAATGAATGATTATGGGAATGCCAAAGTCAGATCAAAGCAAAGAGTGGGGGAAGCTAGGGATATAGATGAAACAAGATGAAGAACCAGAAACACTCTAAATGATGAACTCTAAGAGAGGATTATGTATATACTAAACTTAAAGAGACATGGGGACACATTAAAAAAAAGACATGGGGGAGTAAGACCTGTTGCCTCATAAAGTCACAAATCTATGCATGGCTTCCTTTTAATAGTGAATGGATGGACCAGTGCCACCAATGGTCCTTGCCCTTTCAAAAAACCAGACATGCTCTGAGACATCTTTAATGATATGTAGATTTCATAAAAAAGAGTAATGTGTAATAAGCCTAAAAGGGTAGGTGGAGGCCAGATTATAAAGCTCTTTAAATATCGAACAGAAAGCTTTTTTTGTTTTGCTTTTCATTTTGCCCTAGAGGCAAGAGGGAGTTACTACAGGTTTCTGAGTACTGGTATCCACATAATCAGAAGTGTGCTTTAAGAACATTTCTTTGGTAACTGTGTGGAGCTTAGCTTCTTAAACTGTTGGTCTGTAGCTATTTGTAGAGGTCGAGAAAAACTTGGCAACCGTAAAAGTTTATGTATACTTATTTTATATACCTATATGGCCAGGGTCGCATAAACATTTCATGGGCCAAAAGACACAAGTGGAAAAAGTTTAAGAAGCCCTGGTGTGGACTACCAATCAGAGAAGGCAGAGGCTTGAGATAGAGACATAGTCCAGGTGAGAAGTGATGGGCACCACCCTTAACTAGAGTAATGACATTGAGAGTGGAGAGAAGGAGATGAATATCAGAAATGTTATGGAGGTAGAAACTACAAAACTTGGCAATTGGTTAAATAAGTGGGGTGAGAGTAAAGAATTGGGAATGATTCCATGGTTGTCAACCTTGGATACTATTGTGTTATTTTTTTTTGTAATGTTTCGAATTACAAGTGTTGATCTTTTGTCCCCAAAGAGATTAAGTTGCTTGAAAATGGGCATCAAGTTTTGTACTTCTTATTCTCCCCATATGCCATAGGGCATATGTATATAGTAAACAAAAAACTTCAATTCATTTTTTATTGTATTGTCAGAAGAAAAAAAAAAGACTTACAATGGTCTATTCTCTTCTAGAATTTCAAAAGATATTTTGCATGATCCTGCTAGAATTCCAGAGAAATCTTCTTTATTTTCTATGAAAATCATGGATCTATAAAATAAAGTCAGGAAATAGTTTCTGAGATAAGTAAGCCCCCCCCCATCTAAAAAAATCATTTGAAAGAGGTAATGAGCCTTAATCAAAGATGGGGTTATCCTATCTTTGCTAAAGCAACAACAGATTTTTCTCTAAACACATCTGCCATATGGGGATTTAAATCAAGCACTTTTTTAAAAAAGAAAATATTTATTTCACTACAGGATGTAATCTTTGTGATAGCATATCCTTGGAATTTGCCTTTAAGATATACTCCAGTTGGCAAGAGCATTGGACAGTAGATATGGGCAGGTGTTGTGTAGAAGAAAAATCTTCCCCCAGCAGATACATTATTTTAAAATAAAAAGACAACTCCCTGAGGCTTTGGGCTTTAATGATTCTCCCTGCAAGTTTTCAGAACAATGGCCCAAAAACCCCTTTAGAAAAAAATTTCCTCTTGCAGGTCAGCACTTTTCCCTCTTAGCTTTACCTTGGCCAATGGCATTAATGCATATTTGTCAATACTGAATTTCATTTGCTGCATAACGGCTCTGGGAGCGAGCACATCGTGTTGAATTTTCCTTGCCTCTTAAACCGGAGTTCCTACTTCTCTCCAGCTTTGTGTTGTCAGCAAAACTTAACGTGTTTACAATCGGTCTCTTGATCTGGGGTAATTACCTGTAGGAGAAAGAGCGAGGGTAGAAGCCTTAACAAGAGGAGCGTTGTGTTGTCTCGTGGTGGGCTCCCGTCCTGAAAGTGTATCAGACTTGTCAAATTGGTTCAAATTAAATTGACACAGTGCTCTACAAGGTATCACCATGTTATTATATCTCTCTGAGCCCTTTTGGGCAGGAAATGCCTTTGGAGTTAAAGAGGAGTGATGCAAAGGAAACAGACTTAAATAAAACAGGCAACAAGGGCATCACATGCAGGACTGAAACACTGGTCAGAACATTGTCATGAAACTCAAATTTGCATCACATCCCGGAGGCTGCCTGCTTGTTATTAATCACTGTGGATATTGCCTACATTTGGAAACTCTTAAGGCATTCACCACTAGACCCAGGCTTAGACATTGGTGAAGTAGATAGAAGCCTATATAGCTTGAGGAGGAAGATACCTAAATGACCCCCTCCCCCCCATATGCCATGTTTATACACACACACACACACACACACACACACACACACACAGTGTTCCAAAAGTCTTAGTGCAGTTTTAAGCTCTGATAGTTTAAAAAAAAAAACTGCATTAAGACTAATATTTAAAGTGACTAATACTTAATACCAAACCAGTGGCTGATGCTTCTTTTAGTATCATGACTATATATGTATATATGTTATACGTGTATATATATATTTGTGTGACTATCCCTTATAGGGACTGAAATTACAGTGTTTGAGCTTCAGTCCTTGAGGATTAAGAACTTTTCCATTTTTAAGATTCCCTTGTTAATGTCAAGATATCCTTGGGATGGCTCACACTTTAATCCCTTATCAGCTAATACCTTCAGGAGAATAAGTTTATCAGTTGTTTTCTGACTGAAACAGATGAGAAGGCCCTATAGGAATGGGATGTAGGCTAGCTGTGTATGAGACAAGGGGGAAGCTCTGAATGTCCAAATAGAGAGGAGAGGGGTGGAAAGGATGAAATCTGAGAGAGGATAAATTTATAAAACTCAAAATGATCTGAGGCTTACATGGATTGGAAATGGACAACATTATTTTTTTCCAAATTATATTCTGCATAAAAGGGTGGGGTCAAAGAGGAATAGGTCTGCAGGTCAAGGAGGGGTGGCACAATAACAATGGGTAAAAAGAAGGCAAAACTACTCAACTCATTTTGATTTTCTCTGCTGAGGAGAATAATTTTTAATTGGAAAGGAGAGAGTAAAAATGGCCAGTAGACAGTTGATAACCAAGATGAAGAAAAATTTAAGAAAAGACTTAGCTGTTTCTGATTATTCAAAGAATAAAGAATAATTTCTTTAAATGCTCACTATGTGCTTGATGCTAGAGTTACAAAGGAAAAAAATGAAACATTTCCTGCTTTCAAGGGGCTTACAGTCTAAGGAGATATGTTTGTACGCACACGTACATTTATACATGTGTGCATATACATATATACATACATGCACACACATGTGTAGATAGATAGATAGATAAAAGATAATCCCCCACTAGTTGCAGGAGAGATTAGGAAAAACTACGTGTTGTAATGGAAAGAAGGGATTCCAAGAAGCAGAAAGGAAGAGTTAATGTCATATTCTAGGCATCAGTTTCAACCACTTCAAAGACACTAAGATGAGAGATAGAATGTCAACTGTGAAGAAATCAATTTAACTGGATTGTAGAGTGCAGGGAGTAAGTTCATAATTAGAAAGGTAGGTTGGGTCAAAATTGAAAGGATTTTAATAGCCAAATGGCAATGTTTATATTGGATTCTATAGGTTGTAGAGAGCCACTGAAGTTGATTGAGTAAAGGAAAAACATGGTTAGACCTTCCTGTTTGGAAAATCAATTTGAGGGGGCAGCTAGGTGGTGCAGTGGATAAAACACTGGCCTTGGATTCAGGAAGACCTGAGTTCAAATCCAGCCTCAGACACTTGACACTTAACTAGCTGTGTGACCCTGGGCAAGTCACTTAACCCTCATTGCCCTGCCAAAAAAAAATATCAATTTGACAGGTGTGTGCAGGATGAAATAGAAAAGGAAAAGACTTGACAGGGAAATGAAAGAGAAGGCTGTCGAATTCATCCACCTGAAAAGTGATGAGGGCTTGAACTAAAGTGGTCTTAATATGAGGGGAGAGAACAGATAAGAAAGAGGCAGACACATTGGCAGAAAGATATAGGGGAGGTAGAAACAACTGGAGTTGGCAACTGATTTGTTGAGTGGAGGAGAGAGAGGGAGAGTTGAGGGTTAATACCAAGGTTGCAAAACTTGATGAGTTCAAGTCACCAGGTCCAGGCTGTGTACCAGGTTACTAACAGCACTGATAGATATTATTGCTGAGCCACTCAGTGATTTTTGAGAGAGTGGAGAAAAGTGCTGATGCTTCTGGCCTGGAGAAGGGCCAAAATATACCAATTTTCAAAAAAGGGAAGAAAGTGGATTCTGCAAACCATAGACTTGTGATTTCCACTTTGATTCCTGGCAGAATACCGGTATATGATTTTTAAGGGGATGATTAGTGAACATTTAGGAAAGTAAATGGTTATCAGAGAAAATCAGCTATTATTCAGGACAAGTCATGCCAGTCTAACTTAATTTCCCTTTTTGACAGTGTTAATAGACTAGTAAATCAGTGATTATTAAAAGAATAGCTAAGCTAGATTTCAGCAAAGCATTTAATAAAGTCTTCCATATTTATCCTTGTGGATAAGATGAAGAATTGTGTCCTGGACAATGTATGGTTAGGTGACCTTCATGGACCCTGAACACCCTTTCATGATGCCCTTGCCAGCTTTAGTACCTACTCCAGAGTTTGTTATACCTTATGTAATGTGTACCCATGTCCTGCATTTTCCCCTTATTTTTGTCAATATTAACAGGCATTTTTGAATTTCTAATGTGTGCCCAGCCTTGTGTTAGATCCGTAGAAGCTATTCAGTGTTCCATCGCACTTATACCTCTTTTTTCCAAAGAGAAATCTACATAGCTGATAAACTAATTTAGACCATACTATCAATGGCTGATAATGCATTAATGTTAACTCTTTGGGTGTATTTTAACTTTCATAGAACAAATGATTTGTAAAGTTGTAAGGGACCTCTGACTTCATGTATACCCTAGACATTTAAGGTGAAAGTATCACAATGTGTAAAATGCCCTAAACTTTGAATCATAAGATATAGGTTTAAATCTTAGCTCTGATATTTAGTAGGTAGGTGATTATAGGGAAATCCTTTCTCTTTGAGTCTTGATCTTTATAAAATGAGGGGATTGGTTTAGATCTTCCATAAGGTTTCTACTGACCCTAAAATTCTAAGATCTAGTTTGGTCCTGACTTTGGCAAAGATACTGGAGTGGTTTGCCATTTCTTTCTTCAACTCATTTTACAGATGAGGAAACTGAGGCAAACAGGGTTAAGTGACTTGCCAAGGGTCACAAAGCTAGTGAGTATATGAGGCCATATTGGAACTCATGAAGATAAGTCTTTCTGATTCCATGCCTAGTACTCTATCATCTGTACCTCTGCCTAGAAAATGCCAGAATAGGGTCACAGCTGAAATGACTGAATAAAATGTCCAACTAGGTCTCCAGCTTTCACTCTCCAGAAGTTAAACACCTCCACTGATGTGAAGGAGTTCAATCTATCAAAGGAAATTTTTCTTACACTGCCTAGGTGAGATCTGTTTCACTACAGATGCTATATTATAATGAAGTCAACAACATCTATTAAAAAATTATTATCTGCCACACATGTAGAAGTGAGGATACAAATGGGAGCCAAAAGAAAGATAATTCCTGCCCTTGATGAGATTTCATTTCAATGAAGGAAGACAAAACATAACAGAAAGCAGAAAAGTAGCAGAGGGGGGAAGTATCTGCATAGGGACAAGATAGAGAAATAAATCTGGAGATGCTCCTTCTAGGGTAAAAAGGCTCCTGCAACATGGTGGAGAAAGATGCCTGGTGAGTATGGAGTGGGACCCAGGGAGGACTGAAGGAATGAGGCTGATTCTGACCCATTTTTATAGGATTCAACAAAAGGCCACATGAAAATACAAGGATATCCATTGCTTTTTTTACATGATGCTCATAGAAGGCAATGACAATGAACTAGGAGGCAGAAGGACTGATCTTTTGCCAAGCTGTGTTGCTAACTGCCTATTTGACCTTGGGTCAGTCATATTTCCCCTGGGTGGCCTCAGTTTTGTCATGGTCAAACCTGGATAATGACATCTGTAGGACCTAGTTCATGAGGATCTGGTAAAGTGCAGTGAGTTAGAAATACATGTTATTTGAAGCATGAAAAGTATAATTTAGATATAGGTGATTATTATTGTTACTGAATCTTTTGGTTCTCTTGTTTTCTGCCTTTCCTCTCTACAGAGCTAGGTTGCCTTGAGGTTTTTTGCTGGGCCATTTAAACAAAGCCTTGGTTCTACCTTTCATATTGGTTTATTTATTTATTGCAACATTTATAAGCCATGTTGAAGGGAACCTCTGAGTTCTGTAGCCTCCGCCACATCCAGGGAAGGAGGCTCAGGGAATTCTAATCTGAGTCATTCTGCTGACAGGCTGGGTGACCTTGGCCAAGTCACTTAACCTCGGCACACTGGTGTCCTCATTTGTAACAAAGCAGGGGGAATGAGACCTGGATTACCTCGCCAGGGTGTCTTGAGGAATAACTAATTAATGATTGTAAAGCACTTTGCAAATAGAAAGTGCTGTACAAAATGCTTAATATTAATAATAAAATGCACTTGCTGCAAGCCTTCAGGCATATGTACAGAAATAATGACAGCAATTAAAATAACATGCTAACAAAACTCATTAACCCCCAAACCTCCTCCTGACTTTGCTTCATTATTTTAGCCTCAGTGCTTTCTTAAAACTCTTCAGATGGGTGCATGAAAAAGGAGTCTAATGTGATCTCTCATCCATCCTCCCCGTCTCCTGGAAGAGTAGCACCTAACCTCCTGGGTCCTATGCATCCTTAAAGGCCCAGCTCACATCCTATATCTTCCATGATGCCTTCCCTGATCATCCCCACCCTCACCCCCATCCCCACTGAGCGTTGCCTTCTTAAAATTCCTGTATCTGTACAACTCACTTGGCAGGTATCACAATTATAGAATCATGGCATGTTTGATATCAAGGGAACTTAGGAAAGAAACAATACAGTTCCTTCCTTTTATACAAATGAAGAAATTAAGACTGAGAAAGGTTAAGTGATTCATCCAAGAGAGTAACAGTGTAATTTGTGGTTGAGCTGGGACTTGAAACCTATGACTGTCCCTTGACTGTCATACAACTTAAGGGAAAATGCCTGTTAGGTTATGGAACTGAGGAAGGATACAGGTCTGAGGCACAGGGACAGAAGGACCCCCAACTTTTGTTTTGGTAATGTATCTGGTAATTTCTCCATTATATGTATATATATGTATATATGTATATATGTATATATATATATACACACACACACACAGATATATACACATATATAATTAATACATATCATATATGAGCACATCTATACATATATTAATATTATATATACATGTATATATATACATACATACACATACCTGTATATAGTCTCTTGTATCCACAGCTAGGAATAAATTCTGTTAGGATATGTAGGGGCCAAATTTAATATGTGGAGAGTTAATTGGGTGGCTTGCCATAATATTGGGGTTCAGAAAATAATGAGGGACCTCTAGGTCTAAAACTTCCTCCCCTCTAAACTGCCTTTTTAGATATTTTTAGATATTTCTCCCAGGTCAATAAGAAAGGAGCTTAACAGTCTCTTTTCCACAAAGGAATCAGGTTTTATTAATGGGAATAAAATACACAGCATAGGTGAAATTAATAAAGTCAAGGACAAGGGAATAGGGAAAGAGGAAAATGGATAATCCCCCTAACTCTAACAAAAGCCTATACAATCCCCAAACTTGCTTCCAGCTCAGCTAATTCAAAGAGCTTCTATAAGAGACAACTGTGCAGCCAGCACCAACAGGCAAAGTTCACACGAGAGCTGACCAGCAAGGCCCATAGGACAAACCGACAGGAAAAACCTCTCTCTTGTCTGCTCCTGGCAGCTCACCAACCAGAAGAGACCGAGCTCCCCTCAGCAAGCCTTTACTCTCCCTCCCCCAAAAGGGAGGTCCTTCAAACCGCCTGTGGAGAGTGGTTCCCCTGCTGACATCAGCAGCATACATCACTCAGGGCAGGACAGGTGTGGCCCATATCCAATCATACCTAGCCAGTTTTCCAAACACTATTAGATCATTCAGGTGAAACCCCTGGGTATCTGTCAAATTCCATTATTTTTCCACAGATAGATACTATATCTACTTCATCTTTCTTTTATCCATGGTGCCTAACATAGACATGAGGACCTAGTAACACTCAAAACTGTTGCTTCATTGATTCTAACAATATGTCTTGGGGGACTAGAATACATGCCTACTCTTTTCCGTGCTCTTCTCATCTATTTTGATGTACTCAATGTGGAGGCAGCGTATAAAAGTCCAGAAATGAGTGAGTTGAAGTTCAGCTATTCAGAAAGAAGATCTCTTAGGGAATGAGCGACTAGGTGGAAAGGAGATATGGTGGCTTTTTACATGGAAACTGATCTTGATGTGCCCTCAAAACCTGTCATTCTAAGACTGGTAGGGAAGTGGGGCGTCCCCCCCCCTGCAAAAGAACCCCACTAGACACTAAGGAAATAGGGAAAAAGAGTAAATTGATCCTTTTGCCGCTTGAATGAATTCAAGAAAGGACTGGAACTCCTGTGGTTGATAGTTAAGAAAATATTCTGGTAGGAACAATAGGATAAGAAGAAAATCACCATGAGTGGAAGTGGAAGAATCTCTTAGAAATGGACTAGAAGCCATCTATACCCTGAAGAAGATGTTTAGTTTTCCATTCTTTCCTCTAACAAATAGTTGATTATTTCCAAAAGGCCTATCTCTCTTTTTAAAAATTCTATTTTGCTCTGTCTCAACATCTGATTCCTTGTGTTTTGGTTTGTTTTGTTTTTCTTTTTCACTCTGTAAAGTCAGCCCCACAGCCTGGGACCCCACCAACACTCATAGGAGTAAGTCAGAGGCTAAAAGATAATCAGAGTGCCTCACACATTGTAGGAGCTTGATAGAATTTTTTGTTAGTTTGTAGCATTGGAGCTCACGTGTAACCAGAGGAACCTTGTCCCTTTGGTCCTTTAGTTTTATGGGTCAAAGAATTGAACCTGAACTAAAAATTCTTCTCATACTCTTTAACCTTCATAACCCTTTATTTTTGCTGCTACTGTAGGGATTCTTTTACTGCTATCATTAGTCCCATCTTTCCAGAATCTCTCTTCCTCAAACCAGAGTCATAACAAGTTTAGAAAAGGTTTATTTACAAGGGAAGAATAAGTTTTAAAATACTATGGTTGGAATAAGAAATCACGTTACTGAAAAGTGACCTGACAAATGAAATAACTGGCTAGCATTGGACCTTTCAATTTTTAGCTCAGTATAGGGTACTATTATTTGATATTCAAATATGTGGCCAAAATATGATGGGGAGAGAGAACCCTGATCATAAATATTCAGATTGCAAAAACACTCTTGGGGAAATTTTTCCCCTCCAGGATTTTCATCTTGGTCCTTTGTAAAGCATGGTCTCCCAATTTTTTGTCCTCTGAGTGCTATAGTCCCAGACATTGGCAAAATATATTCATACCCAACTAGACTCTTATTCTACCCACACCCCAACAGGTGACCAATATCACATAATAAAACCAGGCATCACACATACAACATTGGTCATCCATCATATATTTCACCCTAAAGCTCACTAAGAACTTTCACTTATTCGTATCTCCATCTCTGTTTCTCTTTCTGGGAGAAATCTTTCTGTCTCTGAATCTTCTCCCTATTCCTTTTCATTCCTTTATGCCTTAACTTTTATTTTTTTATTGTTTCTCACAATCTCTTTCATATGGCATTTCTTTGTATCTACATCTCAATTCCTTCATGAATGCCTCTTCTTTTTTCAGTAACTGTGCCACTCTGTCTCATTTCATATTTGATTCTTTCTGTCTATCTCTCTGTTAAAAACAAATATCACCATTGTTCAAAATGAAAGAGGTGAAAATTACTGAACTATGCCTTTGTTAGAACACAAGTAGAGTGCTGTGTTCATTTTTGGGTGCCACATAGAAGGAAGATGTTGACAATCTGAGTGTATCTAGAAGAAGACAAGCACAGTGGTGAGATGGGTGGAGATCCTGCCTTACCAGGATTAGTGCAAGGAATTCATGAGTATTTAGCCTGGAGGAATAAAGAAATAGTAGGGATATTACAGTTGTCAAATATTTGAAAGGTTCTCATGTGAAAGAAGTGTTAGATTCATTCTGCTTGGCAAGAGAGCAAGGGTGGAAGTTATGGAGAGACTTATGTTGGGCAAAAGAAAAAGAAACAACTTTTAACCAATTAGAACATTCCAGGGGTGGATGAAATGCCTTTGGTGTTCAAAGTCTTCAGGTCCTCTTTGTCAGGGATGATACTGAGAGCATTATTGATCAGGGACTGTTCAGACTAGAGGACCTCTGGGATCCCTTTCAACTATGAGATTGGGGGGGGGGGGCAGAGATTCAAATCAAATGCCCAAATGGATCAATGACCTCATTGATTTAGTTGATAGAAGGATTTTAATGTTTCCTTCAACAATGCTGATTGCAGCCCATCTATGCTTGTCTCTTATCTATATTCTCCATAAGTTCCCCATAGGCCTAATCAGGCATACAATATCTACCTTTCAATGTGCTAGGGAGCATCTTCACTTTCTCTGGACATCATAAAGATATCAGCAGTGTACTCAGGGCTTATTTAGAAAGGAGCTTTCTCCTGGCTTCAAAGACAATCATTTTCACTTTGAAAGTTAGTGTGACAACATTCCATGTGATGAAAAATTATTTTAATTGATGTTATTTATTAAACATCCATTTCTGATTACATGAGGCCTCTTGTAAATTAAAACTGATTTTGCAATTAAAAAACAAAACAAAACAAAATAAGCAGCATGTTACTACAGAAGTTTATGTTCCTCTCTAAGGACCTGATGTACAACTTTTTATAGAGAAGACCACAAACACCACAATTAGTTTACTATAAGTGATATATACTTGCCCCTGTACTATAAAACACTTTTTAAAGTATACAGAAATCAATTAAATAGGACAATATAGTAACCAATCATAGTGCATTTTTTAAAAATGATTTCCAGGAGAGAGTTTTATAGGATGGGGGTGGAAAGTTAGAGAGGGGTAGAAAAATAATCAGAGGACTTCAAGGATATAGCCAGCCATTTAACCATTGTTAAGCACCTACTATTTTCTAGGTACTGTGCAAAGTGCTGGAGATACAAAGAAAAGCAAAAACAGCACCAAATCATAGGAACCTACATTCTGGGGGGGGACAACTATGTAAATTCTAGGGTGCAAACAACTATGTACAAGTAAGCTGTGATACAGGGGATAAATTAGAGATAATAAACAGAGGGAAGGCAGTAGAATTAAAGGCATCTGAAACAACTTCCTGTAAAAAGTGGAATTTTAGGTGGGGCTTTTAAAAAGGCAGGGAAGCCAGGAGGCAGAGATGAACACAGAGAGAATTCCAGGCCCAGGGGAACCACCAGTAAAAATGAATGGAGTCAGGACATGTTTTGTGTGAGGAAAGAGGAGGCCAGTGTCACTGGATTGCCAAGTACATGAAGGGGCAGTGGGGTATAGCTATCCTAAGAAGACTGAAAAGGCCGGTGGGGAGTAGGTTATGTAGGGCTTAGAACACCAAACAAAGAATTTTTCTCAGGGGCAATAGGGAGTCAGTCATTCAGTTACTTGTGTAGGGGAATTATATGTTTAGAACTGCACTTAAAGAAGATCACTTTGACAGCTGAGTGGAAGATGTACTGTAGTGGAAGAAGACTAACCAGTAGGCTATTGCAGTAATCTAGGCCTGAAGTGATGAAGGCCTGTACCATGGTGGTGGTGGTAGTAGTGTCAAAGGAGAGAAATAGGCATATACAAGAGATAATAAGAAGGTGAAATTGGCAGGATTAGGCAAAAGATTGGATATGAAGGGTGAGAGAGTCAGGAGCTGAGGGCAGCTGAGGTTGCAAGTTTAATTGAGTGAGAAGATGATGGTACCCTCAACAGTAATAAAGAACTTAGGTAGAGTGGGGGATTGTGGGCAATAGATAATGAATTTGATTTGGGAGACATTGAATTTAAGAAATCTATAGGACACCCAGTTCAAGATGACCAAATACAGTTTATAATGCTAGACTGGAGGTCAGCAGAGAGGTTATGACTAGATAAGTAAATTTGAGATTCATAAGAATAGATGATGAGTGAATTCACTGGAACTGATGAGATCACCAGGCAAAGCAGTATAGAGGGAGAAGTTAAGAGGGACCAGGACATAATAGCAGAGGCCACTCATAGTTAATTGGCATGACCCAGATCTGGGACTTAGTATCACAAGATACCCTAGTGGTCATATAATCATTTATTAGAAAAGTTGAAATGACATGGCTAGTTCAAGGTCATGTATATTATAGGTAGCAAAGCAGAACCTAAAACTCAGTAGTAGTGTCCTTCCTACTATGCCATGATGCCTTGTGGGAGAAATGTTTTTCTCCTTTCCAACTGTAGGTTATAATAACATGAGTATCATTAGCAGCATGGTCTAAGTGTATCACTGCATCACACAATTTCATGTATTGAAATAGGATAGAGCTTAAATGCAAAAGGCAATGGGATAAAATCAATAGGACTTGGCAACTGATTGAATAGGGGAGATGGAAAGAGGTAGGAATACAGGATGACTCTGAAGTTGTGGTTCTGGATGACTGAAAGGATAGTGTAATTAGCAACAGATGTGGGAAAGTTTAGAGGAAACCATCCCCACAAAACAAAACAAAACAAAATAAAACAAAACAAAACAAAAAATGGTGGGAAAGATGATGATTTCTATGAGTTTTAGATGCCTATGAAACATCCAGGTGGAGATGCTTATTACTTGTGTATTTTTCTTTTCATCCCAAACTAGCTTGTAAGTTACATGATAACACTTGATATAATACTTTGCACATAGTAGGTGTTCAATGAATATTTTTGGATGAATTAATTTTATAAATGAAGCAATGCAGAATGAGCTGGAGAAGGAAATGACAAATCACTCCAGTATTTTTGCCAAGAGAATTTTAGATGGGATCACAAAGAGTTGGGCATGACTAGAACAACTAAACAACAAATAAAAAGCTTAAGAGAGATTAAATGATTTTCCCAAGAATCATAAGATCATAGGATTTGGAACTAAAAGAGATCAGAAGGGTCTTCTTGTCTAATCCTCTTATTTCACATAGCTTGTTTAAAGGGAAAGGTAAGGACTCTAACCCATATCTCTTAGTTCCCAGTCCATTGCACTTTTGATCGACCACATTGATTGACTAAAATGTGCCAGAGTCTTAGGACAAGCTAACTACAAATTAATTACTCCTTGTGGTCCTTCTGCATAGAGAAAAACAAAATTGCACACAGTAGGTGCTTAATATTTGTTGAATGACATTGGGGTTTGGATGTTACTTCCTTTTTTCTGTTTATATTTTCATATGGACAATGGAAATAAACGTATTTGTGAATGTGGGCCGAAAGATATAGGAGGCCCAGAAATGGCTTCTGACTAAAATCCTAATTTTATAGCCAAGGGCAAAAATTATAGAGGATGTTCTTTTAGGCAGTGAGGATAGATTTTTTTTTTTTTTTTGGTGAGGCAATTGGGGTTAAGTGACTTGCACAGAGTCACACAGCTAGTAAGTGTGTAAAGTGTCTGAGGCCGTATTTGAACTCAGGTCCTCCTGAATCCAGGGTCGTTGCTCTATCCACTGCACCACCTAGCTGCCCTGAGGGTAGATTTTTAAGGGGCCTCAGAAGTGGTGAAGTACCCCTTGATTTAATAAAAAGAAATAAACAAACAAATAAATATAAAATAAAATAAAAATAAGGAGCCAGTGGTCATTATGAGAGAAGAGAGAGGGAAAGCTTGTTCCCAGAGTCACCACATTCCTTTTTGATCCCATGCCATAAAACATACTCCCACAGAAACTCTGTTATCAAAAAATGTTAGTCTGCCAGACAAGTCCACGTGACACTATTTATAAAGCAACTACTACATTATGATTTAAATAGGTTTTTGCAGATTGGCCTAGGAATCTACCCATCCTTTGTGACATTTTTCCTTTGGGAAAACATTTTCTGAGTTGCAAATAACTGACTTATAAACAACTTTGGGACACCGATTTATGGAGTGCTTATGGTCCCTTCACAAAAATAATCCTCACATTGCAAAAGCATACATAGAGATCTTTTTTGAATGGTAACTTCCTTTCACACATTTAAACTGTGACTTTTATACTTTTACAGATATCTTTTGAGGAACACATCTATTATATGAAACTAGGATTACTTGTCTTTAGCACCTTGACAATTATTAAGCATTTAATGAATGTTTGTTGACTGAAGGAGTTCAGAGTAACTTCCTTGGGAGAGAAGGTAATAATAAAGAAAAGCCCTGCACAGAATCCTTCCCTCAATATTGAGAGGGACCATAAAGTTGGGTCCCCGAATGTTGAGATGCAAGACTATCTTTTTGAATGCCAGCAAATTAAAATTCCCTAGAATTCCCTTCTAGCCTCAGATAGCTTGCTATCCAAATTTCAAATGACTCTTCTGATAGAATTAGATGTTCTTTCATCCAAAAGTAGCCAAATCTCTTGTTAGATTGAATTTCTAAATTCTAAGGAATATTCCTAAACAGGAAATGGCTTGGTTGGTGACTAGGTAGATAACTAGGCAGGTACAACCCTCTGGCTTCAGGCAGGTGAATTTAATTTCATTAGGCAAGTATTTGTTAAGTACCCACTGTAATGTGCTGGACACTAGGTGAGTATAGGTAAGACACACAGATATGTTACTATAATATTCAATGATATAATACATAATCATATAAGTATTATGAAATTATATATATTTGTATAATTCATATAATATGTGATATGTTCAATTATGTGTGTGTGTGTAATATTAGTACCAGGTAGTGATATATAAGGTTAATGGGGGAGGAAAGGTCATTATGGGATGTGACAGAGGTAAGAAGTGACATTTCATTTGGGTTTGGAAAGATAAATAGAAATTCAACAGGTAAAGAGGGAGATGGGGGACAATCCAGGTATAGGAGGAAATAGTAAGGGATTTTTGATAGAACAGTGAGTAATCTAGTTTGGCTAGGGAGTGGTATCTATGACAGAAGTTAGCATGAGATAAAGATGGAAAGATAGGGGGTCACCTAATTTTGGGGCCCCTTGAATATCAAGGAAAGGAGTTAAAACTTTATTTCCTATGCAGTAGGGAACCAATTAAGATTTTTGAGCAGAGGAGCAGCATGGCCAAATCTATGAATAAGTACATTTAGTCTGACAAAAGAATGAAGGGTGATTTTGGAGAAGAGAGAATAAAGATATGAAGTTCTGTTAAAAAGCCATTTCAATAATTCAGGTGGGTAGTAATGAGAGCCTGTATTAGAATAGTGGCACTGGGAATAGAATGGTGGGGGTAGGGTATGATGGAAAAGAGATTTTTGAGGTAGAATTGACAGGACCTGCCAATTGATTGGATATGAAAGGGAAAAGAGATGGAAGAGTCAACATTACCTCCATGTTTTTGAATTTAGGAGACTATGGGTGAATAATGGAGTCACTGATTAAAATAGCAAAGTCAAAAGAATAAATAAGATTGGCAAGAATAATCAACAACTATGTTTTGAATGTGTCAAATTTAAGGTGCCAATGGAGCATCCAGTTAGAGGTGTCATATCACTCTATGTGATAAGAAAATGTCCTGCTATTTCCATTATCTATTGACAAATCTGTTATGATGTGAGTGCCACTGAAAGGGTCCTTCCCTGATTAGCTCATTTACTGACTTGTAAAGGTGCCTGCAATTCTTCCCATTCAAGTCCTTCTTTTTGGTTAATGTATTATCCATATAGCATACCTCAGAGATATTATGGGTTTGGTTCCAGGCCACTGCAGTAAAACAAATATCACCATAGAGAGTTATATGGAAATGTTTTTTGTTTCTTAGGCCACATAAAAGTTATTCTACATATGCATACTATAATCTATTGCATACAATAGTATTAGGTCTAAAAGAATGTATATACCTTAATTTACAAATACATCTTTGCTAAAAAATGCTAACCATCATCCCAATGTGAAGCAAGTAGTGGTCTTTTTGTTGGTGGAAGATCTTGCTTCATTGTTGATGGGTGCTGACTGATTGGGGTGGTAGTTGCCAAAGGTTGGGGTGGCTATGATCATTTCTTAAAATAAGACAATAATAAAATTTGCCCCATCAATTGAGTCTTCTTTTACTTGAAAACTTAGAGGCCATTGTAGTGTTATTAATTGAACTAATATCAATATTGTTGGGTCTTAGGGAATAGGGAGGCCCAAGGAGAAGCAGAGAAACAGGGATGGCTTGTTGGTGGAGCAGTCAGGATATATACAACTTTTATCACTTACGTTTACCATCTTATATAGGTGAGTTTATGGAGCCCCAAAGCAATTACAATAGTAACATCAAAGATTACTGAACACAGATCACCATAAAAGTTATAATAATGAAAAAAGTTTAAAATTTTGTAAGAATTACCAAAATGTGACACAGAGATACAATGTGAGCACATGCTGTTGGGAAAATGGCACCAATAGAATTGTTGAATGCAGGATTGCAATGAACCTTTATTTTGTTTTTGTTTTTTTTAAATACGACATCTGTAAAGTAAAATAAAGCGAAGTGCAATACAATGACATATACCTGTACAAGGTCCCTATTAAAATATATAAATGTTTCCTAGAATGGGGTTAGATAAGAGCATATTTGTAGCCATTGATGCATCAGAAATAATTAGTGTGCTTGTATTGGCTAGCTGTTACCTGGCAGATAGGATAAATCTGAAAAGAAGGTACAATTTGATGGAGGAGAGGAAAATATCAGGAGTTTTGTACAGGGTACCACAAAGGTGTCTAAGAAGCCAGGCACTTTTAGTGGTTAATGTGAAAGAGGGGAAACAGGAAGCTTCCACAGAGGAGAACAGGTCTGATGACAGATAGGTTTTCCAGTCTTCCCAGACTTTTCTCAGACCAATGCTTCTGCCCTGTGAGTAAAGTTATAGTCTCTATCTCCTCAGGAAATGCAACTATAGGGGAGGCTGTCTTTTCTTCTCTCCCCCCCCCCCCCCAATCACTTCTTTCCTTTCTTGTAAACCTAAGGAGCTTGCCTGGCTATCTGTGTGCTGTGTTTCTATCCAGATGCTCTCATCAGACATTACAAGTTCTGTCATAGTATGAATACAAGGACTCCTGGAATCTATCAAAGGGAAGCCAAACATCAGAGCACTGAAACAAAAATGCTGCTTCTGACCCTGGGAGCCATGGCAGGAGTGGGAGGGGTAGATCTTGTGTGAGCCTACTCCTTCCATGGGCTAGTGCTGGCAGGTAAGGATGATTTTGGTCCAGGGACCTGGGGTGGGAAGGGGATTATTTATTGGGAGGGGTGAGGAGGGGAGATGGGATGCATTTGTAATTTAAAATTACAACCCCACAAATGCAAAACAGGAAGGGAACAGCATTTTAAAGAGGCGGGCAGATAGCATCAGCTCATTAGTGGTTCCATTACAGCCTACATTGGTTTGCTTTCTCTCCTAGTGCACACACACACAAAGTGATATATGTGCATTGGGTATGGAGGAAGTAAATTAAATAAACATAGCTCAAGTTATTTTAGGGAAGTCTGAGCATTAACTCTCAGCCTTGAAGGTAGTGGGGAGATTATGAAAAGTTTCATCTTTTGAAATTAGCCACTACTCTTCAAATACAGTCAGGTATCTTTTCAAAAAGTAAAGGGTTGTTGGTTGGGAGGAGGGGGGAGGGGGAGGGCCAAAATGAAGAGGAAGTGAATTCTTACCTGGTAGGAGATGAAACTACAAAGTCTACACATGACACAAAGATGGAAATTGCTGACACTGCATGACTGTCAAAAGGCTGAAAACTCTGTTTCCATTTGGAAATGATTAAGGTCTTATTGCTCCTATCTCTGATATGAAAGAGTTGAAATGCATCAAGCCAATAATACTAAGGTTGAATGACAACTCTATGCACGTGTTTAGCTAAGTTCATTGGAAAAGAGTGAAGAATGCTGAATCCTGGGAAAGCTGTCCCATGAGGATTGGCTCCCTTGATTGGATTTGATAGCTCTTAATGGAAACTGAACAGAACTGGCAATGAGATTCAGAAAATAGGATCCAACAGCCTTAGTTTAAAAGATCCTCCAGAATTAATCTTGATCATTTTATGCAGCTGAATAAGTAGAAGTTATTGTTTCTGGGGCAGTGTCCAAACAAGGAGTACTCTCATGATGGAAATAAACTAGGGTGTGTCATGAATATGTGGAAGAGTTAGATACCCACCTATGGGATTTGAGGAGTGCTAGACAAAGACTTGCTCACTCTCAAATATTTGCCATACTGGTCCCGAAGGTCTAAAAATTCTACCATTAGAACTTAATTTTATTTGAATTAATGGTTTAGAGTTTCTTGAATAATGGTGTTCTGTTTCTCTACTGGAAAAAGATCAATGACATCATGATATTGGGGTCAAAGTACAGTGTATTTAACTGTGGCTGATCAGTCCAATACAGGTTTGGAGGGCTCTAAAACAGGTTGGACACAAATAATATGTTTGAACATTTGGGCTAGAGATGTCTCTAGATTTTTATAATTCACTTTTTCTTTGTTCTTCTGTGATTCTGCTTTGCTCATAGATCACAGTGTCTTCTTGATGCAGGCACTCCATGCTAGGTCATCTATGGTAGTGTCTCATATGTATGTCTCATAATGGATGCTAAAGTTCTTCAGAGACATATTCAGAGTGTCCTTGTACTGCTTCTTCTGACCTCCACGTGATTTCTTGCCTTATTTGAGTTCTCCCTCTTTTAGGAAATCATACATTTGGCATTTGAATGTGACTAGCCCATTGGAGTTGCACTCTCTGCAGTAGAGTTTGAATGCTTGGTAGTTCAGTTCAAGAGAGGACCACAGTGTCTGGTACCTTGTCTTGTCAAATAATCTTCAGAATTTTCCTAAGACAATTCAAATGGAAGCAGTTTAATTTTCTGGTGCTGATGGACTGTCCATGTTTCACAGACATACAACAATAAAATCAACACAATGACTCTGTAGGTAGACCTGCAGTTTGGTATATAGTCTAATACCTCTTCTTTTTTTTTTTTTTTTTTTGCAGGGCAATGAAGGTTAAGTGACTTGCCCAGGATCACACAGCTAGTAAGTGTCAAATGTCTGAGGCCAGATCTAAACTCAGGTCCTCCTGAGTTCAGGGCCAGTGCTTTATCCACTGAACCACCTATCTGCCCCCATAATATGTCTTCTTTCCCACACTTTCTTTCAGAACCTCCCAAATGCTTTGCTAGCTCTGGAAATATTGTATAAACTTCATAATCTATATGGATATCCCTGTATACTGCTCAGGTATGTGAATATATCCACAGCATTCAAAAATTATCCATTTTTTGGTAACCAATTATTCCATTTATGGATGGTGGAGTGATGGCTTATGGAGAATATCTGCTTTCTTGGTATTCATTGTCAAAATGAACACAATTTGTTTTTTCAATTATTTTGCTAAACTCTGTTTTATAAAATTCTTGTTATTTATATATTAATGGCCATTGCACCCGTTTTGGCAGAAAGCATTTATTATTAATTAATATTGTGGTAAGAATTATTTACAGTAAAGATGAATATTGCAGTTTTTAGCTGACTCATTTGGGAGAGGCCACACCTGGCCCACTCTGAGGTTACATATACTACTGAGGTCAGAAGGAGAACTCTCCATAGGCAGTTTTTGAAGGACCTCCCCTTTTTGGGGAGGAAAGATTGAACACTCCTTGAAGGGAGGCAGAGGGTTCTTCTGGAATGCTAGCAGTCAGTCGGGCTCTTCTTCTCCCCTTGTGGTGGTGGCGAGTGTAGGCTTTGTCTCAGGGCGACTGCTGTTCTGGGTGGCGTGAACAACAGTTTGGTGAGTTTATTAAGGAAAATCTTAAATTGCTTTGAACTAGCTTAATTGGAAACATTCCAGGAAATGCATAGTTTAAGTTTAGAGTTAAGAGTTTTTCTCTGTATTTCTATTTTCCTATTTCCTTATCTTTGATTTTTATTAGTTTTACCTTTGTTGTTTAATTCCCAAGTAATAAAATCTGATCCTTTTGAGAACTAAAGCTTAGAGTCTCCTTTCTTATTGGCCTGGGAGAAATATCTAAAAGGGCAGTTCAGAGGGGAGGGTGAACCTAAAAGATCCCTCATATTTCCTGGACCTCAATATTTAGGCGAGTCACCCAAATAATGCTCTGTATATCAAATTTTGTATATAACAATAAAGAATTGACTGAGTATCTCCCTAACTTCCTCATAGTCTCAGACCTTCAGGCCTACATACCTAGTGTACACCAATAGACAGCATTCTGAGCCAAGGGAGCAGGTCCAGGGAGCCAAGAAAGGAGCAAGGAGTGAGCCAAGATGGAGCATCCTCAAGTGGTCAAGGCTTTTATCCTCTTTTTTTTTTTTTAATTTTTTGGGGGGGTCAGGGCAATGAGGGTTAAGTGACTTGCCCAAGGTCACACAGCTAGTAAGTGTCTGAGGCCGGATTTGAACTCAGGTTCTCCTGAATCCAGGGCCGGTGCTCTATCTACTGTTCCACCTAGCTGCCCCCTTTTATCCTCTTTTGATAGAAGTAGGTCATTATACATTGATCAAAGCTAATTGGTTAGCATCATTCAATTCCATTGGTTGACATGACTTGAGGGTGGTCTAAATTAAAATGAGCTCTTCCAGATGACATCAGAGAAAAGAATGAAAAAGTCCCACACTTTTAAGTTTCTCAAGGCAAAGTTCATTATATCCCTGTAGTTTAATCCTATTAGTCCTTCAATAAGCTAAACAAAAGAATCTATCTCCATTTCTTTTGTTCACCTGGGTTTATCACAGGCAGGGGCTGAATTTTCTGGGGTGGGGGAAGAGCACAACTAAACTAATCTCTGGGTCTTCCCTAGATATCCATTATTAATAATTATTTTCTTACAATAAGTAACACATAATTGATCCATACCCTGTTGCATCTCAGCCTCTGCAGCATTAAGTGCATAATCATCTGAGAAGAAAAAGTCCTGCACCAACTGTCCTTCCACTTTAGTCTTAGTTTGTAGCCTTTTCAAGTTAAATTAGAATCAGTTCAGTAATGGACCTCGATTCCATTTTATCCTTGTTAAAGGTGTCTGAAAGAGGGCGTGTGTGTACAGGTTTCTGTTATATGTGTATGTATATGATATGGGGGAAAAATGAAGTACGGGTTGGGGTTGGGGTTCTTGGGAATTCCTCTTTAAAGAATTACACCCTCTTGCACACAAAACTTAGTTAGAATAAGGTGATAGTTTATTTAGGAGCAAGGGAAGGGAAGGGTGGGGGGAGGGAAACCATGAAAGAAATCCTTGGACTTTTCATGGAGAGATTTGGCATAAAGCACATGACTCAGAGGTACCAAATCTCCCCGAACTGGAGACTGGAAGGTACTTTTATAGGGGACTGATGGGGGTGGCCCATCTGCCAGTGAAAAGTTCCTTTAGTGAGAGAGGACCATCCCCCACTGGTGGTAGCTGGGGGAATTGGGTGAGGGGTGGAGGACCATCCCCCACTGGTAGTGACTAAAGGAATTGGGTGGCTACAGATCCCTCTTCAGAACGCAAAGGCCGCAGCCACACCCAAACTTATCTCCCTAGGGTAAGGGAGACCAGAATGAAGGGTAGGAATCCCAAACTAGCTCAGTCTGATTTGGTTCAGCTTATCTCTCTAGGCATTATCTGTCCTCTGGTTTAGTTTCTCAAGGAGAAGATTCCTTGGTGTGCCCCAGAGAACTTCTGGGGTGCTCTGCGCCCCATGATATATATGTGTGTGACCAGAATAATGTGAAAGAAGAAATAGAGATAATTATTTCATAAGGCAAACAATCAGCAGATAAGCTTAGGTTTATTAATAAATTTTACATTATTCTTCTCAGCTGGAGGCTGAGTGCCAGTTCAAATGGAGGAAAATATGGAAGATAGGTGAAAGAGATAAAAGGACAGGGAGAAGTATGATAGGATCCTATATCTTGAGCAGGATGGGACCTCAGAGGCCATCTGCCTTCATCGATCAGGGAAAAGAGTGCTAAAATGAAGAAGGCAAAAAAGAAAGAGAGGAAGGGAGGGAGGGAGAGGGAGAGGGAGAGGGAGAGGGAGAGGGAGAGGGAGAGAGAGAGAGAGAGAGAGAGAGAGAGAGAGAGAGAGAGAGAGAGAGAGAGAGAGAGAGAGAAGAAGAAGAAGGAGGAGGAGGAGGAGGAGGAGGAGGAGGAGGAGGAGGAGGAGGAGGAGGAGGAGGAGGAGGAGGAGGAGGAGGAGGAGGAAAGAAAGGAAGTGTTAACCTGGAAATTAAGGAAACAATCAATATAGGAGAACTAAAGTCTTTAATGGGGCAGAGGAACTATAGCTCCTGGTATCACAAAGCTCTGAAGCTAGGAATACCCAAAGATGGGAACAAAAGACAGGGTTTTTATGGGGTAACAGAACAAAAAGGGAACTAAAAGATTGCTCCAAAGTGACAAATAGCTACTTAATGTAAATGAACCTTTGACAAAAGAAATAATAGAACTGTTTCTAAATTAAGTATAGGCATTACTGACTGAATAGAAACTACTTAATGTAGGTGGACCTTTTTTACATAATAACATAAAGTCCGGGGAGTAAGGTGGGGAATGTTGGGAGGGGATAAATTACTTGGGGGAAGGTCCATAAGTCCATCAAGAGTCTGGAAATGACTAAGACAGTCAGCCCCAGGCAATTCATTTGTCTGAGAAAGAGGGGACTGGGTGGGGAATCAGTTCTCAGTAAATTTTGTAGTTCTCAGAAGAAAGAAAAATATATTTTTTTCCATATTTGGAGTTTTACCAGGGTCTTGCTTTGGTGGACACACATAAGATGAGAGGGAAAACTATTTCTGGTTTCTGGCTTGAATCTCCTAGTTGTTCTCCTAACACCTCATCTGCAATGCATCTTATGCTGCCGGAACACTTGTCCTAAACCAGATCTAGGTTATTGATGAAAAAAAAAATTCTCTTTCTGAGTACTCTTCAGCAAATTTCATTCAATATCATTTCCTATGGAATGGAGAAGGGTAAAGGCCCCTGCAGCAGGCAGAGTGTACATGTGGTGCTCATTCTACAGAGAACAAAGATAGTCCAGGAGGAATAGTGACAGCCATGCCATTTGCATTTCATATGTAAATTCAAGATACATATTGATTCACATGTATAATTTAGTAACCACAAAAAAGAGAGCTAAGTAAACAAGTACATCCACCGCAAGCTAAACACTGTGCTTGCCTTAGTGTTTGTAAATGGCACTGTGTTTTAGCAAGTCTCATGATGCAAATGTGCACAAACCTGAAACTGTTGCTAATTTAAATAACACCTTTCCCTGGGAAAACCAAGACCAATGTGGCTGCTTATGTCTCTTGCTCATCTTAAGTGCTGGAGGTGAAGCTTATAAAGCCTCATAATAGCTTGTCTTTCTGTTATTTGCTATTCCCCTTCAGGAAACTGTCCTGCTCTCCTCCCTAAAGCATACCCCTAGTTCTGTCATTCTGTTGGTGGATTTGCAATCAATCAGAAAGCATTTATTAAGTGCCTACTGTATACCATGTCCTGTGCTAGATTCTGAGATGATCCCCCATTGTCAAAACTCCATGTGCCAGCATTTGAAGCTCCCCCCTAGTTTGTCTTCACCCTAATTAGTCAAATTTATCTACCCTTCCTCCTTAAAATGAACCCTATATCCTCTTGTATTTGACACGCCTGTTACTGCTTTTGTGTCTTTGCTCATAAAGTTGCCCCTTTTCCTAGAATACATTCTCCTCTCCTCTCCTCCTCTTCCTTCTTATTGTTGTTATTTAAAAAAAAAAAAGTCAAATACCTAATTTGAGATCTCATTTCGCTGTTGGGGCAAAAAGTTTTAAAATATGTCTTATAAAACTATAACATGAATTCTTTTCTTTCTTGGGGGGGGGGCAAGGCAATTGGGGTTAAGTGATTTGCCCAGGGTCACACAGGTAGTGTCAAGTGTCTGAGGCTGAATTTGAACTCAGGTCCTACTGGATCCAGGGCTAGTGCTCTATCACTGCGCCACCTAGCTGCCGCATATAACATGAATTCTAAAAACCATTTCAACAAGGATCCCCTTTGTGGCACGTCCAACCAAATATCCATGGGAAAATGCCCTGATAATTGCACCATAGTATTATGTAGTATTTAATCAATGCATTCAGCCTATTTAGATTTTTCTGTGATAGGGGAGCTTCCTGGACTTTATGTATACTTATATATGTATATTTGTGTATACGAATACTAATATATGTGTGTATATGTATACATAAAATATATATCTATATACTTGTATATGTGTGTATATGTATACAAATATATTTGTATATATGTATACATAAAATGTATATCTAGATATACATATATGTATGTATGTATGTATGTGTGTGTGTGTTTTTGTGTGTGTGTGTACACATATACTGATAACTACATAATTTAGTGAAAACTGATTCCCCACCCAGTCCCCCCAACCAGGCAGGTGAATTGCTTGGGGCTAACCAATCTTTGTCAATTCCAGACTCTTGATTGCTTATAGATCTCATCCCTCCCACCCCCCACCCCTGCAATTTATCCCCTCCCAATGTTTCCCCATCTTAATCCCTGGACTTTGTTATTATGTCAAAAGGGTCCACCTATATTAAGTAGTTTCTATTTTGATTTAGTAGAGCAGTTCTATTGTTTCTTTTGGTAAGAGTTCATTTACATTAAGTAGTTATACATGACTCTGAAGCAATCTTTTGGTTTCCTTCTGTTCTGTTACCCCATAAAAACCCTGTCCTTAGTTCCCATCTTTCGATATCCCTAGCTTCTTAGCCTTGCGATACCACAGGCTATAGTTCCTCTGACCCAATTAAAGACCTTATTTCTCCTATATTGATTGTTTCCTTAATGTCCAGGTTAACAATACACACATACATATAGGATGTTATTTTATTCTGAACTTAATAAAACAAGCATTTCCTTAATATAGTAAAATAGAAAAAGGGGGAAAAAAGATGATTGTACATGAAGCTGCAAATCTGTTATGTACAACTTGCTATTCCTTTTAAATATATGATAAAGCTATATCATGTACTTATATTCCTTTTAAATATATAATAAAGTTATATCATGTATCCCCCCTCCTCCCATATGTGACAGAAATGAAGCAAATGATGGAATCTCAGAGTTGGAGGGAACTTAAGAGCTCATCAACATACACAGTACAATGATTAGAGTGATAGATCTGGAGTCAGGAAGATCTGAGTTCAAATCCAGCCTCAGACACTTACTAGTTGGTTGACCCTGGGCAAGTTACTTAGCTTCTGCCTCAGTTTCTTCATCTATAAAATGACGATATTTGTAGCTCCGATATCTCAAGGTTGTGAGGATAAGATGAAATATTTGTAAAGAATATTGAAAACTCTAAAGCACTATAAAAATCTTGGCTATGATTGTACTACAAAGGTGACCATGAGCCTTTTTTTTTTTTCCTGCAACATAGTCTTAATACTTTAGGAAACTTTGAGTAATAAAGTTCCTCCTCCCCCATATTGGCTTTTCAGGGGCAATTATATACTAGTACTAGCTTATTTTGAGCCTGATATCCACTAAGCTTCTCAGATCTTTTTCAGATAAAGTAAAGTAGTAATGTTTACCTTATCTCCTCCAACCTATTTTCATGCAATTCATTGCCAGTAGTTAAGTTTCCCCATCAGCAAGTTCATGAAGGAGTATCCTATTAAGTTATCCAACCAGGTATGTTGATTTGAGAATTTAGGTCAACTAGGTATTCTTTCACTCTCTTCTCAATTATCTTGGGCTTCCACTACTTGTGAACCATTAAAAAAATAATTTTTGTTCTCTTCTTCACAATCCAGAGAGTATTCTTCTTGATAAAGAAGACAGGATGAAAAGAGGAATTAGGTAGTTACTGCTTTTCATGGTTGTCTTTCATCCTAGTCCTACCCCCTCTGTGTTGTCTGCCCATCATTTTTTACATTCTTTCCCCCTTCAAAACAGCTAAAGTTATGTCCTTTTATTGCATTTGACTTCATATTTGCCACCAGTCTCAGATGATTTTGAGTTTTAGTCTTTGAAATTCAAACTTAGGAATCAGTCTCTTTTTTTATTTGCATTATTCCTATCCTACTTTCTGTCTTCTCCCTCTCTCCTTTCCCTCCTTCTCTATTGCTCCCCTCTTTCACTGTTTTCTCTCTGATGGTATCTACTCTTCTCCCTGTATCCTTGTTTCTCTCTGTCTCTCTATATACATATACATGAACATCATAGCCATTAATTGAATAATTCCTTCACATCGGCCTGTTTAGACAGGTCTTCCTTTTCTTCCTCATTCATTTCATTTTGCTCCTGTCATCAGTTTTAATCTTGAGGACTTCCAATTCTTTTAGTTTAGCAACTGCTATAGAATTTTAGAACTATCCTCTTCCGAGCTTTTGACTCTCTTGCATACCTCTCATTTCTTTTCCCATTTTTTCATCTACCACTCTCATTGGATTTTTAAAATCCTTTTTGAACTCTTCCAAGAAGATTTTTTGGGCTTGAAACCAATTTGTATTCACTTTTGAGGTTTCACATTTTGACATTGTCATCTTGTGAGTTTATTTTTCCCTGTCATCATAGTAATTTTCTATGGTCAGGATTTTTTTCTGTTTTTTTTCTTCTTTCTCATTTTAGCTTATTTTACAAATATTAAAATTGAGCTCCACTCCTGGGGTACAGGGTGTACTGTCCCAAGCTTCTTGTACTGGAGGCCAGGGGCCTGTTCATTAGCTTTCTATGCTGTGGCCTCTGGGGCTCACAGCTTGCCCACTGTGGTGGCTTGGCCCTTACTAGTTGTGCCTGTTGTGCCCAGTTTCTTGGCTGGCAATTTGCCTACTCTGATGGGAATGGAGGGCTCACAGATGGCTTGCTGTGCCACTAGCCTGCCAAGGTAGTTGCTGATCTGTGCTATGGCTGATTTCCCCCTGATAACTAGTCCAGACACTGCCTGCACTGGGCTGCACTCCCCTTCCACCCAAGTCAGAGAGACCTTTCCTAAAGTCCCTCTGAGTTATGTTGAATTGTAAAATTGTTTAATCCCATCTTTTTATGGGTTCTGTCATTCCAGAATCCATTTAGAGGCTGGATTTAATTTTATTCTTCAGGGAACCTGGGGAGAGCTCAGGCAACTCCCCGGCTTCTCTCCACCATCCTAGCTCAAGTGACCTTGAGTTTTTTAACCTGTTTGGGCCTCTATTTCCTTCTCTACAAAATTAGCAGATGAGTCTAGATGAGCTCTTAAGGTACGCTCTAACTTTGAATCTGTGGTCCTATGTGATCTAGTCCAATGTATCTCTAAGCTTCTGTAATATTGCTTATTAGCATCCTCTTGAAGATTTCTAGTGGAAAAGCTCATTCCAATTCTGTACAACTCTGATTGAAAATTTAACCTTGCACTGCACTAACATCTTCATCTTCCCAATTTGCTCCTATTATCTGTCTTCTTGCTTTGCTTTAACTTATCCTCCATTTAGCTACCAAGGTGATTTTTCTTAAAATATAAGTTGACCATGTCACTTCCAAGTTCCTTAGTATTCTTGCACTCTATTCTTCTCCACATACTTCTCATTGCAACAATACTGGTTGATTTGCAGCTCCTAGAAAATTCTATTTCCCATTCCTGTACCTTTATGCTTTCCCCCATACCTAGAAAACTAATATTTTTCCTTCTTAGATTCCCTTCTTTATAGATAGGTAGATAGATAGATTTAGGTGTAGGTATAGATGTAGATACATAGATAGGGATATGCATGTGTATGTATATCTATATATCCATATGTAAATATGTATGTTGTGTGTTTATCTCTCTATGTGTACATATGTATTTTTTTGCTATATTATATCCTAGGTAGATTTTATGTATATATTACATATGTAGTATCTACCTAGTTTTTCATATGTTGAGGCAGCTTCTCCTCCTGCATTCTTATAGTAGCCTAATACCTGTTAGGTATTAAATAAATGCTGATTATCATGGAATGTAATGAAATGGATTATTATTAACAACAATTAATAATAATAATAATAATTCACTGCATAGTTATGGAAAAGATGAGGTGGAGAAATGGCTTACATTAATAAATATTGGATCATGTCCTATGCTAGGTTGAAAGATAAAGAATTTGAAAAGATAGTCCTGGCTCTGCTGGAGTTAAAGAATATCCATTTCCCAATAACTGAATCAGAGAGCAGCCTGCAGCTTCTCAATCCTTTTGCCCCCACCTACTGTCTGCTTTAATTCAAAGAGAAGTCTCTTTTATAATTAGCATCATTTGCATACCTCAATTAATGAACTAAAGTCCTTAAAAAGAGTTGGTTCTCTTAAGTAGGTTAAACAAGTCCCTGAAATACATTATACTCTTAGTTTACTTAGAAAAACCTGTCTTCATCAGTATTACTTCAGTCTACCCTGGGTTGAATTTTCTTGAATTCTGAATGAGAGAAACCCAAACCAAAGAAGTGTTAAGGGCTAAAATTCTAGCTAAACTGTCTAAAATATCTAATGAGGGGTCACCAATAAATTATAAGCTCTAGAAAGAGTTAGACTTTTAAGCATTTATTAAGGAGAATAAGAATTTGATAAAAAGAGAGAAAGGCCTAGATTCCTATCTCTTAAAGGGAGAGCACATTTCTAGCTCCGCTCTCCACCAGAGTCCAGAGGAAAGAAAGTGAGACTGAGCACCAGTCTCTTCCTTCCTCTTCGCTTCATGGGTGGAACTCTTCTACAGTAAGTCTCCAGCAGGTGGCGTTATTCCAATCATTACAGAAGCATTCCAGAGTTCTCCATTATTCTGTATCTGATTGTCTAGATCAAAGATTCTTAAACTGTGGGTCATGACCCCATATGGGGTTGTGAAAAATTTGGCAACTGTAAAAGGTTATGTATACCTATTTTATATATTTATATACCTAGGGTCATGTAAAAATTTCTTGGGCAAAAAGGGATAGTGAGTGGAAAAAAGTTTAAGAAGCCCTGGTCTAGATCAGTGGTTCTGTACATGAGGGTCGCTAAGAACTTTTCAGGGGGTCTTCAAGGTAAAAAATAATTCATAATAAGAGCAAAATAGTATAATGTTTAATATAATCAATATCAATAGATATAACCCACATAAAGAAAAATTCAGAGTGGGGCTCCTCAATTTTCAGAGTCATAAAAGGATCCTGAGACCAAAAAGTTTGAGACTTGCCAGTTTAGTTTTTGACCTGTCCATAATTCTTGCCCTTTACTCTCATCATTTATGAACAACTTATTGCCAAAGACCCCCTTTTTGTGTTGTAGGAACCACAGCTTTGATTTCATTCAAGGTAGGCAGAAATCAAGGTGTCTAGACAAGTGATATGGGTGTCCCTCCCATTTTCAGTATACTCTAGTAGATTCTAATTCCTTCTATGATCAACTACAAACTCCTCTTTTTAACATTTAAAGCCCTTCCCCACCTAGCTCCAACATTCCTTTCCAGAGTACAAAATTTTAATATATTTTACTCTCCTTGCAATCTTTGGTCCAGTCAACCTGGAAGTTCCTCATGTATGATAGGTTATCTTTAACATCTGTAATGTTGCATAACCTGCTTTTTATGCCTTCTAAAAAGCATAAGTAAGGAGGGAGCATACTCCAGGCATAAAAAGCGGGGTTGGGGGGACGGTCTTTGTATATGTATTTTAAAAAATTATTACAATTTTTTTTGTTTTTTTGGTGGGGTAATGAGGGTTAAGTGACTTGCCCAGGGTCACACAGCTAGTAAGTGTCAAATGTCTGAGGCCAGATTTGAACTCAGGTCCTCCTGACTCCAGGACTGGTGCTTTATCCACAGTGCCACCTACCTGCCCCCTAATTTCTTTTAAAATATAGTTCTGATGTCACCTATCCAAGGCCTTTTCTGGTATCTCCAGATGCTAATTGCCCTTCAAATTATTTTGTATTAATTTTTTAATACATATACATATGCAGAGAAAAATTTTCTATATGCATACAAAAATTGTTTTGTATATGTATACATATCATCTCCCCTATAGATTGTTAACTCCTTGAAGTAAGAACCTGTTTTATTTTTGTCTCTGTACCCTTAACTCCTGGTATGTTCCTGTGCAGGTAGGAACATAATAAATGTTTGTTTGTTGTTGTCTTCTTAAGATAACAATGATGTAATATCAATACTAAACATATATACACACATATACACATATACACACATATATACATATATACACACGTATATACATATGTACACATATATACATACATAAACACATATATAAAAATCTGGATGCTATTCCATTTGGTATATATTGATATTACATCATTTTCTATGATGCCTTTTGGCAAGATATAATTTTCCTGCTTATCCCTTTTAGTTAGGCCTATTTTCTTTTCTTTTATCTGAAATCATGATTGCTACCCCTGGTTTTTGTTTTTTCAACTTCAGCTGAAGCATAATAGATTATGCTCCTGCCCCTTATTTTAATTCTCTGTATGTCTCTGTGTTTCAGGTATGTTTCTTATAAAAAACATTTTGAATCTGTTCTTGGATTTTGGTTTCTAATCTGATCTGTTTTCTGCTTCCATTTTATGGGTGAGTTCATTCCATTCACATTTAGAGTTATGATTACTAACTGGATTTTCTTATGATTACCAGATGAATTTTCTTCCATTCTATTCTCTTCTGTTTATTCTTCTCTTCCTCTTTTTATCCTGTCCCTCTTTAAAAGTATATTTTGTTTCTGACCACTGCCTTCTTTTATTTGTTCTCTCTTTTTATCCCATCTTTTTCTTTTCCCCCTCCTTTTCCCACTACCCTGTGAGATAAAACAAATTTCTATTACCAGTTGAGTATGTATGTATATTTTCTGTCTTTGAACCAATTCCCATGACAGTTAGGTTTAAGCACTGGCTGCTGACCCCTTCCCCACCCTGCTGATTTCTGTCTCTTCTATAAAAGCTTTTCCTTGCATGACTCTTTTATATGAAATTATTTCCCCAATTCTTTCTCTCTTTCCCTTCTTATCCCAGGGCCTGCATCTTTCTTGCTTATCCATTTTTTTAACCTCATCCCAATATAGTTGACTCACTCATATGCCCTCTTTCTATATAGGATTCTTCTAAGTGCACCAATAATGATAAAATTCTTAGAAGTTACATGTATTATCTTTCCATATGGAAGGTAAATAGTTTGACTTTGAGTACCTTATGATATATCTTTCATGCTTACCTTTTTATGCTTCTCTTGAATTTTGTATCTGAAAATCAAATATTTTATATAGTTTTGGTTTTTCTATCAGGAATGCTTGAAAGTCCTCTATTTCATTAAATAATGTTTTTTTATTTCCCTAGAAGGACTGTATTCAGTTTTGCTGTGTAGGATATTCTTGGTTGAAATGCCTTCTAGATCAAGTTTGGAGGGTCTAATTGAGCTTTTAATAGAATGTTTTTATTTCTGATCCTCTACAATACATGTTGGGTCAAAAGTGCCAGTTTTTGTTTGTTTATTTTTACCAATACTATCATGAGCATGGAAATATGGGATAGCCAACTGTTCTGTATGATGTTTTTCATGTTAATTTATGGGTCTGCAAAAAAAAAAAATCAACTCTTCCAATCCTGATTTTTGCCTCTCCAAGGAGAACTCATAAGCAATCTTTACATTTAGTTATGATTCCTATCTTTATTCTGCTTTCATTTATATCAAGGATGTTGGGACTGATACTATCTCCTTGAGTAGTATGTCCAATTATTGGTCATTGAAAAGGATCCCACAGTACCTGAGTTCAAATCCGGCCTCAGACACAACACTTACTAGCTGTGTGACCCTGGGCAAGTCACTTAACCCCAATTGCCTCACTAAAAAAAAAAAAAAAGAAAAAAGAAAAGGATTCCACAATTTCAGTACCTGAATCATCAAATTAAAGTTTATAGATGTTAAGAAAACCCAAAAAACAAACAAAATACTTTGTGATTTTTAGAATCCTCTATCCCCTTTATTTCTTTTCTTTTCTTTTCTTTTTTTTTTTTGCGGGCAATGGGGGTTAAGTGACTTGCCCAGGGTCACACAGCTAGTAAGTGTCTGAGGCCGGATTTGAACTCAGGTACTCTTGAATCCAAGGCCGGTGCTTTATCCACTGTGCCACCTAGCCACCCCTATCCCCTTTATTTCTAATAATCTCCCTCTTTCACAGAATAAGTAGAAGATGAGCAGGTAGAGTCACTTTGTATTTTTCTTTTTTTCCTGGGTTTCCAAGGTTAAATAATTCATCATTAAAGGGCAAATCTGCTGCTGATGAAGCCCTCTATCTTTAACTAGATTGGTCCTCAGAAAACAAACACAGTATTTTGTCAGGACTTAAAGCTATACCAACATGGTAATACCTGCCATAGTCTGTTTGGGTGCCATCACTTTTATTACTTCAAGGTCTAAATTCAGAGTCATCATAAAGCATTGCAATAGAACTTAGGCGAGGGCATATGGATTGCCTAGAAAAAAAAATAGTGAGCTCACATTATCTTCTTTCTGTCTCCCTAAAAAAAGCATCCAAACAATAACCAAATATTTATTGAGTACCTATTATGTACTAGGCACTTTGCCAGACAATGGGAGGGAAATAATTTCTGGGCTACTTCTCCCCATTCTTAGTAGTTATATGTTTAGAGTATGCATCATAAAGCTATTATCAGCAAAGAAAAAGATAAATATGCTGAAGACAAAACACATTTAATATTATTCTTTTCAAGAATGAATCAAAGTTCTTCTTTGGATTATTTGTTTGGTATTATATATAACTATTTCTCCTTATATAATAGTTATATGAATAATCTAAAACTGACGATTCTAAATTCTTTGTGCTTTACAAAACATTTATAACATAATACAGATTCATACCTGGCTAACATAGATAAGTAAATAAAGGATAATTTGAAGAGAAAGGGAATAGTAATAACTTGGGTATAAGGAAATGAAGTAAAAGGTGGTGCCTGAGCTAAGGAAAGTACCTGGAAGCTAAGGATAAGGAGGGAATTTACAGAGAGAGAAGAGAGTTTGCATTCTTAGGAATGCAGGCCAATAGATATGAGTAAAGAGACAGACATAGGATATGGAATATGAATTTCAGCAAATTTCAGGGTTTTTTTTTCTGTTACTTCTCTCATTGGAGTATAAAATTCATAGGAATGATGTGAAATAATTCTAGAAAAGTACTTAAGAGTCAACTTGTGGAGTGCTTTAAAACAATCTAAGAAATTTGTATTATATTCTAGAGGCAAAAACAATTAATTGAAGATTTTTGATTAGAGGAGAGACACACAGAAACATTTAAGGTCTCAGAGCCTCAGTTATATAATCTATTGGGATAGGGATTGGACCTTTGATTTCATTAATATAGTGAACTTTGGAGAAAAAAAACAACTATGGCTAATAATGAAAGTTGGAACCTTCTTATATAAAATGAAGAGCTAAGATACAGAGATTCCTAGGGTCTGGCAGAGAAAAAGAAATGGAGAGATCCTGAGCTTAATTAGAAAGAATTGTCAGTGTAGGGGTAAACAGTATAGAAGGAAAGTCGAAAAAGGGCTAAATTGGGGCAGAGAAAGGACATTTTGAGGATGTACTTGGTACCTACAGACAACTCATAATAAAATGCTGAGGCTGATGGCATCATTTCTGTCCGCCTACTCTAAGATTGAAGGAAGAGTTCAACTTTCCTACCAATTTGATTTCTGATGTTTGTCCATCAAACAGACCACATAATATTATGTATTGCATCATTAAACAATTTTTTTCCAGCAACCTGATTATTTCCTCAACCTCAAGGAGATCAATAGCTAACTAGAGATAGACATAAATATAAAATGAGGAAGAGAACTAAGACACTGTCTAAATGTTAGGGATTTTCCTATCTGGGGGCTCAGAACAATTGTGGTTTTATACTTTTAAATCCCTAAAGCAGCAGAGTTAGGAAGCATGTGGACCTCGACATCTATTATATTATCTTGAGACTTAACTATCTAATTATTATAACAGGGTATTTCAATATTAACTTGCCTATGATAAATGTATAATACACTTTTATTTTACAAATATGTTATAATTTTTCATTTCCTACAGGAATCCAGCTCAGTATTTTCATAATGACAATTTTCACTAAGTTATAAAATCAATTAATCAACAAATATTTATTAAGTGCCTACATATATCAGGCACTGTTCTAAGTTGTAGGGATGCAGATAGATATCCCTATCCATGTAGTCTCTGCTCTCAATGAAGTTATATTCTAAAGGGAGAGAGAAGGTGTAGTTATATAAGTTTAAAATGAATACATGGGAGTTTTGGGAGAGATTGCAAGGGGAGCTGAGGAGGGGCTGTCATAAAAAACTCTATGTAGCAGATATATAATTGAGCTTTCAATAAAACTAGAAATTGAAGGGGGGGGGGCAGGGCCAAGATTGCAGAGGAAAGGCAGTGACTCCTCTGAACTCCCAACAAACACATCCACACACTCCAAAAATAATGCCATAAGACAGCTCCTGGAGCAGTCTAACCCACAAAAAACCAAAGTGAGACTATTTTCCTTAATTAGGTGACTGGGATCTCCTGTTGTTCAGGTTGAGAGAGGAGCTCAGTGTGTAGTGCGGACCCAGCCTGTGACAGACCATGCCTCCAAGGCCTTGTAGTCTTTAGCACCATCAGCTTCTTCTGAGGCTCAGCTTGTGGACAGGTGAGGGGGTCCGGTGGTTGGCTGGGGTGAAGTGGCTGTGGTCTCTGCTGGAGTTGGGGTGGAGCACTCATGTTCTGAACCAGTGGGCTGACTTGAGTGGTGGCAGCCAAGTGGGGGAATAGCACAGGCACACCAAGCTTCCAATCATAGAGAATCAGATTTCAATCAGACATCTGATTCTGGATCAGGATGAGTAGTCAGAGAAAGCAGCAGATCATAGAAAGCTTCTTTGGGGGCAAGGTAGACCAGAGTACACCCTCAGAAGAAGATAATAACAAAGTAAAACTTCCAACATCCAAAGCTTCCAAGAAACATATGAATTGATCTCAGGCAAAGAAGTGCTCAAAGGGGACTTTGAAGAGAAAGGAGGAGAGATAGAAGGAAGATTTGGAAAAATAGAGGAACTAATGGAAAGAGAAATGAAAGCAATGCAGGAGAGTCATGAGAAAAAAGTCAATAGCTTGAAAAGCCAAATGGAAAATGAGATACAAAAGCTCTCTGAAGAAAATACTTACCTAAGAATTAGGATTGACTAAATGGAAGCTAGTGACTTTATGTGAAACCAAGACACAATAAAGCAAATCCAAATAAATTTTTAAAAAAATAGAGGGCAATATGAAATATCTCCTTGGAAAAACAGCTGACCTGGAAAATAGATCCAGGAAAGATAATTTGAAAATCATTGGACTTGAAAACCATGACCAAAATAAGAGTTTAAACAGCATCTTCCAAGAAATTGTCAGGGAAAATTATCCTGGTATTCTAGAAGCAGAAGGTAAAATAGAAACTGAAAGAATCCACTAATCACCTGAAAGAGATCCCAAAAGGAAAACTTCCAGGAATATTATAGTCAAATTCCAGAGCTCCCAGGTCAAGGAGAAAATATTGCAAGCAGTTAGAAAAAAAGGAATTCAAATTCTGTGGAGCTACAGTAAGGATAACATGAGATCTAGCAGCATCTACATTAAAGGACTGGAGGGCATGGGATATGATATTCCAGACAGTAGAGGAACTGGGACTACAGCCAAGAGTCACCTACCCAGCAAAACTGATTATAATCTTTGAGAGGAAAAATTGGGACTTCAATGAATGTAAAAGAGGACTTTCAAGTGTTCATGATGATAGCTCTGAATTGAATAGAAAATTTGACTTTCAAATACTAAACCCTAGAGAAGCATGAAAAGGTAAACAGGAAAAAGAAATTATGAGGGATATTAAAAGGTTAAACTGTTTACATTACTACATGAGATGACAATACTTCAAACTCATAAGAACTTTCTCAGTATTAGGGTGACTGAAAGCAATATACTTAGAAGATACAGGTGTGAATTGAATATGAAGGGATGATATCTGTAAAGCATTTATTTTTTGCTTATCCTTGCTTTTTTGTGGGGCAGGCTGGGAGGGGTGACTTAAGTCTGGGGCAATATTTGGGCTCGGGGCTTCCTGGGTCCAGGGTTGGTGTTTTGTCCACTGTATCACCTAGTTGAACCATGATGAAATCTTTAAAATAAAGTTAAGGGGTAATAGGAATTCACTGGAAGAAAGGGAAAGGGAGAGATGGAATGGGGAAAAGTAACTCACATAAAAGAAACAAGAAAAAGCTTATGGAAAGGAGGGGAAGATGGGGAAGGAGTGAGGGAGTGAGTGAATTTTCATCAGAATTGGCTCAAAGAGGGAATATCATATACACTGAAGTGGGTAGAGTAATATATTTTGCCCTGAGGGAAAGTGGGAGGGTAAGGGGATAAGGGGTATGGGGGGAGAAGCAAACGAAGGGAAGGCAGATTGGGGGAAAAATAGAAGAAAATATGAAATATGCCATTGGAAAACAACTGACTTGGAAAATAGATCCAGGAAAGACAATTTGAGAATTATTGAACTGCCTGAAAGCCATGATCAGAGAAAGAGTCTAGACACTATATTCCAGGAAATTATCTAGGAGAACTGTCCTGATATTATAGAATCAGAGGATAAAATCATCATTGAAAGAATACACTGATCACCTCCTGAAAGAGACTCCAAAAGGAAAACTCCAAGGAATATTGTAGCCAAATCTTAGAATTATCAGGTGAAGGAGAAAATACTCCAAGAAGCCCAAAAGAAGCAATTTAAATATCATGGAACCACAGTCAGGATTGCACAGGACCTGGAAGCTTCAACATTAAAGGATCACAAGGCTTGGAATATGATATTCTGGAAGGCAAAGGAGCTTGAATTGTAACCAAGGGTGAACTACCCAGCAAAACTGGGCATTCTCTTTCAGAGGAAAAGATGGACATTCAACGAAATGGGGGACTTTCAAGGTTTCCTGATGAAAACACTAGAACTGATTAGAAAATTTGATCTTAACATACAAGACTCAAGAGAAGTTTTAAAAGGTAAAGGGGGGGAAGTTATTCAATAAGGTTCAACTGTTTACATCCCTATATGGGAAGATAATACTTATAACTCTTGAGAACTATAACTTTATTTATTTATGCCAATAAATTTGACAATCTAAATGAAATGGATATTTACAAAAATACAAACTGCCTAGGTTAACTGAAGAGGAAATAAAATCCTTAAATAAGCCCATATTAGAAAAATAAATTGAACAAACCATTAATGAACTCCCTAAGAAAAAAATTTCCAGGGCCAGATGGGTTTACAAGTGAATTCTGCCAAACATCTAAAGAAAAATTAATTCCAATGTTATAAAAATTATTTGGAAAAATAGGTGAAGAAGGAGTTCTACCAAATTCCTTTTATGACACAAATATGCTGTTGATACCAAAACCAGACAGAGAAAAAATAGAGTAAGAAAATTATACACCAATTTCCCTAATGAATATCGTTACTAAAATCTTAAATAAAATATTAGAAAGGAAATTACAGCAAGTGATCACAAGGATAATACACTATGACCAGGTAGGATTTATACCGGGAATGCAGGGCTGGTTTAACATTAGGAAAACTATTAACATAATCAACCACATCAATAAGAAAACTAACCAAAATCATATGATTATCTCAATACATTCAGAGAAAGCTTTTGATAAAATACAGCACCTATTCCTAATAAAAACACTATAGAGCTTAGGAATAGGTGTGGAGCTTTCCTTAAAATAATAAGCAGTATCTACCTAAAACCATCAGAAAGCATTATATGTAATGGAGATAAGTTAGAGGCCTTCCCAATAAGATCAGGAGTGAAACAGGGATGTGCATTATCACCTCTATTATATAATATTGTACTAGAAATGTTAGCTTTAGCAATCAGACAAGAAAAAGGAATTAAAGGAATTAAAATAGGCAAGGAGGAAACAAAACTATCACTCTTTGCAGATGATATGATGGTATACTTAGAGAATCCTAGAGAATCAAATAAAAAATTACTTGAAACAATTAACAACTTTAGCAAAGTGGCAGGATATAAAATAAATCCACAGAAATCATCAGTATTTCTATACACGACCAACAAAATCCAGCAGCAAGAGATAGAAAGAGAAATTTCATTTAAAGTAATGGTAGACAATATAAAATACTTGGGAGTCTACTTGCCAAGACAAACCCAGGAACTCTATGACCACAATTTTTTTTTTTTTGTGGGGCAGTGGGGGTTAAGTGACTTGCCCAGGGTCACACAGCTAGTAAGTGTCAAGTGTCTGAGGCTGGATTTGAACTCAGGTACTCCTGAATCCAGGGCCAGTGCTCTATCCACTGCGCCACCTAGCTGCCCCCTCTATGACCACAATTACGAAATACTTTTCACACAAATCAAATCAGATATAAATAATTGGAAAAATATCAATTGCTCATGGATAGGCTGAGTTAATATAATAAAAATAACAATTCTACCTAAATTAATTTACCTATTCAGTGTCATACCAATCAGACTACATGAAATTATTTTATAGAGCTAGAAAAAATAATCACAAAATTCATCTGGAAAAATAAAAGGTCAAGAATTTGAAGGGAACTAATGAAAAAAATGCACAGGAAGGTAGGCTAGCAGTACCAAATCTGTAGCTCTACTATAAAGCAGCAGTCATCAAAACTATTTGTCAATGGCTAAGAAATAGAGTGGAGGATCAGTGGAATAGGTTAGGTACAGCAGACACAGTAGTAAATGACTCTAGTAATGTACTATTTTATAAACCCAAAGACTTCAAGTTCTCGGATAAGAACTCAGTATTTGACAAAATCTGCTGGGAAAACTGGAAGATAGTCTGGCAGATACTAGGCATAGACCAACATCTTACACCTTATACTAAAATAAGGTCAAAATGGGTACACAATTTAGAAATAAAAGGTGATACCATAGGTAACTTAAGAGAAGAAGGAATGATTTACCTCTCAGATCTTTGGAAAGGAGAACAGTTTATGACCAAAAAAGAGGTAGAGAATAATATGAATTCCAAAATTGATGATTTTGACTACATTAAATTAAAATTGTTTTGCACAAACAGAAACAATGGATCCAAAATTAGAAGGGAGACAGAAAGCTGGGAAACAATTTTTATAGCCAATACTTCTGATAAAGGCCTCATTTCTAAAATATATCAGGAAATAAATCAAATTTATAAGAATCCAAGGTATTCCCCAATTGAGAAATGGTCAAAGGATATGAACAGGAAGTTTTCTGATAAAGAAATCAAAGTTATATATTGCCATATGAAAAAAAATCTCTAAATCACTATTTATTAGAGGAATGCAAATTAAAACAACTCTGAGGTACAACCTGACACCTATCAGATTAGCTAATATGACAAAAATGGAAAATAATAAATGTTGGAGAAGTTGTGGAAAGTTTAGAACACTAATGCATTGTTGGTGGAGCTGTGAACTGATTCAACCATTCTGTAGAACAATTTGGAACTATGCCCAAAGGGCTATAAAGCTTTGTATACCCTTTGACCCAGAAATACCACTATTAGATCTTTTCCCCAGGGAGATCATGGAAAAGGGAAAAGGACCCACATGTACAAAAATATTTATAGCTGCTCTTTTTGTGGTGGCAAGGAATTGGAAATTGAGGGGTTGCCCGTCAATTGGGGAGTCACTGAACAAGTTTTGGTATATGAATGTAATGGGATACTGTTGTGCTGTGAGAAATGATGAGCAGGTGGCTTTAAAAGAAACCTGGAAGGACTTGCATGAACTGATGATGAGTGAGATGAGCAGAACCAGGTGAACATTGTACACAGTATCAACAACATTATATGTTGATAAACTGTGATAGGCTTGATTCTTCTCAGCAATACAATCGTCCAAGATAGTTCCAAAGGACTTATGGTGGAAAATGTTCTCCAAATCCAGAAAAAAGAAAAAAAAACTGTGGGTTCTAGATGCAGATTGAACCATACTATTTCTATTGTTTTTTGTTGTTGTTGTTTTTCTTTTTAAAGGTTTTTCCTTTTTATTCTGACTCTTCTCTCATAATATCACTAATGCAGAAATATATTTAATGTGATTGTACATATGTAACCTATATCAGATTACTTACTGTCTGGTGAGGGGGGAGGGAGGGAGAAAAATTTGAAAACTAGAAATCTTATAAAAACAAATGTTGAAAGCTATCTCTAAATGTAACTGGAAAATAATAAAATATTTATATGGAAAAATAAATACGAACATCGAAAAAAAGAATGTGGAGTCAAGGATGATCTCAACAGTATAAACATGGGTGACTAGAAGGGTGGTGCTCTTGTCAGTAATAGGGGAATTCAGAAGAAGAGGGGAGGGTTCTGGAGGAAAGATAGTAAGGATTTAACATAAATTAAGTTAAAAATTGACTCACCTTACCCTTAGATTATAGATAAATCCCTGATCATTGTATTTTGTAGGAAACTCTGGGTAATACTAAAACGTATTCACCTGTAGGCCTCTGGCTCTTACAACAAACCTGGAACTTCAGTGTCTCTCATATTTATTAGGATGAAAAAAGATGTGAAGGGACAATAGCTTTTGCCTTTGGATTGACCCTAACGTTAGCATTTCTTGCCATTAGGAACTTGTTGACAAAAAGGAACTTTATACCCTGCCATCTTTGAGACCTGCTTGGCATTATACTCTGTCTAATTACCTGAACTTGGACTATCACTTTCTCTGACTTCCAAAGTTCTATAGGGTTGCTAATATGTTCTTTTTTTGGGGTGGTGGTGGTGGTGGAGGTGAGGCAGTTGGGTTTTAGTGACTTTCCCAGGGTCACACAGCTAGTAAGTGTTAAGTGTCTGAGGCTGGATTTGGACTTAGGCCAATATGTTCTTAATAATTATTGTTGTTAATTATGAATTTCATATTTATAATGCTTTAATACTTTCTCCATAACAATTCTGTGAGGCAAGTAGTAAAAATACTACTGTTTTATAGATAAGCTGAGGCACAAAGAAAGCTATGGTTTTTGCCTATAATTACACCTGACAATACTTTGATTCAAATCCACCTTTTTTTGGTACTAAGGCAGCTCTTTTTCCATTCCACCATGGCCCAATGCCTTTCCAATCCTTATATGATCTATCCAATCTTCATTTGCTCCCTGACCTTCTTACTCCCATCTTTCCCTTAGCCTTGCCTGTATCTTTAGTTCCCCATCCTGATGCTGCTTGATCACTCCAAACCAATTGCTCTCCATCTATCCTCTCTTAGGAGACATCTGCTAATAATCACTCTTGGTTTCTATGTACTGGTGTTTAATCTGAGCAGATACATTATATATCAGACACAAAAGGATTTTGGGTCAGCAATAACTTCTTGAGCTTCCTGAACCCCAAAATATCTGCACTAGGGTGAAGTGAAGGACTCTGGACATTAGTGGGTAGGATTGGCTTCTTTCTAATAGGCAAGATTTGGAGACCCTACTGCCACATCACAGAAACTTTACTTTTATGTAATGCCTGGAGAATAGGGAATGCAGAGTTGCAATTTTTCTTTGCTTTTGGGTAAAAAATAAGCATCCATTTTAATAGAGCCTGACACTGTTAACAGCCAAAGTAAACTGCCTTCACTCTGATTATGTGCACTCTGGACAATTTTCTCACAGGAAGAACTTTATGGGAGGAAAAAAAGAGGAAAGATGCTTTATGTTGGCTCTCACTGTGATTGCATTACTTCCCGTAGGGTCTCAGCTCCCAACTGCCCATCACAACATATTGGGCTACTGTGACAGGCATAATGTTCGAGTGGAAAGAGGATCACAGTATCCACTGACTCATTGTGACTTGACAGAATTGGCCTCTAGGCATTATCTGGCTTTATTTGCCATCTACAATATCTGATTAAAAATTGAGGGACAAGGCAGAAAAAAGACATACTAAGTGTTCTCACAAAGTAGGTAGTGTAGATACTCTCTTCCTAAACATTTGTTGAGTGAAGAAATGAATGAATAACCAGTGCCTACTTCTATCTTGTTGTAGATGAAGGGCAACTGGAAGGTACCCAATGGATACAAGCAGGTTTAACTAATGAGGAACTCCAAAGAAAGAGGAATAAAGCATCAGATCAAAGATACAGCGTGAAGGAAAAAAAAATCAATTTTTCAAAAAAAAATTCTAGTCTGAACTTAAGAAATAAATCAATTATTTCTATAATGTAGTAGACTAGGAAAAAAAGATGAACTTTTTATGGGTCAGAACATGTCGATAGCTAGATTACTCTATTGATACCCTAATGATGTTGGGAGAAAACAAATATTGTCCTCTGCATATTGAGTGAATCCTCTGCAGTGAACTTTTGGGAAAATATGGACAAGAGTCATGAAAGATTTGGCTGACAGATAGATCACAATCTATGTTGCTTGAAGGACTTCCTGACTGGCTAAGAATGAAGATTCTTCTGAGCATTTTATTGTATAAAGCAATATAGGGAAAGATTAAATTTAATTAAATTTCAACAGTCATTTATTAACACCATGTGGGTACAAGATAATGCATTAGAAATTGGAGGTACCAGACAAACAGTGAAAAAAGTTTTCTGCCTCTTGTAGACTACATTTTACTAAGGGACTTGACAGAGAAAGGAAAATAAGACATTGCGAAGGAAGAAAGAATAACATTCTAGAGGATAAGAGAGGCTTCATGAGGAAAGAGGCAGCTAATTTGAGCCTTAAAGAACGTTAAAGAGTCTAAGAGACAGACATGATGAAGGAGCACATTTCAAATATTGGGAGCACTGTGTGCAAGGCCAAAAGGCAGTAAATGGAGAGCCATATTTGGAGGGAAAGAAAGCAGCTAGTTTGTCTGGAATATAAAATAAAATTACTTGTTAACTTCTTGGCTAAGATCAAATTTGTAGTCTGGTATGTATTGTATGTGAACAGGAATAATGTGAAAGAACTGGAAAGGTAGATCTGGGCCTGAGTTTGAAAGGTCAGGAATATAAAAATTATTCTTGATACAATAGGGAGCCACCAGGACATTTTTAGGAGAAGAGTGACATAGTCCGGTTATTTAAAAAGAGTTTTTTGGGAAGAATGTTGGAAGGATGCTTTACAGAGGAAAGAGACTGGAAGCAAGAAGGACTTATTAGGATACTTCTTCATTAATTTCCATGATAAAGGAAAAAGTTTTAAACTAGACTTGTAGCTGTGTGAGTGGACAAAAGAGGGTTGATACAAGAGATTTTGCAGAAGAGTCCAATAAGACTTGGTAACTAATTGGATATGAGGTGTGAGGAAGAGGGAAAACTTAAGAGTAACTGTGCAAAAGTAACCGTAACAGTGCAAAAGTAAAATTAGTGGAAGCTTCAACAAGAACAGGTCAGTTAGAATGAGGCAGAGATCACGTCCCTGTTAAATGTATCTTCTATACACTACATCTTCTCAGTTATTTCAATTATTTCTTGAGTTGTATGGTTTCCAGGCACCTTACTATCCTGTTTTCCCTCTTCTGAATTTGCTTCTTCTTGTTAAACATCCTTCCTAATATATGTCTTGAAGAATGAAACAATAACAATAGCTCCAGTCTGACTCAGGCAGAGTTAAGTAAAATTACAATCTTGTTCATCTGATAGAAATACAGACAGAAATGATCAAATATAAAAAAGGACAAAGATACAATACAGAGTGCAGGAGAGAGAGACACAGAGAGAGACAGAGACAGAGACAGAGACAGAGAGACAGAGAGACCAAAAGGGAGGAGAAGAAAAGGTATGTGAACAAGAATACAAGTAAAAAAAATAGGTAAACAGGTCTTGGGAAGAAAAGGGAGCTAATGATCCATGGCTTTGATTTTCTCAGTAAAGTAAGAGGCAGTCTATTGTCCAGGGAGAAGGGAAGGGATGGTGGAGATAGCTTGAAGAAAGAAGATAAGGTTTGTAATAGTCACTGTGTGGAGTGTCAGAGAGAGAAAAATTTAGAGAAATCAATAGATTACTATGCAACAATGATGATTATATTACTATTAGATAATGAACTTAAATTTGTAGTTCCATCAACTTTCACCAGTATGAAAATAGGAGGGGAGAAATGTATTGATGGATTGTAATTTGGTAAAATGTGGATGGTAGGCCAGGGAGGCAAGGTATTCCAGGGTATGGGAGATTATTTAGTTGAATTGGTTATCTAGAGGGTTATATTTCTAAAGGAGGGGAAAAAAACAGATATGGTTTTCTGGGACAATAGGGAAAGGTAGAATGTCTGAATACTTTAGTTTCAGGATAAATGATTGATTTCAGTGGACTGAGACAGAAGAAGAGGTGAAAGAATAGGAGGTTATGATTAGAGAGAAGAATTTCAGAATTTAATGTCATGGAAGTAAAACATTTGTGAATCATGGTGAGATTGAAGGTAGATAATCATCCTTGTAGATAGATGAGATCGAGTGAAGGTGTAAGTCATGGGAATTGAATAGTATGATGAATTGGGAGTCTGGTTGACCTCTGTATTTGGAGTCAAATGACTTAAGGTTTAAATTTTACCTCTGCTTTATTACCTGCATGACTTTGAACAAGCTATTTGACCCCTTTGAATGTCAGTTTCCTCATCTCTACGATGAAAGAATTAGAGTTGATTATCTCTAAGATATGTTCAAATACTAAAGCTATTATTCTGTGATTGTGTGAGTGCACATTTCCAGTCCTCAAGGAATTAAGAAGTTAAAAAAAGAGACAAAGAATCAAATGCCTGTGATTACAACGCTCATCATACTGAAGTCATGGAGTTGGATTTAGGAAGCATCAGGGCTGCATCAGGGACCAGGGACAAAGCATGACCCAAAAAGGCATGATTCTCTGAGCTCTGTACTTTTTTCTTAAACTTCAAATCATCCTCAGAACTCAGAAGTAAGAGGAGCTCTTTGGAGTTTGGACATATGCTTCAATCTGAAGCAGGGGACAGAACATGGTGCAAGGGGAGTGGGGCTAGGATTTGGGACAGAGTCTAACATGAAAGCTATGACTTGGGCATGCTAATTTTAAAAGCTAGGAAACCATTTTCAAAACGAATGTGATTAGAACACACTGGTCTTTTATATACTGCATTAGAGTAATGAAATTTATTATTCACATTATGACTGCCCTGGAAGATAGGTAGTACAAGTATTGTCATTTTATTTCTATTTTACATAGGAAGAAACAGAGGATCAGAGAGGTTGCCACATAACTAGCATGTAAGAGTTCTTTCTTGAAATGAGATCGCTTGAATCCTAATCCAAAATGTATTCTATTCCCTGCTATGTCTATGCTAGTGAGTTTCCAAACCTGGATTTTTCTTCTATGTTTATTTCTTCCTCTACTCTTTTTATCTCTTCAGACACATGCAGCTATATGCAGTTATAATGATTTGGTCTACAAGGTTAATTATTGGTGAATTATTGATTGTACAGTAATTTTGTTTCCAGTAAAATATTTTGTACAAGCATCTATGGCCATCACTCTGCTTTATAACAATAATAGGTCAACTTTCAAATATCTGTTCAAATCAACAATTTTGTGGAAGATTAAAAAGGACCAGTCCAACATCATTTCCCTCTGTTCGCCTCCCATAGTCCTACACTTTTTCATTGCTGTCAGAGTAAATGGCAACCAGTCGGGCAGGTGAGTGAGAAAAGAGAGGGCCAAATGTTCTTTAGGAAATGCTTGATGCTAACATTTAGATGCATATTTATTACCTACTGCATCCAACTTCTGAAGAAACTGGTTATTTATTATGACAATTAATGATGACTATTGATTTCTGCTTTGAGTAGATTTGGATTTCAAGATTCGTTTTCTTTTATCTCTTTTACTTGTCTTCTTCCACCTGGCTTTGTTTCCTGTTGAGGAACTATTGTCCTCCCATTTCTGGTATTACTGGAGTGTAAGTTCTTTGAGAGCATGGACCATATCTTAACAAAACTTTGGATCCTTCACCAAATGTAGCACCTAGCCCAGGGTAGTAAGAATTTAATCATATGTTTGTTTGCTTCCTTCATGTGCTAGTTAAAATCATGCCTTCTACAAGAAACCTTTACTAATGCTCCTTAATGCTAATCCCTTCTCTCTATTATTTCTAATTTATCCTGTATCCATCTGATTTTTACATAGCTTGGTTTTTTTTTATTATTATTTTTTCTTCCTTATTAGAATATGAACTTCTTAAGAGCATGACTTTTAGCTGTTTTTGTATCCCCAGAGCTTGGTACTTTGTCTGGCACTTAAGAGGCTTTTAAATAAATGCTTATTGACTGACTAATCATTGGACTGATGAAATGATGTTAATTGAATTTAATTGGAGCTTAGAGCTCAAAAGAACATTAGAGATAATCTAGTCCAGCTCACCCTATTATATCATTGAAACAACTGAGGTCCTAAGAGATTAATTGATATGCCCAAGGACATATATCTAGTAAGAAAATCTGGGATTTGAATTCAGTGCATCTTAACTTCAATTTAATTTTCTTTTTTTATTATCCCAGGCTGCATCTCAATTGGTTTGATATACTAGAAATCTTCATTGAGCATTTACAGTGGTGAGACCTACTAAGCAGTGGTAGAAATAGTAAGAAAATGAGATAACTTCTATTGATCTATGTCTTTGAGACATTATAATTGTGACATGTAAAACTATATGTGGTCGCCTTATTTCTGTCCCAAGTTTGGGGAAAATTAGCTGGGTTTTCTGATATAATTGTTACTTATATATTAGAAGCTTTAGCACCAGTTTTGGTGCATTAAGCATTTATTAAAGTATATTAAATATTATTAAAGAGAGAACACCTGACTCAGAAAGTTAAGAAAGCCTTGCTAGCCTAAAGGAGAGAATAGAGCTCAGCCTGGCCTTCTAGCCTAGAGGAAAAATAGAGTTCAGTCTGTCTTGCTTCTTTCTCCAAGTCTTCTGCCACCAAGAATGCCTCCAGGAGAATCTAACTTTGAGTAATTATGTGTGGAAGTTTTTTATGGGTTGGGAGGAGAGGCGGTCCTTACACACTGCTTCAAACTAATTGGCTAGCATCAACCAAATCCATTGGTTCATTGGACTTGAGGGTAGTCCTGTATTGAGGTCAGAGTTCACACCCTTTGAGAACACACCCTCTTGAGGGTAAGACAGGTGTGGTTTTAATTGAATTAACTTTAAGTGAGTTAATCAGTGAAGTCAGTCAATCAAATCAATCTTAATCCAATCAATCCCCTGGGGTGGGGGAAAGAGGGGGACTTTGGGCATTCCCAAAACCCTATTATTTTCTCACACAATGTATCCTGTAGACTTGACATAGTAACGAAAAGACATACCCTTCTAACCTTCTTTCCATCTCTTTCTTTCTAGCCAGATAAATCTGATAAACATATTTGCAACACTTGCCATGCTCACTCCTATGATGATGGTTTTATTTGTGTGATTTCTTCCACCTGTAATGCTGTCTCCTTCCCTTTTCACCTATCAAAATGCTTTTGTCTTTTGAGGTCCAATTCTAGCCCCCACCTCTTCCTTTAAGTCTTTCCTGCTATAATTAATTCACAATGATTTTTCTCCTTTTTTGACTTTCAGTAGCATAGACAGACATAAGCATAGACATAGGCATGAAGATAGACATGGCAGCTAGGTGGTACATTGGATACAAGGCTAGGCCTGGAGTCAGGAGGACCTGGATTCAAATCTGGTGTCAGACACTTACTATCTGTGTAACCCTGGGCAAGACATTTGACCTTGTTTACTTCAGTTTCCTCATCTGTAAAATGAGTTGGAGAATGAAATGGCAAACCACTCTAGAGACCCAAAATGGGATCATAAAGAGTCACACATGACTGAACCAATTGAAAAGTAGCAACATAAGGTACAGGCTGATTGGAACAGTCACTCATTAGATCGTATTCTGTTAGTTTTCTCTATGGTATGTGTGTGTGTGTGTGTGTGTGTGTGTGTGTGTGTGTGTACTTGAGGGTGTGCTTGTATATGACATGGTTTCAAGAGGCAGGATGAAATTGTAGATGAAATGCTGAACTTGGAGTCAGGAAGACCTGGAAGTCAAATCCTATCTCAAACAATTGCTTGCTGTGTGACTGGGGAATTCCCTTAATCCCTAGCAACTTCAGCTTCCTCCTCTATAAAATGGGAATAAAAATAGAGTTTCTTTGAAGATTACATGAGATCATATATTCATATATAAATATACTATTTTACACACACACATTACAGTCCTTAAAGTGCAATATAAATTAATTATGTTCTGATGATTTTGATGATGTCTTTAAATAGACTCTAAGCTTTGCTTGTAAGCCAGTGCCTAGCATAGTTTTTGCCCTGACATAGCTTCTCAGTGGGGCAGCTAGGTCTTGCAGTGGATAGAGCACTGGCTCTGGAGTCAAGAGGACCTGAGTTAAAATCTAATCTCACACATTTACTAGCTGTGTGACCCTAGGCAAGTCACTTAACCCCAATTGCCTCAAATATTTGGGCTATCTCCAGTTGTCCTGATGTGTATCTTGCCACTGGACCCAGATGGCTCTGGAGGAGAGAGTGAGGCTAGTGATTTTGCACAGCATTCTCTTATTTAAATCCGATTCACTGCTAGTCATGACATCACCTCCTGATGTTATGGTCCTCTTCAAAAACAAAGGAGAGGAGGCAGTTAGGTGGCACAGTGGATAAAGCACTGGCCCTGGATTCAGGAGAACCTGAGTTCGAATCTGGTCTCAGACACTTGACACTTACTAGCTGTGTGACCCTGGGCAAGTCACTTAACCCCCAGTGCCCCACAAAACAAAACACACAAACAACAACAACAAAAACAAACAAACAACAACAAGGTTCTCAGTAGATACTTTGGACTAATTTTTACTTCATAGATCTCATTTATATTAGGCTGCTGGTTTTGAAACAGAATGTAAAGAACTTCTTATCTCACCAACAACCACAAAGATAAGAAAAAAGAAAAGAAAAGAAAAGAAAAGAAAAGAAAAGAAAAAAAAGAAAAGAAAAAGATGGGACGGTACTTCAGAAACACTAATAAAGGCAGAATACAGCTAATTATGCCAGGGATTGAGGTCTGCCCTACTGATGCAGCCAGTCTTATATGCCCTCTTTTCCTCATCAGATTGTATGATTTAAATATCTGCAATTAAGCATTAGCAAAGGTTTCAGTTACTTGACTTTTGTTTTCTTTTGTTGTTGTTCAGTCATTTTTTTTTTCAATTGTACCTCACTTTTCATGACCCCATTTGGGGTTTTCTTGATAAAGATAATAAAGTAGTTTGCCATTTCCTTCTCCAGTTCATTTTATGGATAAAATAACTGAGGAAAACAGGGTTAAGTGGCTTTCCCAGGGTCACACAAGTAGTAAGTGTCTGAGGCTAGATTTGAACTCAGGGGGAAGTCTTCCTGACCACAGACATGACACTCTATCTACTGCACCACCAAGATGCCCCAATCTCCATTGTAGGGTTGTCCTCTACTCCATTCTCCTTTATCTTTTTCATTTGTACTTTGCAGGTGTTTCAATGAACACCTCCCCCCTCCAATAGCTTTTGTCTTTTTATTAAAAGTCCTTTATAATGTGAGGTATAGTCAGGTGACATAGCATGCTCAATAGGTTTACACATGTGCTGCATAAATTATCTGAATGGGGGAAGGTAATGGCATTTTTAGCCATTCATTGTCAAGACTGGTTTTATGCTTTTTGGAAGAATACAAAAGGTATGCAAATATTGCCTTAGTGAAAAGCAGGCCTAAAACCCATCCTCTAATTTCCAGCAGCCAAGACTCCATTTTTTCCTTCTTTTGGGGTTATTGTGATATCTTAAGTGTTCACAGAAAATTTGTCTGACAGCTCAAAATGGGAGTGGTGGTGGATTTAATCTATTTACTGTTTGACTGATGAATTGCTAAATAGTTAAAACTCTGACTTTTGAAATGGGCATACCCTTAGCAAAGGGGAATGGATGGTCTAGGTAGGAAACTTTAAGCAAACAGTTAACAGCTGAGCCTAAGGGATTTATTTTATATTCCACTGATTTCCCTTGGTGTCTGAATTACCTCCATTGCCACAGGGAGATGACATGTGCTCAGTGGGAAGCTACTTAGGACAACCCTATGAACACTACAGTGATGCACAGAGAGATGATATAGAAGAAAAAGAACCTGAGAATCTCTAGGTGTCTATGACCTAGATTTTTTTCAGGACCATTCTGTCTTTAACCCTGTCATTAGCACAATAATGGAAGCCAGTTTAGCTGATGCCAACCCAATTCAATCCAAGAATCATTTTTTTAAAGGACTTACTAGGACAAGACACCATGCTTGGCTCTGGGCAAAGACACAAGGGAAAAAAAAAATCCCTGCCCTCAAGGGTCATACCTTCTACTGCTCATCTCTAATCAATTTTCCCCATTAGAATCTAAAGGGACTGCCTTGGGATACTCCCAGTAATATCTTGTTTCCACTTCTTACTGTCTTCTCTATGGTACCTGTTTTACTGATGATGTTAACACAGGGAAGAATTCACTAGGTTAATCAGAGTTGTATATAGCCATGAATGTAGTATTGGCCAGACTTTGGCAAAGTCTTGAAATCTGGGGAAGTTTTTCTGTTCTTTCCTTTTCCAGTGTGTTGTTTTCTCTTTCAGTTGTGTGTACTTGCATAGTACACTCATCTTCCCTTCCTGCTTCTTCCCTTCCCACCTTGTCCCTATCATACCCAGATCCAGATCCATTTTTCACACAGAGAAAAGAAGTAAATGGCAAGAGCTGAAAGGTTCATTTTTTCCAGGGGAATTTCCAAGTTAACAGGTATTACATTTTTAGCTAAAGGGGGGAAATCTCAAATAGTGAGTTTCTGACCTTACTCAAACTACCAGGAAGGATTCACATGAAGGAACTGGGATATTTTCTAATCCTATGGGTATCAAACACAAAGCCACTGTGACCAGCCTCAGTTGTTCTGCTTAATACCTGACACCAAAAAAGAAGTTGCTTTAGAAAAGTTTCCAAAGTCTACATCTTAAAAAAAAAAAAGAATTTCTTTGATCTTGGATGTTACTACATGACAGAGCAGAGACAGAAAAAAATATAATGAAGATAATAAAGTGTGTATTTAAAAGCCTCTACCCTCATCAGGGTCACTTCTCCCTTCCTTGCACAATGCCACTCAGATCTCCCCTGTCCTGACAGTACCTTATACTCTAAAATTATTTCATCTTCATTTCCCACCTGGCTGCTTTCCTAGACTTCATGATATCCATAAAGTCATCACTCCAAAAGATGCAATCAACTCAGAAATTCACATCTCCTCAGATCATTTCCCACTCAGCTATTGGACTTCATCATCCTTTAACAAAGGGGGATAACTGGATAACCTACTTTTCAGCTTCTTTTTATGAGTTGTCCCTCTAATTTGATTATGAGCTCCTTGATGGCAGGACCTGTCTTCTGCCTTTCTTTGTATCTCCATTACTTAGTATAGTGCCTGGCTCATACTAAGTGATTCACAAATGTTTATTAACTATTGACTTTTCCCATTCCTAATAAAAAGTCCAGTCCTTTTTGCCCCTGTTCCCATTTGGCCATCTTTTTGAAAAGGAATCTGACAGCTTGCACCTCAATTTTTTTTTAAGTGAGGCAATTGGGGTTAAGTGACTTGCCCAGGGTCACACAGCTAGTAAGTGTTAAGTGTCTGAGGCTGGATTTGAACTCAGGTACTCCCGACTCCAGGGCTGGTGCTCTATCCACTGTGCCACCTAGCTGCCCCTCAATGTATTTTTTTTTTTAACAAATTAAAGGCTCTAAAAGAAAGAAGAGAATTCAGAGGTTATCTGATCCAATCTGTATCTGAACAGTAAATCCTTTAAAAGACCTGGAGTTGGTGAACTTCTAAAAATGGTAATTGTATATATTTTTAAAAACATTGTTCTTTATCTGTACTTTTATATTACCTTAGTTTCCCCAATATCCCTCCCAATTCTCCTTCTAGTGGTCCACCCCATACAAGAAATTTTTTTTTTTAAGGACAAACAAAAAAAAAGAAAGAGGAAAAGCAGTATAATTGATTAATACATCAAAATTTTCTGAAAATATGTGCAATATACAACACTTGTCGACGTCCCACCTCTGTAAAGGTTAGTATGATGGTGTCTTCTCATTTTTCTTTCTTTGAGCCTTGTTTGTTTTTTATAATTTGGATACACTAACAATTTTGGGGGATTGTTCTTTTTTTTTTTTTACACTGATATAATCACTGTGCTTGCTCATTTATTTACTTGTTTATCCGCTCACCCAATTATTTATCTCCTCATTTATTTATTCATTCATTGGTTTATTTGTTTGTTTGTTCATTCATTTATTCATTCATTTGTTTGCTTATCTATTTATTTATCTATTCATTTCTTTCTTTCTTTCTTTGTTTTGACTCTGCATCAGTTCACAATGCATTAGTACATGTAGAGCTTTCTATGCTTTTCTGTATTCATCACTTTCATCACTTCTTGCAGCACAGTAATATTCCATTACATTCATGTGCAACAATTTGTTCAGTTATTCTTCAGACATTGAGCATCTACTATGTTCCCAATTCTGCTATCACAAAAAAAGTGCCACTAAAATATCTCAGTATTTTTAGGGACCTTTTTTTTTTAATCAATGCAATAATTGGATTTCAATGGAATTGCTTTCCATCTCAATCCTATATACCTTATTTTATACATTTAAAAACATTCTTTTAGGAAGGGGTCTTTTGACTTTGCTGGACTGCTAAAAGGATCTAGGACATTAACAAAAAATAAGAACTCCTATTGTAGAATATCCTGGAGAAGTGATTGTCAAGTCTCTGCTCTAAGTCTTCCCCCTAGTAACTAATAACTCTCTCTAGAATTCATCAGCCTATTTCATTTGTGAAAGGTTTTCATATTTACGTTGTTCTTTTCCTCATGGTTTGATAAACAATGCTACACTTCAGAGTGAATAATCAATAAAATGGTGCTACCCTTATCCAGGGAATTTGCATATTAAAGGCAGACCCCTGGTGAAGCAATGCTTTACCCAAAGAAGTGAATCTTCTCATACATAGTGGCATTTCTAGGGATTGTGGCATATTAGTGTAGGAACAATATTTTAGGTTGGGGCAAGGTTTTCCCAGTCCTACTTTATTCAATTCAAAAAATATTTATTAAGTCCTTACAATATGGCAGGTATTTTACTAGGAAATGAGAGTAATAAGCCAAAGGTATAGCAGTCCCCTGCCCTCAAGGAACTTATAGTCTTCTAAGATCTTAGCAGCTATGCCATTTGGTATATATATATTTAATATTGTTTTTTAATGGTTAGTGATGCCTTTATCATAATTTAGTTTTTATATTATTTTTTAAATCTTTATTACTCTAGACTTCATCAGTTTTTCTCATTGCCCTGTCTGTGATTGTGAGTACAGCTATAATATTAATCCAGCCAATGTTACCATTACTTCTGCAAAGAATGTTTCTATTGACTCCCCTGCAGATCAAGTCATTCCTGTGATTACGCAGAACAAAACTCTCTTTCCTTGTCACCATTCCCCTATATATGTTGTTTCCTCTAATTAGATTATAAAGTCATTGAGAATTGGTATTATCTAGTTTCTTTGCATTTGTATCCCCAGAGAATAGCACATAGTAAGTACTATGCTGGCATATTGTAAAGGTTTAATAAATGCTTTTTCACTCACTCACTCATTCATTCATTTATTCATTCATTCAACCATTCACATGAAAGATCAATAATGTTGTCAGTTATAGAGAACTTTTTCCACCAATGCACGTCAACTGAACTATTGAGTTTCTTCTAGTCTCCCAATATGTAATAGATTTTATTCCTCCTCACCATTTTCAGTTTTTATGCATCCAACTGTTTTAAATGTGTTTCTTATATGCAGAAAACATTATTTTCCCCTTATCTATGCTCTTATTTTTAAATTGTTTTTGTATTAGAGAATCTAATATACTCATATTTAGACATTCTTTTGCTCACATTAGGTTTTCTTCCTTGAACATTTATACACATATTTTAGAAGTAGTCATACATATACACATATGTATTTACACATATTGTATATGTAAATACACATATATTTGCATATATACATATGTACTTACATTCTCCTGGGATATAACAACATTCATTCAGCTGAGTACATACAAAATATAAAGAGAGTAAATGCAAAGAAATTGAGAAGGTAAGTCTTCAGGTATATGGTAGTTTCTGAACTGTGTTTGGAAAGAAGCTAGGTATTCTATAAGAGGAAGAACATTCCAGGCAAGGGGGTGGGGCAACCCGTACAAAAGCACAGAGATGGGAGATGAAATGTTGAATAAGAGGATAATCAGATAAAGTAGTTTACTTGGAAAATAGAGTATGGAAAAGGGAGCAATATAAGATCACTCTGGGAAAAATTGTTTGGATCACATTGTAAAAGGACTTTGCATGCCAAACAGAAAAAGAAAAATAACTCTTTCTTATAGGTAGTAGGAAGAAGCTGATGATTTCTGAGCAGGAAAGTAACATAGTTAGCCCTGTACTTTTGGAATATCAATCAATTAGGCAGCTGAATAACGGGGGAGACTTGAGTCAGGAAGAACAACCAAGAGGTGGTTTCAATAGTCATGGCAAGAGGTAATGGGGATCTTAATTAGAGGGGTAGTTGTAAGTGGGGAGAAGGTAATGGATGTAAGATACCCAATGTAGAGGGGCAGCTAGGTGGCACAGTGGATAGAGCACAGGCCCTGGAGTCAGGAGAACCTGAGTTCAAATCTGGCCTCAGATACTTAACACTTACTAGCTGTGATACCCAATGTAGATTACTTATTCCACCTATTGTTAATACTGGCATATTTAGGGGAGGAATGTACAAAGTCAGAAAACAGTTTGATATCTCTTATGTGGAAAATTAGAATCTTAGAAAGATACCAAGGAAAACTGAAGAGTTTGTGGATTCAAGGACCCAATATTGCTGGACACTAGCTTGTGTTCCCTACTTAACTTAATCTGAAAACTAACATATTGAGTTCAATTCAGATTTGGGATATGCCTTTGTCCCATGGCTCACTGACAGTCACTACAGAGAGAAAAAGGAAATGAAGAGTTAGTGATTGTTAAATGAATGGGGGCTATGATTGTACCAAGTCCAGAAAGCCTCAAGGTGACTTTCATTTTTGGAACTGAAATACCTATTTGGGTTTATCTCATGTATCTTATTAACCAGTAATTCCCAAACCTCCAATTTATTTGAGTGTGTCTGTCAATCATGTTGTCTCATTGATGAAGCAAATTAAGTTGATTGTTCCTGTGTTGATACTTCTGCTCTTAACATAGTCAGAAATACATTTATTTAACTTATGGACATCTGTTTATGACAGAGGCTCTTAGCCAGTCAAAATAGCTACTATCCATGCATCCTTGGGCAAAACATTTCATCTAAGTCCCGGTTTCTTCATCTATAAAATGTAAATAATAATACTAGTTACTACCTGACTCACAGGCTTATTATGAACAAAGTTCTCTGTAATCCTGAAATAAGTCTATAAATGAGAGATATATAAATGGGAGATCACATGGAATAATAGAGGGCTAATTGGACTTGAAGTCAGAAGATTTAATTTTGAATCCTGGTCCTAGTTGTGTGAGCATGGATGTGAAAGTCACTTCATTTCCCTAAATTTTAGCCATAATCTATATTCTGGAAATAATCATTCTTAGGATAGTTATTATATCTAACCTTAAAGAACATTACAGATGTGAATAATAATTATTTTTGAGTCTGGTGAAATAGTTATTATAAATTTGACCTTTGTTCTTAAATCTTATTACCTTAAGAAAAAAATCCAAAACACAAAAATCTAAAACATTACAAAATACAAAAAGCATAAAAAATATATCTCATCCCATTGAGCTGTCCACTCAAGCCATTTCAGTATCTTTCCTTAGCTACATTCATACTCTTTATTCCCATCTTTTCTATGTTGCTCTGGACATAGAAAACCAATCAATACTGCCATTACTTCTGGAAATAGTATTTCAATTGAATATCCTGTGGATTGACTCATCATCCTTGTGGTTATACTGCACAACACTTTCTTTCTTGCCACCATTCTCCTTCATGTGTTGTTTCTCCATCTTAGAATGTAAGCTGCTTGCCAGTAAGTAGTCTTGCTTTTTGTACTTGTATTCCCAGAGCATAGTACACAATAAGCATTTTGCCTCAGCATAGTAATACTTAATGAATACTTTTTTTTTCATTCATTCATCAATTTATATTAAAAATCTATAATTTTGTCAGCTGTGGGTAACTCCTATCAATGCAACTATGATTTGTCCAATAAATCCCCCAAAGTTGCTTGAGGTATAACGATTTAAATGACATGGGCAAGTTTGCGAAGTTAATAAGTAGACCAAAGGATCATAGATCTAGAGATGAAAGTACCTCTGAAGGCAACCCTTTCATTTTACAGATAAAGAAACTGAGGCCCAGGAAATTGAAGAGACTTACCTAAGGTCCCACAAGTAGAATTATATAGGGCAGTTTGATGCATTAAAAGAAAGACATAGTCAGGAAGACTTGAGTTTAAATCTTCCCTCCGACACAATAATTTTCTGAAACTGAATAAATTATGTAACATTTCTCAACTTCAATTCTTTTCTTTATAAAATCAGAATAACATAGCACCTACAACTCAGGGTTATTATGAGGATAAAATATATAATACATGTAAGCTACTTTTAAACTCTTAAAGCACTTCATAAATATTATCTATTTTTTTATTGTCTATCATGATTATCTATATCCTCTCTTCCTTCTCCTCCTTTATCTCCTTCTCCTTCTCCTCTTCCTCCTCTTCCTTCTTTTTCTTCTTCTTCTTCCCTTTCCTCCTCTTCCTCCTTTTCCCCATCAGATAGATTTAGAGTTCGAAGGGACACAGAGACTAAATGCAACCCCATCATTTTAAAAATGAGCAAACTGCTGCCCAGAGAAGTTAGGTACCTTGCCAAATTTCCTTTCAGTAGTAAATGTCAGAAGATTTAAACCTTCTCCTCAAATCTAGGTAAACTTCTTTGGATTTTGCCATCATTCTCCAGGCACCTCATCATGCTGCAAGAGCACTTCAATCCAGGAACTCATACTTTTCCTTTTCCTTTGGGATCTCTATCTCTCTCTGAGACAGTGTAGAAACTACCATTTAAGGATATAAGTAGGCCAGACATCTCTTCATTTACCACCTGGATAGATTCCTTTGGACTTTGCCATCATGTCCCCATTCTTAGTGCCTCTCTCTCTTCCTGCTTATTATCTTCCTTTTGGTGAAATCTATCCTTATTAGATTGTAAGCTCCTTGAGGGCAGGGACTGTCAATTGTTTTCTTTTTCTTTTTTCATTTTTTTGTGCATTCCCAGTACTTAGCATAATGTCTGCTATATATTAGATGCTTACTATATGTTTACTGACTCACTGACTGATTAAGTGCCAAAATGAAAAAAAAAAGTTGAACATCGAAAAATAAAGCAATCCCTAGTTTGAAAGTTGCTATGAAAACGTAAGCTCAGCCTTCTAATGGACAAATTAACAATGGGCATTAGCCAGTTGTTGGACATAAGCCATGGCAAATGGATACATTCCACCACTCTGCAGATGAATTCTCTGTCTGAAAGTTATTCTTCTTAGTCCTGCATAAGATACAGTGCTTGAACTGGCATCCAGACACATTCTAATTCTAGAAAGAGCCAGGAGGAGGCCAATCTATGCCAATGCAATGGAATGAATTACACCTTGTCGTTAACAGATGGCTCAGTCAGAGACCTGGGATTTCTGAGAGCACAACCAAAAGGAACATTTTGTCTTAGTTCAAATGTGTAAAGTATCAACATTATTATAACGGATGCTATTCAATAGGCAGTTTCAACATTGACACAGAATAGGAATGGCTGCGACTATTTGGAATGCGTGATATCAAGGGAAATAGCATGTAAAATGGCCCTTTGGGGGAGAGGGCTCCCAGCATAGGGCAGACAGAGGTAAAGGAATGTGTCTAAATCAATCTATGTCTTGCTCTGACCACTGAGTTAAGACTGATCTCTCTTCAAATTTCTCTTAGCCATTTGCCTGAGCCTCTCCTTTGCACAGATCTCATTCTCTTTTGTGTCATCATTCATGGAATCATTGAAGTATTGAGGGCTGGAAAGTACCTTCAAGATTCTCAAGTCCAATGGCCTCATTTTATTGGTTAGGAGAGTGATGGCCTGAGGAAGGAAGTCATGGACCTGAGGCCATGTGGGTAGAGCTAGGATCAAACCCATGTCCTTTGACTCCATATATAATCCACACCCATGCAATTCTCTCTCTTTCCCTCCCTCCCTCTTTCCCTTCCTCTCTCTCTCTCTCTCTCTCTCTCTCTCTCTCTCTCTCTCTCTCTCTCTCTCTCTCTCTCTCTCCCTCTCCCCCCATCTGTCTCTTCTGTCTCTCTTTTCCTCTGTCTCTGTTTTCATTCTCTTTTTTCTCTCTGTATCTTCTCTGTGTGTGTTTCTCTCTTTCATAATTGCTCCTCTGTTTTATTATAAGCCATTTGACAGCAGAGTTTGTGTCATATCTATCTTTATATCCCTAGGGCCTTGGATATAGCAGGTGCTTAATAATTTTTTTTAATTGAGTTAAATTTGTTTTGCTAGGCACCTAACCAACCACATGCACAAGGATAAATTTTATGGATGACTTAATGGTTCATTGTTTACCACCTTCCTATGAGGTACAGATGTGTTATTATTTCACTTATCTATCTAGACCAATAGTAGATCAGAGAGGTTAAGGCTCATACCCTTGATCACACAATGCATTCATTCCATTTACACGTTTAGATTCATAGCACAGGTTATGTACTTAGCATTTCACCTTTTTGTTAACCTTTGTCTCTTTCCTTATATCACTTCCTTTGACTTAGAACACCTTCTTCTTACCTTCCCATCTTTCTCCATCTATCCAAATCCTACCCATCCTTCAAGATCAAATATAAATTTCACCTTCATCTTTTTAAGCAGATGTGATTTCATCACTGTAATTTCCTTGTGAGTAACTTCTCCAACTAATACAGACCCTTAACTCTTTCTTTTTTATTTTTGGGGAAATGGGGGTTAAGTGACTTTCCCAGGGTCACACAGGTAGTAAGTGTCAAGTGTCTGAGGCCAGATTTGAACCCAGGTACTCCTGAATGCAGGACTGGTGCTTTATCCACTGTGCCACCTAGCTGCCCCTCCCCCCAACTCTTTCTTACTTAATAGCCTGGATACACTAAGAAGTTAATTGGCTTGCCAACGGCCACATAGCCAGTGTGTCAAAAATAGGACTTGAATCTTGACCTTGTTGACTCAAATTAAAATTTGATATTTTCATCATCTCCCAGCTACTAGTTTTCCTCTCTCAGAATACCTAACCTCTATATGCTCTGTGTACAGCTCGGTGTATACTAATTATTTACATGTTGTCTCTCCTATTAGAATGTGAGCTCCTTCAGGGCAGGGATTTTTAGGTTCTTAGTTCCTAGCACATAGCACAGTACTTGACACATTGTAAAAATTTAATAAATGCCTTGATCAACTGTCTGAATGCTTCCTCTCCTATGCAATACTCAAATGTGTTCTCATGCTTTTGGAATATTATATCATTTGATGTCTGAACCATTTAATTAACACATTTAACACCCATCCTAGTAGTTATTTACCTTTCATATATGTACATGCTTTATCTATCCAACTAGGTTAAATATCCTTGAAGGAAAAAAAAAATCAACTAAACAATCCATGAGTTTTATAGACGTATCCCTTCCACATCACAACTTTCCCCATTACAATGTATATATATCAGGGGTCCACATAACAAATCATATGGAAATTTGGGGGGAGTTGTGCAGAAGCTGCAGACAACATGTAAATGTCAGCAGATGACACAGAAAAAAGTTTAGAAACTCAGAAAGTCATAAAATATATGTATAGTAGTGTATAATATCAATATATTTTATCTTTTAATATAATAATAATTGAGAAGTCTTCTCTAGTACAAAGGGAGGCATTTTATATGGATTTTCTAGGTTGTGGGGCCACCATACACATAACCTTCATGATATAGAAGAGATAACTGTACTTCTTTGTATAATTTGTACCCCATGCCCAACATGTAGCATGGTTTCTAATAAATACTAGGCACTCAGTCCAATATGTAGACATTGTAAGCCATGAAATTTTGGATCAATATAGGGATTTTTTAAAAGCTAGAATTGGGAAACAAAGGCATAGGGAGCCTCATCAGCCAAGAACTTCCTATTGTATATTCAAGTAGATGGTTGATTGACCATTTGTTAGGGATGCTACAAAAAGAATTCTTTTATGGGGTAAGAGTCAATGCTGAGAGGACTTCTCAGATCTCTTCCCATGATGATTATATGACCTATAATTCTGCCATTGAGCAAAAACAATGAGAATGTTGGTGGGGGGGAAAGTAAAGCCATAGTTCTTGGGTGAAATGGTATGAATGGTTTCTCATCTTTAATGGAAAATGTAGTTTCTCATCCTTGTTTATTTGAAATCTACATCAGTGTTCTCCATTACATTGAAGTATTGTTCCCTGGCAATAGCAAATTTCACTCAAACTCACACATTGTGAGTCACTGCCACTTAAGCAACGTGACTGTATAATCAGAACTTTCCAGTGGGCCTGATTGCATGTACTTAGCTGGCCATTTGGACAACTTAATAGACTCAGACACTCTGCAGAAAGTTTCAGCAAATGCCTCTAATTTGATGTCGTTAGTTGTGGGCTAATTTTTTCTCTTGTATCAACCTCAGTGGCTAATTAGATGGCAGATTCAAATCTTCATGAATTTTTCAGGCTGATACTTGTTCCTTCTCAGCACTAATTTGCTATTATCAGTGGAATGACTCTAGTGTTGATTGTTGGTCTTGTTTGACCTGTGTTCTCCTATTCAGATTGAAATTAGTTGAGGGACTCTAGCCATGGGTCACTTGGTAAATCTTTTCTTTGAAAATAGCTTTACTGTGGAGGACTTTCTGCTCTTGTTCTCTACTAACTCCCACTCCAGCCCTTGTTGCTGGGGCTTCTTGTCACAGGCAAATGCAGTTTGGTAGAATTTTACCGTGGGGTTTTGGAAAATTAAAAATTAAAACACACACATTCAAAATCCCCAATATAATGCTGGATTCTGGGGCAAGAACAGCACCAGGAATGCTGCTGTGTACGGATAGGTCAGGATTTGACTCATGGTGTGGCTAACTAGATTGATTTTGACAGCAGAGTGCATCACGATGGGATTTTTGCTCTAATTCCATCTGGGTTACTGGGAAATTTTCCTGATACTAATAGGTCACATTTGTTCTTTAAGGTTTACAAAATACTCTCCTTACTGTAGCTCTAGGGCATAGGCATTTGAACTCATACCATATCCATTTTATCAGTGAGGAAACTGAGTCTCACAGAGGTAAAGTGACTCACTCAGAATCACAATGTAATGTCAGAATTGAGACACGCCCATTTCTCCTCACATCAAGACCAGTATTCTTTTCACAATATCATGGTGATAAAACAGGGTCATGCCAATCCACTCGAATCTTCTTTTGATGAACTGTAGGTAGGTAGGTGGGAGGTAACTAGGGCAGCCTCAAATGAATCACTTGTAATTATAAGCCATAAGAAATTGTAGTTATGAATGGGAGTCACAATAATATGTCTATTATATAATTCATCTTTATTAATTCTTATTCACTTGTAGTGATTTCTAGTTAGTAAATAACAAGTATGTCATTGGCTGGGTGATGGATTTGGTTTACCAAGGGGTAGAATGTAAAATAATAATTATATCAAAGAACTGCTAGGTTCTGGCTCATTCTTCATTGGCCCAAATGTAAACTCTAGTACCCTAGATGGATTTTTTTTTATTTGATCCCTAGAAGAGGAGAAGTCTATCAAGTAAGGAAATCTCCCAATTTCCCCCCAGCAGCTGTTTCTGTTTTTCACTGGGGAAGTACTGGACTGTATAGTATTTATCTTTTATCTGCCCCTCTCCCACTTTCCCTCCCATTTTGTATAGCACTGGGGCCCAGGGCTATTCTCTAACTATAAAGGAAACAGCTATATTGGAATACAAAGGGTCATTTTACTCATAGGCATACATACTTTTTAATTAAAAAGTGTTTTATTGCTTTTGTTAAGTAATTAAAATTTACAAAGTAATTTCCCACAAATATTTATTAATATTAAGTTGTTCTCAGCGTACACAAGTAAATAGCAAGCAATTGTTTTAGTCTGCATCTGTAATTAAAATGACTAAGTAATTATTTTTTTCTTTGAGTGCAGTTGACACTATCACATTTTTCTAACTTTTAGTTCAGACTCATTTCCATTACTGAATGCTTTATAGAAGCAAAGATAACGGGTGTCTGCTAGTGTAGAGGAAGGCTGCTTCTCTTTCTAACCTTATGAAAAATACAAACAAATAAAATCCCTTGTGTTCTATTTACAGCTTTCCATTGTTTTGTTTTCTTAATCCTCTTTATTTTCACTACCTTCTCAGTTTTCTTGGGCTTCATCTTACCATCAACTACCATATGGTCATTTAAACATTTCTGTTACTTAGCACCTTCACTACCAGAACCATGTCTTTTTCTGTACTGTTCTGTCTTCCTCCAATTCTTCTGGGAATGTGAATCTTTTTTCTCTAGATAAGACATAAGCTTGTTGAGATCAGGGATGATGTATTTTGTCTTCCCCATAGGAGAGAGTAATTTCTTATAATGCAATAAACACTGACCATAGAATCAGAGGAGCTGTGTTCAAATCCGAGTACTTTTACCTCACTTTTATCTGAATTGAGCAAAAAACAGTTGAATATGTATATATATATATATATATGTATATATATATATGTATATATATATGTGTGTGTGTATAAATATATATGTATGTGTGTGTGTGTGTATATATATATATATATATATATATGCACACATACATACACACACACCTGCCACAGAAGAGATAAGTTGAGAAATATATTAAACTTAATAAGGAAACAGGTGGGGATGGAGAGAGGGTATATTAAAGGGAAGATAACACCAAGGAAGGAAGTCATGAACAAAGCAAAGTCCTAATTCTCAATAGGGCATAGATAGCAAAAGAGAAGAAGAGAAGAGAAAGAAAAGAGAAGAGGTAACTAAGGGATTCCCATCAATGGGCAATGGGTAAACAAATAGTGATCAATGAATGTAATGTATTATACCATAAGAAATGAGGAAATAGACAATTCTAAGATTCCTGGGAAATATGAACTGATGATGTATAGTGAAGTGAGTAGAGCCATATGAATAGTTTATACAAGTACAATGCTATAAAGAAAAAACAACTTTGAAAAGCTTGAGAATTCTAATGAAAGCAATGACCAACAACATCTCTTGAACACCTATGATGAAGCATATTTCCCACTGCCTGACAGAGAAGTAATGGAACCAAGTCACAGATATTGATATTGATATAAATATATCAATGGCCAATATATAATGGCCAATATGGCCATTGGGTAGATTTGTATCACTTAATTATGCTTATTATTTTATTTCTGTTTTAAATTATAATACATGATAAATATTTATTAAATATTTGCCATATACTGGACACTGCTGGGAATACAAATAAGTAAAAGAAATATATTATTTCCCTTGAATGAGTTTATAATCTAATACAGAAAGCTAATACACAAAAAGAAGTTGAAAAGGGATGGAGTACAAAAATAGTACCCAGTCAGAGGCATCATGAGGCTGATGATGGAGCTGAAACCCAAACAGTGCATTTAGTGGCAAGTGGAATGGGTGACATTTTTAACTCTAAAAGGAAGCTAAGAGAGGAGCTTTTTGTTCTGCTTTCTAGCCCTCCAAACAGAGAGAGAGAAACAACTGAGGGTACTCATGAAATGTGAGTAGGAAAGCTGAAGCAATCTCCATGATTGGGGGTGGAGATCTGGAGGGTTGGTGGTGGTGGGGAGGAGTTCACAATAGTAATAATGCTAAAAAAGTGAGTGAGAGAAGTCCACCTAAACAATTTTTTAAATGCATAGCAGAGAACAGAAGGGAATACAAAAGGAAGCCCATACAAACCAGATGATTTTGAAAATCATGTGTTGAATTCATTATACACCTATTTTTTAAAAGCAAGAGTTATGAAAGGGAAATCTTTTTGTGCTCTGTTATTACATGGAAATACTATTTTTTCTTTTAAGTTCAGAGTAATGATTTTAAAATGCCTCCATTCCCTCCAAAATACATCTCCAATCTATTTGCTTTATGGAACTTCATGATTACAGGAAGTGTATTTTAGTGGAGATCCTAGAGTTAGGACAAGCCTTAAAGATAATTGAGTTTAATGCCATCACTTTACAAATGAGGAAATTGAGGCCCAGAAAAGTTAAGTGATTTGACTAAGGTCATCCGGATCATAGGTAAATAAGCCAGGATTAGAATTCCATAAGTTCATCTTTTTTTTTTTCCCATTGTGCTACCCTGCTTTCCCCAAATCTGGGTTCAAGTTCCTTAAAAGTTCTTTTCTTTTCAGATTTAGATGTCTTAGTGAACCTATCTGAGAATGGAGCTTCTATCTGTAAAATGAGGATAATAAAGCCTGTACTACTGGCCTCACAGAATAGTGAATATCAATTAAGATAAGGGTTGTAAAGTGTTTTGTAGTCCTAATGTGTGATAGTTGCTAGTCACAATAAGCAATTATCATTAGAGATTTGCTCCTTGGAATGAATGACTCTTTAGTTTGGAAGGAGCCTTGAAGGTCAACCCATTCAACCTTTTACCCATATATTTCCTCTCACAACACCCTTAGCAGATGGTCAACTTGTCTCTTCCTGAACAACTTGGGTGAGAGGAAGATCTTTACCTCAATAGGCAATTTACTCCATTGTTCTATAGCTCTACCAGTAAGAAATTTTTTTGCCCTATTTACTTGAAATCTGCTTCCTTTCCACCCATTGGTGGTGGTGGTGGTGGTGGTGGGGACCAGGCATACATATTAAATAATTAATACCTTATTAAGAGACAGTATAGCATAAAAAAATAGAAATGGACCTGGAGTTAGGAGATCAGGGTTCATATGCCCCCAAACACCTACTACTTGAATAACTATTGGCAAGTTACTTTACTTCTCAGCCTCAATTTCCCCATCTGTAAAATAAAAAAGAAAAAGACACTTGTCTGTACTATTCTCCTCAGAAGTGTGAAAGAAGTACTCTATAAACCTTAAGTCACTATGTAATCTTTATGGGACTCAGGTTTCTCTATGGTAAGTAAGGAGGCAGGATTAAATGAGTTCTAAGTTCCCTTCTAGTTTTAAATTCTTTTCATACTGTAAGCTTGGTACTATAAATATTCTCAACATGGGATCATAAATTTAGATCCGGAAGGTACTAAAAAAGTTATCCAGTCCAACCTGCCCATTTAACAAATGGAGGAAATGAAGGTCCAAAGAGGTGATGTAAATTTAATTTGCCTAAGGTCACGATGAGAATATTGTGGTGTAGAGATGTGAAATGGTTTGCTTTTGTTAAACCTGGGAACCAACTTCATGAGCCATGACTTCAACCCATTTCTTTTGACTCTTAGTTCAAGATGTTGAAGTGATTATTGATGGTAGAAGAAAGAAAGAAGGGGGAAAATGGTTCAAAGAAGGAGGAAGTATTGGGGGGGGGGAATCTTCACCAAACTTGAGGTTTTACAACAAGATCATCCCATACAACAAAGAGAGGGTAAAGAAAAGGAGAATGGAGAGATAGAAAATGATAAAGAGCAGGTTTAGGGAGGAGAAAGTCAGAAGAAAGAGAGAGAGAGAGAGAGAGAGAGAGAGAGAGAGAGAGAGAGAGAGAGAGCGAGCGAGCAGAAGGAGAGAGAAGCAAAGACAAAAAAAACAAAAATAAAGATAGAGACAGAGACACAAAGACAGAAACAGAGAGAGATAGAGATGCAGTGTGAGACATAGACGCAGAGAGGCAGATGCAGACACATACAGAGAGAGCAAGCCTATGTGCTTCAGCTATTAGGATATTGCTAGGGGTAAGCTGTATTTTCATTCTATAAACATCCACAACAGTCCAGATGCTATCAGTATTATGAAGCTCTCCTTTGGCCTCAAGAGACAAATTCCCATCCTTTAAATGGAGCCAACCTTGCTACTTACACACAAAGCAATTTAACTAGAGATACTAGCCATCATTAACTAGAGGTATCAGCTATCACAGTCTATTTCCCTTCCACTGGTCTCTTCTCATTATCTTTCCTACCTTCTTTCTGGGCTTGCAGGCTTAGCAGTATGGTTCTTTCATGTTTCAACTTAAGAATCAACATATCAGCCAAACAAATGAGCATCATGGTATAAAAGAAATAGCACTGAATGAAGAGTCAGGAATCTTGGGTTCTAGACCTTGTTCTGTGACTAGCTACCTGTGTGATCTCAGATCTGTTCACCTCTAGTAGATAATCTCTTATGTGCCTTCCAGATTTGATATATTATGTATGATTTGTTGAATGCCTTCTATTTGTAGAGCACTATTTTCCCCCCCTTTTTAAATAATTTTACCATGTGGTTGAAGAGTTTCATTTATCTTTCAGGGCCTCTGTTCTTGGCTACTTTAAATACTAGAGGACATACAGTTCCTTTTTAACCATGGAATAATAACTAAATGAGAATTGCTTATTGTTCCTTGATGCTCTGATCTGCCAAGATGATTGAATTTGGGGGTATGCTGGAGCCACTTGGTAAATTTTCAGTGAAGATATTTATATCCCCCAAATTGGTAAATGCTGTAAATCGGGTTTTGATTTATTGTTCTGTTGATTGCCTAGACTTAAGAAAGTAATGGAGAATGTTAATAATACATATTAAACTTAAAAGTGTATTGTGTCCACATTCAGAGACATGGTTGTTAAATGTTTTTAGCATATACTTAATTGAATCCCTTCTGGTGATTGAGGTCTTCCCATCTTTATTTCAGGTGAGATACTGGAAGCATACAAAGCAACAACATAGTGAAAGAACCTGATTCTGTGAAGCGATACCACAAATAGTAAGATCATTAAAATGAAAGGCTTTGGTATCTTCTAAAGAGTTTTTCTGTGTTCAGACTATGGGAGCATCAGGGAATCCTTGAGTCAAACCTTGATGAATGGGGATAAGCAAACAAAATCGAGGAAAGTATTCAGGACAAGGAGGAATGTCATAATTTGAAGGGTAGATGCGGAAATGAATGTAGATTGATTGACTAATATGAGTGAGCAAATGAAAGAAAAATTACTTATTAAGGGTTTATAATACAAAGTACTATGCATGGCACTGATGATACAAGAAGAAGCACAAAGTTGTTCCTGTTATGAAAGAGTTCACATTCTGATGTGAGAGACAACATATATAGGAATATTTAGCAGAAAGTGAGATGGGTGGAGCAGCAAGAAAACAGATGGTAATGCATCATTTTTCAGGTCACTTAAATTGATGAAAGTGTACACATGGCAGTCCCAAGTCCTTTGGATGATCAGAGCAGTGATGCCAAACCCTACAATGGTGAGAATATCAAAGAAAGTCACAGACAGTGCCCAAGGGTTTGGAGACGTACAGAAGAATGACTATTGTGATAAGGCTATTTGATTTGTCAATTAAGAAATCACTGGTAACCTTAGACAGAAAGTTCATTTGAATTAAAAGACCAGAGGCCAAATTGTAGAGAGTTAAGAAGAGAGAGAGAAGAAAAGTAAAGGCCTCAGCCATAGAGGACCTTCTCAAGGGGTTTATCCACAAAAGGGAAAAGAGATGTGGGATGATCATGAGTGGAAATGGATGGATTAAAGTGAGGGTTTTTTGAGCATGGGTTCAATATGGATGTTTGCAGCCAGTAGGGAAGCAGCAAGTACATGGGGAGAAGCTAAAGAAAAGTGAGAGAATAGAAATGATAGAGAGAAAAACCTGACAAAGAGGAATAGAATGGGATCCTCTGTGTGTAGAGAGGTTTGTTTTGGCAAAGAGAAAGACCATACCTTCATGTGAGACAGGGTTGAAAGTGGAAATAGTATCAGAAGACATCTGGGTGATATGAGATGAGGAGGAGGGGTCTTTGTTAGCAACAGATACTGAGGTTGTTGGGGAATATGACACTCGAAGAGGCAGTTGCCTGATCCCTTCCCCACAAGGGTTTCTTTCTAAAACATCAGCTGAAGGGCTAGACTGGAAGCAGAGTGGGTAGCATGGGGAAGGGTATGCCAATCCTAAGTGCCTTGTGTTTCCCTGCCCATGATGTACTGGTGGCTAAGAGCAGCTTGACTGAAGTAAAGGTGTAGTACACATGGTTTGACTTGAAATTTTGCATATTAAACTGAAGTAAGACTTTTGGAATACTCTGCATTATTAGTATAAAAAGCATGCTTATTGTTTCCTTCAATGAAGTTTAGCTAGAAATAGTCTTAGGACAAATGACTATCCTGTTACTATTCTATTACTATTATATTTAATGTTCTGTAGACTATTGTACAAGTAGATGAAATTATTGCTTTATATAGTACTCATTCCAGTAGAAGACACAATTAAAGGAGTAATAAATGTTCTGGCAAGAATGATAAGATCTTAGTATTGTAGATGTGGACCCAGAAAGGATCTGGGTACAAGTCCTTCAGTTTACAGATGAGGAAATGGGGTTGAAAGAAGTTCAGCCTTGTCCAAGCTGAAATAGCAGTTAGATAGAGACTATGAAAGAGTTTTAAATGCAGGGCAAAAAAAAGTTTGCATTTTATTCTAGACTACAGGGAGAAAATGAAACTTCCTAAACAAAGGGGTAACATGGTTAGACTTGTCCTTTAGGAATATCACTTTGAAATTTGTATGCAGCATTACTTGTAGAAGGGAGATAGGGAAAGCAGGGAAATCAATCAGGAAGCCCAAGATTAGAGGTGGAAAATTATATGAACTTGAACCTGGGCGATGGTTGTGCTGGTGGAAAGAAGGGAAAAGTTTCAAGTGCTGATGGTAACAGAATTGAATAGACTTCTCAACTAATTGAATATGAGGGTTGAAAGAGGATTTAAAAAGTCAACTTAGGTGACCAGAAGGAGATCAGAAAAGAGAAGCTAAGAAGAGGGGTGTGTTTTGGGAAAAAGTTAATGGATTCTGTTGAATTTGAGAACCTTCAAGTTGGAGATTCCAGGAGGAAGTCATTGGTGTGAGACTAGAAGTCAGGAGAGAAATCAGGGCTGGGTATATAGCGTTAGGTGTCACTTGAATAAAAACTGATAATTGTACTCATTGTGTGTGTGTGTGTGTGTGTGTGTGTGTGTGTGTGAAAGAGAGAGAGAGAGAGAGAGAGAGAGAGAGAGAGAGAGAGAGAGAGAGAGAGAGTCAAGACTCAGAACAGAGCTTTTGAGAATACTCACAATTAGAATTCAGGACCTAGATGTTATCTAGCAAAAGTGAGAAGGATTAGCTAGACAGGTAAGAAGAGAACTTGGAGAGAAAGGGGTATCCTGAATGGAAGAAAGAATATCCAGGAGAAGATAATCAACAGCGTGGAACGTAGCATAGAAATCCAGAAGAATGAGGAATGAGAATACACCAGCATTTTTAGCCATTGAAGGAGCCTTAGTAATCTTGGATGAGATATTTTCAGTTTTGTGATGAGATGTGAAGCCAGATTGGAACAGGTTTAAAAGTGAGTGGAAAGGAAGTGAAGATTATGAGTGGATGGCTTTTCTTCAGAATTTTGACTTGGCCAGGGAGTAGAGATATCACATGATAACTTGAGAGTATAGTGTGGTAAAATATGAAAGTTTTTAACAGTCGGTTAGGATAACTGAAAGACGCCAGTTTTTCAAGGACCACCCTTTTGGGGAGGAGATGAACAGTCCGCCTGCTGCGCATGTCAGACTGCCTGCCGGGTACAGTCCGCCTGCTGCGCATGTCAGACTGCCTGCCGGGGTTTTTTGACTTCCGGGGTGGAGAGAAGGGGAGTAGCCTTTTTTTTTGCCGGCTTGGCGGGACTCCTGGCGGCGCGGGACAGACGGTCTGACTCACTCCAAAGGTGGCCTAAATCGGTTTGGTGAGTTTTTATAAGGAATATAGACTAAGCCTAGATTTAAGACGATTTGTACTGTATTTCTATTTTCCTATCCTTCTAATCAACAACACCTTATATACAATAAAGGCTCTATCTAGAAAACCAGAAGCTTCTTCCATTTACTAGTCTGGGAGATAAATTAAGGGAAGGGTTAAGTAGGGGAGATTTATGATCTAATATCCAATTTTAAATCTCACAGTTTGGCGACCCCGAAGGGACCTTAAGGACCCTCCCACCCTCCCTAGTTTGGCCATAAGCCGGCTAATTCGGTGGATTTTCCAAATACCCCCCCCCCCCCCCCCCCCCGCGGACTTTCCCTTTGTCTAATCTCCCTTAAAGACTTTAAGCCTCTAAAAGTCTTGCTTTAAACAGAAAAGCCAGCCCAGTTTAAAGGGCAAGATGCTCGAATATTCTACCATCCCTTTGATTTTTCTCATCGGAATGTATTGGGACAGCATAACATCCCGACTTAGAGGAATAGTTTACTCAATGGTCCTTCATAACATTATTGGTTTTTTCCTCATTCAGGCAGCAAAAAGTTTTTTGTATAATAGTATACGTGAGAATCTTTGGGAAAATACGTTTAATATAAGTAGAAATTTTATGCCTGCAATTGAAATACCTTTTAATACCACATCCATAGTTCATACGACTAAGGATTTTATTTTTTTTTGTTGTTTTTTTTTGTTTTTGTTATTATCATTGTTTTTGTTATTATCATTGTTATGATGTGGGGGAAACTCTCACATATGGAGAGAGACCTCAAAATGGCTGTTTCTACTAGAGATGATCCAAGTTCAGAATCAGATCAGCAGAAACTACTCCCTCTGCAGGAAGCTATAGAACATAGTAAGAAGGGAGTGCCAATTCAAGTCAGAAAATATAGCCCCTTTAGACCAAGTGACTTGAGCGCATGGAAATCAATCATCCCTAGTTTTGAGAAAAATCCAAACACTGTAATTTCACAGTTAAGGACTATATTTAATGCATATCAACCCAGTTGGGCTGATGTTACTTGCCTTTTGGAAACTTTACTGTCCCCAACTGAGATTACAGATATTATCTCAGCAGGAAATGCCCTTGTTGCGAAAGGTAAGGCCGATGTGGAATGGCCTCTAAAGGATCCAGAGTGGAATTATAATGATGATAGGGATTTCCAAAGATTAAAATATGCTAGAGAAACACTTCTGAAGGGAATGGAATCTTGCTCTAGAAAACCGGAAAACTGGCAGAAATTTTTAAGCCTACCTCAGGAGGCTAATGAAAGACCAAACAGATTTTATGATAGACTTTGTGAGGCCGCTAGACAGTACACCAGATTGGATCCAGTAGATTTAAGAGATTCCTGTATCATTCTCAACACATTTGTTTATAATTCACTGCCAGAAATACGCAGATACTTTCTGAAACAATGTCCAGACTGGAGAAATCTCTCAGTAGATAGAATTAAGGAACTTGCAAATTATGTCTTTGACTCACGTGAGGAAGATCCAGATCACCCTAAACAGAGCATTCTGGCACCAGCGATTCCTAGTCAGCCATGTGGACACTGGAACAAGGACACTAAGGTGTGTTGTTACTGTCGTAAGGAGGGGCATGAATTGAGAGAATGTAGGACTTGGAGAAGAAATTCTAATTCTAATTACAGGCGAAATCAAAATAGAAATAGATCTTTTTGGAGGAATACAGAAAGGCAGTACCAGAATAATGGTAACCAAGACCCCCCTCAGAAGAGGACACAGGAATGATGGTGTCTTGGGGAGGAATGGAACATAGATAATGAAAGCCATATATTCCCAGATCCGGATTTTTTGAATGCACTTGTGCCAGTCCATTCACCTCCCCAGAGTAATGAACCACATGTCACCTTAAAAGTGGGGGAGACTTATTATGATTGTCTGCTAGACACAGGAGCCTCTAAATCAGTATTAGTAAGCAAACCAGATGCTGGGTGTAGACCTGTAGGATTTTTGAATGTAGTGGGAGTCTCAGGAAAGAGCCAGAGAGTGGCAAAATTGAATCCTCGCATGGTATCTATGGGGCCCTTAACAGTGGAACATTCATTTTTACTCATGCCTGATGCCCCTGTAAATTTATTAGGTCGTGATCTCCTTTGCAAGCTTAGAGCAACCATATCTTGTGCTCCAGATGGGGCTGTCTCCTTACAATTGCCAGAGGATACTGTTCATTTATTACCAATTTTACTTACAGAAGCTCAAGGAACAGCAGGGGAGGTATCCAAAATCCCCTCTGACATTCCTGAGTCTTTATGGGCCTCATCCCCTAATGAGGTGGGGCTCCTTAAGTCTGCCATGCCTGTTACCTTTAAAGTTAAGGGGGGACCACCCCCCTCCATTCCACAGTATCCATTGTCTAGGGAAGCAATAGAAGGGATCACCCCTATAATTGAGGCTTTGAAAAGCCAGGGTATTATTATTCCATGTCATCACTCTCCATGCAATACTCCCATTTTGCCAGTTAAAAAACCCAAGCCTGGGCCAGATGGTAAACCTGTTTATCGTTTTGTGCAAGATCTTAGAGCGATTAATAATTATGTTATTCCTAGACATTCCATAGTTCCAAACCCGGCTACGATAATTTCCTCGATTCCCTATGAATCTACATGTTTCACAGTGGTAGACCTTTGCTCTGCCTTTTTCTCCATACCAGTACATGAGGACTTCCAATATTTATTTGCTTTTACCTGGAAAAATAGACAGTGGACCTGGACTAGACTCCCACAGGGATTTGTAGACAGTCCCACATTATTTTCCCAAATTTTACAGCAGGATCTGGCCTCTATTACCTTTAAGGGCTCCATACTAGTACAATATGTAGATGACTTACTTTTGGCCTCTCCTAATGCTGAAATTTGTCAGGAAGATAGCCGTCACTTACTGCTGGAGCTGCACAAGAGAGGACACAAGGTTTCCAAGACAAAGGTACAATGGTGTTTGCCCCAGGTAGAATATTTAGGATTTATTTTGGCTGCTGGAACTCGCTCTGTCTCTTCTAAGAGAGTCCAGGCCATTCAACAACTCTCTGCCCCCACTACTAAGAGGCAGTTGAGAGCCATTCTGGGAGCAGCTGGGTACTGTAGACAATGGATACCCTCTTTTGGTGAAATTACTAAACCCCTCATAGCTCTTACAAAAAGTTCTGTTCCAGACAGTTTACAGTTGGATCCCCAGCATCTCTCAGCCATAAAAGAATTAAAACGGGCCTTGTTATCAGCACCTGCCCTAGGACTGCCAGATTATAGTAAGCCTTTCACTCTCTTTGTGCATGAACAAAGGGGGGTGGCTTCTGGAGTCCTGACTCAGTCACTGGGGCCTAACCAACGTCCTATAGCCTACTATTCAATTCAGCTGGACCCTGTAGCGGCTGGAGCGCCACCTTGCCTTAGAGCAGTGGCGGCCACAGCGCTTTTGGTAGAAAAAGCCTCTGATTTGGTCCTAGGTAACCCTCTAACTGTGCAATGCCCTCACGAAGTGGAGGCTCTCTTACTACGTCACAGGACACAAGCCTTTTCAGATCAAAGGCTGGCTAAGTATGAAATAACCCTGTTAGGTAATGAGAATATCACTTTAAAACGCTGCACAGTTCTTAATCCAGCAACACTACTCCCTAACTTACCATTCTCGGGGGAACCGTTGCATGACTGTGCTTCTTTAGTTGATATGGCTGAAAAACCCCGTGACGATCTTTTTGATACACCTTTAGAAAATCCTGATCTTGTCCTCTATACAGATGGTTCCTCATTTATGAGAGAGGGAACCCGTTTTACTGGAGCTGCTGTAGTTTCTGATTATGACACCCTCTGGGCAGCTTCTCTGCCTTCCCATTTTAGTGCACAGGCTGCTGAACTTGTGGCTCTTACACAGGCCTGTAATATAGCTAAAGATAAGAGTGCCACCATTTTTACTGACTCGAAATATGGCTTTGGCATATGCCACTTTATTGGTATGATTTGGCGTCAACGAGGCTTTCTAACATCCTCGGGCAAGGCTATTGCCAATGGGGACCTTATCAAGGACCTCTTAGATGCCCTAAAACTGCCTTCTTCCCTAGCCGTTGTACATTGCCCTGCCCACACAGGGAATAGTGATCCTGTTTCAAAGGGAAATGCACGAGCCGATTCTGCAGCCAAGCTTGCTGCATTAGAAGCTCCTGAACATGTATTTAACCTTTCACCTTCTGAGGATATTCCTTCCAACCTAACCTATGACGATTCTGAAGTAGAAAAGTGGAAAAAGAAATTTAAGGCGAAACAGATCAATGGCATCTGGGTGTCTCCGGAAGGTAAGCCATTTCTTCCCCGGAAATTCTACCACCAGGTATGCCTCTCTGTTCACAGAAAAGGCCATTTTGGTACACAAGGCATTGTAGACTCTATTAAGAGAACCTGGATAGCACCAGGTGTGACTAATACAGCATCTCGAATCTGCTCGGGCTGCTCCACATGTCAGTCTTATAATCAGTATGCTTTTAAGGCCAAAGCTTATGGAGGGCGTCCTCTAGCATATACACCTTTTGAGCACTTACAAATTGATTATATTACTATGCCAAAAGCAGGACATTATAAATTTTGCCTTGTTATAGTTGATCAGCTCACTCGGTGGGTGGAGGCCTTTCCCAGCCCCCGAGCCACAGCTGCCTTTGTTGCCAAAATTCTTCTTAAAGAGATAGTACCTCGTTTTGGCCCACCAGCCCGCATCGATTCTGACAAAGGCACACATTTCACTGATTCGATTTTATCCCAAATCTACTCTTTCTTGGGAGTGACTCCAAAATTCCACACGCCCTACCATCCACAAAGTTCAGGCCAAGTCGAACGTATGAATAAAGAGCTTAAGAGTATGATTGGCAAATTATGTACTGAAACCCATTTGAAATGGCCTGATGTTCTACCATTGGCATTATTCTATCTACGAAGTAGACCAAGAGGAGAACTTCATATATCTCCTTATGAAATGCTTTTTGGTCACCCTCCTATCCAAGCTAAAACTTTTTCCCCAGTTTATACATCACTGGTGGGAGGTGATACTTCTGTTGCTTCCTATATACAGGAATTACAGACCAGGCTACGTGAACTCCATGAGGCAGGAGCTGTGGTCCAGGCAGGACCATTAGACTTTTCATTGCATAAGTTCAACCCAGGAGATAAAATATATGTAAAGAATTTTCAGAAAACCAGTGGAACTCAACCTGCCTGGGAAGGACCTTTTCAGGTATTATTGACAACTCCTACTGCCATTAAAATTGGTGAAAAAGACTCATGGATTCATTGCTCTCATATAAAGCCTGCACCATTCATAGGTGAAGAGATTTCAGATAGACCTGAGGTAGACGCTAAAGAGGTAAAAACCCTAAAGATAGCAACTGTTAAAGAGCAAAGAGAGTTCAGAGGAAAAAGGCAGTTCCCATTTAATAATCCCACTGATCAGTTAAATGCTTTGGGACTCAGTCTTCGTAAAGTATCAGGAGACGGAAATTGCCTTTTTAGGGCTTTAGCAGACCAGCTAGAAGGTCACTGTAGAAATCATCTCAGACACAGACAAGAAGCTGCTTCTTATATGATTAACCATAGACAAGAGTTTGAGTCTTTTATAGTAAATGACTCCCCTTTTGAAGAATATGTTGATGAATTAAAGAAATTTGGAAAGTGGGGAGGAAATGATACAATTGTAGCATTTGCTAAGCAGCATCAGCTGAATGTTGTGGTTCATCAATTAAATCAGCCTTTATTGAAAATCAGTGGCACAGACAAAACTGATGCTAGAGAACTCCACATTTTCTACCATAAAGAACATTATGACAGCATTAGAAAGATCAATGACAATTCAGAAACCCCTGCCACTTTGGCATGCAGAGAATTGGGGAACCAGTTAAAACAATGTGGCATACCCCAAACTCTAGCAGCTTAAATACCTTAAAATTTAACAAGCATTTCCTTCCACAGGCAAAAGCACTGAAGCACATGGCCTAGTTTTCTGGCCCACCTCAATTTCTCCCACCCTTTTCCCTACCCTATACCTATTTTTTTTTTTTAATCCTTTTTGCTTTTTGTTTTGTTTTGACTTTTGAAAGGCACTGAAAAGACCTGGAATTCACCACACCTTTAAATTCTTTAAGAGCACAAAAGGGTGCTTAGCGAATCTTTTGCCTTTTATTTTTGGTTTTTGGTTTTGCTTTGTTTTTGTTTTTTTTTTACTTTTGTTTCTTTTGCTTTTCTTTAAAAACCCGATTTTGTGAACTAAGTGACTTTTCAAAGGCATTTTAAGTATATGCTATTGAATATTGAATCTTGCTTATTGAAGTCTTATTTCTTTTTGATGAATTAATCACCACTTTAAGTATCTGCTACTGTTATACTAGAGAATTCATGTATAAGATGATGTGGTCTACTTGCTAAAAGAAGATTATGTAATAATGTCTAAAAGAAGATTATGTAACAATGTCTAATATAATCAGCTATTTACATTCGTTTATTATTTATATGTCATTATACTCTGGGTATGGTTTGGAATTATTGTATATATCACTAATATATTCTCAGTTATGCAGCATAGCACACATTTTTACCATCATATTGTCTTTGGTGAAATTAATGAGATTTCAGAAATATGGAAACTTATCATTTCAGAGACTAACTTGCTGTGAACTCTGATGCAGGTCCTGGAGAGAATATATGTGCAACAAAAGGAGAGACAGGTATACATAAGTCCATGGTTTGCTTATGATGGTGACTATGTAGAGCACAATTACTAGGCACAGTCCAGTATTCATCCTCTCTCCCTCCTAATTTAACCTAATTTAACTGAACTTACTTATCTTTTTATCTCACTCAGTTGAATTCACCTGTGGCCTAGCACAATCACTGGCTGTCTCGGAACCATGAGATATGGTATGATAACCTTTCCATAACATTTTCAGGTGTCATGAACACATACTAAATTTGACTTTGATCCAGACACATGGTGGTAAAAAGTGTTACTGATTGCAAAATGCTATGCTAAGGTTTAGTAAAAAAAAAAAAAAATACAGCAATTCAAACAGTTAAAGAAGAAATCCAGCTTTCCAGACCAGAGTCCAGAATCCAGAATCCAGACCAGAGTCCAGAATCCAGTTTTCCAGACCAGAATCCAGTTTCCTCCTGATGACATCTTACCACTTCAAGAAGACAAGAGAACTCAGAGACTTTATATGAACTGTTTTGCTTTATTAGCTTTTACTATCTCCTTTCTGTTATATACTATCTGTAACATGTACTCTCTGCAGAGGCTCTCCCTTTGCAAGACTAATGTCAAAGCGTTGGTTCATGAGGAAAGAAAAAAAAATCGCCCCTCTGGACAAAACTTTCCTCTCTTCCTTTTCTGTATTGTTGTTCGCATATTATTAGTCAGCAGAAGTTATTATATTCTTTTTACTGTTCCATCAAGGAAACATTCCATTTCTTGAGGAAGCAAAGGGGGGAAATGTGGTAAAATATGAAAGTTTTTAACAGTCGGTTAGGATAACTGAAAGACGCCAGTTTTTCAAGGACCACCCTTTTGGGGAGGAGATGAACAGTCCGCCTGCTGCGCATGTCAGACTGCCTGCCGGGTACAGTCCGCCTGCTGCGCATGTCAGACTGCCTGCCGGGTACAGTCCGCCTGCTGCGCATGTCAGACTGCCTGCCGGGGTTTTTTGACTTCCGGGGTGGAGAGAAGGGGAGTAGCCTTTTTTTTTGCCGGCTTGGCGGGACTCCTGGCGGCGCGGGACAGACGGTCTGACTCACTCCAAAGGTGGCCTAAATCGGTTTGGTGAGTTTTTATAAGGAATATAGACTAAGCCTAGATTTAAGACGATTTGTACTGTATTTCTATTTTCCTATCCTTCTAATCAACAACACCTTATATACAATAAAGGCTCTATCTAGAAAACCAGAAGCTTCTTCCATTTACTAGTCTGGGAGATAAATTAAGGGAAGGGTTAAGTAGGGGAGATTTATGATCTAATATCCAATTTTAAATCTCACAATAGTGGGGTCAAGTGATTTTCTTTTTTTAACATGCTTATGCTATACATGCCTGCTCAGGAGCAGACACTGTATTTTTTTTTACAGTACATAATCATTTCTCAGTAAATATTCGTTGATTCATGAAAAACATTGCCATCTTTATGTAGGAATGATGATGCAAAGTCAGGTCAGAAAGCAGCATGTAATAGTTGGATTTGGAGGCTGAGGGTCTGGGTTCAGATCCTGACTCAGCTACTTCATTTATTTCCTGTTTGAACTCAGACAATTTATTTCATCTCTCTGGGTTCCTTCATCTGTAAAATGAGAGGAATTGGACTAGGTGTTCTATAGTACTCTTTTCTGTTCTAACATTCCATGATCCTTTTCACATGTTTTTCCTGTCACTTCCTTTAATACCCAACTTATTTGTATTTTTTAAATTAATGCTGCACTAAAATGAATACTCTTAATAACAATGATAATATTAGTAAATAATAGTATTCATATAATGCTTTAAGATTTGTAAAAGGCACTTTTTACAAATATTATCTCATTTTATCTTCATAACAGGATTATACTCATTTTCTGATGAGGAAACTGAGGAAACTGATGTTAAGTGATTTGACCAATGTCACACAGCTAGTAAGTATCTATGGCAGGATTTGAACTCAGGCTTCCCTGACTCCACTTCCAGAACGATAACATCTGTGACTCCTAGCTGTCTTAGTTTGTGTTACTTCAGTTCAGTCTGGCCTTCAATATTATGAGTTTTTAATTTTCTGTTTAGAGTTAGGATGTTAGATCTAGAAGGAACCTTAGATCTTGTTTGTTGTTGTTTAGTTTTTTCAGTTCTGTCTGACTTTTCATGACTCCATTTGGGATTTTCTCGAAAAAGATACTGGAGTGGTTTGCCATTTCCTTCTCCAGATCATTTTACAGATGAGGAAACTGAGGCACACAGGGTTAAGTGACTTACCCAGGGGTCACAAAGCTAGTAAATGTCTGAGACTGGATTTGAATTCATGAAGATGAGTCTTCTTGACTCCAGGCCCAGCATTCTATGCACCATGGCACCACCTAGAGCTGCCTCTAGATATTGTTTGACAGAAGTGCAAATGGAGTCCCCAAAAGGTTGAGTGACTGACCTGGGTAACACGGCCAGTCAGTAGTAGAACTGGAAATAGAACTCAGGTCTTCTGATTCAGTTTAATATCTTATTTTCATGTGCACTTTTCTCATTAAAAACAACAAAAAAACCAACTATCCTTGTAAATAGTATTTTAAATATTATCTTCATTTTTGTACATGAAGATATCAAGACTTAGAGGAGTCAGTTATAGAAACTAGTTTACACAGCCAGTCAGTGGCGGAGCTAGGAATCATAGCAGGTTTTTCAGTATCAGGCACTGATCTCCTAATGACATCATGCTGCCTCTCTGTCTTATAGGTCAGTCTTTTTTTTTTTCCTTTAGTAGATTTTAAGGTCCCCAAAGTTAGGGGCTGCATCTCTTCCTCCCCTTGCATCCTTTACAATATCTTGTACTGTGTTCTGTCTGTGTAGCTGGTATTCAGGGAACTGTACAGTCAGTGACATTGAGAAGACGTGATGGAAAGAGCATTATATTTACTTCAGTTAGAGAATTACAGTTGGAAGGGACCTTGGATGCCATCTATCATGCATCTGTCTAACTCAATTGGGGTTAAGTAACTCGCCTGGGTCACACAGCTAGTAAGTGTTAAGTGTCTGAGGCCGGATTTGAACTCAGGTCCTCCTGACTCCAGGGCCGATGCCACCTAGCTGCCCCTATCTAACTCATTTTAAAGATGAAGAAAAGAGACCCAGAGATGGAAAATGACTTCCCCAAAGTTACACAGGAAGTAGTAAATGTAAGATTAAAGCTCAGGTTCTGGGGCAGCTAGGTGGCACAGTGAATAAAGCACCAGCCCTAGATTGAGAAGGACCTGAATTCAAATCCGGTCTCAGACACTTGACACTTACTAGCTGTGTGACCCTGGGCAAGTCACTTAACCTTCATTGCCCTCCCCCCCCCCAAATAAAAGATCAAGTTCTCTGACTCCCTACAATGCATTTTGTGTTATACCAGACTCCTAGGTGCAAATCCTAGCTTTCTCCCTCTGTGCTTTCCTAGTTGCCCTAGGTCAATTCAGATCTCCTCTTTGGGGCTCAGTTTCCTCATCTATATGATGAGGAGGTTGCACTATATCATCCCCTATACCTCTAAATCCTTTAAATGCAGTCTATCTGAGTTTATATTAAGTGCTGGGATTGCTCAGTTGATGGCAGAATTCTGGTGCCATGACTGAATTGCTTGCTAGTCCTTGGATGTTAATCTCTAACTCATTCCTTATAAAAACATCTATAAGTGGGAATACATTGAGAATCTGAATCCAATCTTTTCTAACCAACAAACAGTTTCTCTCCTCCTATGGGCTAGTGGAAAGAGGACTGAGCTATGAGCCAAGAGATCTGGGTTCTGTGAACAAATGGCCCTTCCCTTACTAGAGCTGGGAATTCAATGGGGTTATTATTGCATATCCAATATATGTGGGATAGTGTGAGGTCTAAGGACCTTTAGATGAACATTTCCCTGTTTGGGGCTGGGTTGAGCTGTGGCTCATCAATCTGAACCTAGAGAAGTGAGTTGAGCCAGGGCTGAGACAAGTGTGAAATATTGAATTGGACCCATCTGGGTGAGTCTGTCACAACTATGCAAATAGATTGAGAACAGAGTAGGCACCAGCACTGGAGAATTGAAAGGACCACATGAGTTCTTTGGAAGCAGCCAAGGAAGGGTACCCACTGGGTCTTCTGCTGAGATAGCATCTCCTATAGTGGGGCCAAATCTAGTGCCTCATCAGATGGGTACCAGACTAGTTGGCTCAGCAAGCTATGCAGGCTGGATTAAGCATAAGGTTCCTATGTTCTGTACTCTTTTAAAAAATATTCCCTTCTGTTCCTTAGTTGCCAGCAAAGTCTTTAAAAAAATCCAACTTCTTTCTGAAGTAAACTAAGAGAAAGAGGGCATCCTCATTCAGCCTAGGCCAGGCCTGATAGCAGTTGCAGAAAGGAGAGGGGGTACAACTTGGATGGTTTGGGGGCAAAGTTTGGGTAGATACTGAAAGGGGAAATCCCAGGTGCTACTGATACTGGAAGATGGCTTTGGTAGTTTATCCTCTTTCTTCTGGGGGTCATTTCCTCACAAATTCTGGTTCTAGTTCTTCCATTAACTGTTCAGTCTTGTATGCATTGCTTTCCCTCTCTTGGCTACCATCTCTTGCTCTATAAAACAAACGCATTGTGCTAGTTTATCTCTTAGGTCCCTTCAAGCTCTAACATTTCATAATCTCAGTTCCTTCCCTAGATCTGGTTTTGTAAGCATTTTTGCAGTGTATTTCTCAGTTCCAGGGGCTCCACAAATACTGGCTGTTTTTAGTGGGGATATATCTGTCCTCACATGTGCCATTTCCACATTCCATGAAGCTGTTAATGTCCATCCTCCCACGTACAACTTTCGAGAACAGCCTGAGACAAAGTCCAGAGGGCACACTGAAGGATTCTTACAAGGAGCTTATAGCCCGTCTCCCTCGGCTAATTTGCAAAAGCATTTTTTGATTTAAAACAGAAGGAAGGCAAATCCCTGGGAGAAAACTCACATTCACTAATGTTCCTCCTAGAGTGAGTTATGAGAGGAAGCCCCAGATGGATTACAGACGAAGGTTAAATTGCAAGGCACTAATTTTTAGAAAAGGTAAAGGTAGGGAAAGAGAAAAAGAAAAGACTATATACATGTGTGTTTCTATTCAAATACATGTATATTTTGAATACTATTTCTTGATATCCCCCACCCGCACCCCCCACCCCCTGAATTCCTACCTTCAAATAATCCAGGAATTTAAGGTCATGCATAAGGGTATCCAGAAGAGCCCTTGGATTTAGCATCTGAAGACATGAGTTCTAATCCCAGTCTGCTGCTTATAACCTATGTTACCTTATATAAGTCATTAACACATCCTAAGTCTCAGTTTCTACATTTCTAAAAAGAGGGGCTTGTCTTTTTTTAAAAAATAATACATTTATTTATTTAGAATTTTCCCCAAGTTAGATGTAAAAACAAATTTTCACGATGATTTTTTAAAAGTTTGTGTTCCAAATTCTCTTCCTCCCTCCCTCCCCACCCCTCCATAAGAAATCAAGCAATTTGATATGTTATACATGTGCAGTCATGTAAAACATCTTCACATTACTCAGGTTGTGAAAGAAAATAGACAAAACAACTTTAGAAAGAGGAAATAGCAAAAATATTATACTTCAATCTGTATTCAGATAACATCAGTTCTTTCGCTATAGATGGATTACATTTTTCATAAGTCCTTCTGATAGCATCTTGCTCATCATTTCTTTCACAGTTACTATTGCTAACTGTATTACCTATTCCCTCCCCCTTGATATTTACTCTATTTTCTATCTTCTTTCACCCTATCAAGAGGGACTTGTCTTAAAAAATGCTTAAATGCTCTTTTGAATCTCGGTTACTGCTTGTTTTTATGGAGATAATGTGAGCATGGTTTCTGGAAGACACTTGACTCCAGAGGTACGTTGATGAACTATGCTTCCCTCTTATTAGAGAGTAAACTGAGTGTGGAATGAAGTATATACATACTCTTTAACATGGACATTTAACCATATCTTTGTTGCAAAAGAAGATTCTATTGGGGCGGGGGTGGGCAGAGGGCAAAACTGGATAGCTTTAAGCAGTTAAAAGCATTTCCTTTTCTCATGCTTGGATTTGTTTCTTTCTAACTTCTACCCATTGTTTCCAGTTGTGTCCTCAGGTGCCAAGCAGAACAAATCACATCCTTCCTCCCATGAAAGTCCTCTAGACAAAATTATCTTTCCAAGTTTTCTCCAGGCTACATGTACCCATTTCATTTAAATAGTCCTGATATGCTACGAACTTGAGGGTCTTTATTATCTTGGTTGGTCTTCTGGAAAAGCTCTAGCTTTCCAAAAACCTTCTTAAAATGTAAACCCTAAATCTTAGCACAGTGTTCCACTTGTGTCCTGACCAGGATAGAGTATAGCAGGATGATCATTTCCCCTGGCATCCATACTATGGGTGAAGTCCATTGACAAATCTTATTTGAAAGTTTTGTAGCCTAGTAAAATCTCCCACAGTTTATTCTTTGCTGACATAGCCTTCAACAATTCTTATTGAAAGATGTTTTAACTACAGATTAAGGTATTTGGGGACCATTGATGATATGAAAGGGGGACTATTGGAAAATTACTGAGCCAAAGCATTACTTGGGCTTCTGTGAAGTGTGTTGATAAGTTAAAAAGAACTAACAAAACCAAAATCCACTTATTTTAAATTTCAGTTTAGAAAATTAGAATGGGAAGGTAAATTCCCTCTCCCTTTTATTTTTGTTTTCAATGTAGTAAGTCTTTACTAAAGCAAGTATCTGGCTCCATGTTAGTCAATGTGGAAGAAATGAGAGAATAAAACCCAGATCCTGCCCTAGGGGAGCATCAATCTAGTAGAGAGACAAAAACGGACTAAATAACAATCAACAAACATCTATTAATCAACTATTCTATAGCAGGAACTATGTTAGGTACTGGGGATACACAGACAAAGAATGAAATAATCCCTACTCCTTAGTAAACAAGACAGTTATATAACTCATATGAGACAAAGAGTGATACAATAGGATCATCACATCCAACTCTGGTTTATTTGTATAATGACAGAAATAGTTCCATGATAAAGAAATGGTCCAACAGAGAACTGTATCATTTATGGGATATATATTTCATAAATATTTAAAAATTTCAATTTATGAAAGAACATGTAGACTTATTCCAGTTAGAGATTATATTTCTGATGGACCATATGATGTAGGACAACTGAGGCTCTATCATAGAATATTAGAATTGAAAGGGACCTTAGAGGTCATTTGTTTGAGATCATGCTAAAACATGAATCCCCTCTAAAAACAATGTCAATGAAGATAGATCTATCAATACTCCTGCTTAATCATGGGACCCATGGAATATCATTTGCCAGGTAGCTGGAACCAGTATTTATGAAATAGCTAGAATCATTACTCCATAACAGTTATGCAAAAGATTGACATTCTGGGATCCCTGATTATTCCCTAGGGAGCTCGAGATCTTGTAACTTTGTCAGCAAGGAGGAAGAATGGTGAAGGAAAAAAGAGCACTAGACTGGGAGTGAAAACATTAATGATATAGTGGCACAGTGGATAGAGTGCCAGATCATCTTCCTGAGTTCAAATCCAGCCTCAGACACTTACTAGCTGTGGGACCCTTGGCAAGTCACTTAACTCTCTTTGCCTCAATTTCCTCATTAATAAAATGAGCTGGAGAAGGAAATGGCAAACCACTCCAGTATCTTTGCCAAGAAAACCCCAAATGGGGTCACGAAGGGTCAGATATGATTGCAACAACTCAACAACAACCTAACTCTGTCACTCATAAGCCATGTCATCTTGGGCAAATCACAAACTCTCTGAGATTCAGCCTCATCATCTGTCAAATGGGAATTATATAGTTTGTTTTAATAGTCAAATGTAATAATTTATATGATAGCTCTTTTAAAAATGTAAGGTTCTACTGAAATGTGAGATAACTTTTATTATTACTATTATTAGAGAGTAGTAAAGTTGTTGCCCTCCAGAAATTCCAGGTAAAACTAGTTGGCAAGTTATTTAAACTTCAACAAAGCAGGGTAGATAATTAAAAATGAGGGTGGTAGAAAAGCTATGCTGAAAATTAGAAACCTTGGGGCAGCTAGGTGGCACAGTGGATAAAGTACCAGCCCTGGATTCAGGAGGACCTGAGTTCAAATCTGGCCTCAGACATTTGACACTTACTAGATGTGTGACCCTGGGCAAGTCACTTAACCCTCATTGCCCTGCCCCACCCCCCAAAATTAGAATCCTTTTGCATTGTGTGTTTAGTATCTCTAATTGTATGATCAACTCTCTCCATGGCAAGAACTACACATTTCCTTTACAAATCTTAGGGTTCACCACAACACCCATGGTAGGGCCCTATAGAGGATACTCAGTGATGTTCATTGATGGCCTGGCTAGAGACAGAGAAGGGGACCAAATGGCATTTGGATTTGGGGGTTTGATTTTTCATACCTAATAAATCCAAATGAAATATCTCACCTTCATGATGAAGGACAGAATAGACCTTTCACATGAAATCAGACCTGCCTGAAGTTTTCATCAAAATGCCTTTTTTTTTTTTCTGAAAGGACTTTGAATTCTCCCTCCCCCCGTCTATTTCTGTACTTCCTGGGAGCTGAAATACTAAAATTCTATATGACAGGCTGCTCTTGAGATATTTCCAACTTAGCTGAAATCAGGATTTACCAGAAATGTTGTGAGACAGCTTGTTTAAGTGAGATTTCCTACTTGGTGTCTTTTAAAAAGAGAGAGAAAGGAAGAAAAAATAGTGATTTTGGATGAAGTTCAGCCGCCCAGGACACATTTGGACATGTAACTCAGGCAAACCAAAATGCCAGTCGCCTTCCAGTCCTCCCACTGTCCTTCTTTGGGAACGTTTGGCAAAGTCGTAAGCTTCCAGAGGACTTTGAAGACACAGATTTAGAATAAATGGATGTATACTTGACACGACTATAAAGAAAGGAGATTGATTCCTTTAAATCAGGAGCAAAACCAGTTTCGTTACTTTATACTTGCATCTCATATACATGCTTTGTCCTCTTTTATTCTAGGGTCATTGTTCCAACATTGGGCTCATTTATTAAAGAGAAACTGCCTCCATTTCCTTCGAAGATTTACATCAGAATATATTGGTTTTTTTTTTATTTTAACTATCTTATTTAATAGTTAATATTTTAACTTTCAGCCTTCCCATCCAAACCAGGGAATAGAGAGAAGTACATGAATAAAACTTAAGATATAGGTATGCGTTTAGAGGGAGATCTAGCAAGGGATGAATATGTATGAAAACTTATTTAAATGCCATATTTATGAGGAAAGGAAAAATATTGGAACCTCACTTTCCCTTTACATATTTTCAAAACACCACATGGGACTGAGTTGGACCCAGTAAAAAGTATGAAAAGTTGTGGAGTGTTTTAGGTTGTGTTGGGCATACCAAGGAAATAGAAAACCACTGAGCTCAGCTGTGTAGGATTTGTGTGTCGTGTGCCATATAAAGGTAAGGAGGTCAGAAGAAATGTGAATTTAGTGTCTGAAATACTATGTAGTATCTAACATGATTCATGAAATGTTGGAGTCTATTTTTCTTGTTTTTTTAAGTTTGATTTAATTTTATTTTTAAAATTATTAAGCATTTTCCCTTCTTTTCCTCCATACAAAAAGAAAAATAAAATAATTGTAAAAAATATGCAATGGCAAGCAAAATCTCTTGAAATTGTCCATATACAAAAATTTATATCTCATTCTTCATATTTAGTCCATCACTTTTCTATCAGGAGAAAAGTAGTACTGTTAATTGTCAATCCTCTGCCATCATGATTAATCATTGGATTGATTAGAGAGCTTGTCTTTCCAAATTATTCATTTTTTCAAAGTTGTTATTGAATAAATTATTCTCTTCATTCAGCTTGCTTCGCTCTGCATCAGTTCATAAAGTCTTTCCAGTTTTTTTTCCCTGAAACTCTGTTTCTTTATTTCTCATGGTTCATTACATTCACATACCATAGTTTATTCAGCCATTCCCCGAATGAAAGGCACTTTCTTAATTTTAAGTTCTTTGCCACTATCATAAATTTGATTGTACATAAAGGATCTCTTGTTCTTTCTCTTTTGTCTTTAGGGTTGTGCTTCATTTTCTCCTACCATTTTCTGTCATTGTAAAGACAGGAATGGCATGGAGCAGGACAAAAGTTACCTTCTAATAAAGTTGTTCAGAGAGGTCCATCCATTTACCTCTGCAGAACCAAGGCTGGTCTTATACGTAGAGTACTAGTTTATCCTGCTCTAGCTATAGGTTAGGGTCTAATGGTTAATTACATAAATTCCCCCTGCTATACTACAGATTACAAGGGGTGATAGATTAAATGGGAGCAGCATAGTGGATAGAGTACTGGGTTTAGAATTAGGAAGACTCATCTTCCTGAGTTCAAATCTGTCCTCAGATACTAGCTGTGTGGTTCTGGTCAAGTCATCCATAAAATGAGCTGGAGGAAGAAATGGCAAGTCACTCTAGAATCTTTGCCAAGAAAACCCCAATGAGGGATATGGAGAGTCAACCACAGCTGAAAGGACTGGATAACAGTAACAATAATAGATGAAGTGAGGTGTTTGATTCTCATATGAAGAGTTAGGTGGAGTAAAAGAAAAAGTACATGCCACCTATATGATAGGAGGGGAGTGGCTAAGTGCTCCACAAAGACAAAGGAGAGATACCATCAAACACTTGCCCTTCTACTCTGGATAGAATTCTTTAGACTCAGTCAAGTGTTCAAAAACGTATACTAATCATACTCATTTTTGTAAATTTACAAAACATTAGCTCATTTATTTCCCCTCCTTCTAACTAGTTTTTTTCTAGGAAAGTATTCTAATATAGCTAGAGTATTTCCTTGCCTCACAAGGCAGAAATCAGAACCTTTTGTCACAACTGTCACTTTTTAGTCATGTTCAACTTGTTGTGACCCCATTTGGGGTTTTCTTGGCAAAAATAGTGGAGTAGTTTTCCATTACCTTTTCCAAATTGTTTTACATATGAGGAAACTGAGGCAAACAGGGTTTAGTGACTTGTCAAAGGTCACATAGCTAGCAAGAATCTGAGGCTGTATTTGAACTCAGGAAGATAAGTGTTCCTGACTTCAGACCTGGGATTCTATCTACTGCACCACCTAGCTACCCCTTTGACATAGTACTCACATGGATATGATCATGGATTGATTTAATGATCACAGGTTGAGAATTAGAAGGGCCCTTGGCATTCACCGAGTCCATCCCTCTCATTTTAGAGATGAAGTTGAGACCCATAGTGATTTTTTTTTTTGTGAGGCAATTGGGGTTAAATGACTTGCCTAGTGTCACACAGCTAGTAAGTGTCAAGTGTCTGAGGCCAGGTTTGAACTCAGGTCCTCCTGAATCCAGGGCTGGTGCTTTATCTACTGCGCCACCTAGCTGCCCCAAGACCCATAGTGATTTACCCAAAGTCACACAACTAGTGGCTCAGGTAGAATTCAAACCCATGTCTTTCTGTTTCTAGCACTAGCACTCTTGGCATAGTGGATAGAGAAGTTGTAGAGAAGTCCCAAAACCTGGATCAAATCCTATCACAGTAGCCATGTGACTGGGAAAGTCACCTACCTTTTTGGTGCTAGTCCGGGCAATTCTTTAAGTTTCCTCACTTGAGAATTCCTGATGCTGATGAAATCACAAGTCAAATCCCTGTCTCTACAACCATGGTTGGTGCTTCACCTTCCATTGAAATTCTTATCTTTTTCTACCTTCCCCCTCAAACATATCCTTCACGTGATGCAAAAAGAAACCTTCATTTCACATCATAGTTTAAAATATATTTGCTGAAAGAAATAGAAAGATAACAAAATGCAGTATTGGGAATATTCATGACTTGGATAAGTGAGTCATTTACAACTTGACTCTTTCCAAGGGAATGAAAGTTCCCAGAAGCCATTGGTAGAGGAAAGATATCACTCGTTCCTCTTCTGAATAACATGATCATAGAAAGGGGGAAAAGAGATTGTATAAGTGGCCACTTGGCTCTGACCTTGGTAGAAGCAATTTTTACTCCCTAGCCTGTTTCCAGATTAACTGTGGGGTGTGATTCCCTTCTCCCACAATTCAAGTTCAGCTACTGGTCACATATCCAATTTTCCTTTGGTAGGTTTCTGAAGCCCTCTTTTTTATCTCTAACATCTTAAGTGCATGTTGCTTCTGTCTTCAAAATATGGAAGAGAGATATAGTCTTCTACCAATTCAAGTGACCTCTATCCAGTGGTCTTTCTCTCATGGTACGCAGTCACCCCAGCCCCATGTGATCATCTGGTGAGTCCCCTGTCTGTTAAGTTGTCATGTTAATAAACTTCTATCAACATTACAATTCATGACATTCCTATCAATTCCAGATGCCAGTGTTTTTCAATCAACTGATACTGCTCCCTAGAATATGTAGGTCCAGGCAGAAATCATGGAAAAAGTCATAAAGGAAAGCTCCATCCATGTAAACACAGATGTTACAAGTGAATGATGGAATTTGGGGGCTAGGCAGAGAGAGAGAGGGAGAGAGAGAGAAAACATCACTCAATTTAAAAAATGTCAGTCAGCTAGTCTTTGTTGAGCACCTGCTATATGAACAAGCCAGTCCAGTGCTAGACTCTGTAGGGGACAAAAGAGAGGATGAAGCCATTTTACATACTCCTAGGCTTTTAGGAGATCATAGAGAAAAGACTTGTATGTATAAAACATGTTTTCACAAAATATAACTATTCTTTCTTGGCTTCTGTAATAGAATATCATTTTAATTTTTTCCCTCTCTCTCCCACCCCCAAATTTTTTTCATTCTTTTCCCACATTTATCCATAGGTTCTCCCAAGGTTTTATCTATCCTTCATCTTTTTTGCTCTTCTCTCAGCAAGATCTCCTACAGAGAGCTCATCTACTACCCATCTATTTCCACAATTTCCTCCATGTCAGTGAGCCTTGAACTTCCTTTCAAGGCTCTTTCTTTGGAGTTTCAGTATTGCATTTCCAAGTACTTAATGGATGTCACTGAGTTGTCCTAATAGCACTTCGACTTCAATATGTGAGAAACTCATCATCTTCCTCTCTTCCCTATGAGATCCATCTTCTCTTTCTAGATGTTCTACTTGAATGGGCCTGAAATTCTCACACTTCCCCATGTTCAACAACCTTGGAATCATCTTTGACTTGTTTCTTTCACTCAGTATTTATATCTACTCAATCAATCTATTAGCTAACACTTTGTAAGAACTTGCTAGCTAAGCTTTTGGATACACAGAAAAAGCAAAAATCACCCTCATTCTCAAGGAGCTAATATTGTAATGGGGAGATCACATGTGCAAAAATAGCTGCAAGTAAAATGCATGAAGAGAAGATGGAAGATAACCTCAGAAAGGAAGCACTGGAAACTGGGGGAACCAGGAAAGGTCTAAAAAAAAGTAAATAAACTGAGTTTGGAAGGCAACCAGCAATTCTGAGAAATGAGATGGAGGAAGGACCATTTTAGGCACAAGAGACAATCAGTACCATGGCCCAAAGACAGAAGATGAAGGATTATGTGTGAGGAACAGTAAGTAAGCCAGAATAACTGGAGCATAAAGTTGATGGAGCGACATAGTATATAAGAAAATATAAAAGGTAGGAAGAAACCAGGTTCTGAGAGCTTAAAATGCTAACCAGAGTTTCTGTTTGATCTTCTAGGTCAAAATTTCCTAATCTTGGGGGTTGGTGGGTCTGTAAACTTGTATATGTACAGACATAACATACATACATATATATATATGCACACACGCATGTGTATAAATACAGACATATGTGCTGTATGTTATAAATATATTAGGTATATACATGTATAACATTCTGTATAACAATTTCAGTATAATTAGTTTCCTTTGTAATCTTATGCATTTTATTTTATGCATTTAAAATGTTATTTTGAGGAGTCCATAGGCTTCACCAGCTTGCCAAAGGGGTCTATGACTCAATAAAAGCTAAGAATCCATGCTCCAGGTAATGAGAACTACTGGAATTTATTGAATTATATAGATAGGATGTCATGGTCAGACCTGAGATTTAGAAAATCCCTTTGGCAGCCATCTGGAGGATAGATTGGAGAAGAGAAAGGATAAAATCAGGGAGACAAGTTAGGAAAGTTTGAAATAGTGTAGGCAAGAGGAATCACCTTAACTAGAGTAGTGGTTATTTGAGTGAAAAGAAAGGTACAGATTGACAAGACATGGCCATTGATTGGATATGTGCATTAAGAAAGACAGAATTGGGGTTGTAGATGAATCCAACATTAAGAACCTGGGTAACCACGATGATTATAGAGCCCTCATCAGATATAGCAAGGAAAGGAGGACAGGGTTTAAGGGAAAAATAATGCATTCTATTATGGACAAGTTGAGTTTGAGATGTCAGTGGGACAAACATGTAGAGATGGTAAGAAGGCAGTTGGTGTTGCAGGTCTAGAGCTCAGGGGAGAAATGAAGAATTGTTTTGTAAACTCAGATGTAATTTGTGAAGAGATGATAACTGAATCCATGGACTCTGCTGAGATCACCTAGAAGGACAGTGAAGACAGAGAAGAGGGCCCACAACAAGGAATGTCAAGGATGAGGAAGACTAAGAAAGCCATACAGGAAAGAACTGTACAACGAAAATCCTTGAAATTACTCACATATATGTTGTATTACCTTGAATTTATTTGTCAGCATGTTGTACTGCCCCCCTCCCCCAATTAAATGCAAGCTCTTTGAAGGCTGGGGCTGTCAATTTTGGATTTATAACTCTACTTCTGAGCACAGTACTAGCATAGGTATTAATAAATGCTTATTACTTGAGGGCTTGGTTGGCTGGAAGAAAGGAAGAAAAAATGGAAATATACTGAGAGGTTTTAAAATTTAGAACTGGGTAATGGAGAAAGCTTCAAGTGGTATGGCATACATTTTTTCTGTAAAGTTTTAGGTGGGATTCTCTCAACAACCAAACTAATGCCAAACTAAATGCTGCCAATCCAAAGTAAACGCGCCCCCCCCAATTCCTCTGCCCTTAGATAGCTTACATTCTAATGGGGAAAAAACATGTAAACACTTGTACACACATGAGATATACAGGGTGGGGGAACCTAGAAATGCCTCCTGGAATAGGTGGCATTTGAGCTGCATCTTGAAGGAAGTCATAGAAACTAAGAACCATAAGTGAGGGGGCAGAGCTTTCTTGGTATGGGGGAAACCTTGTACACAGACACAGAGATGGAATTTCCAAGAAACTGCAAATGAGCCAATGTTGTTGAAATTCATAGGGTATAAACAAGAATAAGGCATAAGAAGATTAGAGATGGAGAAAGGAACCAGGTTATGAAAAGCTATAAAATGTCAAAAACAAGGGATTTCTTTTAATGCCAGAAATGAAAAAGGAGCCACTGGTGGCTGTTGAGGCTGTTGATTTGTGAAGGCTGGGGAGGGTAATGGATAATAATGTGACATAATCAGACCTGTGCTTTAGAAAAATTGGAGTGAGGAGATACTTTAGGCAAGGAGTGCAGAGGAGAGGTGATGAGGGACTGGATTAGGGTTGTGGTTTTATAAATAGAGAGAATTGTATATACAGATAGATATACATACATATATGGGGTATACATATATAATCTGTCTGTCTTCCTCTCTCTCTCTCTCTCTCTCTCTCTCTCTCTCTCTCTCTGATTCTGTCTCTTTCTCTGTCTCTCTCTGACTCTGTCTCCTCTGACTCTGTCTCTGTATCCTTGTCTCTGTCCCTCTTTGTCTCTCTGTCTCTGTCTGTCTCTCTGTCTCTGTATTTCTGTCTCACTGTCTCTCTCTCTTTCCATATATATATTTATATATATATACACACACATATGTATATATATAAATATAATATGTATGTTATTTTGCGAAGAAAAAATTAACAATATTTAGCAACAAATTAGATATTTGGATACTGGAGTGGTGAGTGATATTAAGGACAAGAGCATGGGATTGCAGGCCTTTGTAGTTGGCAAGATGGTGACATCCTTGATCTTAAAATCAAAGCTGGGAAGAAGAGTGGATTTTGAGAGAAAGTTTATGAGCTTAATTTTGGACACTTGTCTGCAAGACATTCAGTTCTAGATCTCCAGTTGATAGAGATGTGCTACTGGAATTCATCAATCAAGAAGTAACTTTAATTGAGCCTTTATTAGGTACATGCTATGCCCAACACCAAATGATAAGGTAGAAATGGATGATATGTTCTGGCCTAGAAGAGTTGATTGAGTAGGAAATATATACATATGTGCATGTGCACGTATACATACACAGAGAAGCTTGAATATTATACAATTACAATCAATGCATACAAAATACAGTCATGTGTCAATGGGGTGGAGAATAAGGGAGAACGTTTGGAGGAAGAATGGTGTCGATGACAGTTTCCCAGAGGAGTTACATGTTGATTAGTCTTTCAAAGGATGCAGAGGTATGAACTGGTGGAAAATATACTGTCATGGTTGGGGGAAGGACCCTTTTGAGAGGTCAGCAACTGACTTAGAAACCTCTAGCTAACTTCTTAGTGTAAAGCAAAGCTCCACATTTAGAGTGGGCTAACCCCATGGGAAGTCTTTTTGGTTGAATGGACTTTTCTGGGCTATAAAGAGAGGGAGAGAAGGGGGAAAGGAGGCTGCTAGGGAAGGGATCAGCTAAGCGAATCAACAATACTTCCCTAATCAGTTTTCTGAGGCACTTTCGGTAAAGCTCAGGCGAGAGCAGGGAAAAATGAGATGTTTGATATTCTGGTTGAGCAAGTTCTTGATTCCAGGTCATCAATTATGATAATAGAACAAATCAAAAATTTTCCTGCAAACAGAAACTCTCTGCTTCTAGATTCCTTCTTAAGTTTGTTGATCAGACTGGTGTGGAAGACTTTTATTTTTTAAAGTTTAGACTTGTGTATTAATTGAAGAGGGAAACTTCCTGGTATGAAACACTCTCCACCTAAGCATATTGGTAGTGTTGCTATAACTTACTGTCTTAAAAGGGGTCATGCAACCACTATGTGTTAGAGGCAGGATTTTGACTTCTGCATTCCTTTAACCCAAGGGTTCTTAACTATTTTATTTATTTATTTATTTATTTATTTATTTATTTATTTATTTGGTATCATGGACATTTTTGACAGGCTGGTAAAGCTTTTAGGATCATTTTCATAATTATGTTTTTTAAATTCATAAAATAAAATATATGAGTTACAAAGAAACTATATAGAAATACAATTATTAAAATATATTAAAAAGTTAACAGATCCTAGCTTTAACCATTGCACCACCATGTAATTGTAATAATAATTCCCCATGATCATATCACACTTTAACATTTAAAAATGTACTCTGACGTTCTTATCACAGTAATAAAAGTAGAATGCCATTTTATCCATCATGAAACTGAGATACTGGAAAAGGTTAAATTATCTATGTAGGATCACACAGTGAATAAATATATTTGTTTAGGATCACACAGTGAATAAGTGTATTCAAAACCAGGTATCTCCTTGCTAAATGTCCATTGTTCCTTCAATATCCTATATGCTCTATCAATCAGTCAGTCAGTCAACAAGAATTGATTAAGCCTTAACTATATTTAGGCTTAACCAGTGCTTGTTGACTGACTGACAATATGCAAACAATTATGTACAAACCAGGTATATGTAGGATAAAGTACTTCAGCTCTCATGAATTCAATTGAAATCTCTATGCAGATAATTCTGAGGATCTATTTATCCAGTTCTAACCTCTCTCCTGATCTCCAGATATATTCCCTTTTGCCTATTGGACAACCCAAACAAGATGTCCCATAAACATGTTAATCTCAACATGTTAAAATTGAATTACCTTTCCCCCACTGCCAAATCTCTTCCCTCTACCTAACTTCTCTATTATGCTGAAGGGTACTACCATTCTCTCAGTCACTTAGGCTCACAAATTAGGTGCCATCCTTAATGTCTCACTTTCTTACTCCCAACATTCCCCAAAACTAAATACAATTTGTTACTAACCTTCTCCCCAAATTATCCCTTTTCTGTTCTCTAGAAGCTAGTTACACTGTTTAACTTGGTTCTTCTGAAATTAACTGCCCCAGGTAATGTTGTTTCACACAACTTAAAAAAAATGAAATCAATTAATTACATTAGGCAAGATATGCCTATAACCTATACAGCAGCAAGCACCTTCAATTCACATAATTCTATCTAATCTATCTATCTATCTATCTATCTATCTATCTATCTATCTATCTATCTATCTATCTATCTATCTATCATCTATCTATCTATCATCATCATCAAATATCATCGGTTAAAGAATTGGTTAAGAAGAAAACACCAAGGAAAGGAAGCAAAATAAATGAAAAATTTCTTTGGCCTGCTGCCTGTTTTCTTTTAATCATGGGAACAGTCTGGGGTCATCTGCTGGGACTGGAATAACAAAATACCTTCCTGACATTCAAGTTGCATTGCCAGGGTCCCCAGAGACCTTTAATAGTATAACATTTACCTTATATGGCTTGAGTGCAGATATTCCTAAAGGCAGCAGCGTGGACCAGAAGACCTTCTTTGTCCTTAATCCTTTGATATGAAGGTTAGCTCTAAGCCTTCATCTCTCCTGAAAATCCATCTTCCATATCCATTGCTGACATGTTTTCACATAGTAAAATGCAGCCTATAATTGAACTTTCCTACCTTTGAACACTAGAGTCAAGTATCTGTTTCACTCATTCTAATACTCCTATAAAATATCACCTTCTATTTTAAATATATGAGTTTCCACAATTAGACTATAAAATCTTGAAAACCAGGACACCTTATAGATGTCTATAGATACTATGCATGCTTCAGGCCCAACTAAAATCTCACTTCTTTCCAGAAGCCTTATCCATTAATTTAGAGCTAGAAGGAACTTCAAAGACCATCTAGGCCAGCTCATTTTACAGAAGTGAGAATTGAGGCCTACAGAGGTTAAGTGACTTACCTTCTCTTACTACCCCAGCCCATAATAGTTTTTCCTCTTTCACTTTTAAAAATTACACAGTTTCAATACTCTCCCTCTGTTTCATGTATTTAGTTTCAGCTCCTATAATGGACTATAAGCTCCTTGAAGGCAGAAACAACATACTAAATATGTCATTGTTTCCTAAATGCTTTTTATGAAGGTTTTTTGAAGCCTGGTCCTCAATAATGGTATTTGTTCCTTTGAATATCACATAGAAACCCTCTCATGCAAATGCATATTATGATCCATAAGACATGTGTGGTTCTTATTCCACTACTATACTATAAACTCCTTGGGAGCAGTCATTATTTCCCCAATCTCCTTATTTTTTTATATTTTCTTCTTTAAGTGTCACCCAGTACCTAAAAGAGTGCTCTGGATACAAATATTCTTAATAAATATTTGTTGTTGTATGATGGTGGGGGGGAGCACTTGATTCTGATTCAGGAAATCCAGTTTCTAATACCAGTGAACCTACTTTAATTATGTCTCTTCCCCTCTCTGGATCTCAACTTCCCTCTTTGTAAAATGTGAGAAAGTTGGATTTGATGATCCCTGAGCCCCCTCAAGTTCTAAAAGTTCTGAGTCTATAAATAAGTAAACAAAGAAATGTATCTTGCTAGCATTTAGAATATTTTATTATTCACCTTGCCATTTCAATTGGCATCAAGGTTCCCTTCTTGGTTAATTACTATTTTTGCAAGAATGAGTTTAGCAAAAGGGAAAGGATTATAGAAGAAGGTTGGAGTGAGGGAAAGATGGGATAAGAGGAAGGAGAGGAAAAGGATAGAAAGAAAAGGAGGAAAAGAAGAAGGAAGGAGAAGGAAGGAAAGAAATACATGAAAGTCATCACGGCTTTTAATTGACCTAGAAGGTCAATAGAACAAAAACATTTTCCTGTTGTGTTTCTTATTGAATCTTTCCTTTGTTTTAGCCTTATTAAATGGTGAGAGTTTATGGTAAAAAAATTCATTATTTTGAATGTTTATTTGATTGTTATTTATTCATATTCAGCCTACATGTACAGAAATGAATAAGTATTTTGCATCTATAGGATGAAGAGAACCTATAACTAATATAAGTTAAGTAGACCTCTTGAATTCATGACACATTCATTCCCAAAACATGCAAATAATGACATAGGACAATTCCTGGAGCAGGAAAACCCACAGAAGAATGTGCTGAAATCATCTTCTAACCAAGGACAGCTTGGAAAGTTGGAAGGAGGGAGCTGCTGTGCTGAGACACGAGTGGAGCCCAACCCCACAGTCACCCTGATACAAATCCAGTCCCAGGAAAGCCTCACCAGAGAAAGAGACCCCCTTAGAGCTTCTGAATCAGCTACAGCACCAGTGTCATCTGGAACTAAGCTCACAGTTTGGTGAGAGGGCTGTGCCCTTGGCAGGGGGTAGATTACAGAGGTCTATGCTGGTGCTGAGGCAGAAGTTGGGTTTTTCACCCCTGCTGGGAACCAGGAGGTAGGCTTGAGTAGCAATGGCCCAGGTGGGGGAGAGGCACAGGCTCGTCAGAGCTGACAACAACAACACACAAAGCAGGTTGATTAGCAAGCTGGTCTGGGGTCATCTCTGGAACAGGGAACAGGCCAGGTGAGTGAAGAACCTGCTCCTCCTTAAATCATACCATCTGGGACCTTCTGAAGCTTGGGATACTGCAGCCTGGAAACAGTGCCCCATTTAAGGAGCTAAAAGTCAAGTAAAAGAAAGGCAAAATGAGCATACAGAGAAAGGTGAGGACCATAGAAAGTTTCATTAGTGACAAGGAATATGGAGGAACACTCTCACAGGAAGATGTCAACATCAGGGTCCCTATATCTAAAGCTAATATGAATTGGTCTCAGGCCATAGAAACACTCAAAAAGGACTTTGAGGATAAAGTTAGAGAGGTAGAGGAAAAAATGGAAAGAGAAATGAGGGTGATGCAGGAAATACATTAGAAAAAAGTCAACATCTTGAAAAGCCAAATTCGCCAAATGGAAAAGGAGGTACAAAAGATCTATGAAAAAAAAATAATTGCCTAAGAATTAGGAGTGAACAAATGGAAGCTAGTGACTTTATGAGAAACCAAGACACAATAAAGCAAATCCAAATGAATAAAAAAATTGGACGGCAATGTGAAATATCTTCTTGGAAAAGCTGCTGAACTGGAAAATAGGTCCAGGAGAGATAATTTGAAAAGTATTGGTCTACCTGAAAACCATGATCAAGGAAAGAGCTTAGACAAGCATCTTCCAAGATATTGTCAGGGGAAATTGCCCTGATGTTCTAGAAGAAGAAGGTAAAATAGAAATTGAAAGAATCCACTGATCACCTCCTGAAAGAGATCCCAAAAGGAAAACTCCTAGGGATATTATAGCCAAATTCCAGAGCTCTCAGGTCAAGAAGAAAATATTGCAAGCTGCCAAAAAGAAAGAATTCAAGTACTTTGGAGCCCCAGTCAGGATAGCACAAGATCTAGCAGTTTCTACATTAAAGGACTGGAGGGCATGGAATATGATATTCCAGAGGGCAAAGGAATTGGGATTACAACCAAGACTCACCCACCCATCAAAACTGTTCATAATCTTTCAGAGGAAAAAATGGGACTTTAATGAAAAATGAGACCTTCAGATATTTGTGATAAAAAGACTTGAACTGAATGGAAAATTTGACTTTCAAATACAAGACCCTAGAGAACCACAAAAAATTGGAGTTGGGGGACATACCTGGGGTCATGCAATGGGTGACTGTCTTGTGTCTAAGGCTGGGTTTTGGCTGGGATCCCCATGGGTCCAGGGTGGATGCTTGGGCCACTGTGTCTCCTACCTGCCCCATGATGACCTCTTTAGGGTTAAATTTAGGGGTAAGGGGAATACACTGAGGGAGGGGGAAGGGCAGAGCTATCATGGGGGTGAAATGCCACATGAAGGAAATAAGAAAGGGCTTATGGAGTGGGGAAAGAAATGGGGGAGGAGCAGGGCAGTAAATGAATTTTATACTCATCATAATAGGCTTAAAGACTTTAAACTCATTAGAGTTGCCTCAAGGAGAGATTAATACACCCCCACACACCCAAGTGGGTGGAGTAATCTCTTTAATCTGGGCAGTATATGAGCCTAACACTCATCAGAATTGGCTCAAAGACCTCAATCTCATCAGAATTGGCTCAAGGAAGGAATAATGTACACACTCAATTGGGTGGAGTAATCTCTCTAACCCTGCACTGAAAATAGGAGGGGAAGGGGATAAAGAGAGAGGGGCAAAAGAAGGGAGGGCAGATTGGGGGAGGGGACAGACAGAAGCAAATCCCTTTTGAAGAGGGATAGGGTGAAAGAAGCTAGATAATAGAGTAAATATCATGCAGAAGGGAATAGGATGGAGGGAAACAGTTAATAGTAATTGTGAAAAAGAGAAAAGGGGGGAAAATTGTACAAAAATATTTATAGCAACTCTTTGTGGTGGCTAAGAATTGGGAATCAAGGGAATGTCCATCAATTGAAGAATGACTGAAGAAGGTGTAGTATATGATTGTAGTGGAATGGTATTGTGCTACAGGAAATGACAAACAGTATGATCCCAGAAAAATCTGGAAAGACTCATATGAACTGATGTATAGTGAAGTGAACAGAACTGGGAGGACATTGTGGCACAGTGAAAGCCGTATTGTTCTATGAGCAATTGTGAATGACTTAACTATGCTCAGCAATACAGTGATCCAAGAAAATACCAAGGGACTAATGATAAAGTATACTGTTCACCTCCATAGAAAGAACTGATACAAAGAGCACTTGTGGATTGTACATATATAACCTGGTTGATGTCTTGTAGAGCTGCGAGGAAAGGGAGGGAGGGAGAAAAATTTGGAACTCTAAATCTTTTGAAAATGAATGTTGAAACCTACCCTTCCACATAACTGGAAAAAATAAAATAAATGTTTGTTGCAAAGAAAAAAAAGAATAATAATAAAAAATAAGTTAAGTGAATATCTTGCCTGCCTTTTGCCAAAATTTCTCTCATCTTCAAGTAGTCTCAAGCTCCCTTGACTTCCTCCACCTCTGCTTGAGAATCTGTACTCTCTTGCTTGATAATAAAAATGATTGAAAATCACCTTGAAAATACAAAGTGCTATATAAATGCTAACTGAGGTAATAATAAAACAGTAATAATAACTGTTTGCTGATAAACGTCCCCCAGAAGCCCTGGGGAGACATTTCACAGGGGGAACATGAAATGGGGTCTGTTCTGGTCTCTGCTGTACTTCTCCCCTGAATCACATTGTTCTCCCTCCAGTCAAACATTGTCATTCACAATGGTCATGAAATAATACTGGAATGTAAAGTTATTGTCATTGCCCATGTCATTATGAACAATGTATTCCTAAGTAATCCATTTCCTGACAGTTTCCAGGGTTATGCATGAATCTTAGTGACCTCATTCAAGTCGATCATTTGGAAAATAAATAGGTTGTAGGAGAGAGCACACAAGGACAGCGCTGCTGTTTTGCCAGTTATGTTAGTTGTGGGTAAGGCTGTTAAACAGCTGAAAGCTCAAACTTTAGTTCTGCATTTGGCAGCCATATTCTGACATGACCCTAAGCATAGTTGGAGTAGAAGGTTCCCTACATAATATGGACTGAGGAATAGCAGAAATGTTCCCCAGTGCAAAAATTTGCTTCATAATAGCTGTCCTTCATACTTGAATTTTCTACATTAGTTCTTCCTCCCAACCTTTTCACCTGAGATGATATTTCCAGAAGGTACACACATGCTCAAGGGCATAGGGGAAACAGAATATGGAATTTTTAGGAGACAGGTACAAGCTGAACATGTTCTTGATTTGGAGTGGAGGGAAGGGAAAGAGAAAGATCCAGAGAATTATCTTCTAACTAGAGAAGACATGTCCAGAATTGGGCTAGGGGGTTTGCATGTATTGCCAACAAGTAACATGAGAATTCTGGGTTCAGAGGGATAGTATGGAAAGGGTAAGAGGTCCAAAAGGAGAGAAGTGAGTAAGCCAGAGACACATTTTGCCAAATTAACAATCATTTTAAATTATTAATTTGGAATTCTTTTTGCCAACAAACACATCCAACAAACATTTATAAAGACACAGATACACATGCCCAAGTCATCAGAAGATAGTTTTCTTTTTTTCTTTGTCTGTGGGGCAATGAGGGTTAAGTGACTTGCCCAGGGTCACACAGCTAGTGTCAAGTGTCTGAGGCTGGATTTGAACTCAGGTCCTCCTAACTCCAGGGCCAGTGCTCTATTCACTGTGCCACCTAGCTGCACCCCAGAAGATAGTTTTAATGAGCCCACTGTGTATCCACTTAGACTCATCCAACCTGAAGTGAGAGAGGAACCTCATCCAAGAAATATACTTTCAGTGGCAGTGTTGTGGAGTGGAAATAACCCTGAACTTAGAGGAAGATGATGTGTGCTTTAATTTTTGCCTTAATACTTACTAGGTGATCATGGGTAAGGTATTTAATCTCTGAACCTTAGTTTCTTCAACTATAGAGTAGGATCAAGGAATCATAGATATAGAGCTGGAAGGGGTCTTGTATATCATCTACTCCAACTCTTGTCACTTTAAAGAATTAGAGAGCCAGAGTTAGGGAAATTGCCTCCAAGTCACAAAAGTAATGTTAGCAGAGATAGGATTTTAGAGTACAAATTCTTTGCATATCAATCTAGGCATTTCCCCACTTTACCACAAGGCACAGTACACAAGGTTGTTGTGAGAAAAATGCTCTACACATCTTAAGATTAGAGTTACTACTACTATCTTAGCCCCCAAAGACAAGACCCATCTTACAGGTAAAGAGGGCATATAGAGACATAGGCAATAAAAGATGGGCACATTCCTAAAGACCTACTCTATGGCGAGTTAGCCCCAGGCCAAAGACCTGCTGGACGCCCCCAGCTTCGCTACAGAGATGTATGCAAGCGAGACTTGAGGGCTCTGGGAATAGACACTGGCAGCTGGGAGGAGATGGCCAAGGACCGTGCCCGGTGGAGTTCAGTACTCAGGAGCAGCTTGCGCGCAGCTGAGATGGGCCTTCAAGCTCTGGAGGAAGAAAAACAAATGAGACACAGGAACCGGTGGGCAACAGAGAGCGCAGTTTTCTGATGTCCTAATTGCAGCAGGAGCTGTGGCTCCCGTATCGGACTGCACAGCCACACTGTGGCCTGTGGCTCTTCAAGGTGCTGATCCATGGTCGTCCATGACTGGTGGAAGCCTACTACTACTATAATCATAGAGGGTCTAGTAGGCACTTCCATATGTTCATCCAGTCCCCAGCATTTTATACTAATCCATGGAAATCTGCCACCTTACTTGTATCTCTTTGGGTTAAGCATTATGCTCTCTTCAGGGAATATGCCATGACCTAATCCCTCAAGGTGAATGACTTTCCTTGGTACCAGGAGGGCAAGAGGTTTGCTTAAAGGAGGGAAGATGCCTTCCCCCAAGAATAACAAAAGGATACTCTTTGGACCAGTTCATATGAAGGGGGTAGTGATGCACATTTTCCTCATTTTATTATGTCATAAACCCACTTAATTAATGAACCCTGAGAAGAGGACAGACCTTTCTCTTCTTTATATGGAAATTTGATGATCTATCAGGAGTCTGGGTTAGGGGACTACAGAAAAAATGTGGCCTACAGGGCCATTAGGCTGAGGTTTGGCAATGAGTAGTATCGGTCAGGGTTTAGAGTCATACTGGGAGAGGCTGTGGAAGCATCTTTTCTCTCATAGAAGCTTGGGTACAATCTGTTTGTGTGGAAAGAGATAGATTATTCCATATACATTTGAAATAAAATATATGATGAAACTAAATTTTAGTTATGGATATTGATTTTATTGACTAAAACCTCCTCCTTACAAACTCCTTAGTTTGTCTAAACAGAAGTGTTAGCATTTGGTGAGGGTAAAGAGAAACAAGGCCCTGGTTCTGGGCTTTGAATAAAGGAAGCAGGCACTATCAGGATGAAAATGAGCTGGGTTAGCTTAGAATATGATTAGAAAACTGAATCATTTTTTAGCCCTTGCCTCTTCCTTCTATTTCAGGACAATCATCAATTCATAACTATATCTTAGGAGATACCTGCTCTCATAGCTGAGGCAGCATGTTGTGGGAAAAAGTACATGGATTATGACCTATGTTCTTATCTTGAATCCACACTTTACCAATTATCAAGTCATTTGATTTTGATGATCCTCCTGATGATTTTTTTCATTTATAAAGTGCAAATGATAGTACTGGTACTGCCTTCATCAATTAGTGACTGTCAAAAAAGTTTTTCATAAAGTTTAAGGTATCATTCGAATGTAAGTTATTTTTATGAGCTATTATGAAAGCTTTCTATCATATTCTCCTTAGTATTATTCCTAATAATGATCACGAGCCATCACATTTGTATGTAACTTTACAATTGTCAAAAATATTATAATTGATTTAATCTCTTTTGATCTTTTCCACAACCCTGTAAGGCAGGCAGAGAAGGAATTATTGTATTCATTTTTATAGATGAGGAAAATAAGTCCCCCAAAGGTTATGTGACTTCTAAACATAAATTATTTTTAAAAATACCTGAGTGATTTAAAAATCTGTGAGTTCAATATGAGTCACCAGTGGGATACTGCAATGGGAAAAAAAAAAAAAAAGAGTTATGCGATCTAACTTCTGTATTAACAGAAGCATTAGAATTACAGCTAAGGAGCTTATAGTCTTGCTCTATTCCACTATGGTTAGATCATACTTGGGGTATTCTGCTCAGTTTTGGGCACTCCATTTTAGGAAGCATTTTGATATGCAGGAGAGTGTCCAGAAGGAGTGCAACCAGAAAGACAAAAAGCCTCAATTTTATTTCACACAAAGATTGCTTGCTTGGAGGAACTAAGGATGTCTAGCTTGGAGAAGAGGATATTTGGTGAGGCCACGACTATCATCTTCAGAATTCTACAGCACTGTCACAGAAAGAGGAATTAGGCTCATTATACCTGGAAGTAGAAGACAGAACCAGAAGCAATGGTTAGAAATCACCAAAGGGCAATGTAGGATTAATCTAGGGGTGGGGATAGGCAGAGAGCATCTTACAAATAGAACTCTCCCAAAGTCAAGTGAGTAATTAGAAGTTTTTGCGAAAAGTTGCTATGGCATCTTATATCAGAGACTTTTGCTCAAATATGGGTGGGATGACATGGCTTCTGAGTTATCTTTCCAACCTGATTATGACTGCTATGACTTCCTACTTCTATTCCATCTACTTAAAAGTAGTAAATAAATAAGAAAGTCTAAACTCTCCTAGGGGATTTTCATTTTAAAGTTCATAATATCTTTGGATTTTTAAAAAAATAGTATTTTAATTGTGGAATATCAGGCATCCATGAGCAAGTGGGAGATTTTTCTTTTGTTTTGTTATTTTGTATTTAACAATGATCAAATATGTTTGTTTTTATATGCACAGAACAGAAACCATGAAACTGAAAATATATTACATATAGCTTTCATTATAAAAAGAGAAGTTTTGGGGACAGCTAGGTGGCCCAGTGGATAGAGTACCAGCCCTGGAGTCAGGAGGACCTGAGTTTAAATCTGGCCTCAGATACTTAACACTTACTAGCTGTGTGACCCTGGGCAAGTCACTTAACCCCAATTGCCTCACTAAAAAAAAAAATTAAGAAAGAGAAGTTTTCATTTATAAATTCAACATGTTAGTTTCATGAATCTCCTATTGTCTTTGGTGAATTAAAAAAAAGTGAGAGAATGACTCTCTCATTTCCATCACATCCTTCTCAATCTTTCAAATCCCCCATCCTCCTTATTTAAGAAAAACAAAATACCTCCCTTGTATCAAAAAAGCATAGTTAATAAAACAAATACATACATTGACCATATCTGAAAATGCATGTCTCATTCTCTCCCTTGAGTTCCCCATTTCTCTGTGACATATTGGGTAACTTCCTTCATAATTGGTCCTAGATGGGAATTTGGTGGGGGTAGACAGGAAAAAAACCACCAAAACCCCAAAAACTTCCACTGGTTTTTGAAATTATTCCATGTATCCACTCTCCTGCTCTACCTATGAACCAGATCTTGGGGTTGAAAAAGCCAAAGCATACTAGAAAAAAAATGCTTCATCTGAAAATCACAATTTATGCCTTAAAGAAAGACAGGTATTGGGGCAGCTAGGTGGTGCAGTGGATAAAGCACCAGTCCTGGATTCAGGAGGACCTGAGTTCAAATCTGAATTCATACACTTGACACTTACTAGCTGTGTGATCCTGGGTAAGTCACTTAAACCTCATTGCCCTGCAAAAAACCAAACAAACAAACAAAAAACAAAAACACAGGTATTGTGAACCTGGGGCCCTAGATATGCTGGACTGTTATATAGAGAAAGACTGAATTGCTTTGGATGGTACTAAAGGGGAAGAGGTAAAACTTTAAATAGCACTAGGCCTTGGATAGGATCAAGTATTACAACTGTAAGAAAAGACAATCAAAAACCAATCTTTTAGTGTGAGGCAGTCTGCATAGTGACTAAAGAACTAGCATCAGATGAAAGAAGACCTAGTATCAAGTTCTTCCTCTGATAAACATTAATTATGTGACCTTCATCAGGTCCCTTAATCTCTGCTTTAGTTTCCTCATTTATAAAATGAGGGTATTAAATTCAATGGCCACCAAAGTATTACTGAGCTCTTCTTAATCTCTGTCCTATTATTGGATGGGGATATATATTTATGTAGATAGATAGATAGATAGATAGATAGAAACATATATGTATATCTATTCACCTGCAGATGCTCCTATATATGCACATACAGATCTGGCTATGTAAGCACACACAATATCAAATTGCCCTTCAGATTTGATGCCATTTGATGACATTTCAGAATCTTGTTGTGGAAGCTGAATGGGTAACTGACAGTCATTTCCATGTGGTGAATAAACACCAAAAATGATCCTTTCCTTATGGCTTTATTTGACTGGGGTAGGACCTGATACTTTGTGGTATCACCTCTTTCCCTTTAAGCACAGCAAAAAAAAAAAAAAAAAAAGTTAGCCTGTGTCTATATCCTAGCCCCCAGAATTCAGTTTTGTTTTTCTTTGTTTTTTAGCTATGAATCTTGAACTGAAACTAAGGAGATGCTATATTTTTTCTATTCTAATTTCTACCTTTTGTCTGTGGATATGTGTATACACATATACATATATAGCTTCTTGGTTCAGTGATAAGGGCCAACCATAGAGTCATAAAGCCCTGGATTCAAGGGCTACCTCTAATGCATACTGGCTATGTGACCATTGGCAAGTCAGTTAACTTTTTTTATGGTCTGGGAACTAAGACTATAACCTATGAATTACTAACTCACATTGATAGAGGGATTTTTCACTAAGACTGGGAGGTCTTAGCACTAATCAAATCATTGATCTGTACCAACATATATCTGTTTGTCTCTGTGTGTCTCCATGCATATATCCATGCATAGACATACATATATGTGGATATATAGATATAGGTATAGATACAGATACAGCTATATTTTTGTTATTCAGTTGTGTCTGACTTTTTTTTCCCCCAACAGGGCAATGGGGGTTACATGACTTGCCCAGGGTCATACAGCTAGTAAGTGTCAAGTGTCAGAGGCTGGATTTGAACTCAAGTCCTAATGAATCCAGGGCCGGTGGTTTATCCACTGTGCTACCTAGCTACCCCTGTGTCTGACTCTTTGTAACAACCATTTTCAGTTTTCAAACTGGAATATTGGAATAATTTGCCATTTCCTCCTCTAGCTCATTTTATAGATAAGGAAACTGCGGCAAACAGGGTTAAGTTACTTGCCCAGAGTCACACAGCTACTAAGTTTCTGAGGATCATATTTGAACTCCAGAAGATGAGCCTTGCTGACCCCAAGCCCAGCACTCTATCCACTGTGCCATGTAACACTCTCTGTCTGTTGCATACATGTATATACATATATTCATAATTATGTATGTAAACATGTATGTGTGTATTTATGTAGGTGTATTTATCTTTATTTACCTATCATCAGAGGGCTGGACATATAAAAATAATACATACATGCATTTTAATTATGTGTATATAGATATGCTACTTTTGTTGAATATATTACAAGATTATTTTTATGTTATTTATCTCTCTTGGTTGTGAGGATAAAATTCTTTTCATACCATAAAGTGTTGTATGATGCAATCCATATAGTATAGTTGAAAGATCAGTGAACTTGGGAGCAGACCTAGTTCCCAGTCCTAGCTCAAGCACATATTGACGTGTGATCTCTAATAAATTATTTCACATCTCTGTGCTTTAGTTGGATCATCAGTAACACCAAGCCAGTAATATTTTTACGACTTAGTTCAAAGGATGATTGCAAATCAAAATTTGTGAACTCTAACGTATATATGTGTGTGTGTGTGTGTGTATGTGTATATATGCATGAGTGTATATACATACACACATACACATATATAGTAGCTCAACGAATTCCAATTAATGTCAGAAATAGGGCATGATTCTAGAGAAATACTTGAATTTGACTTTCATTTACTCATGCCTTCTTAGGATTAGTTCGGTAGGCTGCTTTGAGGAGAAGAAAGTGGCTAGAGGACACAGTGTATTAGAGCTCTGGTACTATGGTCAGAAAGATCTAAATTTAAACCCTGCCTGAGAAAATTATTAGCTGTGTGACCCTGGACAAGTCACTTTACCTCTGTTTGCCTCAATTTCTTCATATGTAAAATGAGAATAGTAATGGTGCCTACCTCCTACAGTTTTTGTGAGGATTAAATTAAATTATAATTGCCAAGTGCTTAGCACAGGGCCTGGCATACGGTATGCATTACATACATGTTGTTGTTTTTGTTGTTATTATTTTGAAAGATAAATGAACTTGGAATAAGAAATTTAGCTTTGATTCATAGTTCTACCACTTATGAGCCATGTGATCATAGAGAAGTCAATTGATCTTTAAGTCTCAGTTTCCCCTTAGTTTAAATGTCAGATTTATAATACTATTATTATTTACTAACCAGTATAATTGCAATGAAAATACGTCACAAGCTGCTATATAAACATAATTAACATTATCTCATTTTCATCTCATCCATGTGTGTCAGGTAGACATAGTCGTGTATTAACTACCCAACTATTAATTTTTATATTTAATATTCTTTGCATTATTACATGTATACATAAAATAAATACTTTTTGTAGTTGAATAAAAATATTAAGATTTAAGCTCATTCTCCATGGCCAGGCTGAAAAAAATCCTTGGTATACTTTAGTAGAAGATAAGACACCTAGGATAACATGCTCCTTGTCCTGGTTCCATATCAGTTTGACCTTCTTTGCTGTGGTTTTATCTGTCAAAAGCTTTTCATTCTATGTTACTTCAAAGATTATGAGCATTTGATTATTTCTTTATTTATTCATTTATCTATCTATCATCTATCCATTCATTCATTTATTTTCTATTATTATTGTAATTGTTTTTTGTTAATCAATTGGATTTGTGAATAGAAGAGTAGAAGGAAGAGCTATTCATTACATTGATAACTTTCCTTTTCAGCTTCATCCATTACCCAGTAATGTTTTCTGGTTGGGACCTACATCATAATATTTATACTAAGTGGTAGATTTTTGTTCTTTGAAGTCAGACACACATTGAATCTTGCTTCTCTTTTTCCTTTGGCCAACGTGATTCTCCCCCAGGGTCATATGAGTCCTAAGAATAGACAGTAAATTTACTCCAATTTGTCCTTAAGAAAAGGCGGTAGGGAAAGGAGAACACTTTTCCTTTAAAGAGAGGTCATGCTTACCTACTCTATAGCCTAGCTTCTTAAACTGTGGGTTGCAACCCCATATGAGGTTGTACAACTGAAAGTGGGCGATGTGAAAAATTTGGCAACAGTAAAAGGTTATTTGTACCTAGTTTATATGCCAAGGGGTGGTATAAAAATTTATCAGGTGAAAAGGGGTTATGAGTGGGCAAAGTTTAAGAAGTCCTACTATATACCATATATATAAAATCTCTGGCTATCCTTTGCCCTCACCATAACTTCTTTCAAGGACTACTTTTAATCCCAACCCTTTAGTGGAGTCTATCTCAGTTCCTCCAGCCCATCTTTCTCTTTTCATTCTCCCTTAACTTCATGGCATCTACCACCTCAACAGTATAATGTAGCTTTTGATTATGAACTGCCCTATATTTTTCTTTAGTTGTCTCAGGTATATTTTGTATTTCCCTAACCACACTTATCTCTTTTGTGCCTCTTTTGGCTGGGGCTCTTATATTACAAATCTAATTTGTTTTTTTTTAATCAACTGGATTTGCTAATCAACTGGATCACTAATTGAATATGTTTGATGATAACCATAAGATAATACACTACCTTCTTCTTTTCTAGTGTCCTCATCTTTTTATTTTAGAGCTAGGGACACACTAAGTATTCAGAGCAGTCTTCATAAGTGAAAAAATGATGAATGCATAAAGAAAATTCAATTAAACTATAAACAGAGGGAAATGTCTATGTCTAAATATTTTTTGTAAGAGACCCAGCCTGGTGGGTAAAGAAAGAGAAAGAAAGAGAACATATTTCTTATAGCATGGAAATCCTAGCCTTCCTAAACCTCCCACTTGAAGTCCTGCCACCAAACTGATATCTCAACTAAAAGAGCCTGAAGTCCCCCTCCAGTGTCAACTTCCTCCTTCATCTTCTCCTCCCAGAAATGGGAGGTTCTTCAAGCTGATTGGCTAGTGTCATTCAAATTCATTGGTTCATGGGACCCAAAGGTGGTCTGAGTTGAATTCAAAGTTTTTAGCTTCTGAGAACAATACCCTTTTAAGGGCTAGCCAGGTGTGCTTACAATCTAGTTAACTGGAAGTAGATTAATCAGCAGTCAATCACTTTCACTTAATTCAATCAGTTTAGATTAATCTCCAGGTGGGCCTTTGAGTATCTGCTAAATCCCCTTATCTACCACATTCCATTATCTTGACACACTCCTAATGGAGACATAAGATTTGGTTAATTGGGGACTACCAATGTGACTAAGAATTGCATTTGGTTTATTCTCTTAGACTGAGAATTGACCTTTGTCCTCTTCTCCATGAAGGTTCTTTTCCTTATTCCTAGTTCATTGTCCCCTAATTTACTAGCACTTATAGGTCTTCTGTCTCCTTTTAGCAGGGAGATGAAAGAAGATCTTGCTGTCCAATTCTCTTGCCATGGTCTCTGCCAATCTCTTTACCTTGGTTCCCCTCACAACTCTCAGCATCACTCTTTTGGAGGGCTCTTATGAAGGCATCAACTGGTTCTGCAGTAAAGGACCAAATCTGGACCCAATTACCACTTTTCTTATGCCTAGGCTCTCAACACTTCCCGAAATGCCTATATCATAGCTCCATGACAGCCAACCTTTCCTGGGTAATTCCTTCTACTGTGTTCCTTTCCCATTCCTTCCCCCATTAAAATCTATCCTTGCAGTGATTCATCCCCTCAAAATTCTTCTATATTACCAAAAGTATTCTCATAAATTAATGCACACTGAGATGTTAGTGGCTGATAATAGTTTAATGTATTACCCCTCCTAGGGAGATTCACATTTTAGCAGGAAGCTCCTAGAGGACTATCCTCCATTGAAAAGGGTGAAGCTACAGCAGTGGTATTTCAAGCATTGTGGCAGCTCAGGGAGAGAGAGATTTGGGGAGCAAATGAGCTCTTGCGTGGTCCTTCAAATCATGCTATTTAAACAGCATTTTACTCCACCAAAAAGTATGCCAAACCTAGCTGCTATGCCCACTGCTATGCTTCTGACAAGATGCCTATATGTTCCCCCACAAAAGCTTTCTGAAGGTAGTCTTAGATGTAAATCTCTTTCCTTGATCACAGGGTTTTATTTTTTCTTTTCTTTTTTTTTTTCAAGAGGGTTTTTATTAAAAAAACAAGAGTGGTTTGGAATAATGGCAGCACTTGTAATGTACTCCTAATTAAACACTCAATGTTCTTTACTTTATCTGCAAACATCATACTTGGTAAGTAATTTAAATGTAATTTGTAATCTGATTAAATAAGTCTGATATATTTGTATTTTCTTTTAATGTATTAAGCAGCTATTGATCTTTTGGTTTGGTCAATATCAGCATTTATTAACTTGAAGTTATTGTACATCCGTCAACAATGACCTTCCAAATTAAGGCATTTTAAAAATATTAACTAAAGATGTGTCCATACATACATTCTTGAGCTGCATTCTATTAACCACGTACAGAGGCAGAATGCATGTTTAATCTGTTGAACTGAAAACATTGGTTCAGCTGGTATGCCAAGCTCATATATTACCCTACTCAATAGGAACAATTTCTCCTTGCAAAGTCCTTTTTGTCATGGTATCTCAGTGTACTTTTCTAACTGCCTTATACATCTCTGCAAACAGAAGTGGCATTACTCTGAAGTAGAGTAATGATAATAATAATGAACATTTATTTAGAACTTAAAAGTTTGCAAAATGCTTTATCTGCCTCTTGCTTCAGTTTCACAACAACACTATAAGGGAGGCACTATCAATATTATCATCTCAATTTTCCAGGTGAGGAAATTGAGGCTTAGCAAGGTTAATTGACTTGCTCCTGCTCATATGGCTAGTAAGAAATTGAGGTGGGAGTTGATCCCTTGTCTTCCTGACTCTACCTCAAACTCTCTATCTTTTATATCACCCAATAAGTGCCTATGTATTATAATTTGGAAAAAAAAAGCCCTCTAAATATCTCTCCTAACATCCCTTCCCCAAAATATCAAATGACTATAGAATTATAGAGCCGGAAAGGGTTCTTAGAAAAACACCATCTACAGATGATTACCCACACCTGTTTTGAGAAAGTTCTAGTTTTTAGAAACTGCTATGTATTTTAAGGCAAGTTCTTCCTCAGTGTTCCTTCTAGACACTGCTCCTAACTCTGCCTCTGGAGGTAGAGGGAACAAACTGGTTTCTCTTGAGCTTGGTAGCCCTTCAATATTTAAAGAGAGCTATCATATCTCCCCTTAGCTTGACTCATGGGGTTTAATACCTTTAAATTATTTTCCCTGCAGTGCTCTTAGAAAATGGACATTAAGTGAATTTGCAGTTGTGTGTGACTTTTAAGATCCTCTTTCCAGGTATCATGCAATCTGGGCATCTGGGCATTGGGAGTTGGGGGATAGAACAGTAAAAGAAGACCCCAGAAGTAAGGAAAAGAATTTACAATGGTTGGACAAACAGACCCCATCATCATAGTTTTGCAGAATGTTGACTCTGGTGTTGTCTTTCTATATACCTGGACAGGACGGAATAACTATCAGCCCTTGGCTCCCTTCTGTTCTCCTGTTTGGTTCTATCTGCCCCTTGCTGGAGGAGAGGTTGAATCAGCAGTACAGACAGCCTCCAACAGTTATGTGGGAATGTTACTTAGAAGAGGAGCAAATGCTGAATATGCAATATTATCACTAGAAATCATGTTATCACAGGATTAAACCCTTCTCTGATACCTAATGGTAACATGGAAATGACTTTATGTTCTCAAAAGCCATGTCAGTAGGCCCTAACAAGCCGAAGAGTTTTTGAAGATAGATCTGGAGATGGACCTGGGGACACACTACATGTCTTTTATCAGAAGAACAGAGTGGTTAAAATCATAAAGGCTCCTGCATTAATAAATCAACAAGCACTTACTAAGTATTATAGGTGTTGGGCATACAAAGACAAAAATGAAGTACTCTCTACCTTCAGGGAACTTACCTTCTGTCAAGACAAATAACATAGGTACACAAGTATATGCAAAATAAACAAAGACAATTTTTTAAGGGAAGGGCACAAGTAGCTGGGGGAAAAGCCTCCTGGAGACAGTGAAGTTTTCAATGAACCATGGGATTCTAAGAAGCAAAGGAAAAGAGGGAACACATTCTCAATATAGGCAAGTGCCATGCAAAAGGAGAGAGAGGATATGCAGCATCACTAGCTGCAAGATAATGAATAGTTTTTGCCCCTGGCAACTCTGGAAGACCATCAATGTAGTTGTAGGGAACCAACTTTCTGTGTCATTGGAGGGAGCACCTACACAGACAAAGCCATAAATCTTTATGTCATTATTATTATTATACTTTATGGTTTACAAAACACCTTCCATCTAGTTTCCTTTTGTTTTACTGGACCTCTATAGGGACATCCATGTAAGGATCTCCTAGAAAGGAACTTGGATTATATAGCAGATGAGTGTTTCTTCTCAAGTTTACCTTCTTAGAGAGATCCCAGGGACACTGGGAGGTTAAAGGACTTACTAAGAGTGGGCCAATCAGTATGCGTTAGAGGTGGGGCTTGAACAAAGGTATATCTGATTCTGAGGTCAGTTCTCTATGCACTATGTCTCTTATTTCCACACATTATCTTGCTTAGTGTTCACTAGGATCAGTTAAAACACCCTTGTTTCCAGTTTACAAAAGGGGAAGGAAACCTAGAGAGATTAAACCGTTTACCCAAAGTCTTATAGTTAAGCTAAATCAATCAATAGTCATTCATTGAGCCTTAAGGCATGCCAAGAACTGTGCTAATTGCTGGGGAGAGAAATGCAAACAAAATGAAAAACAGTTCCTGTGCTCAAGAAGCTTATATTCTAATTAGGCAAGACAACACAGAAAAGTGAACTGCAAAGCAGGGAGCAAGGACATGGTTGGTGGTCAAGTCCAAAGAATTAGAAGCAGAACCAGGAAAGGAATGAGAAGCGGCTGGCTTGAGCCCTTCCTCAGAAGGTAAGTTCCAGGAGGAACTCCATAGTGGAACGAGGGGGCTGCATATGTGAAGGAAAGTTCCAGGGTGAATGGCCAAAGGCCCTGGGGGAACTTCCAGGGTGAAAAGGCAGCTAAAGCATGGGGATTCAGAATCAGAGCCAGGAGAAAAACATAAAAAATAAGGAAATAAGGGGGCAGCTAGGTGGCACAGTGGATAGAGCACTGGCCCTGGAGTCAGGAGTACCTGAGTTCAAATCTGGCCTCAGACATTTGACACTTACTAGCTGTGTGACCCTGGGCAAGTCACTTAACCCCAATTGCCTCACCAAAAAAATAAATAAATAAATAAATAAGGAAATAAGTAAGCAGAAATCAGATTCAAACCAAGGTTTTCTGACTTTAAGTTCAGTGCTCTTCCCATTCTACCCTGTGGTCTTTTTCATGAAGAAGAAAAAATAGTTCCCTTAGTTTAAACTTTCTCTATTTCTACCTGTGGATTTCAAAGCAGAAGCTCTGTTTACTAGAATTAGCTACTTTACTGAAACAAACACCATTAAAACAGACCATCCATGATTTAGCTCAAGCAGGTCTTGCTTTAAGAAAATGCACTATTGGGCAGCTAGATGGCGCAGTGGATAAAGCACTGGCCCTGGATTCAGAAGGACCTGAGTTCAAATACCGCCTCAGACACTTGACACTTACTAGCTGTGTGACCCTCATTGCCCCACCCCCCAAAACAAAGAAAGAAAGAAAAAAAGAAAAGAAAAAGAAAAAAAAAAGAAAATGCACTATTAAAAATAAAACCTTAGAAATCAGAATAGTTGGGGTTGATTAATAGTATCACAGAAATGATATTTTCACTTTATAGAGTATTAAGTTTATTTAAATAACACCCCCTTGTATTGTATTCAAAATAGGATTCTAATGGGAAAAAGTAGTCATATAAACACCAGGAATTGTTACTGCATTTCTATGTACACTTTTTAAAAAAATTGATAACTATATTTCTATGTGAAGTATATTTTCTTTATCATCTTCTGTTTTGTATTTTGTGCATTTAAAAAAAACCATTATTCTGAGAAGCGATCTACATGTATCATCAGCTGGACAAAGGATTCCATCACACACACATGTTTTAAAAAAATCTCTGCTTTACATCATCATTCAGTCTACTTTTGCATTCTCTTACTGAAATGTTTGACCTTAGGCCTGGACTAGTCAAGTTACCAATGATCCAAGTTCCAAGGAAGTGTGCATCTAAACCATTGCAGCTAGTTGTTGTTCTGGTACTTTGAGTATTATTTGCCTTTTAAAAATGAAGAAACTGAGGCACAGAGTAGTAAGGTCAATGTCATGGGTTTAATTTCTGTAAGGTTAAACAGAGCTGTTTTACTGACACAAATTTTATTCTTAAGTGGTAGATCCAGGAATCATATACCTTTTCAATTATTTTGTGTTTTCTTTTACCTGATATAGTCAAGATGGATTTCTTAATTTTATGGTGAAATACTCTGGAGAGAACATGCTTTGTTTTCAGTAAAGTATTTGACAAGTTTTTTTTTTTTTGATGCTTTCTTAGTGGAAAAGATGGAGAAATATGAAGCAGATGAAAGTTTAGTTTGTTGAATTTGAAACTCGTTGGATGACAAGAACTCAAGAATAGTCGTTAATGACTTGATGCCATCTTGGAAGGAAGTCTTTAGTGGAGGATCCCATTCATTTATCTCTTTCCCTGTGCTTTTAATTTTTTTCTTAAATGAATGAGAGGCAGAAAGGGAATGCTAATCAAGTTTGTAGATAACCAGAAGGTGTGAGGGATAATTCACTTTTGGTGTCAGAATTAGGATCCAAAGAAATCTTGAAAAGATAGAACAAAAGGTTGACTGACTCTAATATAATAAGGTACGTAGAAATATATGGTCCTGCCCTTAGAATAATAAGATCAACTGTACAAATACAAGATGAGGGAAGTGTCACTTGACAATACTACATAGTGGGAGAGAGGGAGAGAGAGAATGAGGGAGGGAGGGAAAGAGGGGGAGAGAGAGAGACAGAGACAGAGAGAGACAGAGACAGAGATAGAGACAGAGACAGAGAGATCTGCATTTATTTTTAGTGAACTGCAAACCCAATATAAATCAACATTGTGGTATGGAAGACCAAAAGACCTAAAGCCAATTTAAGGTCTAGGGCCACCTGCAAGGTTCTCCTTCCTTATCTCTTCTTAAAATCTCTCATTTTTCTTTAAGACTCAGCTCACTTGTGGTATTCTACACAGAACCTCTCCTGATTCCTCCAACTGCCAATGATCCCCCCACCCCCCAATAACTTTTTTTTTTTTCAGGGCAATGAGGGTTAAGTGACTTGCTCAGGTCATACAGCTAGTCAGTGTCAAGTGTCTGAGGCCAGATTTGGACTCAGGTCCTCCTGAATCCAGGGTCGGTGCTTTATCCACTGTGCCACCTAGGTCCCCATTACCTTTTGTATAATCTTTATATAACTCTACATTGAGGGTTCTTAACCTTTTTAATGCCTTAGTTCCCTTTTGGTAGTCTGGTCAGATCTATGGATTCCTGCTCAGAATAATGTTTTGAATGCATAAAATAATATACATAGGCTTACAATGGAAATTAATAATATTGAAATACAGTTATCAAGTTATTAACAACAACAACATCAAGTTCATGGACCCCAGGTTCAGAATCTCTGAATTTTCTTCCTCACATTTTCTCCCTCAATAGAATGTAGGTTGAGGGTAGGTTCTGTTACAATTTTTTTCTCTGTGTTTCCAGAGACTAGTGCAGTGCCTTGCACATACCAAGCTCTTAAGAAATGTTTATTGATTACATTTTTAATGGAATTTTTTACTATGACCTGTGAACTTTCTTTGTCTTTTCCCAATCTTATGTCTTCCTGGTTAGTCTACAATAAGCAAAACTACTCTAGGCAGAATTGTAGCCTTAGACAGACAGGGACCTTATGGTTGTGCAACTGGAGGTTAGGCCCCCTTTGCCCTATATCTTGGAACTGAGGTTCAGAGAAGTGACCTGCCCACAGACATACCCAGAGCTAGAACCCAGAAGTTGTGATTTGAAGTCCAATTCCTAAGGCAGGGAAAGTAGGTCAGAATTAGATGTGGAGGGGTTTGAAAATTAAATCAGATTGAAATCTAGATTTTTCCTAAGTTGCTTTGCAAGTGGAAGTTCCCTCCAAGACCATGTAATTAATTTTCTCTTCTGACTCTGTCCTTATTCTATTGACTTCAACTACTTAGTTGTTCTTAGCTTACTACAAATGGCTCAGGACATCTCTCCAGAGGAGGACTGGTCCTTGGAAACCAGAATTAAATGAGATTCTCTGTCTGTCGGTCTCTCCCTTTTTGCCTTTGGGTATCTGTCTGTCTCTCTGCTTGTTTTTTTGTTTCTGTCTGTTTCTTATAGATAAAACATTAATGGAACATTATTCCTACTCATTGGATGAGAAACCAATAAAAAAGGAAATGGAGACTTTTTGATTTACTTTTTCATCCTTAGGATTAGCACTTAGAATCAAAAGAACCAAGTTCTAGTTCCTGACTACAAGGAAGTAACTTTACCTATCTGGGCCTCAGTGTCTTCATCTTCACCTGTAAAATGGTGCTAACAACATTCATCTCTTACAGTTAGGAAAACATTGTGTAAAATTATTATTTTTAAATTAATCATATTTTTATGAACAAAAATCTATTCACTCTCCTTCACACCCTCCATTCCATTAGAGGTGGAAAAAAGAAAGAATTAGCAAATTCCCCCCTAACAAGTATGGATAGCAAAGAAAAACAAATTCCTTTATTGTCTTTTTTAAAAAAATGTGTCTCATTTAGCACCTAAGTCCATCACTTCTCTCAGGGGGTGGATATTATGAGGTCTCTGAAATCATGGTTAGTCATTGTTTTGATCAGAGTTCTAATAGCTTTCAAAGTGATTTGTCTTTATAATGTCACTATTGTATAATTTGTTCTGCTGATTCTGTTCATTTCATTCTTCATAAGGTTATTCAAGTCTTCAAAATTGATCTTTTTTTTTCATAAACTGATGCCACTGCTATTATATGATCATAGATTTTGAACTGGGAGGGACAATAAGGTCATTGAATCCAATCTTTTAATTTGACAGATGAAGAAACTGAGGCATGGAATGGTTAAATAACTTGCTCAAAATCATAGTCTAAAAACTGAAGTGGAATTTTAACCCAGGCCTTCCTGATTTTATTTCCAGGGTCCCATCTGCTGCCTCTACTAGTCCTACTATAAACTCACCATCATCTTTTTTTTTTTTTTTTTTGTGAGGCAATTGGGGTTAAGTGACTTGCCCAGGGTTACACAGCTAGTAAGTGTCAAGGGTCTGAGACCGAATTTGAACCCAGGTCCTCCTGAATCCAGGGCTGGTGCTCTAACTACTACACCACCTGGCTGCCCCACCATCATCTTTTACACATATCTTCCACTCCAGTCAAATAAATCTATTTGCCATTCCCAGAACTTGACTTGCTTTTTCCAATTTGCTTCCTTTACTCATGTCATTTTTCCCACTTTGGATATCCTTCTCTGCCTTCTTCATCTAGCTTACCAACCCTTCAGGTTCCAACTCAAATGCCACTTCTGAAAGCATAGTGTAGACTGGCCTTGGAGTCTTGGAAGACATGGGCTCAAATGCCCATTTACACACACACACACACACACACACACACACACACACACACACACACACACACACACACACACAGAGTTTAATCCCAGGCAAGGGATTTGACCTTTCATTGTCTTTAACTCTAAATTAAAGATGTCTACTAGAATTGATTGAGAGCCTTTTCCCTTTGAGAATTCTTTACATAATGACAAAGAAAGAAAGAAAAGAAAGAAAGAAGGATAGAAGGAACAAACGAATGAACAAAGGAAGGAAGGAAGAAAAGAAAGCATTATATGCTTTAAAATCCATACACTGGGGCAGCTGGGTGGCACAGTGGATAGAGCATTGGCCCTGGAGTCAGGAGTACCTGAGTTCAAATCCGGCCTCAGATACTTAACACTTACTAGCTGTGTGACCCTGGGCAAG